>NW_027466121.1:0-600000 GCF_046127955.1 Nelusetta ayraudi | reverse complement strand
TCTGTGGCCTTATTCTGTACCTGTCGCAATGCTCAATAGTTGTTGTATTTCTTTGCTCACAGTCTTATTAGAATAAGCAAGGCATGTCTGGTTAAGTCAGAAAACAAGCCGGCCCGTTGCTTGGCCTGCCCGGCCTGCAGTAGTGTGACGTGGTCGCTGTGTTAGTTTCCTTCGGGGTGTTTTAGGAGACAACAGACCATACAGGAAACTGACTCCTGGGACGAAATTATACAGTCTTCCTGGCCCGGCAGCAAACCTTGTATGGCCGTGCTTCCTGTCTGCCTACCTCCTCCAAACCTTGTGGCCAGTGTCTACAGGAAATAGCCCTTTAGGCATGTGCACAGATATTTTAAGCAGCTATGGCGTGTTATGAAAGTAATTTAATGTAATGTTGTAATATAAAGGTAAGATTGTTGTGCCTTTTATTTTATCGCCATGTCATTTGCAGTGTTAAAGCACAAACCTAGTGCTGGCCACTGCAAATAAAACAACCCTCCTCCAAGTCATCTGTGCTTGCTTTGTATGTCATAAAATTTTCATCCTGCTAATGAAAGTGTCAAAATGCGTCCTGTGTTTATGCCTGTGCACAATAAGCAAACATAGCACTGCAAATAACCAGATTCGTCAAAGTAATGAGGTGTCGTTGGATTGGCTGGTTTGCCAACAGTACAGTCATTTCATATCGAAGAAGGTGCTTAAATACAAGAATTTTTGTTAGTTTGGTTCTGTTAAATGTTACTTTTTTGTCATATTTGTTTATATATATTTTTTTTTATTTGTTTCACTATACACCCATTTTGATTTGCGCCTGTGTTTGGAAACAGCCTCTGGCAGGCGCCTTTATTGTGTTGTAGATGTGTTTATATGTTTACTATGTTACTTTGAAGGTGAATAGGCAGCAAACATTCCACAGAGGAGCTTGTATGCGAAGGAAAATGCCACTTTTCTTTTTTATATTCAGTGGCAGCAGCAGCCGGGTCTGCAGCGAGCTCTTTGGTAAATAAAGGAGGTTTCCCATGGAGACTGGCTGGTGTTGACGGGCCTTTTCTGGAGCGGAAAAACACAAATTAATTGGCCATGTTTGTGTTTTTTTTCCTTAAAGTGAAACTTTACTTTTGTACGTGGTGGCCAAAAAATAACCCTTGGAGCCTCCAAGGGGCTCTGACGAGGACGGGAGACAACGGTCTGCTTCTGGATACCGCCGTTCGACTTCTTCGACCAGATGGCTTCAGTCAAGGAAGTTATTTTGCAGATCTCATTTTGCACAGAAAAGTACAGAACTGGCTTAGGAGTTGTTGGTTATTGGTCGTTTGTTGCATTTCAGTATGTTCCTGTCAATGATTCATTCATGCAAACGCTTGGCCCTGTGTTGCCCATGTGATAGATGCATGAAAGATAAATCACAGATATCTATCCATCTGTTCATCTTTGTCAAGTATTAACCGCCGCTGCAGTCAGTCCACACTCTTTTGCACACAGGATTTTCGCAGTTCAGAGGGGATGGCAATGGCAGGAATAGGAGGGATTGCGGGGGGCGGGGGGGGACTTGAAGAGGAGGCGTCTAAAGGAAGCAGAGGTGGAAGCAGGGAGGCAAGGGCGCCGCATTTCACGGCCCCACTCATGTTGCCTCTGTGAAAACATCAAGGGCCGCGCTTCACTGCGCAGCGCCGGAGCCTCTGTTTGATGGCGGCTTAGAGAAACACAACCCGTCAGCGGCGTTCAGGAGGGGTCAAGTGGGTTCGGAGGGAGTCTCCAGAGAGAGCGGCGAGGAATGTGGCTGAATGTTGCTGCCGCCTTTCTCTATCTATTTATTTAGTAAAGTGTGAGCATTTGAGATCCACCAGGTAAAACAAACCGCACTGCAGTCGGGTTATTAAGGCCGCCTTTGCGCTTCTGCCCTTCACACTTTGTCTCTTTGGTCCAGTATTTTTGGATCGTCTCTTTGATGAGCCATATGAGCATCATCTGCATTTACACCTTTGTAGACTTTACTTGCGCTTGAGTCAACCTGCATTCACAAACAGGGAGTGGAAACGAGAACATACGTGATTAAAATGATTGATATCCAGCTCAGATTGTTATTGTTATTTCTATCATAAAGGAAGTGAGCTGACGATCATCCAACACCATTCCCACATCAGCAAGATGTTCGACTCGCATATTTCTACACATGAAGGCCATTATGAACTATTTACTTCCGACAGTCACATCTAAATGGTTTGTTTACTCACTTACTTACTCACTATATAATATGCTTAATGTGCTGTGCCAGAGAAAATGTACCTACCAAGACTAACAAAGCACAGAGAAGAGCCGATTTCAGTCTCTCACTGCTGATTCAGCCACTTTTGGTGACGTGAAATTACTGATTATCTTTACTCCTGCTTTGCTGCAGAGCTGCTTTGCCCTTGAGGCACCCGCTGCTGCTTTGACTTCAATTTGAAAGTGCATGTGGCTCTCCACATTTTTTTTTTCCTTTTAAAGCCACCAACCGGAGACCCAAAGCAGGAGCAACTAAGATAGAGAGCTTATAAAATGTGTCATAAAAGATAAATGAGATCCATTAAAAGGGGAAAGCAGTGCGTGCTGCCATTCCTTTTTTTTTTTTTTTGGTTGTTGTTTTCCAGAAGGTCAACAAAACTTTACATTTGCCGCAGCATCTGCTCAGCCATGATTTAATGAATAGTCTGTACTACAAGGGCTCGTTTTAGAGTTTGAACACTTGATACTTGGCTACACTACTTGGATACTGGCAAAAGATTTGGAAAGCAAATAAAAAGACTGTCCAAAGGCTACACGCTGTCAGCGATGATTTCATCAAACGCTTGTGAAACTCCTGCCTGCTGCACATTGCATGGCACTGCATCAAAGCGGCACCTGGCTGTGTGCAATTTTTCTTAATAGATTTACATGAAGTGAGCATAATTGAATGCTGCCCTTTGGAGCCAAGTTCACGAGACGCGCTCTTTAATGAAGTAGCAATTGACTTGGAGATCCAGGAATTCAGTCGCTGCATCCATCGTCTGTTTCTGCGCAGGGCAGAAGTGCTTCACAATCAGAACACGCGCACATGCAGCCTTTCATGGAGGACATTTCTGCTCCGAATCATCGGGCAAATCACTGTAACTATGCCTCAGATCAGCTCTCCGGCCCCGGCATAATTACACCCATATTCTCGCTGAGCTTTGATGGTAATAGTTCTGCAAATGGGGGGGGGGGGGGGTGTTGGGATGATGCCTCACTAAGAGAAACCGTGACGGCCCAATCATGCATTGTGTCTCCATGGTGGCAATGCGTACCTGTCAACGAAAGGATTTCAAAGGGACTGACTACATTGTGGCTACCTCATTTAAAAAAATAAAAAAAATAAATAAAAAAAAATAAAAAAATCCCCACACACGGATATTGCTGAGGACTGCATCCAGTGCACTTTGGGAATTTTTATTACATCTTGGCAAGACGGGAGATGTGTCAGGAGATTATTTAAGTACATTCTCATAAATCTGATAGCTCGACAGGTCATTTTAAATGAACCAACCGTGGAACATATCCACACGTTTCCTTGCATTGTGCGCCCTCTAGTGAATGCTAAGCGATGTAGCATTTTTACCTCCGCTTTGCAGGGCAGCTCGTTCACACAAATGTTGTCTTTATTAAGAAAATAGCTTAATATCTAGATAACACACTGCAGCTAAACCGCTGACAGGGCTTTAGTACCCAACCAAATCAGTTGGAGGAAACACCTGGAAAGTTTGTGACACCGTGGTCTCGCTGGGCCACACACAGTGATATTAAGCCTAGTCGAGATTTGGTCATGCTTGTGACTCACGGTCGTTTAACTGTTCAACCGGATTTCTTAAGGCCTCTTTTGATTACCAACACGGTGAGGACGAGGAGGCGGTGAGAAAGGCTTAAGAAAAAAAAAATAATAATACGGGAGGAGGAAGAATCCGTCGAAGAGTGATTAATAACGATGGAGTTGTGTTGTGCCCGGACAAGCTCTTCCTCCTCGGCCTCGCGCCAGTGTACCTCGAAGTTAATATCTCATTTCTAGGCCTCGGTAGTGCAGGGAACACGCCAATCCCCTTCTCAGTTCCATCGAGTGGCGCGACTGCCGTGTTCTCGTCGACGCCACTAGAGGTCAGTATGACCCTTGAGCGAGAGCGAGCGAGGCAACGACAATGTCAAGGCCTCCTCGGATGTGTAGGAGTTTTTTTTTTTTTTTTTTTTTTTTTTTTATGAGCTTGTCTCCAGAGTGACTGCTCGAGCTGTTTTCTCCTTCAAACAAAATATGTCTTTGCGTTGTTTTTTTCCCTTCTCATTTTCTTTCTTTTTTCTTTAAAAGTCCCTTTCCTTTTTTTCAGGTTCGAACCTGTTTATGACATTTGCATAAGCTGCCTTGACAAATGTACCTCCCGCTCCCTCCCACCACTGCCACCCTGCTGTACCGGGGCCGCCTCTTCCCAGAGTGAGAGCTGACGCCCTCATCAACGCGTGTCAGTCTATTTCAGGCTCTATTTCGAACGCTCTCGAACATGGCCAAGTAAGAGCTCAGCGTCGGTGTGGATGTTGCGGCTCACGCTCCGTCGGGAGTGTGATTTTTCAAGGGAGCCGGGTGGGTTGGGGTGGGGGGGACGGTATGTAATCCTCGCCGGCCTGTCTCCTCTCGTGTCACCGCCGCTGACAGCGGCTCCGCCCTGCGTGGAGGAGACGAGCCGGAGGTATCAAAACGTGTGATCTGACCTGATGCGATGGTGGTGGCATTTCTTCAACAGCCCCCCTCCCCCCGCATATATACCACCCTGCTCCCCTGCCATCCCTCCACCACCACCTCCATGCCCATAACTGGAGCCGTCCCTCAAGAAGGCCCCGCCGTCTCCTTATTGATCCCCATTTGGCCGGGCTTCATTCCTCTCCCTCCTCCTCTAGCCTCCGTACCTCCCCCCACACCAACCCCCCCGACATCCGTCCCGGCTCTGAGCTCATCCGCCGCTGACCCCCTGCTCTCAGGATGAGAGGAGCTGTAATTGGAGGGGAACCAGGGTGACAGTGGAAATGGGAGAGGGGGGGGGGCAGGTGACGACGGTGGCGTTTGGCCATAGATGGATGGGTGGGGTGGGGTTGGGGAGGGAGAAGGGGAGCGTGAAAGGGTGAGCGAAGATAAAGGAGGGGGTTGGGGGGCGGTGGGGGCGATCGGGCAGCTGGGCAAGAGATGAATGTCATTAGCCGGGGAGTGGAAACAGGGGCAGGAAGGGCACCGCCAGCTCTCGCATGACTCCCCTCCCGTTAGCCCGAGAGTAATAGAATCCCAACGTGATGCGTGGGATGCTCGCGGGAGGAGATGGCGCGGGGGGGTAAATTTAGCCCCGGCCGCAGGGGGGGGGGGCTCGAGAGAAGGGAGATGGGGGGGGGGGGGCGCTCTGCCCGACCGCATCGAGGAGTCACAGAGGACGACAATCACAATATGAAGCCACCTCCTCTCCATACCTGAGCAGGCCAAATGGCGAGGCGTATCTGCTTTCCGACGGGGATGAGGGTGGTCGGTGTGAATGGAGGCCGGCTTGGGGTGTGGGGACGGGTTTAAGTCAGCCTCGCATTATTTTCCAAGCTCTGTTTGGGAAGCGTCCGGCTGGCCCGTTGCTGGCTATTGCGTTTCAGACGAGTCACTGGCGTCACCGGCGCCCCCAGGTGCGTCTCCTCGTCCCTCAAGGTCACCACTCAACCCCCCCCCACCCCGAACCACCACCACCTTAAACCCATAAGCTCATCCGGCGTGAGCGATTCCGAGCCGAGCCGGCGGCCGTCCTCCCTCCTCATTAATACCTGCTTATGCAGTATCAGGTGAAGATCAAACGAGGGGCGGCGTGACTTTGAGGTCCGATCCTCGCATCAGTTGCTCTCGACCTGTTGTCTCCGCTTCTGCGACGGGTGAGGGAATGGATCCCCATTGGTCAGACGGTTCTGTGAGCCTGTGAAAGATTTCAGCGACGTCGTGTCTGTTGTTCATTCATTTATTTTATTTTTCAGACCAGACGCGAGCGCGCTCATTAACGTCATCATGTCCAATTACACCCTAGTCTAGTAAACAAAATAAAGGTGCGGTGTGGATCTTTGAAGAAGTCAAGATATGCCCGTGTATCGCAGTCCAAAGGAGGCCTACTAATTAAGCGAGAAATGATTTTTTATTTTTAACCATTTTTTTGTGCGATCACTAATTTCTGGAAGTAACTAAAAGAGCTTTGTTGAACATCAAACAACAGTCGTTCCATCAGAACCCCCGTGAATATTTATTTCACCTCATTCAAACGTGATATTATCCTCCACCATATGCCTCCATACCTCAACAAGTCAGCCCGGTTTCTATTTGTGGTTCGATCCGCCTCATGACACTGCCAAGAGCCACTGACAGACCGACGACTGCTGTGCATAATTGCAGCTTTATGGTATAGCTGCATCATCGGCGATAATAGATGCAATCCTATGAACAAAGACCTCGGCAGGCGGGCCATCTGTGCACTTTGCCGCGCAACGATTCGGCCTCTCGAAACTTGAATGCATGCACTTTGGGATCGGTCCGTAAAGGGATTCTGCCCTGCGTTGTAAAAAGCGGGCTTTAATTTATTTTTAATCTGTTCCGGTAATGGGCATGTTTGTCTCTGTAGCCAGGAACATAATTTCCGGTCTTTCTAGTCAGTATTTGCAGTTGCTAAGTGAGGACGTCACTAAAGCTGTGAAAGTAAGCATAAATATACGCGAATCAATCATACCTTTATCAGATTGGTCTCCATTGTAAACTGCAACCTAAATCCTATTTCAGCAACGGTCTTAAATCACATGCTAAAAAAAATACTTTTTCTTACGTTAAGACCCGCTGCAGTTTCCCGTAACACAAGTGAAGGACAAATGACCAAGATTGTATCCTATACATTATATTGTAAATACACATTTCAATGTTTTTGTAATAAGCCACACAAATGTACCAAACGACTGTTTTCTGCAAAGGTCAGAGACGAAAATACAGGCAAATACTTGCAACACGTTAAGTCTTAGTGAGATTGATTTTCACTTCGGCAGCAGAGATACAGAATTATTCAAAGGAGACTTTTAGTCTTTTTGTGCTCCTGTTCATCAGCTTCGGTCCGCTCTCGTCTGTTTCTCACACAGGGGGCTCGTATTAACGCTGCCTCCTCGTTAATGTAGAAGAAGAGTGTATTTTTTTAGACATTATGTAGGCTGCCTGCTGTGTCTTCGACGACTAATCAGCTCTCGGCACATCATTTGTCGAGATGATTGTGCAACAGCAACATAATATTCAAATCTGGCACTTTCCTTAAAGTGCAGATATCTGACGCAACACTTTAGGGGCCAGGGAACCAGAAGGTGTTGCGCAAGCTGTGATCTCGCCGCTCATCATCAGCTGCCCTGCCTCTGCCGCGGTCCTGAGAGCCACAATATGACAGTGACTAATTCCTTCCTAACTGCTTGTCTAGACGCCGTCATCCAGACTTGCCGGCACTTGAGTCACAGGTGGAGTTGTTCTTTATTTAGATGTCTCCAGCTCTCCTCGTTGCCTTTGTACGTAAAGGATGAGATTGTTTCCTGGGTGGTCCGTGACTGTGTTAGTGGTCACACTTCCAGCCTCCAGTAACATTATTGATAATGGGAAGTAAAAAAAAAAAAAAAAAAGTCCTTCCTGAGGCAACGGCTGCACCTTTGTTAACATCATGACTAACCATCATGATTCACTTCATTAGGCACCTTTAAGAAAGTAAAAAAAAAATGAATCGCATTAAAAAGATGAAAAGGAACTTTATTTAAAATCATCAAAAACATTTTTTTTAACAAACTGTCATCTTCACTGGCTTAAAAAAACCCACAAAAATCATTGTTAGTTTTGTGATGTTAAAACCAGTTCTTTTGTACTTGGGTGTCGCTGTCATTTCATCCCATCGTTTATTGTTTTAGGTGGCAGCCTGAGTTTATTGTCCCTGGACCCATTTATAGCTGAGAGGGAGCAGGTAGATTGAGGAGGATTAGACCCAACACTAAGCCTTGAGGCACTCCGCAGTAAACACCTGTTGCAGCTGACTTGCACAGAGACGCCGTGTCTACAAACTAAGCCTCTGCACCAGCAGGCCTCTTCCCCAGAACTTTGAACTCCTCTGATGACAGTTCAAAGTTCCGCAGCATCACACGCTGAGCATAAATCCAGAATTAGCAGAGAGAAATTAGCCTTTTCAGTCTTTTTTTCCACCAAAGTTTGAATAAAACTAGCGTGATGTTGCAGAAGTTGGCCAGCTGGAAATTTTACATTCGACACCCGCCCCAAAAAACCCCTGAAGGGATCAAAGCAAATCAGCCTCACACTTCAAGCTGAGCGACAAAACGAGACAAAACGAGACAAATACGTGTTAGACTTGGATACATGTCACAGATGCCAAAACATCAAAGAACACCCCACTCGAGTTTCCAAAATTTAGGTGTAACTGGTTTGTTTTTGTGACAAATCACTTGGTTCCATTACAGGTTTGATGAGCCACTCAAGAAACATTCCGCGACCGTGATCCAGCTCATATTTAAAACCTGCTGCTTTTATTAGCCGGCGAGTAATCCTGTATTGCACAGGGATGAGGATTTCAGCAGAAAAATAAATAAAACAATTTGGCCATGAATCTTCCCCTGTGTGTGAGTCCCAGGAAATGACTTCATATGCAGCACACCTACGTGCTCAGGTGTGTAAGTGGGGCAAGCGTAGGTAAAGGTGGCCGGTGAGTGATGAGTGGCGGGAGTGATCTTGACGTTCTGAGTCAGCCTTTATTCACTGTGCGCCTTCTGTCATCATGCAGCTGCCACGCTTTTTGTCCATGTCACCCACAAGAGCGCTGAGACACTTTAACAACACCCACACCCAATTCAGATGGCCTGCTTGAAAAAGAAAAGCAAAAAGCAAAACTTTCTGTACTGGCTGCACCCATATTTGAATACAATTGCCTCCCATCTGCAGCCTTGTTTTATTGGATTCCCCCAACTGCGATTTATTCTCTGAGTTCTGTGCTGAACTCTTGAGGGATGTCCTCTGCAAAGTTTTTCCTCTGCTTGATCATCTTGCAACTTCATTCTTGTGCATTTTCCCTTTAATTCGCACTTAATCTAACAGACCTCTTTTATGCTTCAACGCTGTCGTGATTACGGATTGTACTTTTGCACTTTTGTAGACCAGACTCCAAAGAAGCACGATGGGAATTATTGTGTAGAAAGAGAGAAGGCTAGACATAGACATAGACATAGACAGACTTTATTGATCCCCTTGGGATGGCTCCCTCAGGGAAATTAAAAACAAATTACCAGTAAACTCAGAAAATTGGGCAGATCAAATATGAATTAAGTGGTAAAAAGCTTGTTTTTTCTTCCTCGGTTTCAAATGTGCTGCTGCTGCTACTCATGACGTCTGGGATTTAACGTGCAGAATTATGCTTAAATGCCCTCAAAACACGTGTCTGCTAAAGTAAGCTTCAAATGATGTAACTTGTTCCAGGTGTCCTGTTTCGTAGGGATGGAGGTCACTCACTAATCCTTGTGACTGAGTGCGAAGGGCCGAGGGCCGAGGTGTTGGGGAAGGGCTAGTAGTAAAAATGAGAAATGGGACTGGGCCTTAGACCTCTGCTGTCTGGCAGCCATGCATAATTGGCTGCAAGTGGCCCATTCATGTGTCATGTGCACGGTCATTAGCGGAGATAACCTGCACCGACTAGAACCTAAATTAACGAAACATCTGCCTGCCAGTGGACTTTTAAATTCGGATCCAAATTTCTGAATGTGGGTGTGGTTACAGGTATTTTATATCTTATATCAAACTGCATTTCCCTCTCAAGGGCAAGTTGTTAAAAGCCCCGAATGAGAAAACCAGACAGACATGCACTGGAAGTGCTTGGGGATAATGAGGTCGGCCGATTTGCAAATATTGCCTTAAATGAAATTAACACGTAGACACAAAGTGCACATCTGGAGAAAGAGTTGTCGGTCGGTCAGTCAGTCAGTCAGTCACGGGCATGTGGTATGTCTAGACCCTATATACCCTCCAAATACTCCACAGGTGCTCTGGTGGGAGGTCGCCTTTGAGACATTCTGGTCACCGGAGCGCAGAGTGCAAACAGTGGCCAGGTGCCAGCGAGACGACAAGGCGCCCAATTCATCACTGCCGCTCACTGAGGATCCGACAGGATCGACGCTCGGTGTTCAGCGCCTGTCAATTCCCTTGCTTCTTTTCGGGGGGAACTGAAACGCATTTCTTTCCTCCCGCTGCCTCTTTCCGTCTTCCCCTTTACAGTGGAAAGGGGAATCGGTGGCGGGGGTGGGCATCAGTCACCCTGTCAGTCCCGGAAGGGCGATCAAAGCCGGTGGAGAGGTGCATGTCTCCCAGCCGCAACGCAATTTAGCCATTAGAGGAAGAGCATCCAGACGTCTCCGCCTCACGCCCTGCGTCTGTCGGTGGGATGAAAAATAGCAGTGGCGGGGGACGTGGGAGTAGACGCCTGGAGAGGGGAGAGAGAGAGAGCGCGCGAGGAAGATGTCGTGTCCTTGTTGTCCCGCGAGTGGATCAGGAGGCGACGTGGGCTGCGCGAAGGAGGAGCCGGGAGGAGAAAGGTTGGACGCTGCCCGAGGACTGAATCCGTCTTTGTCGCCGAGCAGCTGCGAGCGGCGATGAACCTACCCCCTGTGCCGCTGCACTCGTCCGCAGGCGAGGCGGCTCTCAATCATGTGACCTCGTCCACGAGGGGCTCGACGTGTCGCTATCCATCAAGCCCTCGGCGGAGACGACTTCATCCGTCTTCATCCGTCTCCTTCCTTCTTCTTCCATCCCACGCTCCAATTTCCTCGCCCTGTGAATCACGGCGTCTATGGGTTTCCCACTGTTTTTCTTCTTTTTTTTTTTTTATAAGTTTGTGATCTTAAGGTGCTCCAATGAAGTGGCGACTTGTCCAGGGTGTACCCTGCCTTGGCCCTATGACAGCGGAGATAGGGTATGCTGGACCCTATCCTATCCCGAGGGCAGTAATAAGCTGGTATTGAAAATCGATGGATGGATTGATCTTAAGGTGTGCCGTCAGATCGCCAGAACGCACGGATGGTCGTCCAGGATTCCTCACAGACACAGTCACAGTCCCAAACGACGGCCAAAGGAAGAATTTCGCAGTGCAACACGTGGCGCAGGAAACCATTTCTGTCAGTCATTTCTTGCTTCAAAATTCGACCTCACCAGCGTCAACGATTGCATTATTGAATGAATTTTAATATGTTCGCAGCAGCCGCATTGCACGAAGTTTGAACCAAAGTGCATTCTTGGGAGATAGCTTAACTTAAGCCAAACTTTCTGGACATGGCTTTGGTTCCTGGCCTTGTCTCTCGCCTCACTTCCCCTCTTTGCTCGAAAGTGCTTGTGACGAAAGCCGGACTTTTGAAAATATATATTCTTCGTCCGCGGTGTTCCAAGGCCTTCAAAGTTCTTGCCCCTCCTGTCCCTGTGTTTACGCACCATTGATGTCCCTGGCGGCCGCTTCCCTCGCTGAGTGTTCAGCAAATCTGTTTGTTTTGAGACGGCAGACTTCAGAGGTCCGACCAGGTCTGACCCTCCACATTTAATGTGCGCTTGGTCCATTACTCGTCAAGAGGTCGTGTTTACATTTCTGTTCTGCAGCCACTGGTTTATTTTTTTTCCTCTCTGCTTCTCAACATATCTTCCGCTGCCTCACTCTCGTATAAAACATATTTGCTTTTTCCACCGCTCCTGCTCCCGAGGGTTTGAAAGCGGGTTCTGCCTTCAAGCTCGGCTCGCTGAATTTTCCCCTCCTCCTCCTTAACGCATTTTAACTTTCCGCTCACACTCTCCCGTATTGGCTGTCACCGCGCCGGGCGGATGCCTGACACCCGGGGCTCCACTGTGTTCTCCTTCCCGCCTCGCGGGGCTCAGAGAATGAAAAGGCAAAGAGGAGGAGGAAAGGCCAGGATGAGCCCCGTGGTCCCCGCCACGTTAACGGGAGAGAGCCTTTTGCAAATAGCTAAACACCTGCGGGGTGATTCGAGGACAGCGGCAGGAAGACGTGGAGAACCTGGCGGTGGTCGTTGCACGCCAGAACGACCGTTCTGTCGACGGTTTCCTGCCCACAGTCGTTATTGCCATCTTTCAGCCTGCAGTTGTTTTTCTAATCACAGTTTCATTGAATAATAGCTTCTTTGCGTCGACCCACGCTGCCAGATTTCAAACGTCTAATGTTTAACCCGTCCCACTTTTACCCGGCGCCGTCTTGAGTTCTCTCATTAGCATTCCAAATGGTCCTAAGTGTTGCTGATTAGGTTTTCTCTCCGCCTCTGCTTCTTACCACGAACAGGTGACTGGACCCGCGTGCGAAAACAAATTGGTGTTAATGCTTTTATCTGACTGATATCTGTCCATTTATGTTTATTTTTTTTAATCATCCCCCATCTCGGTGGCTTTTGAATAAATGCTCCCCGGTTGTACATCTCTGTCCGAGCGGGCAACTCACCGCTAATTTTCTGTGATTTTCGCAGCTTTAAAAGCCTCATTTAAATTCTTCTCTGGCGCTGCTTTTCCATTTGTTTCACCCCTCCCTCGTTCGTCTCTTACCCATTTCACATTGGACCTCCAGAGAGCTATTAATATAACCTGTCTTGTTTTACTCGAGTAGTGTAGCACATATTCCCATTAGACCATTATATATCGAAAAATATATTTATATTTCACCCAATGTGACTTCTGTGAGTTGGAAATATATAATAAATGTCAGCACCTGCTATTCCATAAAGTTCCTAAGCAGCACAGTATTATTTTAATAGTATAGCACACAGGTTTTCCATTATTTTTCCTTCTATTATCTGAACACACTTAATATTTTTTCATCTTTTCACCTGTTAAATGTGTGACGGGCCAAATCTCTCCCCACACCATATTGAGTTTATATATTTTCTGTCTGTTTTTTCCCTCGAGTTTGTTTAATCTCAACTACATTTTCATTCATGGCCCCGGGCACAATTCTCGAAACCTATTTTTCTTTCGCAACGCCTACGCTCGGCACTCTGCCAAGTTGTTTCCCCATACCTGGCAAAAGCAGCGGGGCTGCCACATAAACTCACCGACCACTTTATCTGGTGAACCCATTAACTGTCTTAATGCAAAGTAGACATTGGAATGGGGAAGAATAGTGACTTTGAATGCGACATGCTTGATGGCGCCAGGGAAAGCGCCCAGCCGGGGGCACTTCCAGGGGTGAATATGCTTTGGCGAAGCCCGAGGTCACATGGAGAACAGCCAGGCCGATGACATGAAAGGCAACGATAACTCAACTATCCGCTTGTAACAACCGAGGCATGCCGAGGACCGTCTCTGAATGCACAACACGCCACTGCGTGTTGTTTATTGGCACCGCGCGCATGGCTGCAGGAAGGTTCCGGTTTCAAAGGCAGGGAGGACGAGGAAGTGTGCAGGCGTGACCGCAAGTGCGCAGCCCGGCTCGCCACGAAGCACACCACCTAGAGGGCGCTGTGTCTGCACCGTCTATTGTGGATCACCTGGTGCAAATAGTCGTGGGCTGAATTTGTCTTCTGTATGTGATACGGAGAGCGTCGATTGTCTTGTGATACTTGGAAGTGCATATTTTAAATCAGCGCTGATTGTCACGCGAGGGAATAGACTGAGTTGGCGTCTCCAAACAACAAGGGGAAGAAAATGATTTTACCGCCACATGGTAACAACTAAATGTTGTGGTAAAGAAAAAAAAAAAAAAAAGGCCTTGAGAGTAGTGCTTTGGGATCACATCTACATCGTGTCAACAAGTCGTCATGTAGACCTGCTAAAGTTCAAGGCAATTGTGTGGTGATGTGGTGAACATTGTGGTTGGTCTGACTGCTTCACAAACTGCTGCTGATCTACTGGGATTTTCCGCAAACAACAACCATCTCAAAGGTTTACAGGGATTGGTCTTCTCAAAAAGAGAAAATATGCAGTGGGTCAGCATTTGTGCAGTGGAAAATTCTTGCGCTTGTTGATGTACGGGGTCAAAGGTCGGACTGGGCAGGCCGGTCGGAGACCGTAGGAAGGCAACATCAACTCAAATCACCGCTGGTTGCAACCAAGGTCTGCAGAAAAGCACCTTCGAACACAGTGATTTAACAGTGTGTACATTTGTTGATATTTATATGTACAATCACCCCTCGCTGTTTCAGGTACTTAGCACGAACAAGGTGTACCTACCAAAGTGGCTGGCGAGTGTTTTGGTACGACAGAGTTCCCTTCTGCAAGCGCAGTGCGACTGCAGTCCATGACAATGACTTTGCTCATTAGAATTTCCAAGCACACACTCCTCTCGCCGCTGCCGCTTCCCCTGCCTGTAATTAACACACGCCCCCCTCGTTAAAAACCAGCCGCCGCTTCGGTTCCTCGGTAAGACAGTAGGGCCGACTCGCTCGACTGCCACTGTTTTGAAACGCCGGCAGAGACATGAAACAGAGGCCAGCGACGTCTGAATCCGGAGGGGGTTATCGTCGGAGCGCGCGATTTGCCCTGTCAGGAAGCGGTGTTGACGCACAAAAAACTTTTTATTTTATTTTTTTTAATATGCCATTCAAAAGCGTGGCTTGTTTCCGTCTCGTGAGAAAAAGGCAAAGGGAAAAAAAACCCCTCCCGTGTCAAAGGTTTGACTGCTTCCGTATTGTTGTACTCTGACGAGGTCTTTGATGCTCGGAGCTGAGTAGAGAGTCAAAGACTGTGCACTTCCCTAGCTGGATGCTGGATGCTGCTGCTGTGCTGTGCTGTTTGTCAAATTGTGAGAAAAACATTTCCTGCGGCATGCGAGATGACAGCGCACGCTAGCCGTAGCTCCTTTAACCTCCTTTCTCTGGTGCGTACATCAAATATATATATGTATATATATATATATATATATATATATATATATATATATATATATATATATATGTATGTATATATATATATATATATATATATATATATATATATATATATATATATATATATATGTATATATAATAAAAAAAAAGCCTGTGTGTGGGGGTGGAGTTGATTGGTGCACAGCTGTACCTCTCCGTGGCACAAGTGTCTCCAGACAGATGCTTCGCCGTGTCCGTGCGCATTTGTCAGAGAGGGTAGAATCCTGGCAGAGTGGATGCTGCAGATGCCGCTGATGACACGCTCCATTGGCGGAGGGGAGGGGGGGGGGATCAATTCCTCTCGGACAAGACTCGAGGTTGCGACTCGATTCGTTCGGCCGGCAGCGGCGAAGCGCAGCTTACGCGCTCGACCCCAGGCCCGTTTCGGACCAGCGGCGGCTCGTTTCGGCAGGCGAATCTCAGACCTGGACGAGGTCCAAGCCTCTGGTGGTGAGCACACATGCCGGCTGCTGTTTATCTCCTGTCTTAGGTGATAATCAGCTCGCGACGCTTTCCCCGAGACTCTCGGCCTTCTGTCGGCCGTGTGAGGGTTTGCCAGGGCAGCCGGGGACGTCGGTTGGGGCGGACTGGCTGCCTTCAGAGGGATAAGACGTTGTTGGTTTCGGTAGGAATTCAGGAGATTATTTTGGAAGCTGATCAGATGTTTTCTGATCCAAATTTCACTGTGAACTTTCCTCTTGTGAATTTATGTACTTTTCTTGTACTGGGCTCGTCGTCTAAAGGACCAGAGGTTGGTGATTTCTAATGTGCGAAAATAGAATGGGATCTCAGTCATGCCCTTGAAGTGTTCTGTAGGATGGCGGGTTGGGTTTTGGAGAAATGTGACCGCCGTGCGTTTAGCTCGGTGAATTAATGCGGCTGCCGCCTTTGCAAATGAAACTTTTGCGACTTGTCATGACTGGAATTGCATCTCATATCTTATTTGTGCTCTGTTGTGATTTTTTTTCCCCCCACCCCGTTCCACATCGCTTCTCAGAATCCATCTGTTTATGCAACTCCCACACACCAAGACTCATCTCAGACACAGAGACCGTTGAGAATTAAGAAAAAGGAGGGCGGGAAATGCCTGCAATCCTAATGTAATTGTCTTGCGAGTGTTTCATTGTTGGATTTTGATAGTCTCACATACTGCCGAGGAATGGCGGCAGAACTTGTAGCTTCGGTTTAATTACTCTGGATTTTACAGCAAGTAAAGTTGCTCGTGTTCAAACTAAATGCCAAAATGCTTCTGTTTCATTCTGGTTGCGTAATCGTGGTGACATTGAGAGCAGCAAAGCAAGAAGGTCGTGGGGTTAATTCTCCTCTTGTCTGTTGGACACTGAAGAAGAGGTTCTATGTATATATATGTTACTATTAAGTATCCTCTTCTCGAAAGAATAGTTGAGTAGATGGCTGCTTTGCTCAGCATTTATATTTAAATTACATTTCAGCCACAATAGGGAATAAAGGTTTTAAAAAAACAAAAGAGCATCAGAGCTGCTCTTTCTTTTTTCATTTTTTTTTGGTTGTTTTGTTTTGCTTTGTTTTTCAAATGACAAAGTCGAACCACGCCGCAGGGGCCCATTCTGGTCCGAGCGTTGGGAGATTTGTTTTTTCCATTTTGTCCGGAATGGGGCTAATGGTCGATTATCACAGCAAGCCTGCCTCAGGTCTATATATTTTTTTATTATTATTGTTTTTTTTTTTTACCTACTCTCTCCGTTTACACTGCACTGGATGTTTCTCAAATAGATGACTGTCAATGTGGGGGGCATTTCATTTATTCTGCTTAAAACTCTAAAATAAAGTCCTGGAACTGTGTAAGAAACAAAAAAAAGGTCATTGGAGCCGAGGATATGCAGGGCTGGAGTGAAACTCATGAGTCACACTGGCCCACAAACTATTCTATTTAAATAATGTGATATTATATGTATTTGAATATCAGTTACCCACAAGCTGGCTATAATAAACAAATTTCTCCGTTTAGCACATTCAGCTGCGTCAGTTTGTTTGCCTATTTTTTTTTTTTTTCTAAACCTTGCTTCCTCAGTGGCCGCCTTCACTGCCTCTGGTATCCATGTTGTCGCTGACGTTCAGCATCCTCCAACCAGCAGCACCACGTACAATTGGGCAAGGTTATGCCTGTGGGTGGAGTCAAAAGGTCTATCAGGGTGAGGCCCACAAGTGGATCAGCCCCAGGGACAGGAAAAGCTCTGAGCACAGCAGAGCAATGGCAAGGTTATTGGGTTATGAACAAAAAAAAAAAAAGAAGTTTTGTTGTAAAGAGGAAAGAACATTTCCCGTCCAATAAGTCTGAGAGGGAAACTTTGAATTTTAATCCAAAGCTGTTTTGCTCAATTGATTTGATCAGAACATTGTAAATAAAGATTGTCTGTGTCTTGGAGTTAGCCACAGCCCTGACTGAGCACTGAACACTGGACCGTGATGCCGATTGCAATGTTCCTATTCCTCTTGATTAGCAAATCCTGGCTCGATAAGGATGCATAATTACCTCCATCTGAATTGCATACGCTATTTCCACATTGCCTTGATATTCATTAGATTTTTGGAAATCCTTTTACACTAATGTAACCAGTGGTCGGTGTGTTTCCCTCATTATTCACTCTGGCTTTGGTCCGCTGGCGCTCTTTCCATTCTACATGTTTCGAATTTACAAGTTGTTTCCATTTATTTATAATGTCGAAAGAACTCCCAAACTAGCAGCAGACATCATGTGACCAGGTGCTCATTGGGAGAACTGCCCGACTCTGTATTGTTTGGTACGACATTCACGATTGTCTGTGAAGTGCACGTCGCACGGGTGGTCCCGTTGCACTGACGACCCCCAGGGACAAAAAAATAAATAAATAATGAAATGTTTTCTTCCAAACAATGGCCAGTTCTGTCACAATCTGTGTTCAACAGCAGTTTATGTTTGTTCTTTGGCCAATTCTGTGGTGTGGATAACATATGTGCCTAGCTATAAAAAGCTGTTTAAACTCTCACGTTTTATTTTGCTTTGTGGGGGAAAACATGTGTTGTGCCTCTAATTTTAATTTCTTGGTTTTAAAGAAGCAACAAAAAATACATGTGGTCCGTCTAATGTTTCATTTTGAATCTGGTACCGCAACTCAATCCATCCTCTGGTTGTTGGCTGTGGTCATACACATACATCCCACTCAGTCAATAGCTGTGTTTTCAGTACCCCTAGAATTGCGGAAAACTTAAATATCGCAATGAAAAAACTTAAATATCGCAATAAAAAAACTGGTAATACAATACATACGCCTACATTTTGAAAAACCTCTCAACATCGCTAGAAGGTTTTTACGCTCTCATGAAGTGGGTTTTCAGACGTATCGCAAAAGTGTAATGGAAACACTTTTTCGCACTCAGTTGTGATGTACGGCGTCACGTGACCAGTTCAATTCAAGTGAAAATAGCGTATGTTTGGATATTTTTTACAAGTAATCAAAGAGAAAAATATAACAACCGTTCTCTGCAGCTAACAACGTAATTCTCGTAAATCTCGCGGGATGAGATTTTGTGAGGACGATGCGCTTCATACCATTCAATGGAAACACATGTAAATCGCAATTGTACCTTGTCGAAATTTTAGAAATATCGCGAAGGAATATTGCGAAAAACTATAATTGAAACGTAGCTATAGATAAACCCGATCAATATCTCTGATGGAATATATTGACAACATTTGACAGGGAGGGGGAGGAGAAGCTGAAACGCGGCCCATTAATATTCACGCAGTTGCGACGCTCCCTTGCAGTCCGAGCCGGGGGCCCTCGGGGCTCGGAGGGACCAAGCGGGGTTGTCGCGACGTTTACTCGCCCGCCCCGACGGCGCGGCCGACTCGCGAGGCGGCTCGCTGACAAATCGTGGGCGGGCTAAGTTGACAGGTCGGGCTGATGAGATTGAGCGGCGCTGTCATAAGTCTTCCACACCAGCAAACGATGAACCTTGGCCCCCGCAGCTGACCCCCTCAACCCTCTCTTCCTCCAGCGACGGAGCGGCCGGCCGGAACGGGCGCGTCGGTCGAGAATGAGCGACGTCGCGACGCTGCTGCGACGGCGGGGCGGGGGGGGGGGCGACGGTCTCGGAGCGGTGATTGCCATTTGGGCTGTGAAAGCAAGAAAGCCGACGAATCGTATCTAAAGGCTGAATGACTCTCACATAGCCCGTGAAAACAGAGGGATTGTTTTGCAGTGAAATTATTGGTTCTGGATGGAGGCTGCTGTAGTTACTATCACCACGAGAGCCATGGCTACTGTTCCTCTTCACTGTTTATTCTACTGGTCTTTCCACTGTTCTTCTTCAATGTTTCTTCCACTGTTCCTCTTCCGTGTTTATTGAACTGTTTTTGCACTGTTCTTCTTCACTGTTTATTCAAATGGTTTTTCCACTGTCCTCCTACGCTGTTGTTTCCACTGTTTTCTTCATTTTTTTTTTTTACCAGTGTTTTTCATCACTCTTTATTCCACTGTTCTGCTTCACTGTTTTTACACTGTTCCTCACTATTTTTTACACTCTTCTTCCGTGTTTATTCCACTGTTCTTTGCTGTTTTCTTACACTGTTCTTCACACTTGATTCCACTGTTCCTCTCAGTTTTTTTCCACTGTTCTTCCTCACTGTTTATTCCGCTGTTCCTCTTCACTGTCTATTCCACTGTTCCCCTTCATTGTTTATTTCAAATTAAAGACATTATCTGTACTCTTGCTGCTTTGGTATATATATTTTTTTATTTAACCCCCAAGTGCGAAACAATGGTAATGTCGTTTTTTTTTTTTTTTTTGCGTTTAAGGCTGACCATTGATTTCCGTCCGGCCTCATATTAACACACAGACTCTGCAGGAGCCTCCAGGCGCGTATTTCATCACTCAGCAATGCGCCACACACCCTGGCACCGTGCCACAGCCCACAGTACAGTAACTCATCGGCAGCCCCCGCGACTTCGCTTCCAAACACATCTGCCTGCAACCAGAGCTTGGCCGAGCCACCCACCGTCTTGGATTACGCAGCCTCTCTACCCCTGATAAGGGCCCGCACGTTAGTCATGCATTCTGATTGAAACGCTGCTTCAACACCAAAACGGAAGTACAGTAGCGCGAAAAAGTGCGGGGGGAAAAAGAGCGCCCCCTCCTCCTCCTCCTCGTATATTTCGAAACGTGCCATTCAGAGAATTGCGTTTGCATAGTGTCACGTTGCCGTTGCTCACACGACCGCGCCGCCTGTCCCCCCCCCGGCTCCCCCAGTGGAAGAGGATATGTCCCGAGCGCCTTCCAGAATTCCCGGGATGTGGCGTCATGCACCCCCCCACCCCCCTCCGAAACCCTGCCTCTTCGCTCCGCTGTGAGGGATGGGGTGAGGTGGCAAAACTCTGCGAGAGCGAGGAGCCCGGAGGCCCATCTCTCACCCTCAGCTGTTGGGGATTGTGGAAGTTTTCTTTACTTTTCGCACTCCAGAGCAGGATGGAGCCAAAACCGCACTCGTCGTTATTGCGGCCTGAAAAAAATCTTGCTGTAAGAGAGAATTTAGGATAAAGTGCAGGGAGATTTTCTTCTTTAATCTTTTTTGTGAAAAAAAAAAAAAAAATACAATGGTGGGAGGAAAAAAATTGTTTTTGGACAAGTGCAATTTCTTTTAGTACAGTCACCCACAACCACATGCTCCCTTCGACATTCTTCCTTCTTAACAAAAGACAGAAAAATCTATGTTGTGCCTTATGTGGAGGTATATGTATACATATGGACGGAGCTTTTTGTGCTGTGAAACAAACTTATAACTCATTGCAACTCGCTGATTGGCAGTTCAACGGGAGCCTTGAAACTGGTGATTACCGAAAATTGAAGGCAATCCAAAGAGCCCAGCCCTGTTAAATGTAGCTATAACTATCGGCAGTTGTTAGTAAGAGGAAGAAACCCAGGTCTCAGCAGCAGCGTCATCGTTTCACTTTTCACCTCGGTAATACATCAAATGTGAAATAACACATCTAGTCCCAGGTGGCGGAAATTGAAAGGCGCAAATAAAGAAAAAAAGAAATCACACGCATTTAATTAACACAATGTTATTTCAGGAATAATTATATGCCAGTTGTCAGAATACACATTTTTCACCGGAAGAATGAATGAGGCTCAAAAAAAGAGAATTGAAGTTTACTTGAGCAAAAGTTAATGAAAGAATTCGAGACATGGCACGATTGGTTATCTGCTTTGTATTGTAAAAATAAGTCTACTCTGGTACTCTGGCACTCTTTAGACAAGAAAGGATGTCACAAATAGCTGAGAATCTCCTCTGAGAGTCACAAATAATTGTCTGTCAAAATGGTCAGAGGGTCTCTGATTCTCCTTCTGGTTATTTCGGGGTCCCCAGATTCTATTCTTGGAATCTGCTGTGAATAAATAAAAAAAATAATGTATTTAAATAAAATCTGCTGTGATTATGTCGTAAACTAAAAGTAGTCTTTGGGCAAAAATATAAATTTTTCCCATTTTACTGCAGTTCAAGAAAAGTAATAATGTATACAGTCTATAAATGTAATCAAGAGAGACACTGGGCATTGATTAAACTGTGGGATCATTTTGCATTCATGTCAGTGGAAATGAGTGATAATGTTTCGATCACATCGAAATACTAACTACTTAACTTAGTAAAAAAGTAACCAGATTTTAATTACTTTCTAAAATCTATGTCCATTGTCAATGTTTTCTCAATGGATGTCTTATTTTTTGTGTCTTTTTACTCTATTCTACTGCTATCTGAAAGGTCTCTCTCTGAATGTAATTTAAACACCTAATGAAATGTAATATTATTTATTCAATTACAATCATGTTTCCACTCTTCTGTCATTTTAAAATGTATGAAATACAGGCTTCCGCTCAGTGAATCTATAGATTTATTAACATTTCATAACAGCAGCCTTGTGCAGTCTGCCTCAGTGCACCTTTTGGGAGGTAAAACCATGACTGGCCTCTGTGAAAAGGGAATGAAGGGACAAGCGAGGTCGGCACTGAGCAGCACCAATCGATTATTTTGAGGACTGTACCCCCCAAAACCCCCCACCACCCCCAACCTCCAACACCCGCGACATAAATCCATTCTTGCGATGGGGTCTTTCTCGGAGAGTTCTTTCGATTTCTTCTTTTCTAGAGAAACAGAAACCACGCACTTCGCCAACAAGAGCTAAAAGAAAAAGATTCATTAACCAGTGGTTATATACCATGCATGAGAGTGGTCTACTACATAATATGAAATCCATAGAATACGTATGGAACTCCAAATTTCAAATGTCATAAGAGCCAAAGTGAATAGGAACTGCAAGTGACGTAATCCCAAACTGTCCGAGCGCCATATAATGACATATAGATTTTCCATGACTGCAAATCAAAATGGCATATTTAAGTCCAACGTGTCCCTCCTGGCTATGGGCAGACATCGTTTCTCTCAGGATGGTATCAAATATTTAAAGAACATCCCACAGCCATCCCGCTTCCGCCATATAATTGGCCAGCAGGAAAGGTGAAATCGGCACCTCCTGGAGGGAAGCTATAAAACGACTGGTCGCGGAGCAGGGCAAGGACGAAATGTAATGTTCCAATTAGAGTACCTTTAACACTTTTTCCAAAGGTCCAATGTCTTAATATTTCAAAGTGTTAAAAAGGTAAAACACACAGGTTGGAACAGAAAAGTTTAATTATTTCTGTGAAAAAGTTTCTAGTGCATTAAAGATCCATAAAAATAAATCTTGGCGTACAATGTAAAATAAATGTTTCATGTCTGTGTGTGGACTCAATTCAACATGTATTTTTTTTTAACTAAGGGAAAATATTTTTTTTTTTCAAGAAGTGACATGCAGGTGCATGTGACTAATCACCTGATTGCTTTTTGCTGCTACTGTAAGTTCTCATTTAGTTGCAGCACATGCTTCTGATGCAATAAGGGGTTGTGGTGTGGTTGTGTGTTGTGTTTTTAGAATCACAACTGTAGAGCACAACTCTTTGATCAAAGCATTTTTTTTTTACTTTGAGCTTACACATCTGAAAAGAATAGAAACGGAATAGAACGATTTTCACCAGAAAAACTAATATTCTTACAGACTAATTCAAATTATAAGAACCTGTTTGTCTCATTAACCTTCTTCCCCCGTTTGGATTTCAAACAATTCCAATTTATCTATTTCTTTTCAAACTGATTCAATCCGACAGTGAGGAACTGAAACATCCTCCAACCAGAGGGAGAGGAAATGGGGGAAGGCGAAAAGTCATTTATATAGATGATGTTCTTCTGGCTCCCCCTCTGGCCTGTGTTAAGACAGCAGAGTCAGCAGTTTGGGAACTGCAGTACAGCCTCAACACACCGATACACACCGATTCACACAATCAGGGCTGTGAAGCATTGATCTCAACGGCCTGTCAGCTCTGGAGGCATAGAAGTGATACCTTAATATTTCCTCCATTCCAATTCCGCCGGTATTTGCTTCTCCCCCCCCGTCTTAGAATCAAATAAAACGAAGTGAAAACGGAGGATTGTGGATACATTTGCACTTGAAAAGCATATTGGGATGGAACGTGTGAAACGCCGTCTCCACAGAATGCCGGCGCTTTGTTGCTCTTTACAGGCCGTTGAACATATGATGACATGATTCATGGAGGCGCAGTAAAGCTGGCAAAATAGCCCAAACAGCTTGTGGCCAGCTTATTTCAATCAGCAGACCTCTGGCAGCCATTTGAAAGGAATTATCGAAATCACGGCAATTAGGCAAGTAGACAACAAAGCAGCAAACAAACAAAGTGTCGTCCTCGCTCCGTCTGCTTTTACGACTCCGTACATCTTTCGATAAATAACGTTTATTTGCAGCGTTTTTTTTTTTTTTTTGGTGTTTTGCACAAGTCTAACACCCGGGCAGCATTTTTCATCTTTTTTTTTTTTACTGAAAGTTTGCTGGTGAGCCAGCTGTTGTCGGCTGACTTGCCGATGTTGTGCCAGCGCTCGGCCGATGGCGGCTCGTTCACAGCTGTGTGAGCTCAGCGGCCGGCCACAGCTGCAAAAGGCCGCTCTCGCTCCCATGACATAGACGGTATCCCCTTACGGGACACGGCACAGCAGGCAGCCTTTCAGCGCCTCTGCTTTCTTTTTGGGATATTTGTCCTCCAACACTCATTGCGTGACCACATTGTGTCTCCAGCCTCCCACAACGGACACTTTAAGTACCTCGAGTGAAAAGCAGCCCCCCCCCTCCGCCTCCCCATTTCCGACTCCGACTCAGCCTCGACACCGCAACGACCTCAAGTGATGAAATGTCAAGGTCGGCTCTTGTCTCTCGTACGACGGCGTGGGACCAGGATGAGCGCCAACGCCCACCATCCAAACGAAATCTCGGGTAATTCACTGTATACCATCGTAATCCCTGCGCACATCTAAGTCCCAGTGATTGTCACGTCCCTTCAGGATGCAAAATTTGTTCTCCGCATTTGACCCATCATCCCCTGGGTGAAAGCGCTGGACAGCAGCGGTGCCGCGCCTGGGAATCATTGGGTGATCTAACCCTCAATTCCAACCCCGAATACTGAGAGCCAAGCAGGGAGGCAATGGGTACCGTTTTGGTATGACCCGGGCGGGGATCGAACCCCCAACCTACAAGTCTCAGGACGGACACTCTCCCACTACACCGCTGAGTATCTGAGCAGATGCAATTGTGCACAGATGCTCCACATTCCGCGTGCAGACACACGTGGGGCGAAGCGCCGCAGATGGCGAGTCTAAATCACAGGGAGCAATTTGGATTGAACTCAAACCGAGTTGCGGTCCGTTCAGAGTGTCGGACCATACGCCTCGTATTGTACCGCGGAGCCGACAAACCACCGTGTATCTCCTCGGGGTGTCTCACTCCTCAGTGCTTGATCCCATATGAACGCTTGCAGCTGTCTCCTTCCCTCCTTCCTCGCGTTAAGAGTTGGCCATTGCCCCCTTTTCCAGTCCCTCCAGGGACAGGAAGGAAGCAAGCTTGTAAAGTTGCTGCGTAATTACGTCCGTGTCTCTGCTTCACAGTGAGCCATTGCAGCCCTAATTAATTTCTGTCTGCTAATGAGAAGAACACACACGGGTTGGACTTCGCTGCGTCACTCCCTAGTTGTGTTGCTGTTTGAAAGTCTCACCGGCTGCTAACACGTTTCCAGCGTATTGATCAGCCCCAGTCTCTCCCCTCATCGTCGAGTGATTGCTCCGTCTCCTAATGATCCACTGGCCAAGCATTCGTACTCACTCTCTTCTCGCCGTACCCTCTCCCTGCACCCCTCCAGTGTTGTGCCTGGCTCAAGTCTTTCAGCACTCAGCATCATTAGAGCTTGACAAGGAGTGGAATATACCATCTGAGGCTGATTTGTTCTGTCATCTGTGGCGCCACCAACAGTTTTTCGACAGAGAATGGACAGATTTGATCCACTTCACATCTTGAGAAGAACATTTCTAATGTGTCATCAAGTTGGAAACTATTAAAATGTAAATAGGACAGAACTAATTTGGCTGAGACCAAAACAGGAAGTGACAGCTAACCACCTTTAAAAGTGGCTGCAGCCTTGGGTAAAGATTTGAGCGGAGAAAACAGTTTTATCAATATTGGATGGAATTTCCACGTTAAAATAAGAACGGACAAAACTTTCCTCAGTGGAAACTTTAGTCCTCTTTACTTCCAAATGGTTTGGACAAGAATTGAGTTAAAACCCTCTGTGAGTACGTCCAGTGTTGCTACAACAGGAAGCCCTAAACTGCTCACAACTGGCTCCACTGGCAAAAAAATAAAAAAAATATTTGGAAGATTTAGAAAAACTTCTATCTGGTGTCCCAACGATTCAACCCTAGTGGAAGGAACGAGGGCAGATACTTGAAGGGTTTATTGCAGCGTGTTGTGTAGTTTGGTTGAGTCAAATTGATGGTGCCTCGTACTTCTGGCTGCAGGTTATTACTGTATGTATAATTTAATCATCGCTTTAAAACCTTTAAGAGGAAAGAGTTTGTGATAAAGACAAAAAAAAAAAAAGCTTTTGAAAAGCCAGAAAAGACAAAGCGCTGACAGTTCGGCTTTAGATTGCAGTTCATTCACTTATCGATCGCTGCCGAGGCAGTTTGGAAGACACCCTTCCTGGAAGTACAGCAGCCTTTCGACTCGTGCACTCAAAAGCGTGCATCTCTGCCCTTCTCAGATCTCGGGAAGACGAACCTTCCAATAGATGCACTGGATGAGCTTTCATTGCTCCCTTTGGAAGTAGCTCTGTGTACACTGGCGGGCGTCCTTGGAGTCTTTTACGGCAGGTGGAGGGAATCTTTACCCGCCGTACCTTCATGGTGTGGTGGTAATGTAAGCAGACGGTCTCTGCCCTCATACGTCATCCTCTGTGGTGAAAAGTGACCTCTCTTGTATTGGATGGAGGCGCTAAATCAGCCGGCCAACACCTCCTGCTGCTCCCGTGTTAAGGTGCACTCAGAGAAGCATCGCTCACGTTTAAGACCTGGCACCACACTTTGGTGTTTGGCACGCTTTTGTCTGCAGCCCTAAGAGATTTTTTTGACAGTCTATAGCACTCAACATATACAGTGTTAAAAAAAAAGTTTGCCTCTATGTCCTAATTGTCAATTCCGAGAAGTAGCTGCAACTCATATTCCGTAAAAACTTGCGCTTGGTGAACGCACCAAGCCGTGGAGGTTAAGCTCTTCAGACAATCAACTCGGATTTTAGGCTTTCTAGCAGCAAGCTTTGATATTCATTTTTTTTTGTTTTTTTTGTTTATTAAAAATATTTCAGAATACTGCCTGGAAGGAGAATGTTCATTGGTTGGATTGTCTCATAAATGATGCAGAAAGAGAAAAGTAGACAAGGTTTTTAACATTCCGGGATTTCATTTGCAGGTTTTGACCCTGAGTGAGCTGCAGACAGCCTCATCCCACCTGTCATTCTCTGAAAATAGGTAAGATCCTCACTTTTATTCTATCCCACCTCTCCTCCATCTGCTCTAACAATCTGTTAACATTGTGCGAGAAAAAAAAAATGAAAGTATGTGCCTGTGATTACCCTTGGGGATTTGACATTATTCATCCGGGAACATCTCCAGCACATTGCTCTATGTTCTCTGTTTATTTTTCTGTCAAAGAAAGCACCTCTTGCATTAATTCATGCTTCCAATACTTAGACCACATTGTTATCCCTTTGGTCGCTCTCTACAGCACGTTCATTAGGACAGAAACTTTCCCGAGTGGTTAATCTTTTAGGCCTGCTGGAACGGATTTTAGGATTGAATATTAAAATACAACTCATTGTTGGAATATCGTTGAAATCATTTGTCAGGTGTATGTGTTTTTATTATGAGTATTATATGTATTATATGAGGGGTTTTTTTTTGTGCCATTGTTTTCCTTGTTTTGCACTCATTTTTTTTAAGTAATTATCTTTCTTGTCCTGCTTTTCAATACACAGCAAAGTTGTGCAACAACCCACCCACGTTTTTTAAAAAAAGGAACAAGCAGTGTGTTCAAGGTATTTGAATGTACTTGAACCATTCTCTTCAGAAAAAAAGAAAAGCATCTTAATCTACAGAAAATGATGGACATTAACCAGTTAACTCCCGGGCTGACCCTTACGAAAGAGGATTAGGGCCACAGGAAGAAAAAAAAAAATACAGAGATTTTTATTAAAGTTTTCATTTTGAGTTTTAAGTTGAAATTTCCTGAATAAAGTCAAAATCTCGTGGAAAAAAGTCTATGTAAAAAAGACGAAACTTGAATGAATGAAAATGTATGAATAAAGTCGAAATTCTGTGATTAAAGTTGATCTTAAAAAAAAAGAAAGAAATTTTGTGAGTAAAGTAGAAATTCAGAAGTCCACATCAACTTTATTCTCAAAATTTTGACTTTAATCTTGAAATTTCAACTTTATTCTCGAATCGGAAACTTGGGGGAAAAATATTCTATCTTAATTTTTTTTCTCTTCTTGTGGCCCTAATCCTCTTCCGTACATGGTGCGATGACAAGATTTGCAGACTTTGGTTCGCTGTGGCTTACACCAAGAAACAAGTTTGAATTTGCTGCTCATGTGCAGCTAGCATTGAATATGGACGCGCATCAAAGTAAGTGCCCCCTAGAGGGAAAAATATCTGGTAACCACATTGGGTGAAAGAAACTGATGCTTAAATCTGAGTACAAAAACTTTAAAGCAATTTGAGCTACAATGAAATTTAAATTGCATAGCATTTTAAGATTGAAAGACCTTTTTTTCTCCTAAATGCGAAGCTGAAGTGCCTTCAGAGTCTCGGTGCGCCAGTGATAATCATCCACGGCTCCCTGCTGCATTGCTGCTGGTCTTCAAACGGAGGCGAACGTAAAGAGGTTACCTAAAAGTAGCTGGGTAAGAGATAACCTGCGCCTGCAGATCAAAGCGGCGTTGGACCGACAGGCGTTTCCACGGCGCCTGCGGTGGCAGAGGCAGAGGTGGGAGGAATGCGGAGCGAGAGCGGGAGAGAGAGAGAGAGAGAGAGAGAGAGAGAGAGAGACAGGGACGTAGAGACGAGTGAGCGAGCGAGCGAGCGGCTCTGTAATGCTATTCATGTGAAGGGGGGATGAGTGGTGAAGAGGCCCCCGTGTCGAGGTGTAAAGTTCCGCTGCAGGAGATTATTCATGGGGGGGTTTGGACTGAAGAGGTCAAGGTTTTTCTGTGCGCCGCACATCACACCGTCACCCCCGCAGTGAATGTGTGCCATACCCAGAAGCCTCAGCATCCTGCGCGCCGCCTTTACAGTGCAGCGAGGCGTGGGGCTTCTTGTGCCTGCTTGTACATTTTAACTTTTTCGTGCTGTTGCACAAGCAAAGCATGTCGTGCCCAGTGGAGGGGCAGCGTAAATTAGGCCCCATCTTCAAGTCGTCACTGTTGCCCGGAAGGGAAACCAAACGATAAAATGCGGAATTAATAAAACTGGCAGTGCATCCCTGCCGCTCCTGCAGCAGTTAACAAAAATGGCAGGCAGGCCAGAACTAAATGTGTTGTTTCACATTGTTGGTAGCGCCTAGTTTTGCTATAAGTGTCCACCGTCTCAAACAGTGCAGTGGGATGTAAGGTGAGTGTCTGCTGGGCGTTGGCAGGTGAAGACACATCGTATATCGGACAGCAGAGGACTTGAAGACGCAGATTTTAAAAGTCCATGTGTAGCCAACAGGGAAGCAATGGTCTGATTCCGACTCATGAACCCAACACGGCACTCTGCACGGAAGCCGAAGTCTGTGTTAACCCCAATCCCACAACTGGCGAAGGTACAAATCGAAACAACAGTTGTGTGATTCACCAAGACCGGCATAAACTCATTGCAACATATCCCACTCAATCTGCCTGGCGGTAGCCGCCAAAGCTACTTACCTCACTGAAAGAGAGACAAGCTTCATTGCAGGGACACACCTGAAGTATGTCGAACCAGACGGGCCACAGCAATTAAAATGAAGCTTGATGAAAAAGTAATTGCGCAGTAGAAAGTGAAAAAAAGTGAATTAATTCATTAAGAAATAGAAGAGTTCTTAAAAGGATTTACAATTGGAAATGGTAGATGAATGCGTTCCTTTTGAATTGCATTTATGTATCCCTTAATGAATACTTTCATTAGGAAATCAATTTTGAAGATCCAATTTTAAACACAGCATTTAAATAGTCAATTGCAAATCCATTTTGAAATTCAATTATCCCCGACGTTTAGACCCTCCGTGCCTCTTTGGTGCCTTGAGCTGGTGAGAGGATGCAAATGCGCTGTGGGTTGTTGCAAGCGTAGCCAGACGGAGACATACGGGAGGAGAAGAAGGTGGAAGACATCCAGAGTTAAAATGCAGAGATGATCGTTGAAGCTAGAGGGAAGTCGGGGGTGGGGTGGGGGGGGGGGGTCTCAGGAGTTGCCATGGAGGAAGGGGAGTTGGTGAACCGGCGGCGTGTTTGTGCGAGCCGGCGCCGTCAATGCCTGCCCGGTTTTGATTTGGTTTGAGTTATTCTATTTGCTCGGATGTCGCAATGTTGCGCTTGACTTCAAACGTAATTAGCTGGGGGTCGAGAGTGACACAGTCATGGGGCGCACGTTTCATCATCCGCGAAACACAAGTTCTCACCTCGGAGGAACCAGTGCGCCGCGTGTTTCAGCCAGTGAAAAAAACGACAAGTCCAACCGGCGCCTGCATGTGTAGAAAGCGTCATCCAGTCAAGTCCTACAGAGCACAGAAATGCACTCCGCACAGTGTGGGCGAGCCGGAGTGGACTTCACACGATTTCCCTGGCCAGAAATAGCAGCGACTCCCGTCACTCAAAAGGACCCCGTGTGATCCGCGTGAGTTCCGCGAGAGATCCAGACGGTTCATAATCCGTGTAGCGATCTGGACTCGCGATTATTATGTCCAGACAGATACAAGAAGTCCGGCCAAGTCACGTCAGTGCCGGCAGATGTGAGTGACTCAACGTGTTGGAGTTTTTTGGGAGATGTCGCCGCTCCCTAAAAGCTCGCCGTCGACAGCGGAGGCGATCAGAAGGGCGTCGTTGCAATAAATCAGTCATCTGTGCCACAATTTACGCTTGGCTGCCCTGACCGCTGCATCAGTATTCTTCTGCTTATTCTGAAAGAGTGTGACCAGATAAATACCGTGTCGGAGCTTCCATTAACATTTTAAATGAAGTTCCTACTTCCACCTGGTCCCAGGAGCCAAGTGGCCACAAGCTCCGTTTTCCACTTTAACGGTCCAAAGCAGCTTTAATTCAGCAGATAGTCTTTTCCCACTTAAAAGGATCGATGAGCCGTTCATTGCTCCGCACCTTTATTGATTTGTGCTTGCGATTGTGGCCACAGTTTACAAGCAGCCTTTCACGCCGCATCAAACACCCTTCGTCGATAAATTGGCCTCGTCCGTCGATTGCCAAATGAGGCGGTTAGATCATGCAAATTCCGCATGATTGCGAGCGTCAACGGAGGCTCGTCATTATCGAAGGGTTCTCATTTACACACCAGTCAAGCGCCTTATTTAAGACGCGCAGCGACGATGAGGACAAGCTGAACAGCAAACATTTGCCATGCTGTCTGCAGACGCACGCGTGCACTGTTTACAGTGGCACTTTGATGACGCTGAATAGCTCCCGTTTTAATCGCCTTTCTCCTTCTTGTTTTTGTTTTTTTTTTTAACTCACATCTGAGAATCCGTCCACATCCGGTTTGACTCCTTCTCACTGTGGAAATTGAGAGGAGATTGTGAGCAGCGGGGGAGAGGGGGTGGGGAGGTGGGGAGGATATATATATATATATATATTGTCAAAGGAAGAGGATGACTCATGTATTGAGTAGTTTAAATGAGCTGCTTGGAGAGAAAATTCAAAATATTGCCTTGTGCTTTTCGTCTGTACTGCTCATAGTTCAGCTACAAAATCAAACCGCCTTCAAAATGACGCAAGCCGATCCACCAATGAATCAGCCGTGGTTGCAGCGCAGTCTTCTGGTGGCAAACCTGCATTTTATTGCAGCCGTAAATAGTGTGGCAAAAGCCTTGGTAGTGAAAGATTATTTATCACAATTACATTGCAATCAACTTTCTATCACTGCCTACCCTTCATTCAGGGTTATGAGGGTGCTGGGTCCTGTCCCAGCTGTCTCAGGGTGAAGCGGGAGGGGTGGAGGGCGGGGCCACAGCCTGGACAAGTCGCCCGTCCATCACTGGGACGCAAAGAGAAACAAACCACATGCTGACATTCACACACCTGCAGAGATGATGTTGTGTTCCAACGCATTGCCGAAAAAACACCCAAATCCTCTAATCCATAAGTTATGACGTGAAGTGCAGGAAGCTCAGTCATTCATGACAAATTCATTAATTCAGAGACAGTCTTGTTGCTTGTTCGGTCTTGTGTGTTGGTTTCACAGAATAAAATGACAGTCACAATTTTTTTTTTTGGCTTAGAATTGAGATCCCGATTCTGTCACAATTTCTTTCTTTTTTTTATTTTCTTTTTTTTTACTATATTTACATATTCATGGCACATTTTTGTGATACAAATAGAAATGTAACAAAATGTAATGGTGCTTGATACAAGACTGTAGTTGTCTTTGCAGCGGTGCTGCTACTGAGGCAAGACACTAGCTGCGTTTCAATTACCCCTAGAATTGCGCAAAAACACGAATATCGCAATAAAAAAATGGTAATGGAAGCACTTAAATGTATGTATCAATGTGGAGGTATATAGCAAAGGTGTAATGGAAACAGTTTTTGTGCATTTACGCGTCACCGGACGTGACGTAGGGGGTCACGTGACCAGTTCACTTCAAGTGAAAATGGTGCGTTGGACGGAGGAGGAGAATGAACAATAATAATAATCATTTTTCCATGTAATCAAAGAGAAAAATAAAACAATCATTCTTGACAAAGAATTCTTGCATATTCTTGCAAATAAACGTAAACAAACAAAAGCAAACGTAATGCTCGTAATTCTCAGGGGTTCGAGACACCATTCAATGGAAACGACTGCAAATCGCAATTGTACTTTGACGAAATTTTAAGAAATATCGCTTTTATTTTGCGAGAAAACTTTAATGGAAGCGCAGCTGTTCTTTGCATGTTATGTTATTTGGACTTTCAATGTCGTCTCTGAAAAAGGGTTTATTTAAAACAGCGACAGGGACATTCGACAAAGCACAGGTGCATTTCACACGCTGTGGCGTTTTTTTCCCCTCCCTGCTGGCTTCTGCCGTTCCGCATCATGTGGTACGTTGTTGCTTTGTTGTTGAAGAAGAAAGTCGGAGCGCCACTTTCCACACAAATGTTGTCCCAAGTGAAAATGCGGCACGGTTATCCTCATTAAGAAATGAGATCGCTTATCAGTGTGACTCGAGATTCCCATCTTAATACGATTAATCGTGCTGCCCTACTTCCCTCTGTCTAAAAGTGCAAGTCGAATCTCTGGTTCAGATGTGTTTCAATGTCACTCTTATCCAATATGCCAGGAGGGCGGTCGGACATTTAATTTCTTTTTGAGAAATATTCAAAGCTGATTTTCGGCACCTGTGTGACAACTCTCAGTGTTTGGGCGTCTTCCTTGGAGGAGAGGAAAACAGAATTCGTGAACGCTCTGAAAGAAAGAGGTGGTCCAGAATATTTGTTTTTTTTGCACATGGGTATGCAAAGTGCGTTTTCACAAAGAAGTGTGCTGAAATGTAGCTCACTGCCCATGCACTCAGAATGTTCCAGCTTATCGTTGTGCGATGATGGACACTTCACACATTGAATAAAATAAAAGCTACGCCGGCGACAGAGCAGAAGTGGCCTCACGCTCTCGGCTTTGCTCATCAGGCATCAACTCCGTGCTGTGTTTTGCGGTTCGCGTGCGATAGTACAAACTGTCGTCTTTACGGCTTTAATTATCCGCTTGCAATTCAGCAGTGAAAAGGGGGGGAAAAAAGAAATTGCGTAACATAAAGAGGAGGAGGTTAAAATAAAGTTTGACTTCCTGCTGTGCACAAAGCGGCTGTGCGTGCCTGATTCCTGACAGTACTGCTCTGCTCCAGATTAGTGGGCCACACAGTAAGGGAGCTGCGCTGAAGTGTGCTGAGAGAAAAAAAAATGGAAGGCAGCTTATAAGCCTGATCCATTTGGCTTGAAGAAAGTGTTCTGCGAACCCGGAAAATCCAAACGGCAGCAGAGGGGATGTGTACACTGGAGATGTGTGTTAGTAATAACAGTGCAAAATGCATGTTAAATGTATTTTTTGTGTATTGCATTTTTATATATATATTTGGATATTTGTAGAAAGATGTAAAGATTAAAAAAAAAAAAATTGCACGATAAGGTCTGTCCCAACTTTTCACTGGTAGTGTATGTATATTGTAGAATGTAGTTTTGCAATAGTGCATTTTATCCCCTATTACGCTTCACAAATTGCCCCTGCGGGCTCAAACAAAATTCATGAATTTGAGTTTAGAGAAGTTGCAACCAGGTTGCAACTCAACCATGAGATCCCAAAATGTCCCGGTGAGGGTTCGGGTGGTTCACAGGGGCACGTGGCACCAAGTTTGCATCGGGTTGCATCGGCATCCAGGTTTTTCCCTGCAGATTATTGTATTAGTGAGATGATTCATGTTTTCCACTTGAGCCACCGCCGGCCTCGGCGCTGTGGCTAACCATAAATAAGATGTACAGCGTGAGCGCAGCTCCAGTGTCAGATTAATCAGTTATATCGGGAGAGAAGGACGCACACACACACACACACACACACACACACACGTATACACACTTTATCTCCCACAAGGCTCCAAGCCTGAGGCATGGGCTCCTTCGGGGCAACCCTGGCCGACCTTTGACCACCGTGCAGGGAGGTTGACCCACCTGGGGAATGTGGTGCCTGCGTGCTGGTGATGAAGCTACCAACCGGTGCTATTTTGCCAACAAGCTATTTACATATTTATTTCCTGGGCCAAACTGCACCACATGCACCGCTGGCCCCTGGAGACCCCCCGGTGTCCATATTTAATTGGCTATTGATTGACTCCGCTGCAGAAGAGGGAGACAATAAATTACCAACTGCTGGAGAAAGAGGGTGGGGTGGAGGAGCAGGTGGAGGAGGGGCGGGGAGATAAAATTGAGCAGGGTGGTTGGTGTCGGTGTTATTCACGGGGTGTCAAATCTGTGCTTGCATTATTTATACATCACTCATTTTTATTTATGTAGCAGGCAGCGGTGACGCCATACATAATGGAGCCGCAGCAGAGCCAATCCTTCCACCCCGTCCCAAACCACGCACACCTCCCTCGTTGGACACTGCTTATTTGTGCAGGTCATTTCACACACTGGCTGTGTTATGGAAACAACGGTTGCGAGCTGTTGCACAGAAAGACATGTTGTGTATTTGGCGAAAGGCGAACGTGGGTCCGAGGGGCCCGCAGCGGTCTCTCTCTGCACTCTTTGGTTAGTAATTTTTCCTAAAAATATAAAAAGTAAAAAAAAAATATCACAAGACACACGTGGCCGTTAATATATTTATTACGACAAATGAAAAACAGTCAAAGAAATTGTGCATGATAGCTTGCGGTTGCCAGATTGGGTGGTTTCACGCTAAATATTTAAGCCTGTTTCCGTGTGTTTTAGCCGGGGTTTCGCCTGGAAGGCTCTGGACATCTGGCACACTCCGAACTCTGAACGGTGCTCACAAACACCAGAATTATGCACGTTCAAAGGCAAATAATGACCGGTCCGCTCACGTTTGCCCAAAATAGCGTGAACCATCGTTCATCGGCACAAAAAAAAAATCCCACCGTGCACTGTTTTTATCAACTGGCATAAAGTAGGACCAAACAGTACTCTATTTTAATTACTCTGACTTTGCGGCCGCCGCTATTTCTCTGCTGTGTGCGTTACAGTAGTCGGAAGTAATTCTCCACGCCTGTGGTCAAGAATAAATCTCGATATTTTCTTAAAATTATCAACACGATATTTTACTCTCATTGTCGATCGATATATAGATAAAGATATTGACATGCGCATCACCACTGTGCAGCTGTTTTTTTTTCTCTCTCTCTCTCTCTCCCAAGCGCTCACGTGTAGGCGCGAAAGAACGAGCTCGTCTCATCAAAATGCGATATGCTAATTTGCGGTCCTTAAAGACCATAAATATGGGACGTTTGCTTCAGGTTGCGGCTGACAAATTACAAACGCCACCGCAGCCGACGAACAATAAGTGTGCGAGGGCGCATCCGTAGAGGGAGGCGTCTCATTTCTTCCTGCGTCGCTTCCGCAATTTCACAATCATTGTTATTATTATTATTATTATTGTCGTCCTCGTTCTGGTCCAAGTGGAGCCTGATGTGAGGAATCAGGCAAGAGGATGACTTCTAATGAATCCTCGCATATTGCACTCTGAAAATGAAACCAGGTGAACCCTGCGTGAGCGAGTCGCGGGTTATTGCTTGGATGGTCTTTATTACCCCACACGAAACCACATCGTATGTCGCGTGTCTTCCTTTTTAATTAAGTCATTCTCCATATTTATTAAAAGGTGTTGCTGAAGGTCAAAATTCACTTTGATAGAAATAACTGTTTTGCTGTTTTGAAAACCAAGATTTGAAAAGGCCAAGAGGCACTCTAGAGATTTTGGAAGCCCTAAAAGGAATTTATCAAGCTCATAAGTCACATATCAAAGCATCAGTCAAAGCAATTTGTTTTGAAATGACACGTCAACAACCATACAGACTCACCAGCGACTTCATTAGCTGCACCTGGCCAGCACCAGGCACCTAATAAAGTGGCCGGTGAGTCTATAAAGGCTTGACAAGTGAAAATTTTGCGTGCATTGTCGGGGCCTGTCGAAATAAAACTAAACTGAGATCACGGTGCAATTTATCATCATCCTTGCCTGTTTTATTGAATCCCATCATTCAAAGAACATGTTTAGCGCCAGCTAGCGCGCTCGAACTTGCCTGGTTGGGTCACAGACCTCCAATCTTTTGGACCACTTCAAATCCCTGTGTTTTTTTTCCTTTGCACGACAGATCGATAGAGTGATCAACGGGAACACAGCGATCAATTCTTCAGTTCGGCAGGGTAGCGGTGCGTGTTAGCAGCCCCCGGCTAAAATTCTCAACAGCTCTGGGACGCTGGGCCACAGATTTGGTGTGCCGTAACCTGTCGTGCAAAGAGCACGTGTTGCCCCTCGCTGGCAAACTGTCAGCTGCTGCCATGTGTAATTGATGTCCCTTCGTGTGATTCTCAGAAGGGGGAACAAAAAAAAAAACATCTGACTTTTCCATGTCGTGTTGCTCCAAAGGAGGGACCGTGATGTTTCAGGGCAAGACGCAAATTTGATTATCATGAAAGCAATTTTGGGGGGGGGGGGGAATAATGCAATTCTACTTAACAGACTCTGTTCCTGACTCTGTCTGTAGGAGCATGAAGTGCGTGCAGAATAATTGAATTTTCTTTAGTTTTCGAGTCAGTCACGACGAAAGCAGGAAGCGGCGGTTGATCTGGGGGGCGAGGTCAAGCCGTCACTTACAAACGACCACACACACACTGTCCCACAAAGGTGAAACACTCAGTCCGCCCCCCCCCACCCCCCACACACACACGTGCAAACAAGCGCACGCAGACGGGCGTCTGACAGGCGCTTGGAGCCGGCGATTGTTTCTTCAACCTGTTGCTTTGTTCACTCACTCAGCCACTTGGTCGGGGCAGAGCCAGAGGAATTTGCCAACAGAAATTCCTTTTCCTCCGTCATCCTCCAGTCACGCCGCTGCCGCTGCTGCTCCAGTCTGGGAATTATTCCAGGAATCCTCCCCCCCCCCGGCTCACCCCGCCTCATCCCCCTCCAACCCAGCGCCCCCCGCTGTGTCGCTCACATCCAGGTCTTGTTCCAGCAAATGCCACCCGGCTCAGCTCGGGCTTTGATGCCAGGCCTCTGCACGTGAACGCGTCCTGTGTGTGTGTGTGTGTGTGTGCGTGTGTGCGTGCACGGCGGGCGAGCGAGCAATGTGCTCATGTTTGTGCGAATGCTGACAGCTCGGGTATTGATCTGCAGCCGGCGCGGCTGCGGTGCGAAAGGGCAGGCTGGATCGTCTGTCAGTCGAGCGAGAAGGGCATCACGGACACACTGATCTAAGACCACCAGAGCCACTCAGCCGGGTGGGTGGGGTGGAGGGGGGGGGGACAGCGGAGGAAGTTGGAGACTAAGGAAGGGGCGGTCGAGAGGGGAAGCAGAAAGATGCTGAAAGCTTGAAATGGGAGTGGAAAGATACCGTGTGTGTGTGTGTGTGTGTGTGTGTGTGTGTGTGTGTGTGCGTGTGTGTGTGTGTGTGCGTGTGTGTGTGCGTGCGCGTGCGTGCGTGCGCGTGCGTGCGTGTCCTTCGCTGTTGATTGAGACAAACGGACACACCGCTAGCGGCCCCCCGGGGTGAATCCGGCGCTCCGCGGCGACCTTTTCACCTCCGCGGCCACCCACTTGCGTCGCTGATCCTCCGCGACAGGCCCCCCTCCACCCAACCCCTTCCCCGCCCAAACACAAACACGTTCGCACACACACACACACACACACACACGCACGCTTCACCGTGTCGGCTCCCAGCAGCAGCAGCACTGCGTCTCTCTACACAGTGGTGACAGCGGCATTACACACCACTCAGACAGCATTAAACACTGATACTCATCAAATAACGTACACGCACGTAAACATAGAAGCGCACACGCACACACGCATACTTGGCACCCTCCAGACAGGATAATAAATCACGTTGATTAGCGGAAACAAAACACAACTATGCCGATGATGTGCGTGAAATGACTTCAAAAGTAACAACTGCTCTCGCCGACAAAAAAAAATAAAAAAAATGTAAAAATTAGCTGATTAGATTCTTTCTTCCCACCCCGTGTTCCCTCGGGGCACAGTCTTGCCTTTATCCGGTCTGACTCACAGGCGGGAGGAAAACAACAAAGCGATCGCTGAAATCGGTTTGCGTTTAAAAGCGTCTGGCAGGTCATCGGCGTCGATCTGCTGAGACTCTGTGGTTGGACACGGCGCGGCGGTCGCACCGACCGTACGGCGGGCCGGAACGAGTCCTGCGTGACTGCGACGCTCCTTGATGTGCTCCTTCACGCCGGTTATTGCGTTATCTCCGATCTGCTGCAGCCTGTTCCCACCGCACATTTAGCGCGCTTGATGGGGAACCGCGTGGCTTCACTCGAACCCTTTCACGGCAGAAGCCCTCTGAGTGGGACCCATAAAGCACAACTGCCAGTAATGGATAAACAAGAGGGGCCCCGCACCAAACCTGATTAGGCTTCACCTTTTTATCCCCGCTAATGGACAAATGAACCGTGTGGGCAATGACACATGGACTGTGTGTGTCTTTTCACTAAGAGGCTATTGTGCTGGACGTCCATCGCTGTTTACGTGTCACTAAGTTTAGACCCCCCCAAAAAAAAGGTCACATGTGGCCTCGCCGGGCCGTCCTCAGACCATATTGGATAAAAGTCGCTTGTGCAACAGCCAATTAATTGGCACCAATAGACATTAAGCTATTTTGGAATTTTGGGCAACTGTGAAACGGTTGTTGTCCTTAATTGCCTTTCGACGAAGCGACGTCAATGCAACATTCAGGAACTTTATCTGGCTGGGTTTTAAATTATTGGAGGCACAGGCTGTACCAGCGTGACAGTCATTATTTTCAAATGCCTCCGTTGGATCATCCTGCCTTCGCTGTAAATCATTGCTAAAATATGACCTTTTTAATAACGGGGCGTTGGATTTAAACAACAGTTGGAATACGGGACTGGTAAATGGAGATGTTTATTACGAGTCACTGTATGCCATTTCTCATGTAAATGGGTTATCCGGCGCGTCTTCAGTGATGGATGTGGCCGTAACCTGGAGCTAAATCAATTACCACTCTGTGTGTTCTACCTTAATCGAGGAATTACTATGCATACTGTATTAGGCTGCATCCCGGGTTATTGTGTGCAGTCAGTGTTTCTTCATTTTCAAACTTCCGACAAACGGAATGTGAAAGTTCCACCTCGAACGGCAGATGGAACCTTTCCCAAATCCTGTGGATTTATCTCACATATCAATCTGCTAAATTGTCCATAAAAAACAAAAAGCCAGAAAACTGAGGCACTTTCCAAATGTGACGGGGCGAGCCGTTTGTCTATGATGTTCAAGTGGCCCAATAACACTTTTACTGTGCTACATTAGCCACCAATGGTTGCCCTGGGCCAGTAACTGTGCATCAGGGTGGTTAACTAACTTAAATATGTTGCGCACTAAGAAAAGCCCTCCGGGCTCTTTAAGCGCTCGTTTGAGGTGAAAAATCTATTTATCTGTGCTGCTACTGCAGCATCCACACCAGTATGGTGTTTAGCATGGACCACTGCACTGCATCTCCTGGCCTCCTGAAGTCTGTTAGCAGTATGAGTCTCACCAATATCTGCTGCACTTTTTGGTCAAGACAGAAGTCCACTTATGGCATCCACTGATATTTTTAGACCGATTGACAAAAATCCTTTCTGTCTGATTCTGGCCAAATGGATGATTTGGGCCCGCATCCAATTCCCCCCTCAGCCTTATCCCTCCATTTTGTGCGTTCACATGAAGGGCTTGGATGCCCCAATCCTCATTGAGACAGGTGAGTCGGGTGAAGTGTGCGAGCCCCTCAGACAGAGATTTTTCAGGACTGCGCTTCAAACGGAGGGTTAGGGGATATTTCCAGATCCCGCAACAGAATGGCAGCGGAAATGGCCAAAAGAACACCACAAACGCTAAGTACCAGTTTCCAAGAGCCGAGGGCTAAAGGCTAAGGGGTTGGGGTAAAAATGAGAGCTGGGATCAGGCCTTTAGATTTTAGAGGGATTATCAGAGTCATCTGGCTGCCCCAAATACTAATTCCATTGTTTAAAATTAGCATCTAACCCAAACAGATTATTTTAGCGAGCGAACTGTTTGCTTTCAACAACAACAACAGGAAGCTCCGAGCCCGTGACTCTAAGAGGCAGCCTGCATACGGCCCCACAATGAATGAACTGTGTGAACCAGTACGTCGCTTCATGAAACCTGCAGATGAAAGGTAGCGCACTTTGAAGGAGAGAAAACACTCTTCACACGCTGGCTTACGTCAACTCTTGTGGCGAGGCGCTGGCCAGGAACAAAGCTGAGGAGAGCGGCGGCGTTTTGTAACTGCTTAGACCGCCGCTCTGGGCGCAGACACGTCGGAGATCATCTCCGCCGGCAGGAATCAGAGTTTTGACCGAGCGGCACCACACAGCTCATTACTCAGAAATCTCTCGGCGTGCCGCTCTTAAAAGGTATGGATTTTTCACCCTAAATTAGTTTCTGAATCTTTGATCTCGCGTGCGCTTTCCTGACAGAGAATATGCTCGTGGGAGGAACAAAGGGCGCGCGCTGCTTCAATTGCGGCCCCCGCCTCCTCCTCCTCCTCTTTCGGAGGCTCCAGAGCGGGACGAGGCAGAGACGAGTCCATTTGTATTGAGTGATGGCGAAGACAGAAGGCACTTAGGGCTAATTGATTTTCCATTTGATATCAAAGAAGGACGAAAGTCTTTCGCCCCTGTTGCACATAAAGCTTCACCTTCTCTTTGCAAAATAACATCGCAAGACCTCATTCATGGAGCGTGTCTGGAGCCCAGGGACTGAGAGAGTCCAACATCAGCTAGCACACAAAGTAGAAACCCCATGGGCACCGTCAAACACACACACACACACATACAAACATACACACACACTCCAAAAAAAAGAAAAAAATGGAGCCGAGCTACCAACCTAGAGGGAAAAGCACACGCTCGCGAGCACGCGCACTCACATCAGAACAGTGAGATGAAAAAACAGAGTACTCCTGCCGGACTACAACTTGTTTGCAGCACAAGCTGTCTCTCACTCCCGTCCACTTGTTTGTTGATCTTGATTCTCAGTGGAGATTCAAAAACAGTGTTTGCTCAGCCGTAATTCTGAGACTTCTGCGGTAAATACGGCAGCATGCTGTGCTGGCCCGCGGTGTGTGTGTGTGTGTGTGTGTGTGTGTGTGTGTGTGTGTGTGTGTGGGTGTGTGTGTGTGTGTGTGTGTGTGTATGTGTGTGTGTGTGTGTGTGTGTAAGAGGCATGAGTGTGGGAGTGGGGGGATTATGATTCGGCACAGTGGCCAAACAGATCTCTGTGTCGCCATGGTGAGGTGTTAGGGCAGCCGCCATGGAGTCTCTGTGTCGCTACTGCATACATGTTTGTGCGTGCGTGTGTGTGTGTGTGTGTGTGTGTGTGTGTGTGTGTGTGTGTGTGTGTGTGTGTGTGTGTGTGGGTGGGTCAGTTTCATGTGCATGGTGAGAGGAGTGAGAAGGGATTAATGTGTGACATTAACCCCCAGTGATCTGGGGTATTTCTTCCTGTTGAGGTGTGTGTGTGTGTGTGTGTGTGTGTGTGTGTGTGTGTGTGTGTGTGTGTGTGTGTGTGTGTGTGTGTGTGTGTGTGTGTTCGAGCCTCCTTGCTAAATATGAAAATAGCGTCGTGTGGATTGACATCACAATCTGTAGCTAGCATGGTAAGTATATTGATACTTATCAGTATTGATACTTACAATAAAAGGCATTCAGTCTAGAATAGATTCCTATAATAAAGTATTTATTGTTAAGCTTGTCATTTAACATGCTAATCTGTTCTATTTGGGCTACATTCTCACGTGTTTGGTTGCTAGCGAATTAATACAAAATAATACAAGACAGATCATTTGTTGTTGTGTGCCATTGTGTTGCTATAATTTAGCCAAAATAATGCCCTTTTTTTTTTTTTTTTAAATCCCCCCTCCTTTAACATGCAATCTGTGCTTTTGTGAAGATGTTTGGTATCTTCAATGCCACCTTTGGCTATTTTTTCTTTTTCTTATTGATTTTCCAGTCAGAATGGAAATCACTGTTCACTCACGTCACTGACGCAAACATGGGGACATTTGCAGACGTCTCTATCCAATTCCCCGCGACACCCTGTTATTCCCCGATTATTCCCGGCCAGTTGTGAAGCCGATTGCATCACTGCGCTGGTATCATGCCCGCATCAAACATTTCATCCCATGTCCTCGCCCCCTTGCATTTCATTTTGAGCCTCGCCCTTTTTTATTTTTTTTTTGTTGTGCGTTCACCTCAACCCCAATCCTCTGACAATAGCGGCAATTTCCATATTTTAATCTCAATGGCGGGACGGACTCGCCTGCGTCACCGCCGTATATCTAAATGCAATATTCTGCGTCGATGCAATCTCTTCTCTCGCGGCCACGCCGTGCATGTGCCGTCGACACTCTGGAGACATGCGACGCAGGGACTCTTATAAATAAGGGATTATGTCATGATATAGGTCTGCGGCTGTTTTAATCTCCTGCCGGTTGCCAGCGCACGTGTGTGTTGGGCCAGAGGTGGGAGGCGGGGGAGGGGGATGGTGTCGATCTGAAGCAATCTTCCTCCGAATCCCCGAGGTCTCCGCTCCGGGAGCATGCAGACAGACAGATGGGTCGTTTTTAGCGGCGCTGTTGAATATTGCCACTAATGCCAAGGATCAAAGGAGATCAGTGGCGACCTTTGACACCCCCCCCCCTCCCGCCCCCATGTAAAGTCTCGCACAAAAGCAGGGCGACCTGGTTGCTCCGTGTGTGAGCTCGGGCTGCGGGGATGAAAAGCTCGCCCTGATTTGACACACACACACACACACACAGCAAATAAAGGAAAGTTCAAATACATGTAAAACCCTTTGAAACACCAGAAAGCTGATACGGAACAAACAATGGGTGCAGTACTTTACTGCTGACTTTACTGCATTTTATTCAAGGAGCCATTCGTGTTTTTCCGGTTATTAAACTTTTGGAAAAACATACTCGGCAGTACTGATTTAAAAGTGGCACGGTGTCGATGCTGATGCCTCCCAAACTGTTCTCTCCAACCCCCAATGCTGCGTCAATAAACAACAAACAGCAGGGGGGGGGCTGGGCACCCCTCGGTAGCTTAGCCCAGTGGTTTTTCCTGGGTGGACTGCCAGGTGCTATATAAAATTGGAAAGAATATTTTATAATTTTTGTTATTAACAGATAAAATAATGTAAAACAGGTATAACCTAATTATTGTTTAATCATTATTATTTATTATAACTAATAATAATATATCATATGAAGATGGGGTACACTGGGTCCTTCCCCTATTCCAAACTCTAACCCCAACTGAAACACCAAGCAGAACCCTGACCCCAGCCTTAACCCCACCTCCAACCCCAACCCTACAACTAATAGTTCGAACCCAATCTTCAGCCCCAACCATAGCTCTAACTCCAACTCCAACCCCAATCCTAAACATAGCTCCAACCTTAAGCCTAACCTGAGTTCCAACCACAGCCCTAACCCTAACCTCAACATAGACCTTAGCCCTAATTCCAACCCTAACCCGTACTGCAACCCTAACCCTAAGCCTAAAACCACCCCCAACCCCAAACCGAAACCCAACCCTAACCTCAACACTAAATTTAACTCTAATCCCAACCTAACCCTGACTTTAAACTATGACCTGTTATTGTTGAAGTGACATTGCATAGTAGTAGCAGCTCTGATTTCTAAGCAAATAGTATGAATGCTTTTGGATCTTGGATGCATTTTTTTCCCATCCTCTTCCAATGTTGTGTGTCACCGTTGCCAAACCCTTACATAAGTGGGATGCAGAGGATTTAAGAATCATTTCACCTGGACTGGAAATACATCTCACTCAAGTGTACAGGACTATTTTTGAGAAGGCACTTTCCTATTTTCTCCCCCTGTGGCGTCAGTGGGCTGAAAATGAAGACCGGCGCCGCTCCAAAGGTCCCGCATCTTGTCAGACGCGTTCCGAAATTCTGCTGCACGGCTCTCAAGGTTGCAGTAGTGCTTCCTGTGTGTTGCGAGAGACACCACCTACGGTGTTTGCCAGAGCCTTTCATCACTTCGACATAAATAACACATCCTGGTTATGAATAAAAAAAAAAAAACAACAAAACAATATCTCAGACTTTGGTGGGGGGGAGGGGGGAAGGGGGGGGGGGGGGCAGGATTTGTATGTTTACGTCAGGTGTGTGTGCTACCAGCGTGGTGGTATTTTGTGTGTTTTGTCGCACACGGCGGCAGCTGCCCGCTGTCGGCGGCGCTGGTTGAGGTGCCGCAGCCTTTGTTTGTCCCTCCTGAGGCTCCCTTTGTCTGCAGATCAGCCGGCATCGCATCCCTTAAGAGGATTACTTCATGTTATGACATTAAACTGGAGGCCCAGTTATCATCTCGTCACGATGACGGGGCCCTCCGCCGTGGCGCAGGCCGACGCCGTAGCGTCGAGACGTCCCTAAGCGCATTCATCCGAAGGAGCGGGTCGTTTCGCCCGCTCGGCGGATCTGCCGGATCTGACGGCGCCCGTGATGTTTGATTCCGGCGCTCCTCAGATCAGCGGCGGCCATTTGTTTAGCATTCCCCGCGCGTGCCCGCCTTCTAAAATAGCACCTTATAGTTTTTTTAGATTTATGAGGTGCATCCGTCGCCCCCGCGTCTCTGCGGTGCGGAGGCACATCAAGGTTCCTCTGTGGACCCCCTCCGCCCTCCCTCCCACCACATCTGGCCGACGCTTCGCCCGATGCCGACACATTTGCCTTGCGCTCATATCTGCATGCGGCTGATGGGAGAGGAGAGACAGTTGGGGAGATGAAAGGGGGGCTGCGCCGGGACAGGAGTGGGATGAGAAATGAAAGTGAGTCAGAAGACGGAAAAGTAATTGAAACACTGCCGACTGTTTTTTTTTCCCCTTTTTTTATTTTTTATTTTTTTTGCCTTTTTACTTTGGAAGGGTGCGTGTGTTTCCGTGAGTTGGCACATATGTTGGAATTGAATCCCTCCCAGATCGCCACAAGACTTTTTGTCTGTCATTCTCATGCTGTTTCTTCTCTTCTTTTTTACTTTTTTCGCATTACAGCAATGTAAAAAAAGAAAGAAAGAAAAGTTTGTTAAAAACTCCTCTTGTGCTCATTCAATCAATTTTCTTTCAGTCGGTGTTTGTCAAAATTAAAAGACAAAAAAAAACTGCTGCTATTTCCACGGTTCTCCATATCTTTGGCAACCTTTGAGGCTGTGCACCTGGCAAACGACACCTGCTAAAGCGCCTCCACTCCTGGGTCGGTCTGGACCTGTGCCCACCCAGTGTGACACATCCCAACATGGCCACAGGCTTCATGTAAATCAGGAACACGGCATCCGTGGCGTCTGCATTAAGTCCAGAAAATGCATTTTCCTTTTCCAACCCACTGAACGTTGCTTGATCCGTGTTAACTGTGGCACCGTGCAGGTGTGTCAAACCTGCGTTGGATTATGTGGGTTTATAAAGCGCTTTCGCTACACGTCGACTGCGTGTGTGTTCGTCCCCCGGGTTGTGCCCGACTGTACTCTGATTTATAGCCCGGCCCCTGCCTAATGGATCCGGTCTCGGCTCGGTGTGCCGCAACTCGCTCGCTCGCTCGGCCAGACGTCCTGATGAGAGTCGCGTCTCCTCGGCTCCGGCGTTCCGCCAGCCCTCCCCCTTGCAGCCGCGTTGTAACCAGGGGTGACGGCCACACCTGGCCGTGATTTGTGCCGTGTGTAAAAAGGACCGACACCTGAGCGGACGAGTGCAAAACACATTAGGTGAGGATAATGGCTTCAAGACGGCGCATGTGTTTGACTTTGAGATTGGCTCCGATTCTGACTTCCTTCGGGCCCTCCCCCCCACCGGCCCCCCCTAAGCGTCATCGTAACATCTACGGCACGTCTGCCCGCTTGTTTCCTGCCTCGCCCGCTGCGCCGTCGAGATTTCTTGGCTGAATCTAATGTTTCATGAACCGCCGCTTAAGCGCATCGAGCCCCTCACCGCCCGCGGCGACAGGACCTTTTCCTCTCGGAGCGTCTTTCAAAGAACCACGCGCGAGTTCCTGAAGAAAACAGATTATTCCGTTTCTCTGGTGTCATTTATATTCTTAATGCAGGTTTTTTTTTTTCCCCCTCCTCTGTCTTTTTCTCTGTGGGGAGTACGGAATAACCTCCATTATGCTGCCGCGGCTACCACCGGCCTGCCGAATAACCCGCGGAAGTCCGAGGGCGGTGAGAAACAAGCGAACGGCGCAATTCCGGCGCCGGCCCAAATGAAAGGCCTCGGGTGCTGGGAATTACAATGTTCTCATTTGATTTTGCCTGCGCCGTTAAACGGCGAACAACGCTAATCATTTGTCATTAGCACAGGTCCATTGCCTGCATTCTCGGCGAAAGTTCAGCCCATTAGACAAAAGGCTTCCGTTCGCTTCAGAGGATTTCGCAAGTCAATGGGTTTTGTGAAAATATTCTATTTCTCTTGCGTGACATAAGCTTGCAATAATTGTGCTTTTTGCTCAAATGTCCCGGGATGACTCTTTGGCCATTTTGCGTCATTAGAAATCACAACAAATCTTGCGAAGGCTCATTGAGTACGTGACTTAGAGGAATCAGCTGCGGTGTAAAATATGCATAATGTGAAATTAACAAATGTTCAAGAAAAACAGGAACAAAACCTGAATGTGTTTGGAGCTTCCGGCTTCGTAATTAAAGTGTTGGCATTTTCTGAGCTGTGGGCTCCATGAACATTCTGAGGTGGCACAAGACAAACTAAGCCTTAGTTTGTATATACATATATATATATATATATATACATATATATATATATATATATATATATATATATATATATATATATATATATATATATATTATATGTCAGGATCATTTTGTTAATGTTAATCAGTATCATTATCATTTATGCACATTAGCAGCCATTGTCACTGTAGGCACCAGGGTAATATGAACACTAAGTGCACTGACGATAAACTGTCCACTGGCAGCATTTAGATTGATTTTTTTATTTATTTATCTTTTCAATGGAATCATTAAAAAAGCCTCTAGAGGTGAGTTTGCAGTATGGCGATCCGTAATGGTAGCGACATGGTTCATAAATCTCAGTGTAGTAGTTGTTGCTTTCCCAGTTGTGTCCTAGGTGCATTTCAATCAACAAGTTTGTCGTACTTGGACCCACTGGGTTTGGAAACATTTGATGAAATCTCTAGTAGGCCTTTGAGAAGCTCCCCCCAGGTTCTGGTAAGAATTAATCCAGCCCCAGTAAGTACTACAGGACCGAACGGTACAGTAATACAATACTGTTGAAGTCTAAAGACAATCTAAAACCTTTAAGTTTAAGATCATGGTGTTGGACAAAATTGGAAAGATGTAATATAGCTGATATGAGATGCACAAAAACCATCTCTGTAGCCATCCTCCTCTGACACGAGCGGGGAGTGCCGCACTCGACATCAGCAACTTCCTGCTCTACTCCTACAAGGAAATCCATGAGATATTTGTCCCCATATTAGTCCCCAACAAGCCTGTCGCCACGGTATCAGTGGCATGGCTAAAGGAGGGGCTGAAAGTAAAGCAGATGAAGTTACACCGACTGCGTGTTTGTTATATAAGCCAAGCTTCAAAAATGATGGATGGTACAATTGGAACAAAGCAGCCAGCTAGTGTCTTTCATTTGACCCTCTCAGCTAATAAATAAATAAAATCTGTCATCCTAGAGCCCTACTCCCCGCTGTAGAAGGCAAGATAGTTTTAAAGCCTTGTAGCGTGACCTCCAGATATCTCAGATGGACTGGAACGGGTCCACTGTCTGCCCCCAGAATCGGAGTCACGAGCAGAATAACAACTCGACAAAAAGTTGGGGATATTCGACTTTAGGAGTGAAATTTATACTAAATGTAAAAATGCCCATGCTACAGTGACAGGATATATTGAAAGTAGGGCATTTAGGTAGAAGCATGAAACAGTGATATCTTCCCCATTGAAAGGTTTCGACAGTGTCAAGCACAAGTCTTGAGCGTCGGACAGATCAGAGAACTTTACAGACTCGGAGGCTTTTGTTTCCATCTGTGCTGCAGCTGCACGTGTTTGCGATGCCCATAGCATCTCAAAAACACCTCTTTTACCATCTCTGGCACCAGCGAGTGGAGAGGGACCATTAACCAAGACGTGCTGCTGCTGACAGTGATGGTGGGCGGGGCAAGCTGTTGCCGCCGGCCAATGAGACGCGAGATCTGGCAAAGCTTGCCTGACAACCCAAAGTGCAGACATACAACAAAAAAACTTTTAGACTTTTCAATTATTAATTTCATTAAGCACTCGAAAGCGGGAGGGGAAAAACTACATGATAATGTAAATTATGAGTTTATCTTGTTAGCAATACAATGCAATACAAATGAGGGACATTTTCCAATTTCCTATTTTTCACTCTTGCAATTGAAAATTGAGCGTTGCGTCGACCCTTCCAGCACGGCTGTTGGACAATGGAAAAGAAGGGGGGGAAACAAAATTCTTGGGCGACTTGGAAACCTGTGTCTTTGTCTTTGTGTGTGCGTGTGTAGGTACCCAAGTGGAGGCGGACTGTCTGCACGCGCTCCGACAATCTTATTCCACCCAGGAGAAAATTCAAAGAATGAGGAAAAAATTGGCCTTTGTGTCGAGTGCCCCCCCCCTCGCCCCCTCTCAGCCTTTGTTTCATGCCACTCAGGAGTAAATGTGCTCAGCGTGGGTTTCTGCTGGGGCACTTAGCCTGCCACGCAAAGCCCCTCCGTCACGATTCTCCCTGCTTTCAGTTTCTTTAAAACCTCCGCCGCCGCCGCTGCCGCCAACACACCTTGATCTCCGGCGCTGCTTCCCCCAGCGGGCCGGCTGCCAGCGGGCCCGGGCTCAAGACCCGCTGAACTCATCTGTTTTGCTGCGCACCGTCAGACATCAAACGGTATACGGGGCCATTTCATTAGTTTAATGCCTCGCCCAGTTGTGGCTTCATTAGCTAAATGCATCATTTCTCCGCTAATCAGATCAGAGGGAATCGGAAAAGGTCCGTATCATCATTTACCTGTTTCCAAACCGGGGAGAGCGGGGGAGGCTCTCGCGCTCCGTCGGACGCCTGCGAGCGAGATTGTTGTCTCGTGAAATTTGATCAAAACCGCCCCGCCGCTTCTTCATTTTCCTCTCCGCCTCCTCTTTTTTTCCTTCACTCCCCCGAAAGATATGCAATGACAAGTATGGCAGAACAGCTTTTTTCTGGGCCTTCATTTACTTTGCATTCCATATGCTCCCACTTGTTTGTGTGTGTGTGTGTGCGTGCGTGTGTTTTCCCCTCACCTCCCTCTCCCCTCACCCGCGCCCTCACCCCCGCTCATTTTAACCCAGCGCCGCAGCCACGGCGAGGGATGAATCCACAATTGGCCCCACTGTGCTTCCCAGAGGACTAAGTCCAAGGGGGAAAACTCAATCTTCCTCAATGTTTCAATCTGAAACAGCAACTCCGGGCTGACACCGGCGCGGCCTGGAAAAGTCGGGTGTTGAATTAATCATATTTCCGCGGCGCTCGGCCCAGCGTTTGGGGTTTTCAGGGTGACATCTGACGGGTGGCCGTCGAGGCGGAGATCCCTCCTCAGAAGGGGAAATAATAAAACCAAAGGGAAGGAATCGCATCGGGTAGCTTGAAAGGCGCCGGCAGCTGGAGCTCATTGGACATGAAACCCACCGGTATTCTTGAACCCCTGACCCCTCGGCCGCGGCGGCGCAGACGGGGGTGAAGCCCATTGATGAGATGTGCTGATAGATACTTTCGTCGTGAAGTCAGCGTTCTATGTTTTTTTTTCCCAAGCAGGACTCGACGCCCGCATCTGTTTTTGTGACTGGGCTCATAAACAGGCCGGGGTGCAGATATATACGATGTGTGTGTGTGTGTGTGTGTGTGTGTGTGTGTGTGTGTGTGTGTGTGTGTGTGTGTGTTAGTATAAAGTTTTTTTGTTTTTTTTTAAAAAAAAAGGAATTTGCAGAACCCGATCAAATCTATTCGACTTGATTTTTTGCTATTTTCTCCTTGATTGCACAAGTCAGTGATTGTTTTCCCGCAATGATGAGCTGGTTTTAGGTTAACAAGTTTGTTTGTTTTTTCCTCCCCTCACATACGTGCAAGACTTCCGGCACGGTACAGTTACATAAGCGTCAGTGTGAACTACATAAAAAGGGAGGGAAGTGCGCATTCCATTTACATATTAATTCATTTCTCCGTCTTTTTTATGTCGTCTCAAACGGCAGCGCGCCACAGAAAACACGGACTAAGCCTGCTTATGTTTGTCCTTCAGGATTTGCTGTGTTTCACGTGTGTGTTTCCCGAAACCGGCACGTTGCTCCACGCTCTTCAATCGCAAAAGGTGCCTCTCAAAAGTAATTTGAATGATCTCCCAGGTTCGTATTCTATTTTCTGCATGAAGAATGATTCAGGATGAAATGGATCCCCCGCCTCCCGCAACCATTGGCGGGCTGGATTCAATATCCACCCACAACTTGATGTTAAAAAGCCGGAAAGTTTAAGGCGGCAGAAGATTCTCCTTCTTCTCAGAAGCGGAACAAGTGGCTGTTTTCCCATCTTGATTGACGTCATCAGTCATCTGACCGCCGCTGAGTTGATCATGTGTTTCGGATCACTCTCCTCGCGGCGGAGCAGACACAACACCATCAGAAAGTTCCTGCGGTGGGGTCGGCTGTTCCGCCGGTAATTGACTGCAAGCCGCCACCGTCCTAATGTCACCGGATGGGATGTTTGAAATTTGGATTGCGGAGACACTCATTTCTAGGGGTTTTTGCGGCACTCGGGGAAGAAGGGGGAGGGGGGGATGAAATGGCTTTTGACAGCCTATTCTGTTCCATTAATGGTGTGTGGGAAAGAATGTTTTTTTTGGGCGGACGGTGCAGAGAAAGCCGCAACTTTTTAAAGTTGCCGTTCTCAGGGTGGACAATGCACAGGAATGACCCAACATTTCAGCATCAGTCCAAGGACTCTCGAGCCGTTCCAGAGCAACACTGTTTTTCTTCCTTTAAGGTGTGTGTGTGTGTGTGTGTGTGTGTGTGTGTGTGTGTGTGTGTGTGTGTGTGTGTGTGTGTGTGTGTGTGTGTGTGTGTGTGTGTACAACAAATTCAAGACATATATATATATTTGAAAATTCTGAACATTCTACCAATATACATACACTACCAGTCAAGAGTTTGGACACATCTTCTCATGCAATTTTTTTCCTTATCTTTACAACTTTTCTACACTGCAGATAGATACCGAAGACATCAAATATATGAGCAAGATATATGTAATTATGCAGCAAAGAAAAACAATTACTTTTGTTGTTTCCTAACTAATTCCATATGTGTTGATACGTAGTTGTGATGCCTTGAGTGAGAAACTGCAATGTCAAAAGTCATGAGAATGAAAGAAAAGACTTGACTTTGACTAGTGTGTGTGCGTGTGTGTGTGTGTGTGTGTGTGTGTGTAGGAAAATAGAGGGAATGTTTGTAGCCTGCGGACTATCCATCGATTTCCTATCACTGATTAGGGTCATGAGGTTGCAGGAAACTCTCCCAGGCAGTCTGAGAGTGAAGGTGGGGTTGCAGGTCTTAAAAAGAGCTACATTTCAACTAAAAAAAACAACAACAACACACCTCGAGCTTAAGGTCAGCCTTAACCTGGCATGCTGGGTAGTTTTCCGATTCTGTTGAATGTCCATCCAGCCACCCATCCATTTTCGATACCCGGTTTTTCCTGCACTCAGGGTTGCTTGGGCTCTGCTCTGCTACAAAAAAGATTCTTCACCACTATTTGGGCGAGTTTGGAACAGAGCAGCACTTTGTGTGGGCCACAGTCACGACAAACTCCTGCCTGGCCACTGGCACTGATAGTGCAGACACACTGCAGTACACTCGCGCAAGGTCGCTTCCGTTGTTTACCATCTGGCATTAGCATCTTGTTTGTGTCGCGACACAGAAAAATCCCACTTGCAGTTCCAGCCTCTCTCGCCTGCAGTGCCCCTGATTTATTGCACGCGACTCGGACGGTTCCAGAACAGAGATAAAAAGCTAAAAACTAAGCAGACCCAGTCGCCTTTTGATGTTGAGGGTTAGTTGTAGTTGCTGGAGTGTTGTTGTTGTTGTCTTTTTTTTCTATGACACAGGTGCCAAAAAAAAAGCCCAGATGCAGTGTTATGGGCGTGGAGCTTCCTGTGTTATATTAAGAGGACACCTCCACGGTAAAACTGGAAGCTGTCATGTTTTCCTTCTCCCCTTTCCTAGTCGAGACTTGCACCTTCTGCCCGTGAGTGTCAGGTGACTGACAGCGGGCACAGTGAGCTGTAACGTGCCTACTGATGTGAGACCGCTCCATTCCGGGAATAGTGATGCACCATAGTCCAGATAAAGGATTCATGTTTACTGAAATAGATTGTCAAACTGTGCAAGTCTGTATAAAGGCTTCTGCAAAAAAAAAATGAGCAAGATTCCCTGACAGGAGAGCATCATAATATTAACCAATTCATGGCTCTCTACTATGAAAATCAGACTTTTTCAGCTTTCGAGCTGTTCCAGGCTGAGCCACGGTCAGAGATAAAAACATAAAACATTCTCTTTAGGCTGACTGAGAGAAATTATTCAAACCTTATTTCTTTTTGGAAGTAGACCAGCAGAATGAATTCATCAAATCTGGAATTGGCCATAATGTTAACCTTTAATGTTAAACTTTTGATATTAACACATATTTTATATTGTATTATTATTATATTATTATATTAACATGTTTAACAGTAGATTAGAGAGTAGAGAACTGGTTATTATCACGGTGTCCTAGCTATGAGACGGACTCTATGACTAATAACACCACTCTGAACCGCTGTGTACCGGCTCACCAGCTTGATCTTGTTTGGAAAAATCCATCGGTCCAATGGAATCCAAACTGCTTGTTTTCATTGCTTTCACGTGCTCTGCAGAGCAAAATATGTTTCAGGCCTGTTCCCCTACATTCCGCTGTGACCCACTATACTTTTAGATTCCCACGTTGCGTCCCAATCAGATTATTCCCTGCTGAAGGGCGTCAATTTTTAAGTAAAGTTTCATGGGAATAAATGGGAACCAACCGTGTTGTAGCCTCAAATACAAAATGGAACGGGCTGGTCGCAGTGTGGAAGAGTTGCCTTGAAAGGACGGTGAGAGTGAAGCTGGGCTGGCGGTGGAGGTCGGCGCAGGACAAATAAAAGGGCCTGGCGATGGATGTTGAACTTGAAGGGCTGCCAGAATGCCCGGGGAGCTGCTCCATAACCGCTGTTTATGTGCGGTGAGGAGGAACACCGAACCTGGATGAAGCCTCATTGCGCAGGTCTCACGAGGCTGTGATGCCGAGCCTGGTCTCTGAAGCTGGAAGCTGAAAGCCTCCATGTGAAAATGTATCTCGGTAAACAAAGAGGCCGTTTTTTGGGGGGGTTTTTTTCCCTGTTTTATTTTCCCAGCGTACTAACCCTAACCCTGTGTAAATGCGATGTGGTCACAGGAGGAATTAAATAGTGCCAAGCAGACCCTCCAAATGGAGGTGGGCTGGTGATATAAAACCCGGTAGTTTTGTCAGCAAATACTCCCAGTGCAATCTTGGGAATTTTGTCCCCTCCTGTTTATGGTACACGCTTTGACTGAGCCCACCAGTGTGTGACTTACATGGAAATGAGCATCTGCTATAATCGAGCTCCTGGCAAACACATTTGTACATGCTGATTAAGCCTCTCGAAGCCAGGTAGGTTCCTCTGTATTCTCCAGCATGCCAGCGCGATTTGGCTCGTCGTGACTCTGCCTCGCCGGCGCACCGCTGGCGAAACGTCAGACTGAAAAACACGGAGCTGCAGGGCGGAGCAACTTTTAATATCGTGGTGGGTTGCGGCACAGTGGCATCTCGACAGAATTGTTTTTTTTTTTGTTTTTTTTTCTGCAGTGTGAAACGGAAGCCAATAATTTGTTGAAATCTATCCATCCATCTCTCTATCTATCTCTCTATCTATCATGTTGTTTTTTTAAATGGCCTATTCATCTATTGATCCGTTCAGTTCCACTCCAAACCAAAGTGTTTGAGAGGTTTTTCCTGAAAATTGGGGCCTGGGACTGAGAGCTTTGTGGTATACGAGTGAATGGCCAGCAAAGAGCCTGAATGATCTCTGTTTAGTTAAAATTTTAGATGGAGATTGAAACTTCTACTTATTTATCAGGACACCGTGACCTGTCGCATTATGGTTTTATGTTGGCAAGGAGTTGGAGGCCACCTCTGAAACCAAGTGACCCAACTGCAAGCTGCCTGCCGTCGCCAATAACACACTACAGATTTGAAACCATGGCATGCATGAGCAAGTGGCTGGCTGTGGCTGGAAATGACGTTTTATTGATGTACACTGTGTTTGCTGTCAGCAGGCACAAGAGAAAGACGGCTTTGTGGCTCGTTAGTTACCAAAGTGGGGCTGGGTCCGTGTTCCTGACTCGTGAACATCGCTAACAAGCTCTTGGTTTGTTGCCTGCACGTGTTTTTGGTGATGTGCAAGGCAATAAAGCAGCGCTACGTGTGGACTTCCCTCGGGGTGTAAATTCTTAATGTTGTGTTGCTTGGGAGTTGAACTTTTCCGTTGTTTGGTGCTGTCATGCCTTCGCTCTCCTTGCAACCGCGGGCTGAACTCTGCCTGGCCTCTCAACTTTCCCTCACTCTTAATTTGCCAGCATATATTTTTTTCCCCACTCCAATATGAATTACTCGCTAAAGTTTCTGTCAACTTGCCTTCCCCTCTAATTGCCTCAAAGTAGGGCCGCGCAGCAGAGGTTGCCATGTGACTGGACTCACTGAGCTCAAGATGGTATGAAGTTAGGAGCCCAGTTGGCGTGAATGATCCCGCGGCTGCAGCAGATGAATAAAATCGCAGCTCTGAAACACTAGAAACAAGCCGAGCCGTCCAGCCCTCCGAGCAAATAGCTAGCTGCTCGGCAAGGTTGCTATCAACTTACCCAAGCCGAGGCGTTTCAGCTGAGGGTTGGGAATTGACAGTATGCCCGTGTAACAGACCCCAAAGTGCATTCTTCAAATCCGGGGGGTGGGGGGGTACGCTCCTACCGTAAATGCTTCGGGGGGTGGGGTGGGGGTGGGGGGGGGGGGGGGGAGTTACAACTTGTAAGCTTAACTGCAGGTCTTACAACTCAGGGCTGTGTTAATTATCGCATGACTGCAGTTCCACGCCTGTCGCAGGTTCAAGCTCATTACTGTCATCGCCAGCGTCCCATGGTATTCCGCCGCGCACAACTTCAGAGGAACCCAACATCTGGTGGGTCAACAGGTCAGCGGTGGCCAGAGTGGAACCTTCCGCCCATCCATTGAAGCTCGAAGCTAATTTATGGCTATTTTTCTCTCAAAAGACAAACATGGATTTTGTCTCTTTGTCACGTCATCAGATTTTATCGATTATTTTGGGGATACTGTCATGTTGAGTCCTGTGTTTTGTGGTCCTGTGCCATGTAGAGCCATGGATTTTAGAAACCATTTTTTAACGGCATGCATCACAACTTGCCTGTCAGGTAGACTAGATTGGATTTTTCATCAACAGGATCACAGAGGCACTTCGGCCAGGTTGAGGATAGGTGAATATAAAAGCAAGAAGCAGAGGTAAATCTTTTGCCATTGTTAATATTTAAAAAAAAAAAAAAAAAAATTGCTTTCTTTTGTATAACCACTCCATGTGTCTGCAGATTGCAAACTCTACTCCTGCCCTCTAAAAATCTAACCTCTTTAAGCATCCATGTCCACTGCTCTCCCCATGGTCCATTTGTAGCCCCTCCAAGCGAAGATGTTTACCCTTTGAAAAGTGTCTCACCTTAAGTGAAAGAGTCACTTAGAGGTAAATTGTTTATAGCCAACTGGGACTTCCCTACACCCCCGGTTTTCAGGTTGTTCCAGACTTCTTTTTTTTTTGGGCTCCAGGTGGAGCTCCATTTTCCATCACTGTTTGGCCGGATTCCAGTAAAGCAGGGGAAGCCTTTTAAACGACTGACTTACTGAGTGAGTTGTGAAGTAACACTGCTGGTTGGCTGAGTGGTTGTGTTTCCCTGCAGGTGGTTGCTGCGACAGGTGTCTCGGAACAGCGCTAGTTTTGGAGTCAGACGCCGTGGAAACGGCAGGTTTAAACCAGAAGTTTATTAAAAAGCTGCTGGAAGGAACATGGATTTTGCGTTTGATTTGTAACTACAGCCAACAAGACCTGCTGTTGGCTCAAGTCAGGTCCTTTCCCTGCTGCTGCTTCTTCCCAACGTGCACGTTAAGCAAATTGGCAACTCTAAATTGTTCGTAGTGCCAACGGTTGTTTGTCGCTCTGTGGTGGCCATGTGATGAACCGGGTCTTCTGGCCTTCCACCTTTTAACCTTAAGACAGCTGTGACCCTGAGTGCAGGAAAAGCAGCCATAAAACACAGGCGACTGATGATCATGCGTGACTGTTTTTCCCAAATTCCATCCTTCTGTTCTAAATACTTCAAACACATATTTGCAAGTATGACAACTATAATGCTGCCGTTTACACATTCAAGACAGTCCAAAAAAAATACCGACCATCAATGAACATTTCTTTGGAGGGGCACAGCAGAATTAGCAAAATAACATCGATTTGCTCACTAACATTGCTAGTCCTAGCTTTGACAAGTTTATATTTTGTGGCGCGCGTGTGTGTGTGTGTGTGTGTGTGTGTGTGTGTGTGTGTGTGTGTGTGTGTGTGTGTGTGTGTGTGTGTGTGTGTGTGTGTGTGTGTGTATTTGTTGTCTGAACTGTCCAAACTGTCACTGAAACCCTTTTAAAATAATTTGCTTTTTGAAGAAAAAAAAAAATGTAGCCAAAAGGAAGGAAAAATTGCAAAATTGCAGCATGCAATTTGGAAAAACATTATCCACACACAGCAAGGTCACCGCGTAGACAACGTTTAAGTATGCTAACAAAGCAGGCGATTTGACAGACAGCTGCTTTCTCGCCTCTTGTGATTGAGGCTGAGGCTAATTCTCCAGGGTGACGAGAGGGGAAGTCGACCGCCTGGGACACCTGAATATGAGTTTTTGCCCGAGGCCTGTCCCTCTCCCGTCAGTCCTGAGTTAACATAAACAGAGGGTCCTTCTAGTGTTTCTGACAATAATTATATAGTCTGGCATCCAGAGCTTCAGGTTGAGGAAGGCTGTCAGGAATGATGACTTTAAAAAAACGCTTCCTTCGCTGAGAGTCTTCATTTACTTTGAGGATTTTCAGAGTAAATATAAAATATAGGGACCGTCTGTGAGACTGTTCAAGCTTGTGGTCTGTTGCTTTGATCACATAGCATAAAAGGGGTTTAAACTAAGAAAACCCCAAACAAACACTCAAGAAAAGGGAGTAATGTCAACACCAACGACAGCAAAAAAAAAAAAAAATCAATGCCCTGTCAAATCTGATGTCACAAAGGAATCCGTGAGAAAAACTCAGAGCCAAAGCCCAGATGTTGGCTTTTTAAAATAAAACAAAAAAAGCTTTTGCAGCACATTGACCTCACAACCCACCTGTGTCAACGTTTGTCCTCCGACTGGGAATAGCCGTCCTCCTTTTTTTTTTTTGGATCTTCTTTTACGTAACGCTGGAATTTCTCAAACTGCTGATTTCACGGCTTAAAGTGACTGAAATTACAGCCGAGGACCGGCTCCAACGTACCAGCCGCGGCTCGCAAGCGCGCGTGGCTCTCGCTGCTGCTGCTGCGGCTCACAGCATTCAGAGTAATGGCTCGGCAGATGAAGTCTGGCACTTGGACAAGAGCGGCAGTGGATCTACCCCGCCTGCCTCGGCCCCTGCCGCCTGCCAGCGTATAGGGCTCTGCAATATGAATAGGCTGCGGCTGAGAGGCTGCCGCCTGATAGCTGTGAAAGCACATTTCTGTTTCCTAAAAGCTCCCTCCCAGGTTACCTCTCTCTAACATCTCGGGCCGCCTTTGCTCATGGCAGCCCGGATGAAGTGGATCACTGCCCCGAGATGACCACAGAGGAAATTTTTAGCTTCAGCGCCACCAGGCCCTCCCAGGAGTGTCACAATTAGCCCGGCCCCCTATGTCACAAGCAGTCAGTCTTCATGTTACGTAAAACCATTTTGCCATCAGGGGCGGGGGTGGAGGGGGGGGGTGTGGATGTGCCTGCTCTTGTGTGGAGAAAGGAAGGGGGGGAAAAAATACCAACAAGAGAGGGAAAAAAAAAAATCATACCCAGTCGAGTTGAGGCTAACGTGACCTCACACGTGCATATTTTAAGAACTTGCGATGTGCATAAATGGAGGTTGGCTGCGCTCTGTTAGGGAAAAGGGTTCGATTCAGGGAACCTCTGCAGCTGCTGAGCCTCGGCGCAGCACCGCCTGTCTGTTCGGCTCGTCGTCCCTCCGTCGCACTGTCCCCCCAAGACGACTGCCGCTTGCCACCACCTGCGTTAGAGAACACACACAGACACACACACACACACACACACACACAAGTGAGATTATCCTTCACACTGACTTTTTATACTCGGCTGACTTCCCACCCTTGAGCTTGACAACTGTATGACGGCCACGTGTCTCGTCTCCGGCTTTTCATTCGCGACCCGACCTAATATGCCGCGCAGCTGCAGCCGCCGCCGCCGCCGCCGCCGCAGCTTCGTGCGCATCCCCAGGTGACTTCCGCAAACTCTCTTCCCTCAACCTGATCTGAACTCTTGAAAACCTATTTTTCCACTCATATAATACGTGATTTATTGATCCGTAGGTGTGATACAAGGTGAGGCAGCGTGTGCAAAACGCATGGGGCCGGGCGGAGAAAAGTGGCAGCAAGAGTTAAAACAGGGGCACAGAACAGTGGTTGGAACGTCGATCGAGGGCGATTGCTTCACTGAATTTTAACTGGGATTTCGATTTTGCTTTCCAATGATCGCAAAGTTAATAAAATTTTGAAGAAAAGAAAAATAAAGAAAACAAAAACAGCAGCATGACGAAATAGGGTGGACAGAGGTTTTGGAAACCCATGTTGTCTTTAACCCTCTATGTTTTCAACTGGGACGTTTCACAATATATAATTCAATAAATATTGACCAAAAAAAAAAAATTGCTATGTTTGGTTGTTTAGCGACTGCATCACTGACCGGAGGCAGAGGTCGAATGTAGCTGAGATTAAGATGCTGAGCTACTCTTCGGATCGGTGTACGATCTGGTTTTTGGTTGCGCCCTAAAAACATCACCTGCTGCCTCACAGTCAGCAGGATGGAGACGGACCGCGGCGTCAGACTGGTGTCTCCACCAACGCAGACTGTGGTTTCAAATGAAAATAAATAGTCCTCACTCCACCGATGTCTCACATACACACACACACACACATAAGAGCGCGGGCGCACTGCTTACAGTATCTGTGCTCATGGGTAATGCATTTTATTATTGCATTTGCAATGAAGCCACTCGGGCGGCGGCGGAAGGAGACTACATTAAATGGCAGCAATGTGTGCAGTGAAGGGAAAAGGAGATTTAGCCTTAAGCCCTGTCACTGTATCAAATATCCAGGCCTTGTAACTCACTTGTCAAGCGGGTTTTCGTTCTTCCCCGCCCCCGTGTTGCGACTTTTATTGCATTCGAGCGGACGTGAGCGCCGCGGCCATTCTGGAAACGAGCGCGCGGATGTTCAGATGTGTGAAATTAGGCCAATTTGGCAAAAAAATAAAAAAATAAAAAATAATAAAAACGACACGTGTGTGTCTGCGCTCGAGTCCGTGCAGCTGTGAAAATCCCCCCTTCGACCTGGACAGCGACTCTTAGAACTGACACGGCACAGGCTGTAAACATAACCCATATTGCGTGGAACAGGTGTTACGGTGAATGAGCGCCGCTCATCATTTATTTATGTTTTGGGGGAAAAAAAAAAACGCCCTTGCAGACGTTCTGTTTCGCTTCTAATAGGTGAAGAAGTGGCGAGCCTCAACGTTAATCGTGCCTGCAAGACTTTTCGGCACCATATCAAAAACCGTCGTGGAGGAAATTAAGTCATTTAAGCGGAATGAAGCTCCGGTTTGTCTCCGGTCTAATCGACGAGCGGCTGAAAATCACAGGAGGTGATCAGGGATGAGATCCCATCCCCCGCACTCCCGAGGGCTTCATTGTTCACTGTGTTGGTTCACTGTGTGAACCTTATGGATTTCACGTCACCCTCCCTCGCGCAGGTTTGTGCTCGGGTCGGGATGCTGTGAATCCTCCGAAAAGGAGAAAATCCACAGCGACGGATGCACAAACCTGCGGACGTAGACGGTTTCCAAAGGTGTGTAACATTTGGAATTAACCAGCACATCTTTCCCGTTTCTTCTTCCTTTTTTTTTTTTTTCAAAAAGTTTTCTGAAAACATTCAATTGAAAAGTGTGCAAGGGTACCACAGGATGGTGAATCATTCTTTGTGAGCCACGGCAGAGCACCGTGGACACCCTGCGCGCGTTAGCAGCCTCTTTCAGGCCGTCAGACAGCAGGATCCCCCCACCCCCATCTTTTATCTCCAACACAGAGGACACCAGCAGGGCTTCTGGGCTTGAAGGGAGCCGGCGGAGGAATTGGGATGCTCAAAGCATTCAGAGCAGACGAGAACGAGGTTTCATTCGGGTGATGTATTTTAGAGCCGAGCTGGATAATAACACAGACCTCCCCAAAAAAAATTGTCAGAAAGAATTGATGGGAGGCAAGGAGAAGAGGGAGAAGGCACGTTTGGGGGGGAGGGTTGAGGGGGGGAGGGGGGGAGATTGGATGCGAGAAAGGAGGTTCAAAGCAAATGTGATTTAGTGAGCGATGATTTGTCGAGCCGGCTGCAGCTGAATGGCAGCCGCGGCGGCTCCCTGCACCGGGCCCAGGTGAGCGCGTCTGACAGCCAGGCACTTAACTCGGTGACCCGGATCACAGCACACGGTGACAGCCATTAATCGGCCACGGGAAAGTGTCTCGTCAGCAGAGTCGCTTCCGGGACGGTTCTTCGGAGGAAAATGTGTTGGTTTAAAAGGATTGTTGACCCTAAATTGAAATGTCACCCCCACCACCACCACACTCCCAAGACCAAAAATGAAAATGCTGACATTTTCCAAACTGTCCCGCTGTTGTTGAAGGAACAGCCAGCTGAAGTATCCGCCGTAGTTTCTGGTTGGGGAACCAGCTTTCACGTTCGCTTGAGTAGCGTTTTAAAGCAACACGCCGGGAGGCTGCGGTTGACAGCTTGACTTGTTTTTCTTTCAGCTGCTGGAAGCATCATGAGGGCACGTTGCCTTTTGTTCACCTGGGGTTTGAATCCCGCACCCGGAGCCTTTTCTGTGTGTGGAGTCTAGATGTTTTTCCTTGAGTCCGCGTGGGTTCAGAGCAGGTATGCCTGCTTCCCTCAGGGTCCAAAGGCGTGCACATCGGGCCGATGGAGAGATTCTAAACCGATGGTAGTCCTGCGAGTGAGTGCGAACCCTTGCCTGCCTCTATATGCGGCCTTTCCGATAAACTGGCAACCGGCCGGGATAAGCCGCAGCGCCCCTGCAACTCAGAGGAAGCAGTAAAGTGGAGCCGAAAAAAAAGAAAATTAAAAAGGAATGCATGGATGGGTGGATTAAAAAGCCTCATTTTCCAGCTATGAATTCCGTAAGTCTTTAAGTTTCTTCTCTTCCCCTTCTGAGCAAAAGTCGTGTTCTCGCCCGTTTAAAGCCCAGCTCCATTAGTGCCGCCGCCTTCGCCTCCTCTCGCTCTGCTGTTTCACTGCCGCTCCTGTCGTCTTTAAAAATGGCAGAGTGGCAGAGCATCCCGGCACCGCGAGCAACATCGCCGCCTTATTTCCCATTCCCCACTGGTGCCATTAGGAATATATGGAGCTCGATGACGTCCATTCACCCGCTGAGATGACCCCGTTCAGACGGACCCTCGTCCCCATGCCAGCCCAACAGATCAGCGGTTAGGTTGCGAGGCGGTTTCAAGGGTCCGGAAGTAAAGTCGCAAAACCGCTTCAGCCCTCTCAGACACATCCAAGTGCGGCTTTTGTCTATTTTAACCAACGGCGTGATGCTTTATTGAAAGGGTAGCCGGCGGTATTAGGCGAGGCGGGGGGGGGAAGCAGACGGAGAGGCTAAGTGACGGGGCGAGCGGCTTGATGCGAAGCGCAGGGCCACTTTGAAAACGCTGCTGCCAGCAGGCCACTTAACACAGATACCTCTCCTCTCGTCAGGGCCTGATTTCTGAGGCAGAGAAGTTCTGAACTCATCTCAACTTTGCCATCAAGTTAATATCAGGACACGCGTCGCACTCCTGTAGCCATTTAAAAGTAAATGTTCTGGCTGAATTACACAGTGCGTTCAGAAGTGACTTCCATGTGAGAAAATGCCTTGCTCGCGACAGAAACTCTGGGGGGATTTGATCCGAACTTGCACTTCAGTCCAGTGCTGTGCTTCCAAATCTTTGGGAGCTTGCGGATGTATTTTACCTTTTGGCTTTTCAGGAAAAATACGAAAACCTCCTTGTTGGAAGAATGAACAGTTGGAAAATAAAAATCGTTGAACGATGGAATTCATCGCTGCCCAGTGGCAGCAGGCTGTGCTGCTCGCTCCAAATCTGCCTCCCACCAGAACGGCTTTCCAGCTCCTTCTGGAAGACCCCCAGGCGGCGATTCCTGGCCAGAGGGACATGTTATCCTGACAGTGAGTCCTGGGCCTCAGCCAGAGGTCGGTGTCCAACAGGCTCCCACAGCTCTCGCCAAAAACCGCCTCAAATGGGTTTGTTTGTTGGTTTGTTTGTTTGTTGGCCTACCCTACCCCCACCCCGATAGCAAAGGGCAGTGATGATACCTGCGGCTCTTCTGCTGATCTCCAAACTGATCTAACTGATCTCTACACCCAGCCATCCTCTAGAAAAACCTTCCAGCGCAATGTCCGGAAATTTAATACAGTATAATCATTGTATACAGTCAAGAATAAAGTCAACAGCGATCCAACAAACATGGGATGGCCGTCCAAGATACGCCCACTCAAACATATCTGTGTTTTTTTGTGTGTGTGTGTGTGTGTGTTTTGTTTTGCTTTTTAGGACTTTGCTAATACTCATTAAGTTCCCCAGGATAACAAGCAACATCTGGTCATTTATCTAAAGCTTAACCATTATGATGATGTTCTGCTTCCTGGCTCATGACCTCAGCGCTCATCCGGTATCGAATGGATGAGAAACCCCTTTAGGTTAATATGCTAAATGTTTTGCGCGCCAATCAACGTGCACGTTGTCTGTGCACGACGTCTGTTTAGCACCCTTCCCTCACGCCGCACTGTACAGCTGGTGTTTGTTCTTCTTGTGGCCAAAATGCGGATGGTTGAATAAGGAGGTCACGCAGCGATTCCCGACGCTTTCAAACTGATTGGGGCGGTTGTTTTTTTTTTTTTTTTTTAATCTTTATTCAGGACGTTTGAAATGCAGGTGCTAATTGGAACAGCTTTGCGCGCAGATGTTTATTCCTACTGTGCCGCGGAATGTGGGATTGCCATCACGGGCAGGCCTGATTCGAAGCCGTTTCTCGTGGGCTGCGGAAGTAAGTGTAGCAATCTGTTTCCTGTCGAGTTAGAGTCTAACAAAGTTACTCCCGTTAGTGTTGTTTTATCTCCTTCTGTTCCCGTCCTTCTTTATCCGCTGTATCGCGGGATCACTTGGGCAGGGAGAACTCACTGTGCCACTTTAATTGCCATTATATTATTATTATTTTTTTACCGTTGACATTTCCTCCCAATTTTGCATGTTGTTCATCTCATATTGCTCCTTGCTTAGCGGTAGCTCTCTCTACTCCCACACCAAATGCACCGTATTAAAATTCATCCTGTGATCGCAGTCGCCCTGATCTACATACAAACTCCCCATAGGAACAACAGTAACACATGCAAATCCTCGACTTAACTCTACCGTGTCTGTATCCGTTTGTCATTTGCCCAACACATCCACGGTCCGTCGCCCGCCAGACGCACACATCTGCTGCCGTGAGCTGGCAATTTATCGCTCTTTATCTATAGGATCATAGTTGATCAGGTGCCTTTTAACGATATCATTTGGTGAATGGATTAAACGTTAAAACACACAGTGCCGAGCCTCGCTGTGCTAAGATTCCCTTTCAAAAAAAGAAGAAAAAAACAACAGAAGAAAAAAATTAGCAACTAAAATATTGCTTTGTAATCACGAGCAGAAAGAAGGAACGGAGCAATCAGCAAACAGCGGGCTGCCAGCTGATCCTTCATTAATTATCACCACAGTCTGCCTTGTGTTTATGTTGTGCCAGAAATCACGCGGAAACATAATTGTCAGAGAAATGAGGCCAGTTCATACCTTTTCCTGAGCTGCGCTACGCCCCCTCCCCCGCCCGCCCGCCCGCTCGCTCTCCAGGCTGCACACAACGAGAGATAACACACGGCCATCGTACATTTAAGTCAACATCATCAAAAATTCAAAGAGGAAAATGACATTTTTCCTCTCCGTGTCTGCCATTTTCCCAACGTGCTCCTTGGCCGGGCGCTTGACGGCCTAAAGTGGGTTCACACTCTTCAATATTCAGTGGAATCTTTGCCATGCATGGCTACAACTCTCTATCTAGGTATTGTTGCTCGCCCTTCCTGAGTGCGCTTCCTCCAACGCCTCTCTGTGCACTCCGTCGAGAGCTGCATTGCGGGAGGTTATTACAGGAGAGCGGGGGGGGGTTATTATTCTGTCATCTCGCATTTACCACAGGCCAAAACTCTGCGGATACCTGGGAAGTGGTCACGGCCACTGATCAGTATGCCTACCTTGTCCGGACTGTCCCTCGGGCCTGGCCGGGAGGCTGCGCTCGGGGCTGCGTTCAGCGCGGTGGAGGAGTGCCGGCTAAATGAAGATTCTGGCACAGGGCAGCACTGTAATCACGGCGCTATCTGGCTCTGCGAGTGCAGAGCGCTGAGCTCCCGTCCCTGTTAGCTGGGAGGACGCGCAGCGGCTCAAGCTAATGCATTAATCCTCCCATGTCGGCTATCACTCAATCTCCTGGGATGACACTAGTGGCCCGTGATCCCTCTTAGTTTGCTGTGATCATTTTTTCTTTTTCTTTTTTTTTGGGGGGTGTGGGGGGCTAAACTGCGATGCATTCACAAACGTCGTGTTGAACCCGTCCTTCTAACACGCGACAAAACGTGGAGGGAAAGAAAAAAAAAACGTTTTGGGGTTGTTTGGCCGTTCGATTGTGATTTGTTGCGTGAAGAGTCGCTCTTCAAGTCCCCAAGTGCACTACAGCGCTGTCACTCACAACCCACATACCCGCCTCTGCACATGCACTGTTCCCAGTCCAACAAGATTGAAACTGTCTATACATTTCATTGATCGCAGCCAATACAGGAAGCCTCACTTTTTCAAGCTCCACAAAGTTTTTTCTACAATGATATAATATAATACAATATAATATAATATAATGTAATATAATATAATATAATATAATATAATAAAGGGCAACATACTGTCGGGTTCGATCCCAGCACGGGGCCTTTGTGTGTGTTTATGTGTTCTCCCTGTGTCTGTGTGGGTTCTCTCAGAATTCTCTGGCAAACCTCCAAAAACATGCATGTGAGGCCACCTTGCAACTCTAAATTGACCTGTAGCTGTGAGTGTGAGTGTGACTGTGAATGTGAATGGTTGTGTGTCTTGGTTTGTCTTCCTATGTGGCCCTAAGATGAACTGGCAACTTGTCCAGGGTGAACCCTGCCCTCGCCCAGCCCGATCCTCAGTGCAATGGAGGAATCGGGTATAGAAAATAGATGAACTGATAATATAATTTCATATTCGAGATCATGTTATAAATGTGTAATATGCGACACGCAGCCCGAGGAGAAAGTAACCCCGTTAAACATCTCTGTTTTTCTTTTGCGCTCTACTCTTTATTCACCGCTGCACTCCTGCGGCCTCTTTTTATTGTGGTGATAGGAACAGCTGCTCAGTCTTAACCAATGAATCAGCGCTCAGTTGGCCGAAAGTCGTACATTGTTCTTGCATTCTTCTCACACTCAACCAAATCCAGGCCCGCTGATCTCGGCACAGATGTGCCTGCTGTACTGTACTGTATCGCATCGTTGCAGATGTTGTTGCGTGACCCCGTCCGTCGGTCTCCATCTACGCGCCTCATCGAACCGGTGCGTTATTTGGCAAGATTTTGTCTTTTTTTTTTTTTTTTTTTCCTTCCCGGGCAGACTAACAACCTTGTCCCGCAGCTACGTCTGCCTCTCGGAGAGCGCGATGCGGAATAAGCAGGTGCATGAGAACGAGCGTTAAAGCTCACGATTTCAAGCGGCGCTCGCTCATTATTCATGCAGCCTCCGGTAGCTGCGAACTTCCCTGCTGCGCCCTTGAATATTCCAGCCGCTCAATGCAAACAAAAAAAAAATTAGCAACGAGAGCGATCGGCGATGTGTCGCATTATTCCAAACGCTCCTGCCGGTCCGACCACGTGACTCCCCTCCTCCTTTTCATGCTCTATTTCCGTGACGCCATCGGTAGGCAGACCGGACCAGACCAGACCCGCCGCAGATGGAGCTCGCGTGAAGGCCTCGCTCCCCTTCCGGCCGTTTCCACGTCGGCACTTTGCAGAGCTAATTTGATTTGCTCTGTTTGGTATGCGTTTGCCTGGCCGAGCCCGCTTTGCGTCGCTCGCGCGCCCTGCTGTTTGCGAGGTTGCGGCAGTCAGCGTAAATTCCGTCGACGCCGATGTTCGAGGAGGAGGAGGAGGATGGACGGGCGCCGTTGGCCCGCGAGGCCCGGCGCGACTCGGAGTTGAAGGTAAAAGACTGTGCGGCCACAGGCGGTTTACGGAATCTAGACAGGAAAGACCCCCAACCCCCCCCACCCTGATTTCCAGCCTGTCACGGTGGCAGACGGCCCTCGCGGACACGGCTTGTCATTGCGACGGAGACGCTGCGATGTCGCAGCATCGCGAATTGGAGCCCCCGAGGGATTGTTTTAATAGCTCCCCGTTTGGAATGCGTCAGCCAGCCCCCCCGCAGGACCCAATACGACGGCCGCCCATTCACTTCATTTCCTGGCCTCGGGCTTGCTTCCGTATGATGCGACCCCCTTAGAGCATGCCCAGTAGTGTCACTTCCCATCATGCCTCTGTAACTGCGAGTGATGCACCAGGATGCATCAGCCAATCACAACGAGCCGAGAGACGCAACAACAACAGCATGTACGACGACGTGACGACACGCTAGGAATAAATTATTTTCTTGGGATTTCTGGCCTTCGTCATTCTTTTTTCGTAATCTACAATACATTTTTTTTTTTTTTGTCAACCACATTTCAAGTCGCAGTCGTCTTGTTAGCCATTTCACAGGTGTTCATTTTTATATTGCGGCCTACGGGAGAAAGGCTTTTTGGGCCGCGTGGGGGTTTTTGGTTGCAGTACCTCGAGTGGCCACTGGAAAAGAATCGCTGCCATATTGCCAGTCCGGTATGCAGTTCTTATGATACATTAATGGCGCTATCTTAGCTGTAATTCCCTCAATTTCCTCAGAAACAGCTGCAACCGTCGGGGGCGTTGACTGCGACAGAAAGAGTAAATGATGAATAACTGGACGACCCAAACGAGACAAACGCGCGTGAAGCGGCGACCGTCGGAGCGCGAGCGCGGAGGCGTGTCTCGCCGTTCAGCCTGGCCACGCGCGCAACGCGTTGCGTTGACCAGTGGGAGGGGCAAAACTACGGGAAATTAGATTTCATTTAGCGCCGTGGCAGGACGGAAGGGAAGGGAAGAGAGGAGGTCGCAAAGTATCTATCTGCAACTCCCCCCCCCCACCACCACCTTCCCTCTCCCCCGCCTCCCACCAGCCGCAGTCACCTTGACTAACAAAGCGGGCTGAGCCGTAATGAATCGCGGGATGGAATTTGAGGCGGATATTACGAATATTAATGCGGCCGCAGCGGCCGAATTGCAATGAGCCCAGAGTCTGGCCTTCCGCCGTCCTCCTCGTTCCCGAAAAGTTGCAGTTTAGATAAAGGCCAGCGAGACCTTTACCTCGGCTCTGGATCTCATTTTATTTTTATTCGGTTCCCGCTGCCTCTTTATGAACTTGTCGCCGACGCCTCCGCTGCTGCTGCCGCCGCCGCCGCACGCCACCGCTGCTTTTGTTTGCCGGCGCCAGCAGCCGGCGGTATCATCAACAATGGCGAATTATTATCTGCGGGTGCCTTATTAGAGGAACCTGGACATTTTCAAAAAAGGTCTCGCCGCCGTCCCTGCGCCCTGCGAAATTCAAAATCCGTTCACCGCACCACACACACACACACACACACGCACACACACACACACAAAAAAAACAAAAAAACACTGTCATTACGTGAGCGGCGGCCTCGTTGAGATGGATGACAACCGCGTATTGTGTTGAGGGAGCCGAAGCGAACCAGCGCCCCCCTCTCTCCCTCCCTCCTTCCCTCCCTCCACCAATTCCCCCACGCCGAATTCTTATTGCAGTTGCTCCACCTGTGAAGCCGGGGCGGGCAGGGAATACCGCAAGGCAAGCGAGACGGCCGGGAGCCGAGCACGGGAAATAAAACTCCTGGCTGAGGCGGACGGCCCCTTGCTTTGGGTTGCATCACGGATTAGGGAAAACGCGCAAACGTAAAGCCGCGTCATGAATCCCCCCCCCCCCCCAAAAGAAAACGGCCCCGTCCACTCGTTGAATTTCGATACCGCCGTGCTCTCGGATAATCTGCGAAGACACCCCTCGCCCGACCCCCATCGAGCTGCGGCTACCGTCTAAACGTCAGGAATGCGTGACCGCCGGCTCACTCGTTTAGACGGAGTGAAAGACAGGGGCGCGCTGTGGCCAAGCAGGGGTGGCGTCGCGTTGTTTTTCACGGTGTATGTAGCAGGAAAGAGAAAAAGGTGGAGGAGCAGCGGGAATAAATGAGCAACCGATGCTGTTTTGTTTTTTTTTCCCCTTTTCTCAGCTGAAGGTCAGTTTGTGAATAAGGACCAACAAGGGAGAGAGCGTGCAATGTGTGTGTGTGTGTGTGCGTGCGTGTGCGTGCGTGTGCGTGCGTGTGCGTGCGTGTGCGTGCGCACGCCCTCGCAGCGCCTAGATGACTGCATAAAACATCCGCTGGATGAATACTGTATGCTTTATGCATGAGAGAGGAGACAATTTACTGCAGTAAATGCAATGCTGCTTGTTGGGTTTTTTTTGTTTTTTTTACAGAAGGGCCAGCTGGTCTTTACCAAAAAAAAAAAAAAAAACAGCAACTACTGGCCAATATTGGCTCTCATCGCGCTGAGTGTGCGGAGGTTCACCGGCAGAGGCGCAGCCGGTGAGGCAGGATTTCAGATTCAGATGTCTGGAGATGTTTCAGGGGGCCTTGAAACCTCTTTGAAAGAATATTCATCCTAACAACGTCTCTCTCTCCCGCTATCAATATTTTAAAGGTTGTGTATTATACCCATTTACGGATACAAATTTCCCCATCCTAGATTTCAGTGGAGCAGCCTCGCATAATTTATTATACGCAAAAAAAAAAAAAAAAAGCTCCACAGATCTCCTGAAAACGGCGTCTGTTGCTCCTCTTTTGGCGCCCCGTGTGGTGACGCTCGGTTTTAGCTTCCTGTTTAGTTTTTTTTTTTTTTTTTTTTTTTCCCGCTGCTTCGCACTTTCTGGCAGCTTGAATAGGTTCACCTCAGGAAGTGGCTCTCGACTGTGTTTATACTGCGTGTTGTCCGCTTCAAGGTCGAGATGCTACCCTGCAGACCTTGGATGTAGCCAGTGGTTATTTGACTGTTGGCTGTTGACTTTCTGTGGTCTCGGCCCAGACTGACCTCTAACCCCTGACCCTTGACCCCTGGAATCAACAGGGCATGTTCTTCCACTCGACTTCGGCTCTCTGGATACTTTTTTTCAGTTTACATTGTTTCATGGTTGTGATGTCATCACAACCCCGGTAGACCTGCAGTTCACCACGTTCAAAGTCACTTAAATCCCCCTTCACGTTCCCATTCTGACGCTCAGGTTACACGCCTGAAAACATTGGGCTGCTGCCCAGCGATTGGCTGATTTGCTGTTAGCTATTTTTTTTTAATAAGTACTTGCACAATGAACCTAATAGACATCCAGAACTGATGCTTTGCTGCTCCTGCTTGGAAGGCGATGAAAACAAAAACCAAACTGCCAGTTTGTGATGTCACAAAGGGTTAATCTTCCAGGACCCTGTTTAAACACATTGTTTTCCTTTAAGCCAAGCTAGTCAAGGATAGGTTTTCATGTACCCCGATTCCACATTAAACCTCAACGCTTGTCTCCAGCATGAACACTGCCGCTGATTTTTTTTCCCCATCACTCGAGCAGCAGAAGCGCTGAACCCACAACACGGGGACCCGTCCCATCCGTCTTCCTCCTGTTACGCCGAGAGTCATCTCCTTGCTTGCACGCTGATAATGATTTCAGCACCCGGCGGGAGTGGGGGGAGGGGGGGTATCAGGATCCACTGCACCAAAAAGCAGGTCAGAGGATAGCTTTTTCCTGGCCTTAAATCATCTCTGGGGAGACCTTGCGCTCTCGAGGTTGATGTAAAATTGATGACTGAGTGGCTCGCATTTCCTTCACAGTGGGCCTCTGAAGTTTTTTTTTTTTTTTTCTTGCGGAGGGGGCGGGGCAGGGGGGTGCATGCCATCCCTAATCTTGTTAGATTTGTGGGGGTGGGGGGGTGGGGAGGGAACCCTCATCCATTCAGGCTCCTTATTTACATAGTGTATTTTTAAACATAAAAAGCGCACAATGAATTGAATTAATGCGCCGCATAAACTGCCAGCGCGTCACGTTTTCCCCGGGATTGAGCGGTGAGATGGAAATTATTATTTTTTTCCATTTAAAGCATCCACGGGGTAATTTAGTTCCACTGTATCTCGTCGCCGAGAGCGCCGAGTTAATTTATAACCATCAGTCCTCGGAGGGAGTAGGCGCAGAATTGGGGCTACATCAGCGCAAAAAAAACCCAACAAAAAAACGGGGTAAGTAGGTGAAACGGCGGAGGAAAGTCGCCCCAACCAATTTCCAGCTCGGACTCTAAAGAGACTGCTGTTTTTTTGGTTTGTTTTTTTTTTTAATTGCGAATAAAGGCCCTCTCTCTCTCTCTCTCTCTCTCTCTCTCTCTCTCTCTCTCCCTCTCTCTCTCTCTCTCTCTCTCTGGGACTGTGTACCAGATGCTTGGGTAGGTTGAAGATCCTCACCAGTAATAGGTTACCATCCCCCAACCTCCTCCCTCCTCCTCTATTTACTAAACATCGGAATTAAACGGTTTCATTACCGCCGTCCTCATCCTGCTGCTCACAGGGCTGCCAATTCCAATTTCAGCTCCCGGGAGGGGGGGGCGGGGACCGTCGACTGCTCACCTCGTTTCGCTGGGACGCTCTGCGAAACCCGGCGACATGCATCATGACTTTTTTATTTATTTTTTTTGAAATTTCTCCACATAACCTCTGTGCGACTTGATTCCTCGCGTGTTGTACTACCCCACGCGGCATTATTTATTCAGCATGAAAACCCGATGCCGCGGCTATCAAAACGCCGAGCTTGTGTCCTCCAGCGTTTTTTTTTCCGTGGCGGCTCCGTGGCTACATTGTGTGTTCGCCCCCTGAGTCGCGGTTGTTTTTGCGTTGCTCGCATCAATTATCCATCAGCTCCTCTTTGCTCTCAAACAAGCGACCGCAGATGTCGCTCTCGGATTGAAGAGGGCCGAGATTTACTTTGCGACGGGAAGACGCAGAGGTGCGACGTGGACGTGCGCTTCCGTTGATTTACGCTCACCGGCCACTTTATTAAGTAAAATTGAAGTGTGTTCTGCAGCTCACCAGCCAATCACGTGGTGGGGAAAGTCAGTGCCTCCAGTCGCGTTGCCGTGGTGAAGACACAGAATGTGGGGAGGAAAAATGGATTTGAATGACTACGAACTACGGCTGTCGAACAATAACATTTTTTTTAATCGCGATTCATCCCAGAATCTTCATAGTTAACTGCGATTAATCACGGTTTGAATTCCATATGTAAAATTCTGCTGTTTTGCATTTCAAAGCAGTTTTTACCCCACAAAGTAAAGGATTTCTAACCATAAATCGTCCAGAGCAGCCGACTACGGGTTAGTAAGAGGGACAAAAAGGTTTACGCCAGGTTCACACCGGACGCGGAAAAATTAACACTTTATGGATTGCATTTAACTAATCGCGATTAACGCCAACAGCCCTACTATGAACTTAACTGTGAATTCGATAGATAACCAGTGCCTGCGAAGTGAACCTGATACAGGTTCCAGTGAGTGTTTTTCACTCTGTCTTGTAGACACACAGATGCTCGGCAGCTGCCTTTGCAGCCGAGGACATTCATCAGCTGCGGGTAACTTCCTGCAATGCAACGCTGAAGAGGAACAGGTCTTTGAGCCCCGTCGCGTCTATTCTCCCCCCCTTTGCACCTCTGCCCTTTCTCCCCTCATCTCGGCTTTATTCCGCTCCTCTCTTCTCCTCTGCCACTGCTCTGCTCTCCTCCCTCCCCTGTGACGTGACTATTTGCTGGTCCGCTGCCCTGACTCTCCCTGGACAGCCACGACAGACCAGCAACTCATGAGTGACCACAAACCGTATTGACAGAGCCTGCTCCAGGGGGCACGCACACAAGCGTGCGCACACACACACACACACACACACAGACACACACACACACACACACAGCCTGCCATATTGCGAGGGGAGTACAACCCCATATGGTCAGATTGGAGTCGCAATATTTGCTTTTTTCCCATTTCCGCCCTCCATTTGCTTGGGCTGCATTTATCTTTTTTTCCACTTTTTCCGAATCCGATGTCAACCTCCGCCCACTCGCCTGCGTCTTCCTCTCCTCGCGTCATACGTGGGAGTCTAAAAGTTGTTTGTATTTTTGTTTTTTTTGTTGAAGAAAAGGGATTATGCTAATGGGGCGACGGGCGTCATAGGCTGCGGCTCATGACTATGCAGCCATTGTCACACCCCCGAGGCACGAGCGGAGACTCGTGGAAACCATCTCCGCCTGTGAATCTTGCACCAATCCACTTTTCCGCTCTCATCATTTCGGCCGTCGCCATCTTCCTCTCCACGCCCGGCTCCGTTTTTTTTTTTTTTTTTTTTTTTTTTGCATTACAGCAGAAGACAAATCAAATATTGATGACGCTCGTCTCACCCCCTCTCGGCTGCGTCAGCGGCTTCTTTAACGGCCCCCGAGTGAAGCGAGGCGCTCCTCTGCTCCTAGGCTGTCACCCCTGCTGGTGACACGGTGGTGGGTGGCGTCAGCTGTTCGCCACCCGCTGGAAACCTGTGATGGGATGCTGGGCCCCCCCGCCCCCCGGTGGTAACAGTCTGGCCAAAGGTGGTAAAAGAGAGGAAAGCACTCCCTGTTGATATCAGTCGATATCAGTTTCAGTATTGATGGAATCAGTGGTTGGCTGTTGCGGGTTTTTCTGCAGCTGAGGAGAAGTTGACAGGTTGGCTGCTTGGCCGAGATCCATCCACATTCATTTTCTATCACTTCTCTTCCCCCTGCACGCAGGGCTGCTGCAAGTCAGTCCCAGCTGTCTCGGGGTGACGGCGGGGTCACACCCTGGACAAGGAGGCAGTTTATCACAGGGCCCTGAGAGACAAACAACCATCTGCACTCAGACTCACACACTCACACCAACAACAGCCGTAAGGTTTGTTTGGTTTGTTTTTGGGAGGATTTGTTTTTGTATTTGACGACATGTGTCAATTTAATGAGGACTCATTGTAGAACTAGACTGAACATTTTTAATTGTCAAGACAGAAAAAAACAACAACTTATTAATAGCCTCAGGTTAAAGCAAATACTATTCCTGCATTCCAGTATTTTCAAGAATCCCAGCAAATAAAGTAAAATATATAAAATAACAAAAAGAAAAGCATTAGCAAAAAGAAATACTTTTAAATTGGGGCTTTTTCAAACTCAACATCAACAGCTGAATAAATTGGCTATTGCTGATTACGTCACAATTCCAATATCTGCACTATCACTTGCCTAAATAACAGATTAGACAGCTAATTGGTGACTATATCACTAGATCCAGATCATATCTTGCCGACCCAAAGAGGCAAAGTAGTCGCTTCAGTTGTGTGTGAGATTAATACTGCCATTTAATGGCGGCTAGCACATGAAGCCAGTGTGTGGTCATGTATTGAGTCTCAGTTTTAAAGGCTACATTCTGTTTTAAGTTTGCGCTCTTTGCTTCGCACGAACATTGTGATTCCTCCACACTTAAACGTAAAGGATGTTTTACATCCACATCTAGATTAGTCTAACTTTATTTCTTGTTGTTTTACCAACTGCGGATGTAATCTCCCTTCGTGAAATAAAGATCCTGGCCCCTTCCACAGCAGGACGCTGAGTTTATGTCGTTGACGCTGGTATCAGATCGACACTTGGTGCTGCCCGATAACCAAAGTGCAGACACCCGTAGCAGGACTGAGAAAGTTGGATCCTTAATTTAAACAGATCTCTACACAGATCTCTTGGCTGTGAAAATATATAATGCTGTATATATAAAAGACACCAAGGAAAGGAGGGAGAAGGGCTTCAGAGAGGTCTGGAAAGCAGCACAGCCTGCAGCACAACCATGCGTGTAACAGCCCACCGTGTTTCTTCCTGTCTGCCGCACGCCTCGGTTCGACCCTCCGAGGGCGCCGTTCTTGTCCATTGGCTCTCCAATGTGCCCTTTAACCCCCTCATCCCATGCGAATCACGCCAGATTTAGTGCCTGTTGGCTTTCTTACGAGACGCCGCGTGAACACGGCGCGCTCCAGGATGGCAGAGGAAATAAAGATTCAGTGGCTGTAAATTCCACTTCCCCGAGAGCCTTAAATATTGTTTATGTCGCGCCGGCAGCATCCGCCGGTCGCCGGGCGCGGAGCAGCGTCGTTCCTTTATGCTTTTCTTTTCTTTTTTTCTTCATCCATACAACTTGTGTTTGGAGAGATAACCGTTGCCTCCTGTAGCCCGAGTCTACCTCACTTCTTGCGCCACACGACAGAGCCGCCGCCTGCTTATTTCCATTCCCTTCGCCTTTTTTTTTTTTCCTTCCTCTGCGTTTTCTTTTACTGGTCTGGACACCGGACGAAAAACATCGCAAATTATCTTCCTCCCCCGCGTTCTTTAAATGTCGCCGACGGCAGGTTTTTTTTACGGATCCGCGTCTTTTTTTGTCTGTATTTAAGCCTCTGAAAAAATCAGCGTCTCTGCACACACTGTGTGTGGTGCCTTGATGGCAAATGGCAAAATTCATCGCAAGGGGATAAATTATGTATAGTCTCGCCCTTTTTTCTAATTACCAATCAGCAATGTTATTTTATTTTACTCTTATTATTCAGTATACCAACTGAATTAAGAAACAAATCCCTTCGACAAAAGTAAAAAATAAAACAAAACAAAGAACTGCTTTCCAATTTATGCATGACATTTGACCAACAAGTTCCTTTATGAATAATTGCTTCTTTTCTTTTAATTTTTGCCCAATTTGGCCACTGGGGTTGTGTCATTAGCATATACTGTAATTATGCTGGAAAAAGTCAAGCTAAAGTATCTGTAAATCGCTAGAAAGGGTTATTTTTTTCTAACTGAATCAACATAGTTTTTTTGGGGGGCAGGGAGATGTTGTTGCGCCAGTGATTAAATTCTTATCATTTATGTCCGCACTTATTTTCATTCTACTGGGTTGCATCCGTTTTACAAACTTCATCAGAAGCATGCCGTTTAACCCCTGACGCCCTCCCGCCTTTAAATGACATCAAAGTAGTATGTCTAATTAGCCCGCAGCCGGTGAATCGATAAGCGGGCGGCGAACGCGGTGATTGGCACTGTACTTTTCCGCTCACGATCCATTTTGCTGATATTCCGTATTTGTGCGCGAGGCGGTTCTGACTCGTAAACTCTAAATCAAGCTGAGGACGCTGATCCTCCTCCGCCTTTGATCAGCGGCGCTAGAACACTGACTCTGTCACTCCTGATTAATGCGCGGCGCTATTCTTGGACCCGTATCGTACTGCCGCAGACATCACAGGCATTTGACCTCGTGCGGCAGCCTTTTATTGAACCGGGCTTACCTTCACTCCCGTGCCCGTGCAGCGGTGAAACATCGAGAGACGCTTCCGCTTGCCGAAGCTAACCCCTTAGCCTGCAGTGGTATGCAGCCTGTCTTGAAAAGCAGAACAAAAGAATAAAAATGCATTTCGGCATTGAGGTCTTTCACACCTGTAGTTCTCACACGTCTACTGTCAGGAGTAATTGGACACCTGTTGACGAATGCATTTGCCAGTTTGCTTTCGTCTGTGTGTATTTCCTTCAGTCGGCCCACTGGGAACGCTCAGCGATGTTATAAACAACTCACAGTGTCAGGCGTTTTAACGAGATGGTTTGCTAGACACCCACCGTTTATGACTCCCTGCTATGGAGGCTCTGGTGACATCATAACCATCCCCAGTTTTTGTGGTGGGCAATGTCTTTGATGTGTCTGTTGATGTCAGGGGTCAAAGGTCAAACTTGGCGGAGACCACAGAAATGCAACAGGAAGTCAAATAACCGCAGGTTACAGCCAGGGAGCGGACTTTGTGAAGACACACCACCAATCTCGCAGGAGCAGCAGCAAATATATAAACTGTATTCGCTCACCTGCCACTTTATTAGGTACCCAGTACTTGCAAGGTAGAAGGTGATGGTTTACAATTTGGGATCATTGTTGTGTTGAGACGAACTGGACGCCCGAGCCCTCCAGACTCTTTGAGGTCTGCCCTCTGGTGACATTGTTTGTCACTCCAGAACAATAATGTGGACTTGAAAATGTCAGCAGAACCTTTGGAGAGAGCGGTGGCAGTAGTGAGTCCTGGTTCTTTCTCTTCTCCATCTTGACTCGACCAATAAGTCAGTCAGTCTTATCCCAGTGCTGTGTCCGTCGTGTGACAGGTGATCTGACTGCGACTGAGCGAAACGCCGCTCCGCTCTTCTCAAACTCCATCTTGGGGCTTTTCAGATAAAGCTGACATCATAAATTCCTAATTAACACCCTTCCCAGACACCCTTATTGACTTTTGGATGAAAATCCCTCGGGTGCTCCTGAAAATGGCACCGCTGTCTGCCGGGCCTCACGTCCGACCGCACGGACCGGAGCGTCGTTGAAGGGCAGTTGAAGACGGATGAATCACAAATATCAACGCAGGCGCGGCACCGTGTCTTAATTTGACCGGGGAAGACTTGGCTGGCAATTATGATTCGCTGCCACGTCCCAACACCACTTCTCTGACAGTTCCAAAACACTTCCCATCTAACTGTGGAGTCAACGTATGTGACCTCGTGAGGACGAGGGAGGTGGGCAGTGTTGTTGGGAGTACTCCATAAAGGTAATACTGATTACTCTTTAATAGAGTAATCTAATTACATCTTCAGCTACTTTGTTTCATAAGTAATCAATTATTAATTACTGATTACTTTAGTTATAGAGGATAAAGTAACAGTTGCTCAGTGCTTTGGAATGAACTTTTTCAAAGTGCAAATTTTGCAATTCCAAATATTGCCTCTGTCCTCTTAACATGAGTGAATGTTTGCTCTCTGGCACTTTTCACAGAGCAAACTTATGTGCAGCGATGGTGCCTTTTGCACAGCCCATGTTGTTAAAATAATAGGAAGAGTTCTGAAAAGTAACAAAATTGTTACTTGATAAAGTAGTTATGATGCGATTACCAGTTTTGCCACAGTAGTCCCATTACATTATCCCATTACTCATAAAGTAGTTTAATTACAGTTGTGGATTACTTAGTAATAGATTACTCGCCAACACTGGAGGTGGGGCAGTGGAAAGGGGGGGAAAAAACACAACACATTTGGTTTGTTTTGCAATAAAACAAAAAAAAAAAAAAATGTTTGGCTAATTTGCCCTTTTACTCCAAAGGCGGGTCGTGGTATGTGGTCCATGTCCCGTTGTCAGCAGTGTCTGTTTGCATCCAAGGGGAGCACACTGGGTCCGGCGCTCAGAGGATCTGAGCGGCTACTACTGTTGGTGCCATCCTGCGTGGGATGAAACCCTTTGTTGTCTTAATCCTCTCCTTATGCTCAGTCCTTGATCTTCGCATTCGCGCCGGGCCTCATGCGCCGCGTCGTCCAGCGCTGTTTGTGTCTGCGCGCGCGGGAGATACGCTTCTCAGATGGGCCGGGCCTGTGCTATGCGGCACTAATTCCTTGTGTAATATGAGCACAGATAAATTAGCGGGTAATTATCGGCGGAGAGGTTCTCTTTTATCTCGGCGAGGAAGGGGAGCGTCCCCTTACGGGGGAATCGCAGCAGGGGGCATTCTATTTTTTTTTCCCACAGTGAAACTCCAAACGATGGCATTTAAAAAGAATAACCAAGTTTCCTCCAATTGGAATTTTAATGCGGCCTGGTGTTTTATTTTTGGGCGAGCGTCATGCATCTCGCAGCCTCGTGACTGCGGATGTGATTGCTGTGATTGAATTCCAGAAAGTGGATCGCTCAGGCGGACAGTCGGGGGACTGTGGATTTGAGAGGACATCAAAAGAGGGGGAGGAAGGAAAAAAAAAAAAAACAGACACGTTTTTGTGCGTGACAAACGCGATTCCGTCCCTTTTTCTTCTTCTTTTTTTTTTTTTTGTTTCATGAAAACTGGCGAATTCAAATTTTACTCCTCCAGGAGCTGTCAGCCGAGGCTTTGGAGAAGCACGTCAGGCAGAAAGAAAGTCGCTCGCGTACATTTGAATTGACAGAACACTCCCACTCTCCCCAAACAACCAGCATTGTCGTCAATGTTTTGATGTTTTCTGTATTGTCCGACACGATTCAGTTCAAAATTAACTCTCACTTTAAACTTTTTTTTTTTTTTTTTTGAACAAATCCATTAATGTAAAAAAAAAAACAAAAACAGTTTTGTTCATTACATTTTTTCGAAAAGTTTTTTTTTTTTCTAAATATATATTTTTTCCAGCAGGGCTAAATTTAATAATTTCCCAAAACATGAATCTATAGATTTTATTCTGTGCAACGGACTAATTACTTTTGACAGAACCTTATCGCGCATAGCCAGAGTCTTAAGTCGTGACACATCTGCCGCCAGACTGGGACATTTTTAATCGTCTGAGATTTCATTAAAAAAAAAAAAAAATACTGGCGAATCGAAAGGCTTCAAAAGGCAAAATCTATCAAAACAAACTTTTGAAGAACCCACCAAAGGCCGACATGACCCAAACAAGTGCACCCAAAACAAACACGCACGCCTTCACTCACACACACACACACACACACACACACACACACACACACACACAAGATGGAGAGGCTTAGAAATGCAAAGACAGTCTCTCTGATTCAGACTCTCCTACCAACTGCTCTGCCATTCTTCACCCGGCTCCGCTCTTCAGTTCGAACAGAGGTGACTTCGCTGCCGGTGCGCTTCAGCTCATCCGAAAAAAGCACAGAGTCACTGGAGCAGCTGCTCTTTCTTAAAAAAATTAAATGTTTTTCCTCTGTTAAATTGGTATTGATGGAGGCCTCGAATTCCACCAGCGGCTCCTAGTTTAACGGCGGCGAACAGGCATAATCAGTCAATAAAATCCCAGTCCTTCATTAAAGAGGCCCCATTAGGATCATTAGACCGATTTTTCCTTGTACCTTGCAGCCGCACAGGGCAGTCCAATCTTGTGTGCTTTGTGGAAAACTGTAAGCAAACAAACTTAATAGTGTTGCTACTGAAAGGCTGTTGTTTTTTTGGGATTGGAGGTTTTATGACTTGGGGGGGGGGGGGGGGGGAAGGCGGCACAGAGATTTTTCAGTGTGTTTAATGTTGAGGAAATTAGGATCCGCTGCTCGATTGCCTTTCAGGAAGCTGGTTCCCTTGTCTTGTTGGTGCCCATCCAGAAAACAGGAAACAACAATGTGTCACTTCTCTCCCTCAGCAGTGTGAATTTTATTAGCTTGCGATACCTTGAACTTCCCACAGTGTGCCTATTTACAGATGGTTGTTTTTAGACTTCAGTGGAGCAGGCTGACTTGTTGCATCTCCGGAAAACAGCCGTGTGTTTGCAGCCAGCTGCAGAAACAGTCAGTTTTTGGCATCCTGCTAAAACTTTGCTGGAATTGTCGTCAATACCTTGGCAACACGGTATCAGTGCCCTACGTGACATCGATAAAGGCTGATTTTTTTTTGCTATTTTTTTTTCCTTTTGACATTTACGATAATCCCTAGCCAGGCACATAAAGTGAAGCATGATCTCTTCTTACTCCTGGGAAGTTCACAGACAGACTGGAGACTCAGATTCCTGCTGGTAAAATGGATTTTATTCATTCTAAATGGGACGTTTAAATCCTCCTGACGTGGTTTGGTTTCAATCAGTGAAAATATGCTGCTTCAGAACAAACCGCCCAAAATCTCAGCAAAACACAGATGAGCTTCATAAAAAGTGGGAGGATATCCAACTTTATGTAGCTATTGTTTTGTTTTTGTTTTTTAATAATACAAAACTGGCCCTTGATTGAGTGGAGAGACAACGCATTAAATTAGCTGTGAAAGTCGAAGCACAAAAAAAAAAAAAAAAACACATTCACGCTGCATTACAATACATTACAATGCTAATGCATTCAGAAACACAAATTAAGCTTTTTCTTTCTCGTGCACTTGCTTCATCAGCTGTCGCCAAACGTCTTGTAAATGTGGCTCATAAAGAAATGTAATTGTTGGCTGATGAATGCTGCCGACTGCAAACAAGATGTTGACTGATGAGGCTTGTAATAGAAAAGGACTCTCTGCAGGCCCTTGTTCACCAATCAAAAGTTGATTGCATTTAAGACCGCATTTTGAGTTGGTATGGTGCACATGATTAATGAAAGTGACGCTCAGTCACCGGGGCTTTCTTATTGTTAGTCAAAAGTCGACTTCCTGAAGGGAACCTGTGCTGCATCGTTATTCATGTCTTTTAAAGTATGACTCAGCCTTTTAATGCATGTGACACCAATGAAGACTCTCATCAGGGCCTTTAATTTGCAATGAAGACGTGACCCCGGCGAACACTCTTGTGTCCGTAAAAACATGCAGTGCTTTAATTAAACCATGATTGCCACCGCAACCTGTTTTGAAATGCATTTTTCATCGCTTTTGTCACTCAGTTAATGAAAAAGTAAAGAAGCATTGCAAAGTCACTAACCCTTGGCAGGCGCTTAATATTGTATGCACGGTAGGTGCCGTGAGCTCGCAGTGATATTTCAAGCCAACAAAAGTGCTCTGGAGAAAACAGCGGTACTGCTTTTGCTACGGCACTGATATTTGTTTATTGGACTCCCCCCGCAACAAAATACACAAGTCGTAAAAACTCAAGCAGCTAAGTGCATTCATCAAGTTGCGGCCCTCCCTGTTTGGTCTGTGCAGACGCACTCGCCTGGTATCCCTGATGCATAATGCAGCCCGGATAAGACTGCAGCGCCAGCAGACTACGAGACTCCCGGGGTGAGAGAAACTGCAAATTTTATCTCCCGCTGACAGGACAGGGAGAAAAATAAAATAAAAATAAGAATCGTTTATGTAACATTCAGAGAGTAACCTTCATCAACAAGAGTTCAGATTTTTAGATTGCATTGCTCACTGGCTCACCGTCCCTCTCCCAAGCCTGCCGGTGAACTACAGTGGCCTTTGTGCATCAAAAATGACGTCCTTGACAACAAACTGGCCCAGTTCTCTGTCAGATTATGTATTTACCGGAAATACACCTTTCCAAATATTGAGTTTGCCTCAGTTCAAGTCCTCCTCATGCAAGACAGCCGGTATTACGATTTCTTTTTCAACGCTGGTAACGTTAGGCTATACTTTAACATCTAAATAGAGTTACCGCTATACAATCCTAGTTTTAGCTATTTCATCGGACAACTACTGCTGTGAGTAGCAAGATAGCACCAAAATTTAAAAAAAATTGAAACACCACCAAGAGCTGCGTACTCTCGTTCGGCTGAGCAGCGACGAAAAGTCGCACTGCTCTCCATCAAAGGAGGCACGACGCCTCCTGCTGCTAAATAAGTCCACGCCGGCTTCTTCTTTTTTTTTTTTTTCAAGCGCTCATGAAAAAGAACATTCAGAGTCCTTGGGCCAGTTCTGAGCGCGAGCAGAGCGCCGCGTAGACGCGGAACATGGCGTGACTCCGAGAAGCGACGCTTTATTTAGCTTTACATTGCGACAGCTGCCAGATTGACTCAACATCACAGAGAAGTCAGGAGCGCTCCGTGTGTTTATCTATTTCGTTTTTTGGGGGTTTCTGGGGGTTTATTTTCTAAATGTTCTCTCAAAACAGCAGCCTCCGTCGTCACCTCACCTGTGTCCGCTTCTCTCCGGCTCTTTTTATATATATATATTTCTCTCTCGCCTCACCTCTCAGAACCAACGCAGGCGGGCGTGCTGAGCGCCGCCGCCGCTCTGATTCGATGGATCTTGTTTGGGTCCCTGCAGGGAATGAGCTGTGTCCTCCGGGCGGCTTCAGAAATCAGTGAAATGCGCACACAGAGCCCCACTGATCTCTGATAAATGCGCGCGGCTCTCTGGGAAAGAGGCGCTGACGCAGATTGCATCGAGTTTTGAATTAAAGCCTCAAACCCTCGCCCCACACAAAGCTCCCAGTGTCCGACGGGCACAGCATCAGTGTTTTGTTTGTCTTCCTGTGTGGTTTGCGCGTTTGGTTTTTATTTTGTGAACAACTCTTTCTTTTTTTCCTGCCTCGTTCCGCAGCTGAAATTTTTTGATGGATCCGCCCCCTTTGAAGTTGTTTTCTCTGCCTCAGAAGCACGTGGCTAAAGACGTGATTGGCCGTGAGAGAACGCTGGAGTGAATTATGCTCCAGGAGAACCTCTCTGCCAGATCAAAGCTTTATTTTTGGCCTTCAGTCTGGGCAAACAGTGGACATTCTGTCGTCTCGGAGTGAAAGCTTTGCAAGTGCAATCCATTACAAAAAGTGTGGTCAACCTCACGTTTTATTAGTCTCTGAAAAAGTGCAAACGGAAAATTTGGACACAGGAGAAGTACCTGAAGGGGACACAAGCTAACGAGTGATAAGCGGTTTGTCGTGTTTGCAGAGTCGGTTTCTCAAAGTGTGACTGTTCAAAGCTGAAAATTTTCAATCTACTTCAACTCCTGCTGATGGTTTTAATCACCTCTGTTGTTAGTATTATTTGGCTTACCCTGCCTTAGCCGAGCTCCTCTCAGCGTGACTAACAAATCTCTCCCTCGGTCTGATCATGGTTGCATCACAACACCTCTGAGTGTGTTTTGACTGGGAGATTTTGCGGTGGTAATAAATCAATTCAAATGTTTCATAATTTCACGTTTCATTCAAAGCTTTTTTCTGATTTAGAGGCAAAAACACAAAAACATAATATTTAAACTTAAAGCCTTTCAGCGAGACGGATCACAAACACACAGATTCAGATTTTCTTCACTAATATGCCAAATAATAACACTTTCTAATCGTTCTACTCGAAAGAAAAAAGTCAAAGCACTGAGTTTTTTTTTTTGCTGTGTTCTTGTGAAGCTGTCGGCATCATTTAACATTTAACATGATGTCAAAGCGCGGCACATGTAAAATACCCCCCCCCCCCCCCCCCCCGTGGGGAGGAGGTTAGAGGCAGGACAGCCATTGGCCACACTCGGCATTACGGCACGCCGTTACCAACAGGTTGTAAAGTCGACCTGCCTTGAGTTTCTGCATTATGGCCACAATAAAAGAAGCCACTGCGCCGCTCTCCCACCCCCACCCCTCCTGCCGCCCCTCCCCACTCCGACGGCGAAACTCTGGAGGATTGGATTTGCTTGTATGCTCGGATGACGTCTTAGTGGATTTACCTTTAAGTCCGTTCTGTCGAAACTCTCCCCCCCATCTGCCCGGAACCTGACCCCCTGCCCTGCAGCGCAGCCACGGTGAAGAAGCGGAGAGGTGGTCTTATCACGGCGCTCCTGAAGAGAATTGACGCTGGCAGTTTCAGTAGCGTTCAGTTTTGTTTTTTTTTCTTTCTTTTTCTGGTTTGATATTTGTCTGTGTGGGTGTGTGTGTGTGTGTGTGTATGTTGGGTGGGAGGGTAGTGGTGGCGTAACAACGTTCCTACTGAGTCAGGAGGCGTTGATCAGTGCAGCGACTCCTTTGATTCCCAACCGCTTGACATACCCAGTTTGTTTCCTCCCCTCTCGGGGAACGTGGCCATCAAAGTGATGCTTCCAATTGCCGGGCTGCCAGTCGTCATGTTTACACATTCATTCAAAAAAACGTGAACGTGCAGTAGCTCCAGTTATTTACGGCACTGCTGATAAGTACAATAATCACAGAGTACAAATTAAAGCTGCTGCTGCTGCCGCTGCTGCTGCTGCTGCTGCGGGCATGTGTGTGAGAACCAAAGGCGTCTCCTCCGCCTTATCACCGGTGGCTGACAGGGAGAGAGAGGGAGAGAGAGAGAGCTCTTTGCATGCATAAGCGCCTGCCGCTCGGCCGTCTGCAGCTGTGTTGACACCTCAGTTTTTTTTTTTTTGTTTTTTTTGTTTTTTGTTTTTTGTCTCGTTTGATATTCCTAAACGCATCTTTGGCCTCGCGACTGCCGTGACGGCGCCAAAAGCGAGAAATGACGAACATCTATAGCCGCCTGCAAACAACGCGGTGATGGGCTTATCAGAGACACAGCGGGGGGATAGAAGAGGAGGAGGTGGAGGAGTAGGAGGAGGAGGAGGAGGAGGAGGAGCTCAGGTCTGGGTGCCGCTTGCATTGGCTGTCTTGCTCAGGGGGGAGGGGCCGAGAGAGAGAGAGCAAGAGAGGGAGAGAGAGAGAGAGGGAGAGAGAGAGAGAGAGAGAGAGAGTTGGGGGACGAGGGCAGAGGGGGGAATGCCTGTGAGTTGCGTCTTCCGATAATAGCACATCAGCGGGAGAGCTGCCATCGGGAGGGAGAGAGAGCCGGAGCGCAGCCAGTGCAGTGCAGTGCAGTGCAGTGCGGTGCAGCGCAGGGGCGAGCGAGAGGCTTGAGCGCGCACCGGAGAGAGAGAAAGAGAGAGAGAGAGAAGGAAAGGGCGAGCGGAGCCAGAGCTCATTTGGCGAGCGGAGGGCGCCGAGGGAGCACGGCCGAGGGAGAGGGGGAGCAGCCTGGCCGAGGGGAAAAGTTGTCGGCTCAGCAGGAGGAGCAGCAGCAGAGGAGAAGTTCCTGGTTGCAGCAGCAGCAGCAGCAGCGAGCAGCTTCAGGACGAGCTGGGGTGGGAGTGTAATGCTCTGGACCAGGAGCCTCCTGCGCCGTCACTTCAGGACTAGCGGAGCCGGACAGCGAGCGGAGGCACCCAGCGAGGAGCACCGCTCCTCCTCCTCTTCCTCCTCACCTCGGATCTGAGGAGGTCGGACTCGGGTTTCCAAGCGAGGTCTCAGCTCACTGCTGGCTGTGGGTCCCCAGAGAGAGAGAGAGAGCGAGAGAGTGAGAGAGACTTGCCTTGCCCCCCCACCACCCGTCACCTCTGAGACTATGGTCGACTGCGCGTCCGAGAGCCCCTCACCATCACCACCGGCAGCAGCAGCAGAGTATGGAGAAGTCCAGCAGTGAGGAGTCAGCCATCCACCGCAGCCCCTCCGTCGACAGCCGCGACTCGGACTTTGCCCAGGCCTCCACGTCTGGCCGCCCGTTCGGCGGCCGCGGCTTCACCGCCGGCGCCTTCTACGGCTCCACGGGGCCGCGCAAGGGCGCGCAGCAGGCGCAGCAGCAGGGGGGGCAGCAGCAGCAGCAGCAGCAGCAGGCGGCCGGAGCGGCGGCCGACGCAGCAGCGGGGGACAAGAGCAAGTACAGCTCGCCCAAGGGCAGCAAGTACGTGGTCTTTTACCTGGACCTATCCTTTGTGTTCCTCCTAGAATTCAAGAAGTGCAACATGGCACGGGGCTGCCTCTGCTGCCTGAAGTACATGATGTTCGTCTTCAACCTCATCTTCTGGGTAAGTGGCTCATCATTTTCTCTCTGCTTTTCTTCACACCCCTTCCCTCTCTCCCCTTGAGCGCCGATCTCATCAGACCCAGCGATTTTTAATCGGGGGGAGGCGGGCGCCGCAGCGATACGGCTCCCCGGCGATATTGGCGCTCGTCATTACGCACGCGCTCGGCTCGGTGATAAGCAGCAGGAGGCAGCTTGGGGGGGGGGGTTCGTTTTAAAAGTTAATCAGGGGCTGCGCAACGTCAAAGTGACGCTCGTCAGCGCAATCATGTGTTTCCAATTGTTACATCAGGTTTTTTTTTTGGTTTTTTTTTGTGCGCGCCGTGCGCTCGCTCGCTGCGTGTGCGTGCGTGCGTGTGTGCGCTATTCCTGGATTGTCATGACAAAGTCGAGCAGGACTGTGCGGTGAGACCACCGGGGGGTTGGAGAGAGGGGGAGCGGGGGGGGGGGGGCGGGTAGCGAGGGTGGGTGGGTTCAGCAGGGTCGCCCGTTTTTTTTAAAAGCTAGGCCACTTACGACGAGGAGTCGGGGGGTCGGAGTCCTGGCGTGGGCAAGCGAGCAGGGTGTGCGTGTGTGTGTGTGCGTGCGTGCGTGTGAGACACAGTCGGACGCACGCAGCGGAGAGAGGAGCCGACTTGAAATGAGTTTGTCTGCCGCCGATGGAGCCGATGTGATTCATGCTCTTCATTATTTGGTCCCACTCCGGGGATGAAATGTGTTAAGCGCGCATTACGCCAGGTCACCGGGAAGAGTCTGTGATTCCAACGGATCAGCGTTTGTAATTACACCATTAACAAGCCAGTGTGTGTGTGTGTGTGTGTGTGTGTGTGTGTTGGTGGGTCGGTTGGGGGACGTGGGGGTGGGGGTCTTGGTGTTGCTCTCAATTCACTCACACTTCCATCTCAGTCCCAGCTGCCTCCGCTTAATACCTGAGCGCCCCGGGGAGGAGCCGGAGCATCCTGGGCATCGGTGCAACGTGGGCCACCGTTTGAACGTAAACAGAGAGGATTAAAGAAATGGGGGGTGGGAGGGGGGGGCTTAACGGGTTGCCAGGCCGAGTCTTTTGTGTGGGTGCGGCCAAGCGTGAAGCGTAAAAACATCCCCGACACCGACCCAGCGCCCCTGGCTAACTGGGGCAACAGAGCGGGCATTAAGGGACCCGAGGCCAGCTGTGGACCTGGGGGGGGGGGGGCATTGGAAACGCGCACACGTACGCCTGTGAGTGCCATCCCTCTGCAATGCCTGTATAGAACCACCACCACCAACATCAAGTGCGCCGCTTCCCGGGCGACAAAAAAAATAAATAAAAATATCCTCCACATCATCGTCCGTATCATTATTCAGCCCGCAGTGGCCCCTGGCAGCCCGCGGGGGCAGCGCGAAGCCTTCATGTAAATGCTTGTGGTTGCTGGAAAGGTCATAAAGGAAGCCGAGTTGGATGCTGGTCGACGGCGCGGACGCTGATGCGCCAGAGCGGACTCGTGCAGAGACAGCGTTCGCTCATTCGGCCTCGGGCCCTTTTTTCGTGAATGTAACGTAAGAATAAAAAAGACAAAGAGGCGGAAATATGTCTTCATCTTCATCAGTCTTTTTTTTTTTTTTTTGTCATTATTATTTTCACAGCATCCTCTAAACGAACCGATAATTAATCGAGGCCAACGGGGCCACGCAGAGGAATTGAAAGCGAGCCCTCGCAGCCCCATTAAGCTGCGTATTACTGGAAAGACCCCCCCCCCCCCCCCCATTAGTTGGCTTGATGTCAGCGCCCGGCCCGCTTGGCTGATCCTGGGTCTGCCGTCAGACCTGCAGCCCCGGGGGTCAGAGGTGGGGGGCGGGGTGGGGGCTCCATCCTCTGGGGGGGGGGTTATTTCCCAAGCCGGCGATGTGGCCGACTTCCTCAGTGTGCGGCGGTTTGGCCCTTCGTGGCGGTGAAGCCCTGCCACTGATATCTGGGCTGCTGAGTAGGTTTGGAGAAGCAGGCCCAGGGCTCCTCGGACGGAGGTGAGGGGGGAAAAAAAATGCATCTTAAACGGCCGCGCCCCTTTAACGCCGAACGCACTTTCCCGCGGGAGGCGCACCGTCCCCCTGCTGCGCCATGATTTGCCAGTTTCCACACGGGTAATGTTCACTTAATGAACGCCCCTCCCCCTGTGTTTACCTCCACCATTTGATCGTCTCTAATGACAGCTGGTCACGTGGAGGGGGCGGAGGGTTTCCCAAAGGCCTCGGCTCCTCGCTCCGGGCTCCTGATGTTGGGTGGTTGGGCTCCAACCAAGGCTAAAGAGGCGGCGCTCTGTGGCTCCACACTCCAGGGACGCTGCTTCCCCAGTCCTGTGGAACTGCAGGACGGCCCCGCCCGCCGCCGCTGCCGCCGCCGCGGGGCTGAGTCCAGATTTTTACATCTCACAGGAGGACCGACGGTAGAACAGGACACAGCGAGAAGCAGCAGCAGCAGTGCATCAGATACAGCAGGGGTCTCCTCCTTCTGTACACACACACACACACACACACACGGAGGAGCAACCAAAGTGTCTCTCTCGCTCTATCTCACACACACACACACACACACACACACACACACAGTCAGCCAGCCTTGACAGAGCGCTCACCACCCATGCGGCCATTCGCTCCGCCGGGCTTACAGCAGTAACTCGAAGCACAAGGTAAACAGCGGCAGGCACCTCAGGCATCCCGCATGCATGAGCTCATCCTCGGGCTGCACCCCCCCCCCATCCCACTCCACAACCCCCACTCACCTCACCCCCCTCTGCCCCCCCAGCAGTTGTTCACCACCATCTGGCTCCTCTTTCTTACGTGGGATTAGGAGAGTCTGAGCTGGAGAGGGAGTCGGCAGATTAGAGCAGCGCCGGCCCGGGATTGGGAGCGCGACTCCTCCAGCCAACAGTCACCCGAGCCGCTGCGCTGGGGCGCTTCGAAAGGGCAGGGGGAGCTCACGGGCGCGGCGGCAGCGGCGGCCGTGCGTGAGCTCGACCGTCGACGACCCGATCGGGTGATTGACGTTAAGTCCCCGCCGGTTGTTTGCGTTGGGATTCTCTTAATCTGCTCCATTCAAGATTTGAAATTGGCCGCCACCACCGCCGCCGCCGCCGCCTCCTCCGCCGCCTCCTCCGCCTCCTCCTGTGACTCGAAAACAAAAACGCACCCAGGCCACGCCGCACGCCACGCAGCCGCCTCGGTACCCCCCCCCCCTCCCCCACCCCCCCGCCTTCTAAAGTGAACGGAACCGCCCCGGCTGCGCCATTACCGTGCCGCATCCCCGAGCCAGAGCCTCATGTGATATTCATATCGAAAAGTGTTCGCTCAGCAGTCTTGTCCTACAAGCAGAGGAGCTCCGTTCGCATCAAAGGCCCAGCTTGGTTACTTACGGGGTGGGTGGGTAGTGATGGAGGGGGGGGGGGAGAAAAAACAACAACACCAACAAATGTGTTTTACATTCATGAATTCCCGGGCTCGCCTTGGGGATTGACGCAGGATTTACCCACCATTTGGTCGGCGGCGGTGCCGGATTACACAGCCTATCGATTCAATCAGTGAATTTGACGCCGCAGCTTTTAAATGTACCCTTGCGGTGCCGCTACAAAGACGAGGTGGCGGCGGGATATGAGGTGGGTAGTAAGTAAGTAGGTGCTTGTCTGCCGGGTTTTTTTGTTGGTTTTTTTTTTTTTTTTTTTTTTTTTAGATGGAACAGTTTCACAGCAAGATGTCAAAAGATTTGCAAACTGGCATTCAGTGTCCACCCAGCTAACTGGTATGCGACAGAACCGGCGCTCTTTGAAGACGGGCCACTTTCATGCGTATTGTGTCGTTTTCCCTCAAACTTCTGTTCACGCTGGCGGTTTAGCGACTTGCGTCATCGCTAGGGTTGAGCAGTGTCCGTCCGGTGCCGTTTGCTGGAAGAGCAGGAAGAGGTTCTGAAGGCAGGAAGGAAGAGCAGATTCGCATGCTTATCAACGCGCCACTTCCCACTCCGGATGTCATTACGCCGGCAGTTTCTGCACACAGCGAAAAGATTTCACAAGTCCAATAAACTGAATTTTAGATGCGGCTCCTCTTCTAATGAGTTGCAAATTGAGTATTTCAAACATGAGATGTCTCTCTTTCCAAAAGGAACTCGTTCCAAGTCAGCCGAGTGATTCCTCTCCGCTCCTCTCGCACCCAACGTTGAGTCGCAACCAGTAGGACTCGAATCATTTTATCAAATAGTAGTAAAAAAAAAAATTTTTAAAAAAAGGAAAAAAAAATGTGCGCTGTCATTTTTCTCCTTCCCTGTGAAATGCAGCTGAAAGCTATTTTTCTCTGCCAGGTGTGAAACAAGGACGGGGGGCGGAGTCGGGGGGGGGGGGGTGGAAGAGGTTTCAGGCGGCTCTCAGGGATGACGAAATCAAGTGGAGTGCCAGGCTGTCGCATGCACTTAAATCCATCAGCCGGCTGCTGCTGAGCAGACAGCCTTTGCATTAGTTTTTGGACGGAGTCGGACTGCCGGGCATCATTCCATTCAGCCTGTAATCACGGTACGAGGGGCACCGTTAATCAATGGCCGGTGGGTTACACCAACTATAAATGATGGCCTCCGAATCATCATTAGTCAAACATTAGAATTGCATTATGGCACTAAAATGAAATACGACGCGTCGCCGCTTCCGAAGCTCTTTACAAATTGCCATGCGCACCTTCCTGCCCTCGTCAGCCCCCCTCCATCCCTCCACCCCCCCCCCCCACCCCCCCCGACTTGATACTGGCAGACCTGTGTGGTAAATAAAATCCGCAATGAATCCTTTGTCCCGGCCGGCGTCGGGGGAGATCGCCCCAATTTGCACGTCCTCCCCTCGCTCGCCGCTTCAATTTTTTCCAGTCGTGCCGCACGGCGCCACCGAGCTCATTAGCTGGCGTTGCAGATCAGCTGGGACTCTCAAACGCTGCCTTCCGCTCACGGAAAACAGGGGGGGGGGTGCAGTGGAGGCGTCGCGGCGGTAGAGCTGCGGCACTACGCGTCTCCTCATTTGGAGCCCAGCAGGTCGACGGAGACCTGGAGTCTCCCGCTCAGCAGTTCATGAGAGAACGTTGGCCGTCCACATCCGCTGCCAGGGCGCAAGGAAGAACGATCGATTGGAAAGATTGTTCAGCCACGGCTGAGAATTTCGCCATGAGGATCGTGGCTCCGGAGATTGTTCATCCTGTAATTCCCGTGGACAGGGGGTGGGGCGGGGGGGGGGGGGAATGTCTCGATAAGGTGATGTGAGACGAAAGAGGAAAAACACAACAACGTGTCTGGACTGTATAGAGGAGCCCAAGATCAGGGAGAACGTGTCTCGCTACTCAGCCGATGTGAAACAACCACTCTCCCTCTCACGAGCTGTGTTTCCATTGCAGATTTTCACGAAATAATCGCGATATTTCTAAAATTTCTACCTCTGTATCGATACGTCTGGAAAAACCTCCTCACGAGAGCCTGAAAACGTTTTAGCGATATCAACGTTTTTGGTGTTTCCATTACCAGTTTTTTATTGTGATATTTAAGTTTTGCACAATTCTCGTGCTAATGGAAACGCGGCTGTGGCCGATGTGGCCTGTGGATGGTTCCGTCCGTGATGGACGAAGGCACTGATCGAGGCCGCCGCGAGAAAATTCGCAGGCTAACTTCAAAGTGTCTTACAATCTTGCATCCACCAGGAAGGCGCCACAGCAGCAGTATGAAGACAGTACAAACGTTTGTTCCTTTTCAAGTATTTTACCTTTTTTTCCCATACGCTCAACTTTGCAAGTGCGAAATTCTTTCCATCCGTGAAATGCGAACAAGACAAATTGGCTAAGTGGGTAAATTCAATCTAGGTGCTGTGACATCTCCTCATTTACCCATTGCCCCGCTCCCAAGTCAATCTAAATCTCACGAGAACATCTGGAATGAGTTCCAACACTTTCCACGACATTAGCCACGCGGCTGCAGCTACTGTTTCAGCTGTGCGCCGCCGTCACCGAGCGACAGGTGCGGAGCCGGGAGAACAGGTGGGAACGCGGCAGCCACCCGGCCGCAGGAATTCCATGCAAAAACCTGTTTTTTTTTTTGTTTTTTTTTCTCCCCCCGACATTCCGTTCATTCCCCCATGTGTTTGCTGCCTCCTTTACATTGTGGATTCGGAGGCTTATTGCCCAGGTACAACAAGATCCTCATTTGTCGGTGAAGGCCAGACGGGAGCGTTAGCGTCGCACCAAGAGGCTCTGCTGTAAGCCCCAGCGTATAATGTAATAGCTTTAGGTTGGGCGCCGCAGCCTGCGAGACGCACAGATCTCTTCTTCTTTCTCCCCAAATATAGGCCAGAGGAGTTCGGAGCAGAGAGAAAACTACAGTAAAGGGGGGGAGAAAAAAAAAAAATGAACGTCATTAGTTCTGCATACATAAGCAGGATCTTTTGTAATGACTGTGTTCCACATCCTGCGCCTCCTGCGGAGGAGGAGCGCGGCGCCAGAGCTCCGGATTGTCTTTGCGCTGTAGATTCAAACCCAATCAAGAAGGCAAACGTGGCGAAGTGTTTGTGTGTTTTATCGCTGGCCGGCGAATCCTGTCTGCAGAACACGAAGAAAGGAAGAAAAAAAAAAAAAAAAAAACTCCCTCGCAGCCGAGAGTGATTCCACATCCCGTAATAGAATTCATCTCTTTGAAAATTGATTGGTATTATCAGGCGAGGATACAGCCGCCTGCTTTAATCCTCCTAAGAAAATGAAAGCGGCCGCCGCTCTCGCTGCGCCGCAGCCTGGCGGCGCCTCGCATCGTCTCGCGTCGTCTGCCGTAGTGACACTTTGCCGGGTAGCCGGGAGTCAATAAAACAAACAAAAATTGAGCCCCGCTTGTTTGATCGACTCACCGTTTCTACGTGAACGCTCAAAAACTCAAAAACTGCTCCGGCATCTTTTCACTGCCTCGGTTTTTCTCTGACTTTATGGCGCGTGGCCTTTTAGTTCGCGAGCCATTTCCAGATGATTCTTTACTTTTTCATCAAGGTTACAATGAGAAATGTGCCGCGGCGGCAAAACGCACTGCCCCTACTGCTGCTGCTGCTGCTGCTGCTGCTGCGGTGTTGATTACAGTGTTGTATTTATCCTAGCGACTCCTCTCACCTCACAGAAACCAATCAATGCTAATCTGCAACGAGGCAGCGAATGCATGTAAAATGCCGGCCCGCTAGTTTTCCACCTCGGTATATTTCACCAGAAGGCAGATCAATGTTTTTTATTTCTTCTTCTTCTTCTTCTTCTTCTTCTCCTCCTCCTTCTTCATCTTCCTCTTCCTTCTTCAGCCAGCATCCACCTCCGGCTCCGCCGAGGAGGCTGTGAAGGCATAAAAATTCATGGAACGGGAGCAAATCTTCTCAGTTTACCCCGCTCATTTTTAATTAGCGGTAACCTACGCCAGCTCCCGATGCTCACAATATCCCCTAAATAGATTTAGCGGTGCTTGTTTTTGCGTGTCACTTCGTATTTTTATCACCCGACGTGGCGAAGCTGTTTTTCCCGCGCCGCGTGAGAAAATAGATAAATAACTAAAGGAAGAGGGAAGAAAATCCGGGCGAGATGCGCAAGAAGACGAGCTGCCTCCTGCATCCGGCTCCCTCGGTCCTCCGGAGGTTATCTGCTGCGAGCTGAGGATGCATCATTGACTGACTCTATTACCCCGGGGGCTTCGCCCAAATTGATTCAAATGGGGCCTGAATCCGTTTCCCACCATAGACCAACCCACACAGGGTCCCTCCAAAAAAAAAAAAAAAAACTGTTTTAACAGCTTCTTTAAATAACGTTTGGAGGCCGAGGTACAGGCCGTGCCGCGCTCCACCCACCTTTCAACGTGAGCAAGTTATTGACCGTGATTCTCTCTATTTTTCATCTGCCGTGCAGAATTTGGGTCAGGGACTCGAGGCTGCATCCGCCGGCTGCATGGTAACGAGCTCAGGACACGCCTCCCGGCAGGGCTCTGGATCCTCGGAGCACGTCCGCGGTGTTAGCCGTGACAAACGAGCCTTAAAGTGCAGAGCATACATTGATTTATTTAGCTCGGCCGCCTGCCGATCGCTGCTGCACTTCAACTCAGTCAGAGGGCGGGAAAAAAATTTAAAAAGAAAAAATGGCTCATACAGTAGCTCCAAGGAGGAGGACTCCTCACTGCGTACACTGATGATCGCCCGCTCTTCCGTCTCGTCCGATCGTGGAGATTAGAAAGGAGGAAAGAAGGAAAGCACAGCAGGTTCCGACGAATAGAAGCTGTTTGCCGCGATTGGATGCGGATGTCTAACCTCGCCGCCTGCAGAGCGAGACCCAGATCTTCGTCGGAGGTGCTGGTTTTTTTGCTCGCCGTGCTCTCGTTACGTCTGATCCAATTTGGGGCTCGCCTCTCGTTCTGACGTGCACTAGGTGCACGCTCCTCCCCGGGAAGGAGGAGGATGCGGCAACCAGTCCCGATTCCTCCGGCGGCCACATTTAGCGGGACGGCTGAGTGGCAGGCGGACAGACTGCGGAAATTTAAGAGGGATCGTCGTTCATCCGCCGTCTTATCGCCTGCCGTTTCTGAAACGGTCTCCTCCGCAGAGTTTTTTCCTTTCCCCCGGCTCTTATCTCTCGCCGCGGAAAGCAAATGCTCAGCCTTGTTTGTTTCACACCGCTCCGCGACTGTAGCCTCCTTCGCCAGACATGAAAGAGCGTTCGTTTTGCGTTGCTCCTCTTTTTTTCTCCCACTCCCTCTGTTTCATGATATCAGAGGCCTGTTCTTTTTTTTTTTTTTTTTTTTTTTTTTTCTTGTCCCGCAAAAACACAAATCTGAAGCTGCTCGTTCGCCTGCGGCTCCAAAATGTCTTAGAGACCCCCAAAAAAATAATCAGGAAAAATGCGGAAACGCCACCACTTTCCCATTCCACCCCTTTAGCATTCAGTCTGCGGCGCGGAAGCGGAGTCGTTTTTGACAGAAAATTCAAGTCATGCCATCCGCCTAAGTTGTCAGTAATTGCATATATGAGCTGTAAATGATGAATGATCGGGTTAAAAGGTCCTTTCACCGCGGGTCGGAAATTTCAGCCCTTCGTAATATGAGCCCGTTTAATAATACATGTAATAAAAGAGCAACTGTTTGCCTCGAGGTCTAAATCCATTAACCTCTAACACGGTTCAATTTAGTTGGCGGAGTGACGCCTCAGACCGCTTAATATCACCTGTGCACGTGGTGCGTGCGTGCGTCCCCCCCATCCGCACCCCCACCCCACCCGTTTATAATTGAGGACATTGGCCCACAGGTAGTTCCCCTTCCCGCCTACCTCCCCTGCACACACGTCTCCATTCTTTCCTATCGGGGCCGCACGGGCTCCTGTAATGGGCGACCTGGGATGGCAGCGGAATACTGAGGAGGCGGCCGGGTCGCGGCAGAGGTGAACGGAACCGGCGGGACAAAACTGAGAGAGGATTTCAGGAAATTCTGTCAATGTTTGTTTTATTGGTGAAAGAGATTGAGGGTTAGGGTTAGCTCGTCCATCCCAGGCACTTGTGCTAACGGCAACAAAAGGCATCCGGGAAGACGCAGGCAGCGCAGGTCAGGTAAACTGAACCGTTCCATTAGAACCTGTTGTGCACGAGCTCTCAGTCAAAGAAGACTAAAATCACATCACAATCACAAGGAAAACATGTTCCTTCCATCAAACGTGCAACCTGCGTTTCTTCCCATTGTGCATCAAAAGAGCTTTTTGCGATATCTGCACTGTTTGTGACATCACAAAGGGATGATGTCTCGCAGGCAGGCAAAAGGACTCAAAGGATGAACTTTCCCCCCCTCCTGCGGGGTTCATTGGAAGGCCAGACACAGCAGAAAACACAATTTTGCATAATATGGGAACTTCAATATTTCATCCCAAAACAGGGTTCCCTGTTTTTTTTGTTTTTTTTATCCTCATGTCTGAGTTTGCAAACATCGTGCGAGCAGACGGCCCCTTTTTCTTTGAGCGCCCAGTCACTCGTAAGATTTGACAGATGGAAGCGGCCAGATTTTCTACCCCCGGTCGCCCCTGTTGAGAGGACAGACTGGCAGACCCAAAAAAACGCTGTCTTTTTTCCCTCTCTCTCTCCCTCACTCTCTCCCTCTTTCTGGGTGAGAGGAAGTGAAGCGTGAAAGCAGGAAGTGGGGGAGGAGAGCGGGGGGGGTTCGGGGTCGCCAGTCTTCCTCGCGCTGATGTTTGATGACAGCGCCCAGCGAGGTGAATCACTGTCGCTTTTCCGCCGTCCCCACCCTCCCCTCCGTCCCTCCCGTTTGGCATCTTGTGTCTCATGTCGAGGACGGAATCTTTGAAAAGCGCCCGCCGCCGGATTTACGGCCGCGCGCCATCTTGACCCCCCCCCCCACCGTCCCCCGTCCCTCGCCGTCGGCGCCTGATGAATTTTGCGAGGTAGCACGCGGGCCGCGCCGGGCTGAGTCCGCCAGTCACGCGTCGTCCTTGATACCGGAGAAGCCACGCGAGCTTGGCGGGCCGTAAAACCTGAACCCCGACCCCTTTCAAGGCTCAGGTTGGGGGGGCGGCGCGGGCCAATGTCGCTGAGTGATATTAAAAAACGCCTCTAATCCAGTTTGCGGCCGTGGAATTGTTCGCCGTCCAGCAATTATTTTGTGATCCGCTGGGGGATTTCCGATGCTCTGTTTTGGTTCTTTTTTTTTTTGCTTTTTTCTTTCTTTTTTGTTGTCCTGCTGTGCACCCAGCTTGGAGTGTCTGTCTGGCCAATATCGGGTCTTTTGAACATAATCCAACTCGAGCAGCGAAGGCGTTAAAAACAGTGACTCCCGGCCGCCACTCGTCTGGCTCCACTCCTGCAGCGCATGCTTTTTTTTTTTTCTCTCTCTCTTTTTGGCTTCCCTGTGGTGCTCTTAACCTCCACTCTCTTCCGCATTTACATCGCTTCTAATGCCATCGAAACAATGTGAAGCACCCGTGGGCCACTCTCTACCGCCGCGGATGACAAATGTATCATCCGTACGTGGGTTTTTTTTTTTCTTCTTTCTTTTTACGAGAAGAGACAAATAGCCATTTGATGAAAGTGATGAAAAGACACCAGCGGAACGCAGGCAGACAGTCGAATTAAACTGTCTCAGTGAGTGAGCTGTGAGCTTTTTTTGCTTTTTTTTTTTTTTTTCTTTTTCGACAGCTAAAAGCTCCCCTGCCTGATTACTTAGCTCCAGATAAAAAAAAAAGAAAAACCCTGCGGCTCAGCTGAAGTTTGTTTTCTGCCTGGTGCAGCGTTTAAGGGCTGTGTGTGGTATAGAAGCAATTAATGCAGAGCCCCCTTCATTTATTTATTAATCAGGCGTCAGTAGTGCGCTTGTGTACATATGTACGCGCATGAATTATGCACCCGCGAGACGGAGCCGGGCCCGTAAATATTTTCACTTGTGAACGTGTCAACCAGAGGATGGTGAATTATTAAAGGGATGCACCGGCGAGACACCTGCTTCCCTTCCCTCGCTAGACAACCGGAGCGGGAGACCTCGACTCGACTTGGATCGCACGTCAAGGCGGAACACGGGCAGCGGTCGGGCCGCGCCGTGGTTGGCAAACCGGCTTCAAAACTTCCCCACCGCGGCTCTTTCCCCCACTGAAGCGCTCGCTTTGCAAAAGGCGCGTCGCCTCCGGCAGCTCCGACTTTTCTTTGATTCGGTCCAAGTGACGATGATGAGGTTTCTCCTTTATTATTTTTTCTTCCCTTAAATTTGAAAAAAAAAAAAAAAAAAAAAAATTGGCTGCCAGGGCCTGTGAGACTGTTTGACGGCTCCCACTTGCAAAGGACAAAAGCACCCAAACTAAATAGTTAGAAGATTAAGCGCAAACATGCCAGGCCCGATGTTTGTCAAAGCCTCACTTTTTAAGTCCTTCGCATTTACACGGGGACTCGTTTAATTCTAAAGGAATGACGGACGGCGGGGGCGACTGCGTTGACGCGCCGACGTCGTCCTGGAACGCGATCGCATTTCACACCGCCGCTCGTCGTAGCGCGTTTATCACCCGGCGATCCGCCGGCGCTCTGGAGGGGGACGCCGGGGACCGACGAGTCGAGCCCGTTTCTCACGTCGACCGCGGTGGCCGGTCGGCTTTACCGCCCGCGCCGCTCCTTCGCCGGTCAGCACTTTCCATTTTGGTTGCCAAGACAATAATAACTCCCGTCTATTTGCGGAGGATGCGCTGTGCTGGGAGTGACAAAACACAACAGCGTGAGCAATTTCAAAGAGTTTCTGTCCCTCTCTATCTCTCTATCTCTCTCTCCCTCTCTCTCTGGGCTGTGGAGCCTGATACTCGGGCAAGGAGAGTGCAGCTGCAGGGGTCTTCGCTATATCAGAGTCCATCTGAGAGGCAGGCCAGAGGTCCGTGGAGATTATCGGCGGAGATAGCCGTTGCGTCGCGGCTTCGCCCGAAAGTAGAGCCCCGCGGTTTGTATTCGTGCGGCTGCATAATACATCCGTTTGACTTCCCGCGCGCTAATAGAGGAGTGAAGGTCAGGAAATGTATATGGTTGCCCATGGGGTGCGCCTTTGTGTGTGTGCGCGTATGTTGAGATTATCCATTTGTTGTTGTATATGCGGCCTTATTAAAAGAGACTCATGGTTGCTGGCCTTGCCTCCTCCTCTGTCAGTCACTGGCAGATCTCATTTGCTGCCGCGGAAGGTGTTATTTGTTGTACATTAGCTGGCAGGCGTGGGCAGTCTGAAAGGTTCCTACGGCCTTCTGCTTCGCTTCGGGGTTCATATTTATTTATTTGTTTGGGTAGTTTGCATTTATGTTTGGCTATGATAAACTTTCACCGAATTCCCAGTCAACGGCTGTAAATTCCCATCATGTCCTGAAATATCCATGGGATTCATGGCATTTCCAACATTTGATGGTAAAAGAAACCCAAGAAACCCAGCTTCCCTCCATGGGATTACTTCCCCTTTCTCTGCTCCCATCCAAACCTGGTTGCACCTGTTCCTCCAGGACGCCGAGGGGCGGGGAAGTGGTTTTGTAATTTGTCCAGTGATTAAAGAACAAAATTGTAAACTGAGTAATGAGCGTTGTAAAGAGGAAAAAAAAAAGGGGGGTTCAGGTGATGCTGCTGTAATTAGCCGTGTAAAATACGGTGTTGTGTTGTTGTAACCCCTGATCCACACCCTCCTGCCGGCGCGGCGGCCGTTTGGTTTTACAAGAAGAGCGCAACGTCGTTATCCTTTTAACGATGTGCATCGTCCAGTCGAGTTTGCTTTCTATTGCCATTTCATGTTTCATTTGTTGGCAATTTATTTCTCGTGGTTTTGTTTTTTTATTTCCTCCCTTTAAATCGCTCGACTCCTGTCGTCCGCTGCTGCTCGATCAATTCAAACTAGACAAACAAACAGCGGTAAACGGCGGTAGAGCGGTATTTGTTCTCCAGTTGTCTGTTTTATCCTCACCTCTGACCGTTCTGACCTCTGACCCCAGTTTTCCCCCCCTATAGACAATTGCTGCTCGCTGGATATTTTCTCCCTCGGGACCAACCTCCGCAAAACCCTCGATATAGTTGTGCGTGTACGTGTATCAATGTGCATGGAAAGGCTGCAACAAAACAGAACAAAACAAGTGGTGTCCAGATTACAGAAGGATGAACACTGCCACCGAAACCCGCTGGCTCAATCAGCAGGTTCGCTGTTCGGGAACGGCTGCCGGACGCGGCGATAAGTCCTGATGGCTCGGATGAGCTTCCGCGCCGTCTTCTGCCTCATTTTGTCACTGTCCAAACGAGATAGGGCTCGACTATCAGCTGGCAGGCGTCCTGCAGTGGCCGCGGCCACGGAAAAAAAAAAAAAAAAAAAAAAAAAAAAAAACGACGGGGGGTTGGGATGGCTCCTCCGGTGCGTCACCTGTGCGGCGCGCGGGATTACAGCAGCCTTCTCCCGCTCCACCATTATCCGGCGCCATCTCCGGCGCTCGAGGACAATTAGGGGACGAGGAGGACGGGAGACGCCGCGCGGCGGAAGCATGTCCAGCCGGCGGGGGAGCGAGTGAAACAAGCCGACACCTCTGATTTTTGCTCCCGCGGGGCAGGAGGAGTGCGTGGTCATTCTGCTGGCGGCGGCTGCTTTCCTGTGGAAACTAAAATGCTCGTTCTGTTTGTCTCGGGATTGCTCTTTCTTGGTTTTCCGAATCCAGCTGAAGATTCAAACAGTGTTTGTTTGAATGCGCTCGTCATCTGGAGACATTTCGCAGCCAACGAGCTCCAGCGAGTAATTATCCAAAGGTTGAGTGTGTAAAATGTTTGAAGGAAGACCGTCCCACAGCGGGTTTTCGAATTGAGGGCACTGTCGGGCTTAAATACCGTACTTCCTTCAAAAATGGCAATGCAAGATGGTAGCTAATTAGGAGCAAGACCCTTGCTCTTGCTCTATGTATATCCGTATACCATTCTAAAGGTAAGAAAACAAAATTACTTTTATCGTACTGCATGTGGAGACTTTTATTAATGTATTCTGGCCAGTATGTTAACCAATATAAAAATCACACACAGTTACAAAAATTTTACAATTTCACGGTCAGTCAGGAGTCAAGAAGGAAAGACGCCTATTTACAGGATCTGGCTGCATGTTGCTGATGCATTGCGATTTCGGATGGAAAGCTGTCAGTTTCAGTCTCTCGCCGAATTACTGTAACAAATCGTTTTCTTTGGAATTGGCTTTCAAAGAGCTCCCTGCTTTAGCAGGAACTTCAGCGGGCAACGGATAACAACTCACGCCGACCGTTCGGACAACACCTGCACCTCCACTGATCCTGCGTCGATCACGCCATTTTTCACAGTGTTTAGGATCTGTTTTTTATCAACGCTTGTCTTTCGAAGGAGATCCGCAAGGGCCAAAAACGTTTTTCTGCTTTAGATCAGAGAGCCACTGTGCCCCGGGCTCAGGGCAGAGGCTTTCTTCTCTCCCTACGGAGTCTTCAAACACTCCCACAGGTGGTTAAATATTGCAATCATAAAGGGCAGCAGCAGAGGTTAACAGCACCTCTGACCACACTTGGGTGGCAGGGTCAGAGAATTCAGCTACGCTGCCCCAGTTCACTTCGGTTCACATCGCCGACCGCCAACTTTTCCGCGTCGCCCAAAGTGAAGAGCCGCAGCCGGCAAGGAAACAATTTTGGGCTGAGGAATTTATTATGTGGTCGGCCAATCGGCTGGTTTACTGGGAGATTAGCTTCCTCAATTAACCGGGACCCCCGGCTGAAGATGGAATCTTTCTGTTTCCCTCGTCTGATTATCGAAGCAGAATGTTCTTCATTATCGGCCAACGTCTGCGTTGATCTCAGACGTTGCCAACACTTTCTTGTCCTTGGTGGGATGCTGCTCAAAGACTAATATTTGCTCGCGCGCTGACTCCCGCTGCAAAATGGACTCGTTCCCCCTTTTTGTTAGCTTTGAAGCTGCCAGGCCTCTTAGTCAGCACGCGCTTGTTTGCAGTGTGCACGCTTTGTGTTTTTTTTTGTTTTTTTTTGCCTTTAATAGTGTTGTGCAGGTACCACATCAGACTGTTCAGGAGGAGGCCTTTCAGATGTGGTTCCGCCTTAATTCAAATAGCTGTGAAAAAGTAGAAGAAAATCTCACGTGTAATGAAGAGACATGAACAGATCAAATGTGTGCCCATAGGGGGCGGCAGACTAAAAAGCCTTTCAGGAGGTGGATGTACCAGAGGTGTGAAAAGCCAGTTTACCCTCCTTGCTTTTCAACTAATATTACACTGCAGACATGGTTTGATCAAGCTCGAAAGGCAGATTTAGACGATGAATTTTAAGCGAGTGCCCGCCTTGCTTGGAGAGACTCGAGGGAACGAAAGGTGCATAATCAATCAGCTAAAACAAAAATGCAGACAGTAAAAAAATCTAATTTACAGACCCGCTGGCGTCAATCCCGCCAACACTGGGAATGCGGATAGCAAACGGAACGCAGATGCGGCATGAGATGGGGTGACTCACTCATTTGCACCACCTCCTCATTAAGAGAGGAGTAACACCGCTGGCGATGCCTTCAGGGCTCACAATTTTGCCCGAGGGTCGGGGAGTTCGGAAAGGGGAGGGGTGGGGGGCATTGGGGCACGATGGCTGCAGGATCGGGAAAAAAAACACAACGTATCCTTTCAAGGATTAGGCCAACGAGGTGAACGTCATTCGATTAGCATAGCCGCTCCGGACCTAGCAGCGGTCAGCTCAAGGTGCTTTCACACCTGAATCGATTGGAGGAGACGTTCTAGTAGACGTCTTTGTTTTTTCTCTGAAGGGCTTGACTCATTTGGATGCAAGTGAAGGCAACGATCCAAGAGGGCGAAACAAGGAGGAGGAAGAGGTAGTCAGGAAACAAGTGACTCCACCTACCAGAACACATGGCCCTGATATATTCCGCCTGGCAACAGGAGCCCGACGGTCCGTCCATAAATCCTGTTCTTTTTCTATCACCGCTTCTCCAGCGCTGAGACTTACTAGGCTACTGGAGCCAGTCGCAGCCGCCTCGGGGTGAAGGAGGGCTGGGAGTCGGACCTGCCTTCTTCCCCTCCTTTCACACCCATCACGGCCTCCTGGAAATCAACTTCTGAGTAATCTCACCCCCCTGCTGCACCGAGTCAACCCCGCGCCTTGTTGTTCAAGGTTGGAGGTTCAGTAAAGGTTTCTTTATTTGCACCTGGCAGTAAAAGAGGGAACTCCGCAATCCCGCCGTGTTGCCGTCGTCGTTGCCATGACGCTGCCAACCGCCACACGAGGCAGCAGTGCTCAGCCATGCGCAGAGTCACTTCAGATATGAAAGCAGCCTTAATGTAATGCTCGTTATTAGCACCGCGTCCTCGCTTAATTAACCTTGAGGACACTGTTGTCGTGGGAAAATTATCGCTCATGTTGTTTTCTATGTCCATTATCAAACTTTCAGGTTTTCCTCTGTGAGTTTACGCTTAAATAATGGCCACAGTGTGAGTCCATATATATATATATATACATACACCTTATTGTGTTTCACAGTGTTCTTTGACAGGCCCTGAGACGTGCTATGTTTTGGCCTAGTAAGTCTGTTTCTCCCACGGGAAAAGGCATATGTATCTACTCATTAGATTCTCATTTTCATTCAAGGGTAAAAAAAATAAAAAATAAATAAAAACTTTGTCCAATTTGTATGTGTTGAACATGCCAGCGCGAACGCTGTTTCAATCTGCTAGTGCTCAATCTTTGTCGTCTTCACTCACTTGGCTACACGATGGCGTTCGCCTCCGTGACGCCGTTGACTATAGCCCTGCTTAAAAAAAACCCGTCACAATAAACGTCTGGACTCCTCCCCGTGTCCATGTTTGAGTTCAAACCGCGAAGCCTGTGGCGCCATAACGAACTCCTTTGCCTCACAGCGAGCGGCGCGCGACTCCGGTCTGGATGAATAAAAGATGCCGCCGCGCTCACACAAGAGTTGACGGCCGTGGCGGCGGCAGGGTCGACGTTTAACTCTCGGTTCTGTTTACATCACGCTCAGATTTATAGCCGTTCAGAACACGTCGTTGGACGAAACCAGCTGGGCTCGCCATGGGTGGGGGGGGGGGTGGGCACAGAACCTGGAGCGGATTACAGCTCGCCAACGCCAGAGTCACGTTAGTTAAGAATTATTGCCAGCAAAAACTCTGTGTGACTTCTTATAAACCCTAAACCCTCCCTCTTGATTAGATGCAAGTGTGCAAACACATGTATACGACCGTTCCAACCTGCGGCAAAGGGCCAAATGAATGTGGCCTTGTGGAAACACAGGTTTCTCTTTGATGATGACTTACAGCTTCGTAGCGCAGAACAGCGCAGTGTTCCTCATCTGGACAACACAGATTTTTTTTGGGGGGGCGGGGGGCATGTAGAGCGCTCAAACCCTTTAAACTCTGTATTCAAAAGAGTTTCTTCTTAACTTGCACATTTACATTTTGGATTTGGAGGGTGTTTTTTTTTTAATGGCTTTTTTTCTTTTGACAAAATGAAACCAGTAAATATATATATAAGTGTGTTCGCTTTTGACTTCCTCTTTTTATTTCCCTGTAATTTGGCCACGCTGGGCCAATTGGGGAGTGGGAACCCCATCCGGTGCCATCAGCCCATGCGTGCCAAGTCATTATCCTACTGTAAAATCATCCCATCCAGACGTAACAGTCATTTCTTGTGCGCCATTGATGGTGGAAAATGCTCCCTAAATTGTCTCCCCAAAATAGTGTGAAATCCAATCTCAAGAAAAATCCAACAATGTAGTAGTTCGTAGTTAGTAACTCTTTCTTCTCTGCATATCAAACGTGTTGTTCTCCCAAGTCCAGAACTCTTTAACCTCTCAGATTGGAAACTTTGGGTGATCCAAACTTCCCCCAGTCTGACTGACTGACTCACTGACTGACTCATTACGCTTTATCGGTTTTAACTGCCACCGCTCCGCCCCATTTGCGTATTGCGCATCCGCCCGTGTCGCCCTCTGACTCAGACACATAAACACAGAGAGCCAAACCGAAGTGGGAGCATAAATCCCAGGAACGAGGTCCACTGCCGAGGCACGTTGTTGACCTTCCGGATAAATTGGCCCCCGTTAGCGCGTCTCAGCCCTCGAGTCTCTTGATTTGACACCCGTTTAATTCACCGCGTTCCAGAAATAGTTTCTAGCGCGTCTTAAATTCAAATGGAAATGGGTTTTTGAAAAACGACGGTACGCGGCCGGGACTTTTATTAAAAGCGACACAAAGTATTTATCCAATCTCTTCTCCCCCCACCCCCAGAGCTCATTGACTTTTCGGAAGAGAGAGAATGTCCTCTTGACAGAGAGATAATTGAATTGACCACCGTCGACTCCCAGCGCGCTCCAGGACGCCGCCCTGTTGGGCGCCGCCGATAGTGATGTCTCTGAGCTGTGCGGTGAAACATAGTGAAAGCTTGGGGGAGCGTATTGATCATTCTCCTGGAGAGTGGAGCTTCACAGATCGCAGTTTCCTCGGCAGACGGCATGTTTTTCTCTCTCGCGCTTTTTTTTTGGCGCCAGAGGGGAACAAACGCAGCTCTCACCCGGCCTCTGGTTATCTCTGGCGGAGCGCGTCGGGGCTGCTAAGAGGCTTTACCTTATCGTTGTCTGGAATATAAATCACCCCATCCCTGCCTGCCCCTCTCCTACACGCCCTCTCGCCAGCCGAATAAACAAAACAGCCGAGTATCAGCGGGCCGCTTCTTCCCGCAGCCTCATCAACCCTGGCAGCCGTGATGAAATATCACCCGTAAAAATTTTGGATGTAGCCGGGAGCTCCGGGTGCAAGGGAGGGCGGAGGGGCTGCAGGTTCCTCTGAGGGAAAGTTACGAGGCAACGGACTGTAGCTCAGCGGGGGCAGAGGCGCAATCTTTAATTATTGATACCTGTGCAGACAGATGGAGGTGGAGCGGGTCCACCGTCAGCGCCGCTTGTTTTTGCTATTTTTTTTTTTGGTCTCTTTGTTAACACAGCTGGATTCATTTACCCTCCTGTTTTACAGGGGCGATAAAGGTTAATAAGAAAAAAAAGAAAATGGCCTTCCGACTCGCGATAATGTTTGCGGCTCAGACACTTTCAGGTTACGGCGGCAATGAGTCAGCCCGCTTAACCGAACTTTACCGCACCGCGTAATTTCAATTTACGGGCCCTCGGGGTCCGCTCGCAAGCCGCCACCCTCCGCTGGAAAATGATGGCACTGCCTACAAATGCGATGGTGGAGTCGAGGGCTCACATTTGTTTCTCTTTCTTATTTACCCCGGATGTCGTTTCGTCTCGAGATTGAGACGTCTGCCCGCCTTCTTATCCCGCCCCCTTATGTTTTTAGCGAGTTTCCAAGTAAGTGCGGCAAAATGGGCTCCAGCCTTAATATTTCAGGAGCGAGCAGCTCGGCGGCGGTGACGGCGGTAGCGGAGGCCCCCGCCCGCCCCACGCCAGGACGTGAGGAATCCGAACCCACTGATGTGTCAAAGCAAGTTCCCCGAACAGCCCTGGAACAGAAGGACATGTGCACGTTTGTGTGTGTGCACGTGTGTGTGTGTGTGTGTGTGTTCTACCACCGTCGATGGGCAGCTGTGCAGAACAGAGAGTTTCTCCAGCTGCGATGAGCTGACTCTTGCGCCCCCCATTGCCGCCCTTTGTCCTCTAATTCCAGTCCATTATCTCGACTGTACAGCTGTGATCAGGCAGCCTGGACGCTGGTGACGGATTCCTTTTGTGTTTGCGCGCCCTCGGTACTGATGAAGACGCGCACTTGCGTTATGCACGAGGCTCAGTTGGACACGATCCTCGTGCCTCCGGCCATTTTGATTTATAATTAATGAGGTTGTTTTTTTGTTTTTTTTACAAATGCGCGAGTGACACTTGTTGATTGTGCAGCCGTGGTATGCAATTTTTAACCTTGTCCTGATTGTAGCTCATTGCGACAAAAGCCAAAGCAAACGCGGCAGTTTGCACGTGGAGGCGAGGCTCTCCTCCTCCTGCTTCCCTTTTCACTTCTCCCACGTCGCTGCCGGATCTTCATCCTTCAAACCTCGGAAACCTGCCACGTTGATGCGATAGAGGGGAGAAGCGGCGGGACGAAAGCGGCCCCCCCGGAGATGGCAAGAAAGATTCCATTCGGTCTTGTTTCCCAGTCCAGCCGGTCTAATGGCTGCGCCGAGCCGAGACGTTATTGCCTCCAGCACCTTATCGTTCAGCTTCACCTATCAACTGAAAGTGTGCTGGATTAGAAAGACGGCAGGTGAGGATTTTTCTTTTTCCTCCCCTGAAATCTAATCAGTCCACAGTGTCTGCGCGCACACACTGACTGGGACCGGCTGCTTCCCATTCGCACCCAGCAAGTTATCGGCTACGATCCTGATTACCCGTGGCCTCAGCCAACCTTCGTATAGACTCCAAAACGCACACGCCATGTTTTATTCATAACCTGGAAGTTCTCTTCCCACAGAAAAAGACCCCAGATTAGTCACTTCAAACATGCCGTTAATTACCTGGCAGCCGTAATGCGGACGCGACGCCACTCGGGGGGGTGCGGCTGGCGTGAAACCTGTCTTTTTTTTTGTGTGTGTGCATTTTTGTCAGCGATCCGGAAGGCCTAAATATCCGGATTAAAAAATCTGGATTATAAGAGCGACCAATACGGAGGCTCAATCGGGAGGAAAATTAAATGTGCTCGAAGCTGCCAAATGTCGAGCCTCTCGCCTTTAATGACTGAAGTGATCGGAAATTGAAATCCAGGTTATTGTTCATTGTGAAGCCTCCCAGACTTGTTTTCTTCCTTCTTTTCCATCCGTCCGCAATATAAACGTGACATCCGAGTATGTATGACGATGACTGTCTTTATTTTCTCTGCCTTTTGGCCTTTGTGGCTGCATCAGCCCCTTTCGGTGAGTCAGAAAGAGGATGAACGCAGCAAAAGCGTCACACAATTTTTTTTACAAGCCTCCCCACAACCCCAACCCCCGACCCCTACAGAAATGGGGGCTTTGAAGGCGGGGGGTTTACACACTGTGACGGGTTTGCGCTCGCTTTTTTATTACATTTAAGCAGTTCTCTCTCCCCCCGCCACCCCCCCTTTCAGCCTACTTGTTTCACCCGTCTCTCAAAGGGTATTGACACTCATTCATTATTCATCAGCCAAATTGCTGCCTCGGCTGTCTGCCGCAGAGACAAATCGGGGGGGAAGGTAGCGCGCGTCCATTTGTCGGCGAACCTCTAGGAATAGCACAAAAAAATAAAAAAAATTCATTCATTCATTTTGAAAAAATGAAGAAGCGAGTTGGTCATTTGATGAGCGTCCCTGGCAGGGGAGACAGGGCCGGCGTTTTTAAAATATTTTTGTTTTTATCCGCCGCCTCCTGCCGCCTCGCTTGTTGCCCCCACTGCTCTCCCAAAGAAATCGCTTCAGCTGCAACACAAACAAACAGGGCTGGAGGCGGGAGATGCCATCTCAAATTGGATTTGGAAATAACCCTTAAGGGGTTTTTTTTGTTGTTTTTTTCTCAGGCGGTGACGAATACAAGGAAGCAGTTTTTTTCCTGTTTTGTTTTGTTGTATTTTTTTTTTCGGATCGCGACGATGAATTTTCATTTCGGAACCGGGGAGGCGTAGAAACCTCTTGGTTCACTTCCGAGGGGACGATGACTCGGCACATTCCCAATTAGCCTGCGCGTAGCGACGCCCTCGTTAATTACGCTGCACTTGCACCGATGCGGGGAAGGTTTCAGCGGCAGAGACACTGAGATGCGAGATGTTTTCCCGGGGTTGCAGAATTCCCTGCTGCTTGGCTGAACCTGCGACTTTTTTCCTTTCTTTCTTCCGAACTAATAAGCAAGACAGAGTAGCTCCATGCCGCCGAGATGATAGCGGCCATAGCAGAATCCACGTGTGGTTTGGCTTCTGGAGTTGCACAGAGACATATGAGTAAGGCTTGTTTTCCTCATATTGTAATAATGGGTTTACCTTGAGCATTTTTCAGCCCTGTCTGAAGTGCAGGACTGATGTGGGTGGCCAATGCCACAGCTCCTTTCAGTTCTGACCTAAATTGGGATCTGGTCTCCTTTTATATTGTTTTTTTTTTTTTTTTGCTGTAATTACAGCGATGCCTCCGTCTTATATTCATGACTCCCGACTGTGAGAGGCTCTCCTGCCCTCCTGAAGCCCCAGTTAATTATTAAATAAACCCAGTGGGGAGCAACACATTCAACAGGCTCTGCCGACTTCAGGGATTTAATTGAGGTTGCACCATGAATCAGTTGTGTTTAGATAAAGATTTTGAGCTGAACAGGCAAATTAAACCAGCTGCATCGACGTTGATAAAAGAATTTTTTTAGCCCTCTGCCTCTTTCACAGTATGCCTTTTTGGCTTTCATAAATGTTCCCCAACACTCCCCTCTGTCCGCCTTACATTTTCATATCGACCGCAGTTTCAACACAGTGAAATATTTGACGTTTTCTGCAAAATGTCAGCCTTACATTTTATGAAGGTAAATCGGAGGATGGTACGGACGGGGGAACATGAATCACCAGCCTCTCGCCCGCACCTCTCAAATCTTACGGCTAGCTGTCAAAAAATAAAAAATAAAATCTGATGTGCCCGGACCATTCCTACAAGCGGCTGCAACCTTTAAAGAGCCGGGGGAACCTTTGCCCGTGCTCATCGGGTCGCTTTGCCTTTCAAGAATCTGAGAAGTCACCCGTCGCTGTAACGTAGCCGCCGCGGTTCTGCAGTGTCATGGAAGACGGAGGGGGGAGGGGATGAGAAAGAGAGAGAGAGAGAGAGGAGCTGCGGGAGCAGAGGAGCGAGCGAGGCATTAATGTCAGCTAGCAAATATAGCCCTGGCTCGTAGTGGCCGGGGCCACATGGGAGGGATACGGCGGTGTCAGGCCTGCGCGCGCCAGGGCCTGATGGATGGAGTGGAGCGACTCGTCAATCACGCGCTCTCCCATCGCCGCTAATAGATCCGGCGGTGGGAGGACCGTCTCAGTCGCCTCCAGTTAACCTGCGGCAACGAGGGGCCGCCTGACTGGATTCAGAGCCGGGCTGTGGGAGTCAAGGAGGAGGAAGGAGGAAGCGGGGAAAAAAAGAGAGAGAGAGAGAGAGAGAGAGAGAGAGAAAGCTAGCTAGCGCTGACACGCGATTAGCATCCTCCGGTCTCATGCATAATTTAACGCAGTTCTTGGAAAGGCCCGTTTTTCAGCTCACGCCATCTGACACTTAACAAGGACTAAAGGGTCATGGGTAATCACACCCACACCTAATTAAGCCTCCTTTCATGAGCTCCTGCCTCATGGAAATGTAGAAAACTCATAGTCCAGACAGACCGTTGCACATTTCCAGTTATTCCATCGCTATGCTTGCAGATTAATGCCAGGTTAGTTGGCATCTTTCCTTTGAAAAAAGGGGACGGGGGGGGGGGGGGTTGAATGTTTCAAAGGATAGCGGAAATTCTGCCGAGGGCCGAGAGGACCTCTTACATAACCCTTGAGCGGCGAATGCAAGTGCAAGTGCATCCTTGTTTGTGTTGCTCCTCGTTGTCAGTGGCTCTCCGTTGCTGTTTGTCACCGCGCTTGCCGCCAGAAATAGACCGCAGCCGGCCCCAGAATTTTATTTAGATGCACTCTCCAAATTCTGCCAGCCTACTAAAACCTTTTCTCCGCCCCGTGCATAATTTTCTTGGAAAAGTGACAAGTCAACGCATGCCACATCGTTGCATGCGTTAAGAGAGAGGAACAAAAAGGGACCCGAGATCCTCAGTTGGGATTAAGTCCATGTATAGACGGGAGCCTCTGGAAATGGGAGCAGCTCTGAACAAACAATCTTGGTGAACTCTTTTGAAAATGCCGCAGAGTGCACGCCAGAGCACGAGCCAGACGACGGTGCTAAAAGCATGCATTTGAACAGGACGGTAGCGGTAGAGGACATACACTGGAGTGTGCATTAAAACGCGCATCGATCCATCCGGATGCACTGATGCAGGCGGCGGTGCAATCAGCCACCTGTGTGATGCCGAACTGGTGACCGACGTGTCGGAATCTTGAGCACAAGCGCAGTTTGTTTCTCGATGTTGTCAAGTGAGGTCGCACTGAATGTTGTTTCAAAGCTGAAAATATGAAACTGCCTTTGCGTTTCTATTAAGTGACGCGATGAAGCAGAATGATTGAGAGAGGATTCCAGGAAATGCTTTGATTGCGTTTGCTTTCGCTGAACGAGGCTGAGGAAGACTCTGGTCTCCTCGTCCATCCCAGCAGCCCCTCACACTGCAAACAGTCGTGTTTGTTTTTCCACGCTCATCATGGAAGGCAGAAACAGCGCCGGTCATGTGAGCTGAACGCTTTGAAACGACGTGTTTGGCTTTTGTGTAATATCCTCACGTTTCCACAGTGACCTTTTCCCTTCGGGCCACCATAATTAGCTTGTCAGGCTTCCGAAGACGTAAAGAAAATTAGATGTCCCGGGTTTGTTTTCGGTGGGGTTTTTTATTTTTTTTTTATTTTTTTCAGCTAGCGGTGACAATTCTTTCCCTGAGCTCTTGAGATCAAATGAGGTTCCTGGCGTGGAGAATCGTCTTCACACCTGGCTGACATATTGCGGTACAGGCAAGATTGTCTCCCTGCAGGCAGGACTTTCTCTCCAGTTTGCAGGAGGGAGCCTCCACTGCCCGGTTTGACCAAGTAGCCGCTTTAAGTTTTATGTCCAAACGCTCGCACGCAGACACACACACATACACCCACCCTAAATATTTTTTTCAAAGGAAGATCTCTTGAACCTCCACACATGAAGTGCATAAGACCCAACCTCTTTGTTGCGACGGAAATATGGAGTTTGTGAGATTCTTTCACATTATTTACGTCCGTTCTCTTAGAAAATGGTAAGAAATGTGTCTCCAGACATTCCATAGGTGGGCAAATCACTGAAGGAATTTCCATGCTCTTATCACCCACTCTGCGGGTGTGATGCTCTTTATTTTCGAGCTGGCTGCGTCGTTTGATCCGAGCGCGTCGAGCGCATCCATTCTGCGAGGCTGCGGAGAATTTCTCCGGCGCGCTTGCTCCGAACGTTACGAACGAAACTAAGGCAGACTGCTGCAAGCGAGCGGCGCGGCGGCGCCTGCCAGGCTGCAGATGTGCCTAATTTGTTTTTGTTTCGTTGTTGTTTTTCAATATGCTGCAACTGTATTTGCAAACATTAAACAGCTGCTCGCGTTTTAACTGGTGTAAAACAAGTGGCTCTTTAAACGTGTGAGAAAGTCACGCCGGCTGAATTTCCTGGCGGGTGATGAACTTCCTCCTTCTTGATTCCATTCTGAGACCTTGAGGGTGCTATGTCTTTAGTTTTTCTATGGCCAGATGGCAATCATTTGAAAACTGCTGCTCTTTATTTCCATGGCGGGTTTGGAGAACCGATTTACAGCGCAGTAGCCCCACAAAGACCACAGACACTGTTTGACGGCGTTAAAAGGCTCCGTCCATCAGCGGAGACTCTCCTGTGCTGTGGCCACAGGTTGCAGCTCAGCCTCTCAAAGAGGACAGTAGTGAAGAGCGCCCGCACAGAAAGCAAATATAGTCTCGGCCGCAAGGCCACTGCATCTCGGGGAAGAGAGGGAAGGTGGGTGCAAATTACTATTGAACCACTTATTTTCCTGCCACTTTAAAGGAATTCCAGGTCTTCTGGAGCATGTACTCTGACCACTGGTGGATTATCTGTCTGCTGTAATATATCTCATTGTGTACTTTAGGGTTTGTTTTTTTTTTTTCTTTCCCCCAAAGAAGAAAACTCCCAAAACTTCGACTCGCATTATCACATTGATGAGAAACAGGTCTCTAAAGTCCTCGTATCGATTGGATGCACACGGTGAAAATTAGACAGAGAGGTCAAATCACTTATTTGCTCCACAGTCCCTCAACCCGACTGCTGAGTCCTCTTCATGCCAGACCCAAAGCGCAGCAGTAAAAATTCTTCGCCTTGCAGTATTTTTTTTTTTTTTTTTTTTTTTTTTCGCGGAAGCTTTCTGGCTCGTTTGGTGTGAAGCTCCGGGCTCCTGCTTTATGTGTTTGCTCCTCAGCTCCAAGTGGATAAACATGTCTGCATGTTTTGTGTGTGTGTGTGTGTGTGTGTGTGTGTGTGTGTGTGTGTGTGTGTGTTTTCGAAGTGCAGAAGCTCGTGTGTTTGGCTGGGAAACAAGGCGAATTTCCCTACAAGCGTGAGAACATGGTGGAGATGGGAGAAAGGATATAACGCACATCTCCTCCGGATCACGATTTGTCCGGGGTTTGATCGCACAAAGGAAACGACTTGTTCAATTGGAAATTTGCGGTCATCGTTGAAGTAGCAGGAAAGTCACGATTCCGGAAAAACGCTCCTTGGCTGTTGAGTCTAATCCACTGGGAGACCCTCGGCCTTCTGTAGTGAAACCGGACTCCCCATCACATTTATTCATGTTGAACAGAGGTCATCTGCCACATGTGAAACCTTCACACTGTGGGCTTCCCCCCGCCCTGGCGGCTGACATTAACTACAGTAAGTAGACATGTGAAGAATATGTATTCCGTGAAGCGCTTCGCTCTGCTTCCCCGTGAGATAAGAGCTCTGCGTGCCGTTCCCTTCCGCGAAGAAGAAGATAAAAGGAAGGCGAGAGGGTAAAGCCGGGTCTCACGCTTTACCCTCTCAGCACGTGTCGCCTTCGCTTACCTCCGACCCCTATCACCAACGTAGTCATGTAAGGTAAACTTCATCCCCTGGGGGCAAACGTCACCGCAGTTTAACGAGTTCGTTCAGTCGGCGAGTCTGAACTCCTCCAAAGTCGCGTTTAGTATTTTGGGGGGCGCGCCTCATACCTGCGGCCGGCTACCTGCGGCTGCCGCTGGAAGTCCGTCAGCTAAGCTAACCGCGAGCAGCACGGAGGACAGATGTAGATTAAGCTCATTAATCATCCCTGACATTTAAAGAGAGAGAGGGAGAGAGGGAGAGAGAGAGAGAGAGAGAGGGAGATACCTCTCCTCCACGACCGTGTCGCCCTGCCAGTCCTTGTGCACAGGTTACACAACCCTCCTTCGCTCACATTCCTTGAGTTATTATTAGTAATAATGCAGTCCATCAGTAATACACTGGTACTGCAATGGTACCTCATACAGGGATTTTTCATCCCTGTGGATTGTTCTTCATTTAGATCAATCGTAATTGGAAATTTTGAAACCACGCGGGCCATTCTACTCAGATTGTTTTTCCCATTCATTTAGATGAGAAGGAGACTGGTTTTGCTGATGTCGCCGCTGTTTCCTTCCATCTCGGCCTTCATTTAGAGTGGTGCGCGAGTGAAATATCCTGTACCTCGCTCGCTCGCGGAGGTGGCGAGTGAAGTCCCCGATGCCGAAGATCAAGCCTAATGAATGTCTTTCTATTTTTGCGGCGAAGGAGCCCATAAATCAACAAGAAATAAGACTCCACTTGTGATGCAAAGTGGCAGTAGACAAGGTCCCCAGACCTTGAAATATGAGCGCGAGAACTGTAATAAGCTACACGCTCTCTCAACATCACATGGATGGAAAAAGGAAGCACAAACAGATGTCCATTACCGGGGCTACGGGGACAGACGGCTTCAGAGGGCTAGAGCAGGGTGGTGGGGTTGGGGTGGGGGAGTGGCTGAAATAGCTTTATACAAATGGCATACATGAATACATTAAGTAGATGGAGCCTCGGGATGAACTTCCAAAGCGTCTCGGTTAGGTGAGGGGTGCAATGAGGAGGAAGAGATGATGATATCAGGGGACACTGAGGACTTTCCTTGGAATGGATTACTGTCGCGCAGCCCGACGCCGAGATTCCCCCAATGAGGACGAAGAGTGACTCAGCATGACAAACAGGAACGTGTCCTAAGCAACAGATCCGCGGTGGCAGGTGTCGGCTGGAGGCACATGCAGCCAAAAGGTTGACGACGCCGGCCTGTGGCGTGTGCTAGCCGGGGTGCGGGATGCAAACTGGGAACGACATACGGCGCCAGGCGCCCCCAAGTGCCTGGAACTGGACTGGTTTTCACTGCCAGATGGCTAAAAACAAGCCCGTCTGTCCTGCGCCCAGTGCTGGTCAGCTATCACTACTGAGCCACAGGGACAACAATGTGATACAATCAAACATTATATGGTTTAACAATCTCCTTGTATTACCGTTCCAGTCAGATGTTGGCACACCTGACTACACCAAATAGTCAATAATAATTTTATACCAAATTGTCTGTAAATCTCGTCAATCCAAGGATGGCTTTTGGCTTTGACTTCAGCCCTTCTCTTTGTCCGTGACCTGGTGTATCACAGGAAGTTCATTTCCCTCCCGAGGGAATCTCAAAAAACCTTTTGTCAACTGGGTCTGACAGTGACACCAATCTAACACGCTGCCCTGTTAGAGATCTCCCGTTTTATTAAAGAACTCCGTGTTCGAATGCGGTGCCCCTTCCAGGCGCTTTATGGCACAATATGAGAGGCGGTATTCGCTAAGAAAAGGCTCTGCTTTGTCCTTTATTCTCCTGGGTGGCACCAGTATGAATACAGCTGAGGAGACCAATTGGAGCTTCTGTTTTGGCTGATTCATCTTTGAAAATGTCATCCAGGAACGTTTTGAGGATAGAAACTTGACAGTCCAAAGCAGTCGGTCCTGCTGTTGGTTCTGATGATTCTGTTCGCCACACGTGACGGCGTGCGGAAAGTCCAGTTCCCACCGTAGGATCAACGGTAGATCATTTACCAACGCATATCCTACACTTGGCTGAGTGTGTCTTCACGGACGGTGAGCGTGAAAATGATTTCAATCGTCGTCCCAGACGCCGCCACTTCATTTTGAACCTTTGCTGCATAGACTGAATAGCCCATCTCACATTAACGTCTTCCAAAATACTGAGCTATTCAGATCACGTCCCCTGAATCCCACAGGCATGTCCCCGCTTTGAGTCACCGACTTAAATGGCGAGCCGGCCTCACTTCGCCCCGGCCCGCCGCTGTGCACTTGAGACCCTGAAACTTTCTGCAGCTCCGTCCCGCTGCAGGAGTCGCGGCGGCCGGCCTCCCCACCAGCCTCCCATTTGTTTTTAATTGATGCACTTAGCGTCCTCGGCCGAGCGGGGGGGAATGTTGTTCCAACTGGTGTCACGGGGGTAAAAGAAAAAAGGAAAAAAAAAAAAAAAAAAGGTGTTGCTCCATTACAGCGTTTGCTGATTTTAGAATGAAGATGTTGCACTGAATCACTTCAGGCCTTGTGACAGAGCCGCAATCCTCCCCGAATGACTTGGCCTGCCAGCGCCGTCTAATTATAACCGCCTCAATCAGTTCAACGGATGGTTGGACTTCAACTGACCTCACTGCATTATATGGGCCGGAGGGACTTGCGGTTTTTCTGACCTGGCACGTAGAACGAATGGCCCTCGTGAGGAGGTGCAAATCAGGTTGCCCGATAGGGGAGGGGGGAAAAAAACTGCAAACAGCTGTTAATAGTGAAAAGGAGCAGCAGCTACGTATTATTTCAAATCTTTTAGAGGTTTCACAGGGTGAGCCTGAAACTAGGATCTGAGGATCTTTGACTCAGAAAAGTCGGTTTGGAGAATTCAGTTCTGTCTCCAAATACACAACTAGAAAGTATCGACCACTTCTGATCAGACGTCTCCGTTACTTCCCATCCCTTGTTGCACAAATTGGTCAACCCTGTTCCATAATATGTGAGGTCTGTGTATTTGAAACCGCTGGGTTTTCGGTCAGTGGAGCCTTGAATTCTTTGACATTTCTGCCTCGTTTTCAATCTGAAATTCATGTCAAATTCACCTCTTTCCAACGCACTTCTAAAGACACATGGTGTGTATGTTCATAACTGTCTACTGCTGTCAGCATAGTTCAGGCTGCCCATTAGTGAAGAGTGGGAGCAGACGGCTATTAAGACTGGCACTGGCTACTTTGATAGCAGCGAGGCTGTTGGATGGTGGCAGCCAGAAAGTGGGAGATAAACGAGGTGAAATCTTTGTTCCTTTCTCAGCGTTTTCTGCATTGATCTGCGAAGGGTTTGATTAACACTCAGACTGTCAATACGTCTTCTCATTGAAAAAGCCGTTCAATACTCGTCCAGTGAGGAATCCTTTTTGTTAATACAAGTTTTTTGGTGCGTTTGAGTCGAGATAGTCAGATCCCAAAAGACAATTCTTTCGTTCTTTTTTCTTTACTCTGGCATATGTCCCAAAATTAAAGTCTAATTAAGTTCTTGAATACAATGTGACCAATTTTCGAACAAAAGACGTCAACCTCGCTTTGCTCGCCACAGTGTGCGCGCGTGCGTATGGAATTGCACAGGACGTAGCTCAATCTTTTTTTTCCCCCCCTTCTTTTCGGAAAGAGGAATCATTTTTAATTGTCATTTCTTCCTAAGTGGCAGCGTTTTATATCTGCAGGGTAAATACGGAGGCTTCGTTTTATTTTAAATGCAAATGAATTCCCACTCCCACTGCATCTCGGAGAATGAGTTCATCCCGCCGCTGCGTTGTGTCACCGCCGCGGATGAATATGAATGAAATGTTTGCAGTCGAAGCCCCAGAAAAGCCAAACCGTCTCTGCCTGTTTGCACACGACTCTGTCCTGGCCCAGGTGAAATTGATACACATCTGCTCCGAGGCGACGACCCACCAATGTCAGCCTGTCCATCAACGTCCTTATGCGTATGGTGCATTTTTTTTTCACCGAGCCACCTCACCTCTGAGCCCGATTCTGTAATGACCTGAGTCAGCGTTTCTGTCCTTCTGTCCTTTGCACCTTTCCTGGTTTGAGGCAGAGAAAATGACACTTTTCTGACCCCACTCAAAAAAAAGAAAAAGAAAAAGTGAGGCTTTCTTCTCGCCGCATATTGCCGCCGTTCAGGAAAGGGGCCTTAAAGAAATGATGAACCCTGTCAGCAGTCAGACTCCCTCACAAAGCCGGCAGCCCGCAGCTTCTCCGCCTCCCATCGCGTTGCGCGGCGACGACTGCGGACGTACGGGTGGAAATGTGAACTTCTCCCAACAGGAAGCGGCGCTGTTGGGCTCTTCCCCCCCCCCGCTCGTGTTATTCTCCTGCCAGGCGCTGGCCCAGGTCAGCCCCCCAGACGCTGACCCCGGACCACAGGCGTGCTTGACAGGCCCCTAAATCATTCAGGGGCCACTATGTTCCCACGAGGGCACTGTTAACAAAAGCAACAAGAGAAATGCATCAGACACTCCGACGGGGACATGCGCTCCACTTATACCAGGAGGCGGTCGGGGGGGAGGACGGACGGACGGACTCAGAGTGATTTTTTTACGCATTGAGACACACACATATGTACAACAGAGACCAAGCTGTAAATCGATCTGACGATCAGCTGCCCTGCACCGACGTGCGAGCTGACACCACAGGTTGACCTCGCCTGAAGTTCTCCGTGAACCCTCTTGCGCTTTGCATACCAAAGGCGCAGCGCATCCGCCGGGGATGAGGTTGGTCAACAGTTCCATCAATATTTCAAGCGACGTCTCCGGAGGAAAACTTTGATACTGACGTCTTCTCCCCGTGGGGGCCGTGATGATCCCGGTCGAGTCAGCGGCAGTGTTTGTTTTTCTAATTTTCACGATGGCCTTCGACGGCACCTGAGCATGTCGAACAAATTTCCAACCTAAATAATTCATTATAATATCTGAGTAAACAACCCAATCTAATCACTCCATATTTATTCACCGGTGAAAACACCGGTGAATTAAAGTATCCTTGAAAAAAAAAAAGGCTTTAAGTATTAACAATCAAAAAGAAAGACGGGGTTTATTATATTTGAAGAAACAGATGAACACAAAAGATAAAATGAAAAGAATGCACCAATTATGCGTTCATTTCACATACAAAGGAAGACGCACAAGGCTAATGAGAAGCATAAATAAGGACACAGTTAATTTCAGGTGAAAATTTGATTGCATTTTCACATTTCCATTCAGAGTTTCCAACCTTTTCTCCCCACACTAAAAACTTTGTTTCAGAGTGACTTTAAAGAAGCCTTTGGGGTGGTGCAAGGTGAGCGTTGCTAGCGTAATCAACGCATTGATTGCATTTTGCGGCGGCGTATTTCTGCGAAATTCTGCTGACTCAAAGGAGTGGCGAGTGTAACGCACATGGCCATCAGTCAGGTGTGAGGCCCCCCCCGATCCCCCCCAACAAATATCTCTGCGCCGCCATCTGTGTGACTCACATACTGGCCGGCGACCAAGCTAACGGCTAGTGTTGCAACGTGACGAGCACGCACAGAAATTACACACTCGGTTCAGTTGAAATGCACACCCCACCACCACACGCACACGCACACACACACCAGCAGCAGCAGCTAGCTTTGTCTTTGAACCGGTGTCTGGTGACAGCACAGCCTCCGGTGCGGGCGCGAGAATTCCTCAAGCTACGGCTGCTGATCACCGGTGGCATGTGCAAAGTGGAGCACACCTCCGCGCAATCAGCGCCGCCGTGCGCACGGCGAGCCGCGTTGTCTCAATTATTCAGCACTCAGTCTGTATTGATTTCAAAAGTAACCTGCGGTGACTGAGCACGTGATTTCGCGTGAGGTGATTGAAGGGTCTTTTAAGTGGGGGGAAAAAGAAAGAGACAATAATATCCACGTGATGGCAAGATCACCCAGGAAAGAGTGCAGTAGCTGTAAGAGACCAAATGAAAGGTATGAAATCACCCTATGCAAGTTATTTGTACTTTTTTATGCAAAACACAAATGTGAACTGCATGCAGGCGTTTGAAACAGGACTGAAAGAGCTTCCGCCGGGTGAAAGGATCCAACGCAGTGGTGGAAGTTGAAAGGCGGCAGAAAGGCTGAAGGGATAGTCAGAGTTAATAGGGGCTGGAAAGAGATAAGAAAAAAAAAGAAAGAAAGAAATAAAGTCCATTATATGTCAGAGAGGTAGACTAGCGGCTGAAAGCAAGAGATCAGGTCCCAGGCTCGAGCAGAAGTGGTCAGATTTTTATAGCCATTGAAGTGGAGTTGTGCTATTTTCTGTCAATTACCAACCGCCTCTGCATGGAGCCCTCCAGATGCACCACACAGCCATTCTGATAAAATAGCCTATGTAGATTAGAGGCTAGGCTGATTAGTCGCTTTCAGGTGGGTATTTAGTACCAGCGGCTTCAGGCTCAAGAACCTTTATCATCCCTGAGGGGCAGTTTTATCTCAAAACAGCGTAGAAACAGACACATCTGATCGAAGTCATTTTTTTTTTATTATTTCACATTTTCAAGTGTTTTCACTACAAGTACAGTTACAGCTGAGAATCTTATTTTCCGTTTTGCGATCATGAAAAGTGGTCGCGACCAATCAAATGTCAAAAAGACAACATGATCTCGACGGCCCTGGCGGCACACGGCCGTTGGAAAAGCCGCATCAGTCAGCCGCTGACGTGCGCGTGCGGCATGCGACCGCTGTGTTTGATTACAGGAGAGCGGGGTGTGCGGTGCATTAATGCCTCGCCGGCCGGCCAGCAGCGGGGGGCGATCAGGTTGCCGCGGCTCGGCTCTCGGGGACACATGATGAGGAGGCGGTGACAAGCTGAGGGCGGGTTCACGGAGGACAGACTGTTTTCCTTGGGCCGACGTCTTGCGGCGGACTTAAACGCGGCTCTAATGAGTATCGATCGGCTCCCAACGCCGGGGCCGGACATTGATCCCCGTGTTCCCTTTTTCCCTTCTGCCACTCACGCTGGTTAACCTGCCACCTGCAAACAATGGATTCCCTGTGATCCCAGAAAACACGTTATGCTCTTTAACTGTATTTTCTGTTTTGTTTTATTTATTTATTTTTTGCTGATGCTGTTGGGAGTTTGACGGGGATTAATGACCGTCTGGGGGGGGTGGGGGGGTTTCCAGCGTCACAAAGTAGAGTCGGCGTTCATTTCACCACCGGCCGGGTTTCTTCGTTCGGCCGCCGTATCTTTTCAGGGCTTCGCGGAGTGAACGATGCGTTCACGATGCTATCGCCGCATTAAATGCAGGGAGTCGATGTCGCTCTATTATTTAGCCGCGTGCCCGTGCTGTGCAGCCCGGTGCATCGAGATAAGGGGGCTGACGGGGATCCTGGGGGTCGGCTGGCCAGAAAAAAGGCTGCTTACACACTCCATTTGGCCGCCCCCCGTGCTAATTAGCATGTCAACTGTGACGCCACCGCCAGTGAGGCGTTTAGGGCGCGGACGGGAAAAAAAGAGAGCGCCATCAAACCGCCACCGAAACGCGACCTTTGCTGCCGCTCAGAAAGCAAAAAAAAAAAAAGGCGGCCTTTCATGGCAGGGTACGCTGGCCGGCGGCTGAAGGGGGGGGTTGTTGGGGTGGGGGGTCTTTGTGCTGCGCACGCGGTCAACTGAGATGAGTTTCGCCCCTGAACGTGTGGAGGCGGCGTCGGAGCCCTCGACCGCTGGCTGAAGGTCGTTCCGAAGTTTTTTGTGAAAGTCCGACAAACACACAATTTTCCTCCTCCTCCTCCTCCTCCTCCTCCTCTCCCCCGCCAACCTTCCTGACCATGCGAAAGGAGTCAGTGGGGTTCTCGGAGAGCAGTCTCCTAGAACCCCTTCTCCTTCTGTCAGGAGACGGCAGAAGAAGTCAATTGAAGGGACATTCAAGTTAAACGGTGATCAGTTTATGAGTTGCCGCATCCTTCTCTGACGTCCACGTGTCCTTTTTTTTGGTTCTTCTCCCATTTGTTCTTCACTCTCCTGCTGTAGTTGGTTGGTTCACGTCTTACCTTTACTTCTTTCTGTCTTTGACGTCTGTGACCCCCCCACCCCTCCCTGCGCCCCCCAGTCATATCACTCGTTTTTGATTTATTGTTCTCCTCGCACTGATTCCTGCTTTGACCGCAGCCGGCGGCGCTGAGTCTTGTGGGGTTTCGGTTATTTATTTATTTTTTGCATTTAATAAAACACCGTGGAAGCTTATCATCTTTGCCTCTGGTGTCTGTAATCCCACAATATCTCGATATGAATCCCTTTTTTTTTCTTTCGACCCAAGAGGGGGGAAAAAAACCAAGGGCTTTTTTTTTTTTTCGCGGTTTTAGGTGGTTCGTGAATCTCATCTTCTCGTCGACGCTGAAGCTGTCACCGCCTTGTCGAGGCGAATTTGCCTCGATCGCTCTCACTCCTTCCCCCCCGTCTCAGTTCGCGAGGGCCGTGACTGACGCCTGAACGGAGCCTTTTGAAGAGGCCGGGGCGCCGAGGGTGTCGTAGCAGAGTTGAAACAGAATTCTTCGCACGCGGGGCGAAGTCAGACGGAACGCCATCGACATTCGAGCGGTGGTGCCGCCGCGGCGCGGCTCCGTGAATACAGAGAGGCTCTGTTTATTGCTTAATGTGGGGGTCTTGTTTTCGCCGCGTGCTCCCCGACTCTCCCAATTCATCATCTCTTAAACGAAGCCGGAGTGGGCACGCGGCGGCTCGGCGGGACCACTTTTCCTCCATTACCAAGGACAGATGGCGGCGGAAGACGCTCAGAAGCGGCGGCGCTCTGTTGCGGCCGGACCAGAAGCAGCAAAGATTTTTGAATTGCCTGGTGTTGTGCAACAACCTCGCCGAATTAGCCCGTCCCCCGGCATTATGAGAGCAACGGAGGGGAACAAATAAAGCGCGAGTGAAAAAAAAAAAAAAAAAAAATGAGGCGAAATATTACAAATCCTCAGTTGCCCCGGCCGCTTTATCACCTCATAGCGCAAAATGTAATAGCATTAGCGAAACCCCTTCCCGCCGCAGCAGCTTCCCCTCGTCCCGTCTCCAAGTGCTGTGAATAATTCAAGAAAGGAGGATATTAGCAAACCTTTTAGTGGTGCAGGGAAATAGTCACGTAGCCCGTGGCAAGGCCTCAGCGGCGAGCGTTGATTATTATTTCTCCCAATTTGAGCGTCCTCCACTCTCTGGCTCGGCATCGTCTCGCTTTTTTTTTTTTTTTTTTTTTTTTTTTTTTCCCCCTTCCTCTTAAGACGATGTGCGTATTTCGCGTCGCCGGCCTCCCTCTCTCTCCCTCTCTCCCTCCCTCCCTCCCTCTCTCGCCCCTTTGGGGGATTCGCAAGGTTCTGCCGTTGCGTAACAGGAGTGTTTCACGGCGCCGGGAATAGGCTTGGATGTTCACAGTTTAAGTGGGATGCATTTGTTAAGGGGGGTGGGGGGGGAAATAAATAAATAGTGTGTTTAGCACCTCTGCAAGCCATCCGAGAGCATAAAAGTCAAGGTGGATTATTGCACAGCTTCGCTTCCGCTTTTCCGCCACCTCGCAGCACCTGTTTGAAAACGTTGTCGTTCCTGTTAGTTCGGGCCGTGAAAGAAAACAAAAAAAAAAATCCTTCATCGCACCGCGGTGGAATGTAAAGCCGCATCCTTCCCCCTGATGCTCTAATGGATGCTGAGCTCCAAATGCAGTCGCAGGTCAGGTCCCGGTGGGAATTGCTGAAATGATCTGATCCGGTCCAATCCGACTTCTTGCCTATGAAGGAGTTTCCGGAAGATGTACTAAATGACACTTGTGTGTATTGCAACACCGCCTCATGCCATAAGAAAAATGAACAATGTTTGCATGTTTATCAGGTGTCTCGTTGTTCACGTCAACAGTGGGCGCGGTAAAAAAAAATATGCACACCTCACTGATATAAATAGAGGTGCGCGATGTTGCGCCGCCACCTCCCACAGCGCAGCCACACAGGCCAGAATATCCTGGATAGGAGAAGTGCCATCTTGCAGCGGTGACGTCTTTTGGAGGCGAGTCAACCGTCGCGATTGGCTGACGGGGCCGCGGTATTGAGTTCCTGGCCATTCATCCGTGTGACTCACTCGTGAGCACCGGGGGCCCAGCTGTCAGCGATGATGAGCGCTACCCCCCCCACTGAAGTTACGGCGAGCCTCATGTTCAAACATCTGCCCCGTTGGAAAATGGAAATGCGATTTGTACTCGGCGAACGCGCTTCCACTTTAAGCGACGGGATCTCCGACCTGCGCCGCAGCTGGGGACCGGAGGGGGAGCGAGACGTCTCGCCGGTGCGTCTTATCCCGTGCTGAAGGTGTCTTCCTGTCAGTGCACGGCGCAGCTCTGCCGGGAAACTGTCTCTGTCAGACGTGCCTCTGTGCACTCTTGAGTCGCTGGACCTCGGCATGCAGTAGTAATGAGCTGTAACACCAGGCTTACAAAAAGTGAGAACTGACAAATGCCAAGGTAAAAAAAAAAAAAAAAAACATCCACTCTGTATTTTGCTGGGATCACTCTGTCGCCCGTGCGGCGCGTTAGGGATTTCCTCGTTTCTTTGAATGTGTCGGTCGCCTGCTCTCGGTGCTCTGCAGGTAACCGGTCAGGTCCAAGGCTGTGCTCTACCTCTGCTGAGCCAGCATAATCATTAAATCCCCTTCCACTGGTGAAACTCAATGGGAGGTTGCCTCGGCCGTCTGCCCGCCTCCGAGGATTTTCGGCATGGCCGCACCGGTGGAGCGGTATGATACATTTATACCGGGCCAAATGTCTGTGAGCATCCATCACCCGGGCGTTTTATGTGGAGGAAAACGGGGACTCGTAAAAAAAAAATGAAAAAAAAAACAAAACCTTTGCATAAATAGATACTTTTCTTAAGGCACTGACTTTTATTTTGCTCAAATGGCTTGTAAGAGCCTCGTAAACACCTTTTTTTATGTGGCAAATGGCACAACATTCACATTTAATTAGCGCCTTGTGGAGGTACGTCGCCCGCTCTTATCGCCGGCATTTATATTTTTTTTACGTCCCATTGTCCTCATTACAGCATCAGTAGGATTGCATCGCCCTTCATCTCTTGAAAGGGCGAGGCAAACTGAGAGTCTGCTGGCTCACGGAGCAGAGATAGCAGTAAGATGAGGCTGCAGCCTTCCCAGCATCCTCTCTGCTTCCCAACAGCACGGAGACGATAAGGAGTTTTGCTCACTGCGTCGTGTTCGGACCAGGTGTTAGTTTTTGGCACCGTACCCTGCACTTGGCACTTGCATTGCGGACTCCGATTCCCTTCATGTTGGTCTTAGTACCAACTGGCTCTATTCGGTTGTTAAGCTTCTCCACCGCAAAAGAGTTAGTACCTGGAAGTCGGTTCAATACATACTCTGGTTTGAAAGTAGCTGGGTTTATCCGCAATTGTTAGGTACAGAGTGCAGACCACTGATTGGACATAGACTGACGACACACGACGCTTCCTCCCATCGCACAAATCAAACCCGGCATTTTTGGAAACCATCCCTGAAGTAGAGGAAGAAGAAAGAATAAAGAATTTATATAGAATAGAAGAAAATGGTTAGCAAACCAGCAGCACAGTCAAACGACGAGGTGTACACGTTTCTGTACTTGATGGGACACAGTAAGGTCTATCAGGTCTTGGAGCTGATAATATCAAGCTGAAAAAACTAAACTGCCATTAATGTAGTAGGAAAATGTCACCTTAGCATACGCCAGGAAGGGACGTTTGGGCTGTCTTTCGCTGACGACTTGGTTTGTTTTATGGAAAACAAACGAATCCGAGTCAAGTCGAGTGGAGTGGAGTCCAACAGTGTAATGGAAAAGTGCCATTGCTGCCTCAAACTGACTGACTTTGGCAAACAGAGCATCCACGCTGTCTGTCCCCAGTCGTGGCATGACTTTCCTCTTCCTGGTGCTCCCCGTCTTGTTCCCACTGCATAATTAAAGTGCCATGGGCACTCAGGCTGATTGAAGAGTCTTGTTGGGATCGCCGAGATCTAACAGCTGAAGTAGTCAGGAATGTCTGGAGGTATTCCTTCAACCATTGTCTTAGCTCATAGCTTCTCTTTAAGGGTGGGTCGGTGATGGGGGACGGAGGGCTGTCAGGTGGACCCAACGGCCCCCGTCCGTCTTTAATCCCCCCCCCCTCCCCCCCACACACACCCCTCGTGATTGATTTGGAGTCACTTTGCGGTAAACGTGCACGTTCAGCTTTTCTCAGGAGGGAGGGAGGAGACCCGGCGCCGACGGCTGACGTGGGGCGAGCGGCCCCCGAGCAAGGTAATCTGTGGTCCTCGACAGTTCAAAACTGCCCGGCCAACTCAAGCGAGCAGAAACCAACAACGGGAGCGGCACCGTTCTGGACGCCCGGTCGAGCATGTCATTGATGTTGGAGAACTTCGGTCGCCCCGGCGAAAACACATCGCCTCAGAAGCGATTGGGCCATTTTCCCCGGAGAAAGTCAAGTCAATGGACATGCGATGATGAAAAGCACTTGACCCCCCCAAAAAAAATGAAAATCTCAATCTGAGCGTGCGGACTGCCGTGCTCGGTCGCTATCATTTTTTGAAATCTTCTTGCGTCGTGCAAATCCGAGAGGAATCCGCTGCGTCGCGGCCAGTTTTGACCGGGCGGATAAAGCTTGTTTTAATCTTACACTCCCCATCTGTCCGCGCCCCTCTGCTTCCATTCAGTTGTGTCAGTCTGAGAAGACCAGAAGCACCGTTTCCCTGAGCCAGCCGGGCGTCGCAAAACTACCTGAATAATTGAACTTGTTACGCAACAGTTGTACGCTGCCCACCGAGGAATCACCATGGCTCCCGGCGGAGGCCTGCGGACGGAGCTGGCGCCAGTTTTACTGGGGGGGGGGGAGGAAAAGCGTGCGCGCACGTGCGCAACTTAGCCCGCCGGCTTCCGCTGGCATAAATATTGTGTGAGGGGATGCCATGAAACACACGGGCCTCAGCAGAATGCTTATTGGTTCATTTCTCTGTGCACACGCTCCGCTGAGCGGGCTGGATTAGAAGAGTCTGTTTCCAACTGTAAAATTGATGCCGTGAAGCGCTTTGACGGCGCCCCCATGTACATAATATAATCATGCGGCATAACTCTCGCAATGATTCCGAGTCATTATTTTTTTACATGTGTAAACTAAATGAACTGTCCCAAAGACGAGTTTGCTTTAAAAAAAAAAGTCATTTTGCAGCGCCGCGAAACGATTTCATAACAACTTAATTGAATTTTTTTTCTTTGTTAGAATAGACAGAGCTTTGAATTATCTTTTTCATTTCGCCCACTGTTGGCACTAACAAGGCCACCTTTTTTGTTTTTTTGTTGGGTTTTTTTTTGTTGTTTTTTTTTTCGGAAAGCTTCCCAACAAGCCAAGGTGAACCCAAACGCTGATAGACGTCGTGCGTTTGCCCGTGTCGTCGGATAAACGTTGTGCACGTCAGTGTTCACGTCCCTTTTTTCGTAAAGTTTTCCAAGAGGCACGCAGCTTTCGCAGCAGCTCCTCTTTTCACCGCGCGCCTCACCAAAGGCGCTGTTTGTCGGAGATAAAAAAAAAAAAAAATCCATTCACTTTCCTGCTACTTTTCTGTTTACCTTCGGCGGCCTAGTGAGCCATTTTCCTGCTTACGCTGTCAGAATCGCAGGCTCTGGGCGGGGGGGGGAAGGAGGCGGGGAGCAGCGAAGCATCCACTTTTGTCTGAAGGGACAATTTTATCCATCTTTATTTCAAAATCGATGGCGGCCGAAGCGGGAGACGCTCTGAGCCGCGGGAGAAAAAAACAAATAAAAAAAGAGAAAAGAATTTTTTAATAAAAACAAGATGGATTTTCCTGCGGAAGCCACGACGGCCACTTTGGTGTTTTCGCCTGATTTACCGCTTTGTCGCGTCGTAACGGCGCCGTGCTGTCAATTGGGCGGGGGGGAAAAAAAAAAAAAAAAAAGGTATTTCGTCGGCGTGGCGCAGCGAGCAGACGGTTGACGACTGGAGGGGCGAGTCTTTAGCGCGTGCCCTCCCGTCACATTCGCCCGGAGCCGCTCGCCGACGTCGTTCCATCACACTCCGAAGAGTCTCGGTGGCGCCGGGCGACGGACGGCAGAATCTGTCAGAGACCACCCACGGTGCAATCCCTTTCCAACTTTTTTTTTTTTTCCTCACAGTCTTGCACACCCACCCACACACACACACACACACTCGTGCGCTTTTCTCTCAGAAATCCTCCTCAGCTTTGGGATTTTTTTCGAAGCAGGGTCCAGTGTCGTGAGAGACAGTTATTGCAGCAACCTATAATTCTCCCAGGCTGTCACTCGCATGAAGGGTCAGCTGCTATTTTCTCTGCGTCCTCTCTCTCTGAGCTCTCTCTCTCTCTCTCTCTCTCTCTCTCTCTCTCTCCCTGGCACTCCACGATTTTGTGTGTGTGTGTGTGTGTGTGTGTGTGTGTGTGTGTGTGTGTGTGTGTGTGTGTGTGTGTGTGTCTCTACTGCGTCGGGCTTCGATATGTTCCATCTTTTCTTTAAAACACCTCATGTCTGACTCCTCGACTCCTGATTCTCGTAGGGCAAGTGTTCCCGCACCCGTTACAAGCAGGGTCACGGCAATTACGTCTCTTTCCCTTTTGAGGTTGTTGTAGAGATACAGGGCCGCGTCGCGTCGGCGTGCTTTCATCGAGAAGTTAAAGTCGTCCTACTTTGTGTCCTTTTTTTTTTTTTTTTTTTAAATCTGATCCAAGTCGCTCCTCGTGTGAAATGCCTTTGTGACACCAGACCCCTCTCTATTTTAACTTTTTCTCATAACCTTTTTTTTGTAAGAGATAAAAAGGTCAAACACTCTCTCGCCTTAATTGATTTTTATTCATCGGAAATGAAAATCAAGGACATGTACTCGCACTTTGTCTCCCCTCAGAAAAAGCCGTCGGCTCCGAATCAGATAAATGCTCGGGAAAGAAAATTCATAGTTTTTTTTTTTTCTTTTTTCCTACTCTTTCATCGTCGCATCCGCGTAAAAATGCCTCACCACGACTCCCCGATACAAAAGGAATATTCACCGGGAGGAATCTTGACTGAAGCGTTTCTGTCACCGAGACCAAAAGGGAAACATCAAAATCCCGAGTCAGTCCAAACACCGTTTTCTCACCAGCTAACCCAGAAATTCGTGTTTGAAGACCGAGAATGCATAAAGGATCCCGTCACTCAGGGAAGCTCGTTAAAATTGAAACGGTGGACCTGGCAAGCTGTCACGCCTCGGCCCCGCTCGTCTAATGACGTGTCCGGGCCTCTGCCGGAAAGAAAAAAAAAAAAAAAAAAAGTTGTGGGCGGCGCCGCATGATAAAGCGGAACCGCTCCCTTCCCCCCCGCCCTGGAGACGAGCGCCTTTTCACTGTCTGCCGAGGTAATTGGTGTAGTGACATGGCACCAGGGACCCGGGCAACAAATACACTCGCGTCAGCCGTGGCAGGGCTGAGAGCCACGTATGGACCTGATTATTGACTCGCGCGTTAGCGTCAATCTTTTGTCCTGTCCGTGCGCTAACAGGCTAATTAGTGCCCGATTATCCCGCCATTTGTTGTCGCACTTTGTTGCTTGGCTTGATGCCGAACAAATGAGCCGCGTCAGCGCACGCACGTCTACATCGGGCATGGGCAAACTATGGCCCGGGGGCCCATAAGCGGCCCGTTGAGCTTTTTAATCCGGTCCGCCAAACTTGAAGAAATTATATCAATAGTAAGTCATAAAATAGCTGTTTTTCATCCATTTTGTCAGTGTTTTAAGGGTAATTTCAATAAAGAGCTAACTATTGTAGTTGGAACTTCAATATCAATTGACATTAAAGCACATTTTCTACTTATCCCATGATATATTTTTTTCTCCTGTGAGTTAGGTCCGGCCCCCTTTGCAAATTTTAGTGGTCTACGTCACTCACCCACCACCTGCTCCCCCTCCCTGCCACGCAGATGGGGCTTCCCTTGAACGTGGCCGTCACACAATTAAAAGTACATAAGAGGCTCAGCGGGAGGAGGGAGGTCTGTAGGTCGAGCTCGCAATCCACACACACTCATGTGCGAGATAATGAAAGGGATCAGAGCTCACACCAGGGGTATTTTCCCTTGGCACCGACCAAGAGGTCCGATCAGGACACGCCGCCACCGGTGCTGCTGCTGCTGCTGCTGCTGCTGTTGTTGTTGTCGCAGTGGTAGTAGTAGCGAGCGGGAAGTAGAATCAGGCCGGGAGATTAGCTCGCAGCTCCCGCTAGGCTGGGAGAGGACAGATTGAGCACGGGAGAGGGGCGGGCCGGGTGGCTTCACACTCAGTTGAGGGAGCGACACACTTGGCCGAGCTTCCTCCCCCCCTCCATTCCACCTCCCCCCCACGTTTTAAGCACAATTAAGTGACTGTATCCCTCGCCACCTGGACCCTTAAGCCTCGCGGCGCTGGCCCCTCGCTCTCGCCGTAAATCCACCGCGGCTATCTGGTCGCTCACTAATTCCTTCCCTTCTTTCTCGCTCAGCGTAATCTGGCCCAAGTGTCAGCGGCGATCGGGGTTTATTAGCCCGGCTCGGTGGCAGGGGGCGTGACATTTTAGCCGCTTTTTCTTTTTCAACGGAGGCTCAATTCTCCCGTTTTTAATCAGGCGGGAAGCGAGATGCCTCCCAGCGAAAACATCAGCCCCCTGAATAATTTAGACGATAGGAGAATGGATGGGCTTTTGAGGAGCGCTCGCCGCGCCGCGCCACGCCGCGCCACGCCGCTCTCCCCCGCCTTCGATAAGACCGCTCGTTCATCGTGACGGATGAATCCTAATACTTGACTGTCATTTGCACGCCACTCAACGCCCAAATCACTCAGAAGCCGCTGGGCGGGATCCGCAGGCCCGGATGGAGATGGGACTTCAATCCCCGGCAAAATGCCACTCCAGACACTCAATCAGTGCTGGGAATTTTTCCCTGATCTTCATCTGTCCAGAGTCATTCGCATGCTGCTGTCTAAATCAGGGGTGGGCAAACCTTTTGACTGGTGGGGCCACAATGGGTTCTAAAATTTGACAGAGGGGCTGGAGCAGGTGCAGATGAATGTGATGTGTAGAAAACAAGTGCTTTAATGTCTGTTGAAAATGAACAAAAGCAAAAGTTACAACAAAATACGTGTCATTGACGCCCCACGGCATGAAGCTCTTTGTTGAAAAATGGATGAAATGCAGCTATTTTATGACTTGCTTACTATTAATATCATTTCTTCAAGTTCGGCAGGCCGGATTAAAAAAAACGGCCACGTATGGCCCCCAGGCTGCAACCATTGAATGCAACCATTTCCATCTCGTGCGCCCTCACTGAGGCGCTCTCATCCCCTCTGGTTGCGCCTACACAGCGTCGGACCTCAGAGGTGGAAGGTTAACGGGGACGTTTGAGATGAGCCCTCTTGAAGAACGAGGACTTTGTGTATCTGCACTTTCCGCCGGGGTCTCGTTAAGCATCCCTTAACATTTAAAAAAAAAAGGGAAAAAAAAACGGCTTACATAGCAAGAGACCTTTTCGGTGAGCTCAGCGACGTGCTGCCTGCAGGGCAGGTCATCGCACTGCTGCCCCGACTTCAACATTTGTTTGTTGCCCCGAGTCTCCGTTTCCCAATTTGTTATCACTCGCTCCTGTCGAAGCAGCAGAATCTCATCAAGTCATTCCATCACGGGAGGCGAAGAAGGAGAGAAGCCTGGCGAGTTATAAGTCACAGCGGATGACGACTGTCTGCGTGTGTTTATGCGTGTGTTCTGTGTATTAATGAGAGCCCAGGCGAGGCGAGGCGATGTTTGTTTGTTTGCATGCGCAGCAGGTTTGTTGCGCATATTGCTGACAGGCATTAAAGTGTTCCAGAGCGGCGGGGCGAGCATGAGAAAGCAGGAGCGGAATAATGTGAGGGGTGGACGGATGGGGAGTAAGGGGCGGAGCGGTTGGGATGCAACCCGGTGCCCCTGCAATGTTTACCTGCCCAGCTTTTAAAGTCACAGCGAGACAAAGTTAAACCCATTCACTAATCACCTGACTGCTGTCAGAATTGATGGCTCTCACAGAGGGACGGAGGGGTTTAGCCCAGTGTAACAAGGGCCCCTGGCCGGGAAGCTCCAGTGGATGTTTGAGTGTGAAGAATTTGGTGTCAGCCTCATTATACTGAGCAAAATTGCACAAGTGAGACTTCCAGAGTGACTTTTTAGCCCAATTTTCCCCTGTTTGAGTCCTTGGTAATAACTCTCTTCCATCATGTTCGAGTCCTTTACCCCTGATAGACTCCAATATGGACGCGTGGAGTAGAAAATATCACCAGAGCCTCTCGGCTGGATAAATGAGTTTAGAGTGAACAATCTGTTCGAAGGTACAGTGTGTAAAATTCTGCCATCTAGTGGTCAGATTGTAGATTGCAACGCTGATTCACACATCCTCTCCCACTCCCAAGCCTGCCGGTGAACTACAGAGTACAAACTTGAATGAATATATGTACAGGCAGTATTTTAAGCTGTTACCAATATAAAAAAAAATTTAAAAAATCATAAATCAGGCCAAATTTTGCACACTGGACCCTCAGCGCTGCTGATGAGAACATCATCACTTTGTCTCGGGGTGGCGGGGGACGCTGCCGTGCCAACCAATCATCAGGTGGAAGTGGCGCTCGTCGAGTGTGAGCCTGAAGGCCCTTCCTCCCCGTTTTTCGACAATCACGCCGCAGACTCATCGCACTCATCAGCCGAGGCCCGCCGGCCCGGCGGAGGAGCCTCACAATTGCCTTTTCCTGAGTGCAGCTCAAGTCCTCCAAGCGAGCCTTTCTTGAAAAGCTTAGAAAATATTCATCTTGGAGGAGGCCAGTAATTACATCTTTATTTGTTGGGGATTTAGCGTAATCAGCTCAACTGCGTGGAGGAAAGAAGAAAAAAAAAAAGACTAGCGCGGCTCAAGTCCCAATTTTTGTTCTAATCTTTTGTGCACTTGTTATTGGCTTATTACGGCTGTAAGTGGGGTGAACCCGGCTTGTCAGTGTTTCGTGTTTGATGGCTGGGTCGGCGACTCCCCGGGGGTTGGGGGTTGGGAGGGGGGGGGGGGGGGGGGGGGGGTCAAATGGAGCCTGTTGCTCCCTGGGACCTTCCTGAACTGTGGGGATTTTTCTTTCTCTCTGTGGATTAGAAGCCGAGCTCTCCCGCTACTACTTAGCCTTTCACTGTGAAAAACGACATGCAATTTGTTCCGTTGTCATTGTTTTCTTTTTAACACCTTTTCCTGCTGTTTGCTCTTCTAACCTCGCCGTCTTTTCTTGTTGCAGCTGTGCGGCTGCGGGCTGCTCGGCGTGGGCATTTGGCTGTCAGTGTCCCAGGGCAGCTTTGCCACCTTCTCGCCCTCCTTCCCCTCGCTGTCAGCGGCCAACATGGTCATCGCCATCGGCGCCATCGTCATGGTAACAGGCTTCCTCGGCTGCTTGGGTGCCATCAAGGAGAACAAGTGCCTGCTTCTGAGTGTGAGTTCATTTTTTTTTTTTTTTTCAGAAATATATATACTTGCTTAAATCGCCTCAGTCACCGACTATTTCCCGTACCTTCTCTCCTTCTTCTCCTGTCTCCTCTCACTCCACTCAACCCACATATGGCGAGACTTGTGCATGTGTGTTTTGCACTCAGGCGGCAGCGCAGGTATATGAATTCCCCGTAGGATCGTCTGCGGCTGCAGAAGATTAGCAGCAGGCTGCGGGATTCTCCCATCCTGTAAATGAAGACAAACAGTCTGCGGTCACAGCGCAGCAAAGGAGCCGTCAGTCAAAAAGGAGCCTTTTTCTTTGTTTTTGCCCGAGCCGTCGCACGTACGCGTCGGTGCACCGAAGGGATGTTCCCCCGCTCGTTAATTGAGAACGTTCTATTATTCATCACGGGGAGGGTGGAGACTCCGCTGTCTTCGCGCCGCACTGTTTGCCCAAGTCGTGCCAGTGTTTTATCGCCAGCGCAAGTTAATTATAACGGTTCGACGCGACGGTGATGAGGTTGGCGGAGAGAGAGAGAGAGAGAGAGAAAGGGAGGGGGGGGGGGGGGGGGGACTTTTATGTATGGAAACTTTTTTTTAAACGGGAAAGCCTACTTAACATCACAAACACCTCAATCCCTTGAAGCTCTTGCATCAGGCTAAAGCCCCACCAAATCCGCGGCGTTGGACACGGCTCCCTTCACCTGCCTAACAACCAGGAAGCAAAGAGCTCCGGGGGGAGGGGGGGATGGGATGGGGGTGGGGGTGGGGGGTAGTCGAGGAGGACAGCTGGAAGAGGAAGAAAGCCGCCAGTTAATGAAAATTCTGGACGTTCTGACGGCTCTCATTAAGCCGTCCGCGCCAGAGCGCCGTCTTATTTTTGTCCACATTAATTCCGTTCGCTCCAGTCGTTTGTTTGTTTGTCCGTCCGTCCGCCCGACTCGCCGCGGCCCAGTGGAGGAGGGGGCGGGGGAGGGGGTGTGGGGGGATGAGAGGGAGGAGGAGGAAGCGCGTCTGGGTGGGTGGGGAGTTTGAGGAGCGCAGGACGCGGAAACATCAGAGCGGGTTCAGATCTCCCTGAGCAAACACGTCGGAGCGCCTCAAACACCTCGACGCATTATCTCTGAAGCAACTCTCGCGGACGACTCTCCCCGGATTGGAGATACTCAAAAGCGCCACGCACGCACACACACACACACACACACACACACACACACACACACACACACACACACACACACACACACACACACACGCCTTGCCGTGAATCTACAGTCTCTCTCTTTCGGCGCCAAAAACTGTTTAGCGAGACAAATTTCAAAAGAAATGCGCGGCGAGATCCAGCAGCTCAGACGTCAGTGTTTTAAAGTCCCGCAAGCTCACGCACGCGCGCGCACACACACACACACACACGCATGCACTTTTTTTTTTTTTCTACCTAGAGAGCCTTTGCTGCATTGACAATCCAGTGTACCAAAGCTGGTCCTTTAGCTTTCAGCAGCAGGAAAGTGTGAAAAACGGTCTTTGAAGGCGCGACAGCCATTGACTGAAGCAGCAGCAGCGGCGGCGGCAGCAGCAGCAGCTCAGATACCTGACGAACAATAAGACGCGGCAGCTATTTCATTTGGGCCTTGACACACACACACACACACACACACACACACACACACACACACACACAAAAAAAAAAGAACAGCCAATCCCCGTCCTCCCAACAGAGCGACGGATGAATGGGGCTCCTAACGTGTAGGTTTGTGTTGGTGCTGCGCAGATCTGCAAGCGCTGAGCAAAGTGTTGAGAACCGAACAGCGGCTGGAAATGAATTTAGCGAGGTATTAAATTCTTCTTCCCCCTCCTTTCCTCTCCACACGAGCCCTCCAGCGCTCGGGAGTCTCCTTTTTATTTTTCTCGCGCTCCCACTGCTTCCTTCATCTCCCGCTCTGTCTGTCTCTATCGCTCTCTCTCTCCCTCTCCCTCTCTTTGTCTTTCAACCTTTTTTTTCTGAGGGGTTTTTAAGCAAGCTGTTTCATTCTGTAAATCCAGATATCTGCTCTGCTGAGCTCGCTGCCTCGTAATGACGTGACAGGTCCAACATTGCGCAGATGAGGCTTGTTTGCTCACTTCTGCAGCCGAATCGATTTCGCGGCGCGCTCAGTTAGCTTAGCTCGACCGGGCCTCTGCCGCTAACCAGAGGGGAATAAAAGTCCAGGCTCTGTCAAAAAAAAAAGGCAACAAACGCCTCCTAGCTGCACCTACGCAGAGCCCGGCTAGCTCCTTCTCTCTTGTTTCTCCGCTGCTAAGCTAGCCGAGCTAAAAGGCAGCTGGCTGCGGTTCCCTGCCACCGCACAGATACAGTGCACACACATATACAAAGCTTCCGCCCATCGAACACTCGGCAAAAAAAAATATACATTTCATCAAATCAAATATCCCGCTGCCGCTTTAAGCTTAAATTGACTGTTTGTGGCTCTATACATAGATTTAGCAGAAAATCTCACGCCCACACACATAAAAGCACTCGCAGAGCCACAGATGGAAGGAGTTCAGATACTGACATTTTGGCAGCGTAAAATACTCCAGCAACTGCAGCAGCAGCAGCAGCAGCAGCGTGTTTGTTTGCACTGCCCAGATTTACATCCAAAACAACATTTATTTATATGCTTATTTCTCTCTGGCAGTTCTTCATCGTCCTGCTGGTGATTCTCCTGGCGGAGCTGATACTCATCGTCTTGTTCTTTGTCTACACCGACAAGGTAAGATCCTTCTGCGTCGCCGTGATGCTTTATGGCGGCCGTTCTCAACTGGTGGAGTCTCAGGATCCACAGTTTTTTCCTTATCATCAGGTTGCGACCCAAAGTTATTCCCCAGCACTCAAATTTATTCCACAAAAATAAATAAAAACGCTAGCCGACTTTCTATAATGTCTTGTAAATAAATTATTGAAATTATTGAATTTAGTTGAATTTCATTGAATTTCATTGAATTTCGTAGAATTGAATTTCGTAGAATTGAATTTCGTTGAATTTCATTGAGTTTCGTTGAATTGAATTTCGTTGAATTGAATTTCAATGAATTGAACTAAAAAAAAAAACACCAGTTGTGAAACGCTGCCTTATATGGGGTGAGACTCTACTCTCTACTCTACAGTAGCTTGCACCGACCCGGACGGAAACGGTGAACGGTGTTAGCGTGTCAAACGTGCTCATGCCCGGGATCCGTTTCCTGTTTTCATACGTATATATATATATATATATATATATATCTTGGTTCCTTCTCTTGCAGATGGTTGAATGTTGTTCACTTGGCTATTAACCCCGGGGGGGTCAGAGGTCGGGCCACCAAATGCAGCCCAATCCCTAACAGTTGTCTCGCTGTAATTGCTTGCGAGAGCGTTTCCCATGACCCCTTCCCCCGCGGCGGCGGCGGCGGCGGCCACACACCGCCAAATGCAAAGCTGGGAGAATCGCGTCGGAATCGCCGCACACTAAATTAAATTGCGCCCGACAAATGCCGCGCAGCGAGGACGACCGAAGCTGGAGGAGGAACGCAGATAGCAATCGGCTCTCAAGGACAAGTCGCTGATAGATTCATCTGTTTTTCCTTTCTAAGGCGCTACGTCGCCCGGCCTGTGGGACATCAGCTAATTCTCCGCCTTTGTTCTGAGGGGTCTCGCGCATACTCGGTCTCTCTGGCAGATAAAGGAATTCATTTAGCAGCCAATCCCCTCTCAGATTCGCATCAGGTCTCTGCGGCAGCCCCCTTCAGGAGTAAATATCTCGTCTGCCTTATCTCCAAAATATTACCGGCTTAACTTTGGGAAAGCGAGGGAAGAAGCCCTGATCCCTGTGGTGGAATTTTAATAGAGAGCCTCTTGACTTCACAGCGGCTTCAAATCACGCGTGAAAAGATAGTCGAGCGGCGCCGAAATCCAATGAGTTTTTGTTTCGATCCGGCCGCGGCAAACTGGCCGAATTTCAAGTCCCGCTCCGGCTCCGCTCGCCAAATTGCGCTGGGTTTATGCCGGTTTAGGTCTAATGAAGTGTAAAACCCAGGCTAATGCTCATCGCCGCCACATACATTTCCCTTTATTGGGCTTTCCAATTGTCATTGGAGAGCCGAGCCCCTCGCCGTGAGACGGTATTGGAGCTGGCACTTTCAGGCTGAAACAGGATGTTCTGCAAACTTCACCCAGTGTTTGCCGCTATTACTCTTGATTTGTTTCTGTTTTTTTTTTTTTTTCACTGATTCGGTTCACTTTGAAACGACGGCGGAATAACAGGGAAGACGATTGCTGTCCGTCTTGCTCCCGCCGCCCCACCCCGTCCCCTCGTCTGCTGCGAAGATCCTCGTCTGCTCCACTAACAGGGCGCGATCAGAGGAATCGCTAATTCACATCTCCCATTTGATCCTCTAATCACAAGGCATTTATTAACAAGCCTGGAAGACGTACAGTGGATGGGGGCCTTTAAATGCGCGATGACGCGCGTGCCCGCGCCTGCAAAACAGATATTTTAGTCTTTCAAATAGGTCATCTTTAAGTCATGAGTGGCGCCTCGGAGAGCCGCGCACCGCTCCGCTTTCTGACGAGCCGCTGACAACACGCGAAGAAGAAAGGAATATAAAGTGTCTGCTTTGGCTGGGGGAGACACGGTTTGTCACTTTTTTTTTTTTTTTTTTTCAAACCCACCCTACCCCCCGCCCCCACCCTCCAGTTCCGCATCTCTACATCTTTAATCCCACCCAGGGAGCCTCATTCCTTTTGCCCTTCCTGGGTAATTCCAAGTCCTGGACTGCCGCTTTCGCACTTACGTATGTCTCGCGAGTCGCCCCTCCCCCCGCCTCCCCCCACCCGGCAGCCCCGTCGGTGTTAAGCCCGCCGATCAAGTGGCATGCCGAGGCTGCGGTGGCGTAATAAAGGCCTGGCTCTGCAGTTAGCGGCCAGCTGACGGCGGCAGATGGCCGCGACACGGAGCAGATTACAGCTCTCGGCCTCTAACGCCGCGACCTCGTTGTGCCTCCCCGCGGCCGATGCCGGCGAAGGTCTGTTCGCTCGGAATGTATATTGGGATGGGATGGTGGGAGGGAGGGTGAGGGGGACCAAGGTGTGGCGCCTGAAGGGGGACGGGTGAGTGAGGCAGGTGTTGATTTTCGCGCTTCCTCCACCGTCGGCGTCGTGCGTCGTTCTGCTGTTGACGTTTCCTTTGACGCAGCTGGAAAACCTGCTGACCAGGAGGAAAAGTTCGTGGCGGCGCAGATGCCGGCGCTAAACACGACTCCTCACGTGTGAATCTTCCCCTTGCTACACGTCTCTGGTTTATATTCCGCTTTATTTTGCCAGGAAGGTTGTGTGTGTGTGTGGTTTTTTTTTTGGTTTTTTTCTATTCTTGCAAGTGCCACGCTTCATGTGGCCGCGACGGCTGAGCGCTCACTCGCGAACGGGAAGACTTCACGTCTTGTGTGGATTCACTTGATTTGGTCTGAACGCAGCTCGGCGCATTCCGGCTTTTCTTTGCGAGCGCTAAAATGTTACCTGAAAGGTTGTTTTGTTTTTTTTTTACAATAATATTAGACGGAAAAGATTTCCACGCCATCAAAGCCGGGGGTTCTCAGCGCAAAAAAAAAAATATCCCACTTTGGAAAGCAGAGTGCGTCTTCAACACTCTGCCTCACTGTCTGATCCGCAGACAGTTGAACCATCTGAAACGACGATGATCTTTGGAAGCGTTGTTTTGTTCTTCCTCCCCCAGCACCGCAGTCTATCAGGCTGATATTTGTTGAGCTATCAGTTGATTGTTACCAATGGGACTTGGGTGTAAATGTATTGTATATTTCTATCAGAGGCCTAACATTTCAACTAATTGCATTCACACTTATGCTACTTTTGTTCGATGAAGTCGCACAAAATGACAAAACACATTTTTGTGTGTGTTTTCTTCACTCATAATATGTGTTGCTATTGACACGAAGAGCTCGTCCACTCGTCAGGAGGCAGTTTTTCTGCACTGCCACGGATCTCCAGAAGTCCACAACATGGACACAGCTGATGTCTGGTGTCTGTTTTCGCTCTTGTCGCCAGAAATGAGGCGGCTAAACGGTGTCTGCGAGGCAAAACCAGGTCATTGTTAGCAATGTGCTTCCTCACCATTACATGTCTCTGAACTGTAACTAAACAAAACGGCTGTGCAAAGCTCGCAGAATAAGTAATGCAGCACAACGAGCCGCCGCTGTACCGAAGTCGCTCTTTGAATCACTTAGAAAAAAAAAAAGAAAAGAGGGATGGCTAATGCGCTAGCACGCAGCCGTACGCTAGGCGCAGCAGCGGTGAATTATTGCGGGATGTGGCTGTTGTTCCTGTGTCCAGAGAGCCCCGATAGCTCTGGGTAAACACGACTCCAGAGTTCCTGGAGAAAAAACACTGTACACTGAACAGGGAGGAAAATTGCCAATTACGTTGCGAAACGAGGACTTTTTGATTTTTGCGCTGAAGTGAAGTTGACATCTGAAAGAAACGTCTCCCTTTTGTTTTGGGCTTTTAAAGGCTGCGGCAATTCAGTTGACTGCAGATCAGCCAGGGGTGCCTTTTGTTCTTTGACAATAAAAAGGAGAGACAATGAAGAAAACAAGAGAGGCTTCAAAATGTAAGGGGGGGGGGGGAATGACAATTTGTTCCGAACGGTTCCAGAATTGCTGGAATGAGTCATGTTTAAGGAAGGAGATGATGAGAGGGGCGAGCGAGGTGAAGACACAGAGCCCTGAATTCACAAGCAGAACGAGGATCCCAGTTTTGCCTCTGCTGCGCCGTTATGTAATCTGTTTTTTGTTGAATTGTAGAGCCTTCAGCAGTGGGAAGTAGAGGGAACGACTGAATATGTTTGGAGCGAAACAGGGATTTTTTTTTTTTTTTTTTTTCTAAAAAAAAAAAAAGAAACCCTGCACGGGCTGTCGCAGGGGGTCGTGTGGGGTAACATGCGGGAAGAGACACTCGTCTATAACAAACTGGCAACGCGCAGAAAGCTCACAGATTCACACCGACGGACGACTTTGAGTCGTCGATCATCCTTCCCTGCACCTCTTTGAGACGTTGCAGGGAGAAAAAGAGCAAATGGAGGCACAGAGATCAAAGTCAAATCATTGGTCTTCTTCTTCTCCTTCTTCTTCTTCTTCTTACGCATTCAGGGAGTAGACTTGCAGTGCCACACCAGGCCTGGCATAGGTACTACATCGTTTCCAGTCGTTTCCAGCGTCTCCGTGTAAATAGGATTTTTTTTTTTAATACAACTTTGTGTAAACGTGTTGTTGTTTTGTTTTTTTCGAGAGCTTCTCTCGAAAATTTGCAGTTTCAAAAAAATCCGTCTCTGTGTACGTGGCCCCTCAGAACCAGGAAAACAAATTTGCATTAAAACAAATTTTATTTTGGCTCTGTCACCAGTGACAAAATAAAAAGAAAAGAAAAAAAGGGCCAATTGCATGGTTATTGAAGGGGGCAGGGCTTAAATACAACGTCTCCCTGTCAGCCGTCGACAGGTTTGCACTCACGAGACCCAACAATTCAATCGACGAGTCGTTTCCGGTCCAGCGCCGCCCCTTCAAAGTTCCCCTTCGCGGCTGCCGACGTGGCGGAAGGTCCTGATTAGCTTAATGAGCTCGGCGGTGCCAGTGTCACCCTCTGATTCCGTGTTTAGTCAAGCGCGGCTACATATTCATCGGACTCTGTCAGGTCGTTACCACTCCGCCCGTCCTCGGCTCGCTTCATTTAAACTTGCGAGGGAGCGGCGGCGCCTCGGGCCGCCAGTTCCGGTTTGGACGGAGAGCAGACAGATCGCTCACTTTGGTGTTAATCCACACTCTGCTGGGGGGGAAAAGAGAGAGAGAAGAAGGGGTTGTTTGAGAATGCACGTTCAAAGAGTGGGCTTTTCTGCCGTCTCTGCTTTGATTCAATGGTAATTTTTGGCTAGCCGAGCATTGGCAGCGACTCTTCTGTGCTGCCAGCGAGCACAGAAGGTGCAGAAACCTGTTGGTCTCGACCGACGCGCGCTAGATCTAACGTCGCAGATGTTACGCTTTAGAGTTATGTATGGTAAATCACACGCACAGTGATTGGACGCGCTTTTTTGGGGGGGAGGCTTTCGGGGAGGGGGGGGGTGGAGGGGTTGATGAGATTGCACTGCTGGGACTATAACTCAAGTGGAATTAAACTCTGTAGCATCATTTGAAGTAATTGCTCCACGTGATGAATTGTAGTCGCACTACAGCAAATAAAGCCGAGGTAAGCTAATTGCGGCTCCGCGCCGTCATCACGAGGGCTGTAAATGAAAACGATAAACAGAACGTTGATGTTGTTTGGGTTTATTTTTGATGAATTCACAACTGTCCACTGAGACACCGGGAATTGGACAAATAGTATTTAAAGAAAAATGAAGGAATGGAACGCAGCGGTACAGACAGACTTTTCTGAAAGACGCCGCATCAAGGTCTGTTTTTCATTTATTTAGAGCCGTTTATGCTGCGTAAAGCCTGGGAAATATTGCACACTTTCCCAAGTATGGGCATCGAGCAGATCCTCGGACCGCCGGCCCCTGTGGAAGTCATGCTGGGACATTAACGAGCCGAACCTGTTCAGCGTCAAAACAAACGGAGGAGGAGGAGAAAACGAGATCAGGCATATCTTAAACGTCCTCCATTTGCTAATTTCATTTCCTGCTGGGCCGCATTGTGTTATTGGAGCATCTCAAGCGGCCGATGTTTATCAGGCAGCCCGCTCTTCTTCCCCTCCCCTCTCGTTTTGTGCGCGGCAGCGGGAAGCGCACCCGCTGGTGAGCGTGTTCCTCCTACGCGTACATGCAGACGTCTCCGTCCGGCTGGCGGGGCCCGACCCGATGAACGCGCCGGGCTGTTTCGCTCGGGACGGAGTCGCGCGGCGCAGCGGCGTGACGTGGCGGTACGCCGCCGGTGAAAAGTTTTGGGGTCGCTGACTGATTGAGCTCCATCGTAGCCAGTCCTTTATAAAATAAAGATCTGAACCGCTGCGCCATCATTACGAGTGCAGGGAAATGTCGAGATGCGCTACACAAGTGTGGGAACGTTTTAGTGTTTCATGAGAACCATTTCCGATGTCTGCTCAGAAGCGATTGGATTGGAAGTGGGCAAAATTCTGTGTGAGCGCGGCAGAAAGGAGGCCGTGGTACAAACCGCGATGCTTTGTGGTTTTGGCGCACGCAACCGAGTGTGATTGTCATACAAAGCTCTGTTTTTTTTTTCGAAATATTGACACTTTTAGCAATTTCAAAGCATTCAACTTCAAGATGCTCATGATGGCTGCACGTTGCACACTTGACAGTCATTCTCTGAAATCACATTCAGTAATTACATCTACCAAGATGTATGACTGGAATCTTGGAGTTTTTTTTTTTTGGGGGGGGGGGGGATGTGCCTCAACTGAATTTGTGCATTAGAGGCCTTCAGGCAACTTTCAAGTTGGTAAAAAGACTCTCGGTAGGAATTGTTTTGGTCGAGAAGTTAGTTTCCCTTGCGAGAGGTGGAGTGGGAGGAGGCGGGAAAAAAATAGGCTACTGCAGTTGAGACGTGTTTGTGTGTCTCGTCTGCTGGCGCCCTGGTGAGGAAATTGGGGGCGGCGTGGCGCCGCCGTCGCATGGCCGTTTGTTCTGCAGTCGCCCCCGCCGGCCTCTCGTTAGCCGCGAGTCACGACCGCTCGCGCTTCTGTCCTCTGGCTTTTTGACGAAGAGAGAGAGAGAGAGAGAGAGGGAGAGGGCGCGGACGCGAACGCAGACTGCAGGATGTGTTTTCCTTCCCCTCCGCCCTCCCCACGGGCTCCCCTAATGACTGCGTCAGGGCCGGGAGTCGGTAACGAGGGAGCGGCGCCGCAGCCGACGACCTAGATGGAGAGGTTTTTTGGTGTGTGTGTGTGTGTGTGTGTGTGTGTGTGTGTGTGTGTGTGTGTGTGTGTTTTTTTCAAACATTTTTTGGTGGCAGCCAGAAAAGAGAAGCAAGCAGAGGCAGACACGGATGATGCCGCTCGTCGTCTCATTTCAACCCCCCCCCCTCAACCACCACCACCTTCACCCCCCTGCCGCACAAGGACAGATATGGCGGCGGCGGCAGCCAGAGGTGCAGCTGCATCAGTTGCACCCAACAGAAAACTGTGCTAATCTCCTTTCAAAGGTTTTCAGATAATGTTTTTTTGGGGTTTTGTTTTTTTTTTTTAAGAAAAAAACAGAAATGGGTTTTGCATGATTAATGATAGCTAACGCATTTTTTTTTTTATTGCCGGTGAAACTTTTATTAATCGGGGGCTGTTTCACTTTTCTGTTGATTTCAGCAAGTTGTTTTCTTCTGCCCGCAGCTCAGACAAGGACTCTGGGCCTTTTTTTCCCCCTTTTCTTTCCTTGTCATTTTTTTCTTCCCGACGATACACTTTCTCAAGCCTTTCATTCACGCGGCACTCCCAGTTTCCGGCGTGATCAAAGGGGAAAGTCTGATCTCCCGTCGGGAGCGACAGCCGCGCGGGTCTCCTACAGCCATGCAGCAGGTCTGAGGATTCTGATGAGGTAGACGAGGCTAGGAGTCAAGTGGTTTATAAAAAAAAAAAAGAAGAAGAAGAAGAAGAAGAAGAAGAAGGGGGAAAAAAAGGTAGCTGATGTTTTCTACCAGGCTGCTTCGGTGGGAACCCCTCGGCGCTTTAACGCCGAGCTTTACTAAGCACTCTCACTGCGGTGACTTGCCACTCTCTGCGTAAGAAAACATGCTTGAATCCTGAGAAAAAAAAAAAAAAAAAAAAAAGGGAGAGCGTTGGTGCGTGCAGCGTGAAAACCCCTTTATTCGCTCTTGCCTCTCTTTCATTTTTTCCGGAGCGGGGAGGAGGAAATCGGAGGCCTTAAGACGAGCGAATTAAAGCGAAAGCGTTCCCGCCGTTGCGATGTAACTTGAAACGCCGGCGAAGACGCGCAGCGTGACTCTGACAGAGCGTGTCATTTCTCCCGCAATAATTACCCGGCGTTTGCGGCGCCTCTCAATCTGTCCTGGCAGTTAGCGAGACAAAAAAACCCTGCAGGCGACGGCGGGAGCCGCGGGACGAGCGAGAGCTCTGGGTTTTTTTTTTTTTTTTTTTTTTCCTTCTTTCTTTTTCGGTATCTCATTAACACATCCAATGAGATATCAATCTCCATCAGACGTGGCGCAACCCCGAGCACGTCGTTGGGGCTCAGTCAAGGGGAAAATGATGTTGCTACGTCGTTGCTCGAGGGCACGTTGGCGCTCGCGTTTTGTGCACGTGTATGTGTGTGTGTGTGTGTGTGTGTGTGTGTGTGTGTGGAGCGATTTGCCGAGAGGACCCTGCCGGCTCCACCGCCGTCGCGCAGATGGCCCAAGTTTTGCCGGAGCTGGTTTTATATTTAGACGTCGGATCTGAAACTTTTGCCTACTCATTGTTGCCTAAACGCCGCCCGCTGCCGGCCCACTTTCCGTGTCAGCGACGACGTACGCCGCGCGATCGAATATCCGACACACCTCTGAAAGCGGCTGAAAGAACTCGGCAAGACGCTGCAATTATTGCCACAATCGTAGCGCGCCGGCAAGAAAAGACTACCACTTTGAATGCATCCTTTAAAAAAAAAAGAAAAGAAAAGTCCCTCCGCGGACGTGCTCCATTGTAAAAGCCGTAATTACGGCTCTCGCCCCGAGAATGCCTTCACGGCGCGCTGCCTAATCTGGGCGTCTCTTTTATTCCCAGGTGAGGGAGAACGCCAAGCAGGACCTGAAGGAAGGCCTGGTGCTCTACAACTCCGAAAATAACATTGGCCTGCGGAACGCCTGGAACATCATCCAGGCCGAGGTGGGCAGCAGCCACTCCACACACCGACTGCATTGAGACTTTGGGCTGTTTTTTGGGTTTTTTTTTTTAGTCACTGCAGTCAAAGTTCTTTCGAAACACTGCGATTAGATACAGCGCTCGCAAAATGTTGGTGATGTTTGACCTTTAGGTGAAACGCATGGGGAAAGTTCACGCTACACTGTTATTATGTCATGAAAGTAGAAGCTCGCAATGTTAATTTCTTCATCCTGAACATTTTAAAGTATTGCACAACAGCAACGCGTCATGTGACCTTTCTAAAATACTGTTTTTCATTCAGATTCAGATTCTGATTTAGATTCCATATACTTTATTAGTCCCAGGGTGCAGTTGACCTCACAGTCAGTCCTATTTAACTGTTGAAATACAATCTTTTGGGGGGTTGATCACCCTGTCAGAGAGCAGCCTGTTATGCAATAGAATATTGAACAGTTGGCCATTAAAAGTTAGAGAAGGTCAAAGTAAGTCCACATGTAAATTTTACAGTGGATTTTTGATGAGTTCTGAAATTTCAGCCGAAACCAGAAAACTGTGACTAGTGTGTAAATATTCTAGCATTTTTTTTTCCCTGGCTGGCAATGCTACAACATTACATCTTGTTTTACAAAGGGAAGGCTTTTGAAGTGCATTTATCTCTATTATCACTGTGCCTTTTCAAAGCAAAGGGACTCATTAAAATACTTGTTACATTGTACTTGGTCAGAACTCCCCAAAGACCTAAAACAAAGCCCTGAACAAAACTGTGTGTTGTGCTTGTGTGTTTGTTTCGCAGTGGAAGTGCTGCGGTGTCATCGCGTACACCGACTGGCACGAGGCCTTCAAAGAGAAGGTGGTTCCGGATCGCTGCTGCCAGGAGCACTACCAGAACTGTGGGCAGAACTCCACCAATATGTTCTGGAACCGGGTGAGTGCGCGATGGCTCGCGACGTGGAAGCATCGTACAGTGTCCCATATGGTGCCATTGTACATCAAACAGATCTACAACGACAAAACCCACTTATGCAGAATCAAAGCAAAGCGGACTGTACAAAGGGACAAAGAACGTTTAGCGCATTAGCCGTCTCACTGATACAACACCAGACGTTAACTCTCATCATTTGCTTTTTCATCATCGTTCCAGACTGTAGATGGATGTCCTACACGTCTTCCTTTGATACAATTAGTGAAATCCAAATGATGTCAGTCACTGGGAGCAAGAATCTGTGCACCAGCCATTGGCACCATTATTGCATCAGTAATCCCACCCAGTTAACTACAAGCAAAGATACGGAGAGTTCTTAGACTTCAGCTAGAAAGACGTTCACGTGCTGCCGAAAATCACCACCAGGGGGCGACTGGTACTGATTCTTATCTAACCTGCTCTCCCTTGAATTTAACTCGCACCTCCATCCGGTAATTTGCGCGTCTCAACTTGAAGGCGTAACTTCTGTTTGTCTCCTTCAAGCAAACCAGCTGTTGCGGGCTTCACCGCTAGCCTCGTGTCGCTCACGCCGTTAACGTCATTCTTTTGACGTCAAAAACCAAAACAGCGGAAACGGCGCTAATCGCCCCGGCGGCAGGCTTCGTCTGCGGCTCGTAACAACTTGGCCTCCCTCCGTCTTCTTCCTTGTTTTGTTTTTCCTTTTACTCTTGTAGTAGAAGCCGTCTGTTTACGCAGAGCAAGCTGATCGATTGGGGAAAATGAAGGCTGCGGGAGATTTGTGCGGCGGGCGCGCAAGCTTTTCCGAGGTGTCCGTCTGCCACGCAGAGGTTATCTCACGTCCCTCCGAGTGAAGAACAGTTATTTAGTCTAAGCTCCGTCGCTCAAGACCCGAGGATTTACCGAGGGCCTGGAAATCATTCATTGTAAATCTCCCCTTCCACCTGTTCAGTGTGTATGTGTGCGTGCGCGCATGTGTGTGTGTGTGTGTGTGTGTCACCTAAACTTCCTCCGAGTTCCAGCGGCGTTATAGAAATTCCGATCACGCCCGATCCAGCGGAATTCCGCAAGAGACAACAGCCGGCGCGAGTGGGAAACTAGCACAGCGCGCTAGTTTCCCACTGTTACAAGGCTAATCTGTCGTCGGTCTAGCGGGCCCAAAGTGAGGGGGGAAGAGAAGGGGGGATTAAAAGCTGTAGTCACATAATTGCAAAAATGAGAATAGGCAGACACAGAGCCGGCCCCACCGGGGCAGAGCGGCGCTAAAAGGCTGCGCGTAATCCGGCCCGGAGGAGCGGGCCGCACACTCGGCTGCGGAAGTCGTCATCGGCGCCTCGGCGTTCAGGGCTTGAGTGAGTCTCCGCAGCTGGGGTCGCCAGCGGACGCGCGGCGCCGGGTGACCCGCGCATGAACCCAAGTGGGAATACACTCTGGAGTTCAGGCAGGCGGGCGGATGGCAACGTCCGCGAATGGAAGTTGTCGTTCATGGGTAATTTATTGGCTTTACACCTCACCTGCGCGCCACACGCCTCACCGGGAGGGGGGGGGGGGGAGGCGTCTCGTGTTAAATATGCATTTCCCCGCCCGCCCGCCCTTTCTTTCCGTGACTCTGAATAGATACAAGGCCATGTGATTCCCCTGACGTGCAGAGAAATGCATTTTTCCTTCAAAGGCGCACATTCTCACCAGCGTCTGTCCCACTTTAGGGCTGCTTCGAGAAAGTGGAGGAATGGCTGGATGACAACAAGCACCTGCTGGGAACCATCGGCATGGTCATCTTGGTGGTGCAGGTAGGTTTGCCCCCCCCCACACACACACACACACACCCTCACATTGGTGATTGGCTTCTCCTCCACTATTTCCCCCCTTTACTCTCTGTCTCTTGTGTCTTGTGTATTATCAGTAGCTTATATAAGCGGTGGAAGCTTATATCTTCCTTCCACCGCTACACGCACAAGGAGAACCGGGCAAGACTGAGGGAATATCAATACAATATAGAAAGGATTCATTTCTGTCTTATTGCCTTTATTTATATTATTGATATTAGACTTGATCTGAGATGAGTTTCGTCGTCTTCATATAAGTAATATCTTATTACACCGGCTCTGATTAATATGGTCATAAATGCTGTAATCTCTGATATTGTGCCTTGTGAAGTTAAGAACAAAAGAGAGAAAGAAAGACAGAATGACCACAGACTTATTTCCCAGCAGCCAGATGGAAGGTTTCCCAAATCCTTTGGCTTTGGCTTTATCCCATGTGTCCATCTGGTGACGAGTCCACTGAAAGTATCTGAAAAGGGGTAATTTCCACCAGTGAGAGTCGACTGGGTGAACCATCTGTCCGTCACGTGCGAGCTAACCAATCAGACTTGGCCTCTGTGCAGCGTTAGCCGCGTCGCGTACGGGAAGCTCCTCCCTCCTGATTGGTTTTTCAACAGCAGCCGCCTCTCGTCGGGATAATGCAATCAGGAGGTTTGGCCACTGATTGCGGGGGAATCACTGTGATTTCAACAGCGATCAACCAATCAGAAAATCCAGTGCTAGCCTAAAAATGCAGTTCGCCACATGTTTGATTGTGGTAATGATGAAATATAGCACCAAAAGAAAGTACAGAGAAGAATGTAAGCGTGTTAATTTTTTTCAATAACCACATGCAGCACAAATCAAAAAGTTATGCATTTCTTTGGAAGCGATACAACCCGCATGCGCTGACACTGCACCACCCACAGGCCTGGGGTATGTACTACCCCATGTACTACCCCATTACTGGCATTGCACGGACAGACACATACCTTCTCAATGCTGCGACTCCGGAACACGTTTCTGAAACAAAGCTTCTCGATTTGCAAACATCAAGGCAACAGGTGAGGCAGCAATCTCAAACATTATTGCTGGAAGCAAAGCGCTGTGGTAGCACCACGTCTTGTGGGTTCCCCGGTAGTTCCCTCCGCCGGCACGTCCCCCAGACTCCCACGCACTTGACTGATACCTTGAAATATTGAAGTGACTGCACCGTGCGAATAAATCCTGGCCGAGAGTCGCAGCCTCTCGGAGTTGTGCCAGGCTTGCTGCAGCCATGCAGACGCTGAAGTCAGGACTGTAAAAATGTGCAGATTAAAAGCGTCGGGAGGAGGAGGAGGAGGAGGAGGAGGAGGAGGAAACGTTCCTGCCAGGAAACCTCTTTCTCTTCCTTTTTGTCCTCAACTCCTCTTTGCCGCGAGTGTCTCTGCAGCAGGTGTTCCACTTCCTCAGACATTCAGACCTAACAGTGCCAAGCGGGATTTTTTTTTTCTCTCTCTACGCATTTGCACAAATTTGACTGATCAAGCGTCTTCTCTTTTTTGCTTTCACGCCGTATTCACATCATAAGGAGTAAAGATGCTACTCTCACGACTGCAGAATCAGAGGAACCCCTGACGTGAAGGTGGCGTCCACCCGCTGCAATCCAACTCGCCCCCGTGACTCGATGGTCGCTTTATTTTTTTATTATTTTATGTGATATGGATCTCACAAATAGATTAACACTGTCGCAGTGGAGAAATGAGATGCTTTGCTCAAGTGTTTTTAGCGTACTTGCTAATTTCCGACACCAGTCCATAGGCAGCTCTTCTAAAAACACAGATTAAACTCAATATGAGAAATAGATAAATAGAAGTTGATCAAATTTGTAGTGTTTAATGAGTGTAGCAGCAATATTCTTAACAATAAATAACAAAAAAAAAGCAAAAACAATAACGTTTAAAGCCCATATTTTAACATGTGAGCACTAGTGTCTTGCTTTTGGCCAGTTTTCAGTCCTCTGGTGAAAGCATTTGTTTCCGTTATTAGTTTCATGGTGTGGGTAGATGTTCCACAGGTGAACTGCTTTAATTGAGAAGGCAGGTTGTCCAAATGTCAAAGAAGGGGACTATAAAGTCACCGTTGCAGAAGGCTGGTGTGTTTGTTTGGCTGCAGCTCCGACATCTTTTTTTACCAGTGCGGAAAACAGTGGAGAGACATGATAGTGCAGACATTCAGAAAACAGCGCAATTCTCATTTGAAAAAAAAAAAAAAGACATCTGCCAAGGAAAACATGAACCGATAAGACTGAAGTTCTCTCGCTCCGCTGTCAAATGAGTAATAGGACGTTGCTGCTCGTTCCTCACGTCTCCAGCGGTGCAGAAAAGCTGGCCGCGGCGAGACGCCGGTGAAAGAAAGAAAGAAATCCAGCAGAAAAACACGGCGGAACGCGTCTTTGTTGCATTCGGCACGTCGAGGAATGTTCATTAGGTACGCTGCCAGCTCGCCGCGCGGTCGCCGGCGACATCTCGGGCTTTTCATTATCATCGTTATCGTTATTATAATCTTTATTATGATTATTGTTCTCCGCGGGGGGTCCGCTGCTCGTGTTCATTACACCATCAGCCCACAGCCGCATACTGCCCCCCCCCCCCCCGCTGTCCGACATGTTTCCCCCGCCACCTTCACCTTCAGTCGGCGGAACGCTCACGACAAGCAGAGAGCCACGACTCTCCGATGCTGATTCCAAGCCCTTCCTCTCGAGAAGGGAGCCGTGGAGGGAGGTCGGTTGAGGCTTGCGGGAGCGACAAGTGTCCTCACGTTTCGTCAGGATCTCAAACGTTGACGTTGACTTAAACGACTTGTCTCATCCACCCCCCCCACCCCTTGGAGGTTTTGAGAAGAAACAGTGACATCAAGTGGTTACATTTTAGATTGCAGCAGCGATCACCCTTTCTCCCTCCCTCTCCTGAGCTTGCCAGTGAGCTGCGTTGGCCTGCACACCCAAACCTGGATACCTCGTCTACGTTCTTCTTTGCTGGTTTGTTTGAACACGCGAGCAGTCACACTCAACTGCAGAACGCGCTGTCAGGCGGGCTAGATTGTCCACACCAGGCTTCCTTAGAAATACGGTTGTGCAGTGTTTCCACTGGCCCCTACAAGGTTCCAAGGGTTACCATTTTGGTCCCTGCTTCCTTCGGGTTCCAAGCGGACTGACCAGGGACCATAGTGGTGACGTAGCACAGAGCAGGGAACTGAGTGGGTAGTCTTTCACGAAAACCAAAAATGCCATTTTCAAATGCCCCGTGTTTAAAAATGCATGACAGAGAAAGTCTGAGAGCCACTGACTTGAGAACCTCCTCCATCCGTATACACTTTTATGAATGTTATTTATGGACAGCATATTAAGCTTTTACCACTATAAAAGTCATGAGATCATGAGTCATGAAATCAGGCCAAATTTTATGTCCTGGACCTTTAAGAGCTTGAGTAGTTTCCGTCACGCTAGGAAAAAAAAAAAACTCAGCCGCATGTAAATAATTGGATTGGTTTCGGAACGCCGAGATGTGTTTTATATTTCCTTGTCGTTCTAAAGGTCCTCGTCGCCGAGGGCGCACCTTCTCTCCCCGTCTCGTCTTGATTGGCAGCAGCTTAAGGTGCTTTAAGAGGTTTTTTTTTTTTTTTTTTTTTTTTTTGGTCTCTCCCGCGCACAAATTAGCTTTTCAACAGAAACCAAAGGAAGGGAGCATCAGCGGCTTTTCCCGAGCTAATCACGTCCCCCAGGAATCCCCAGCGGAGGCTGTTTGCCGGAAGTCCACGTTACCGCGAAGACGACGCATCGCACTTCTTCTTCTTCTTCTTCTTCTTCTTCTTCTTCTTCTTTTTTCTCCTCTTCCTCTTCCCGCCACCATCAAAACTTTTGCCAGATAATGGTTTTAGGATCAGCCTTCGCGACTGTGTTTGATGTCGGAGGGAGTATCAGGGGTGGGGGGTGCGCGCGTGTGTCGGGGGGTGGGGGGGGTAATGGAAACTTCAAAGCGATAGCCGGCTACTTTGATTCAGTGGCATCTCAATTTTACTTCATTGACTTAATGCTTGCGTGCTTTCGCGCATCCCCCCCCCCCCACCCCTACGCCTCAACCCCTCACCATCGCGAAGATTCTGACGGCGTCGTTTGAAGGCCGTCGGAGCGAAATGGAGCTCGTGCCTCACCGCGGGATTCGTCTCGCGGCGCCGGCGCCGGCGACGACATAAAAAAAAAACCTATCAAACACACGCAAACGCGCACAAACACGTTGCGTGCGTTTGGACGACTCACCACTTCCTCTCTTCTCCCTTCCTTCCACAGCTCCTGGGCATGGCCTTCTCCATGACGCTCTTCCACCACATCCACAGAACGGGGAAGAAGTACGACGCCTAGCCGGGCCGACGGAGGAGAGCGGCGGAGAGGAGCCGCGCCGCCCCGGCGGGACAGGACTCTGATGAATCGTTCCCCCCGCCCCCTGCTCACCGCCGACCACCCATCACCACTTCCCTCCCACCCCCTGCTCCTCCCCCTGCCTCCCCAAGACGATCTGTACAGCCGCCCCTCCCCCCGCCGCCATTCATTTTTGCCAAAGAGTAACACAACCCGGAAGAGGAGGGACGCACCCGCGTCGGGCGAGGAAGATAATCCCCATCCCAGGACATTTCTCGATCATCAAGGTTTTTCATGGGGGGGGGGTTCTTGTCGTTGTTTTTTTTTTCTTTCTTCTTTTCTTTTTCTCTTCGCTTGGACTAACAATGCATTTGCCGGAACGATGGACGTTGAGACTTGAGACGGACGCTCGACGGCGAGGCGGGACCGCCAGCGGCGCCCCCTGCTGCAGGAGTTCTTGGAGTGGTTTCCCCCCCCCCCCTTTCCCTTCGCGTAGATGCAAGAAGTCATCCCACTTGTAAATGAACGAGCTTTTCCAACGCGGCATGCTAGTTTTTTACTGTCCTCAACCCCCCCCCCCTCCCCCAGCTTCTGTTGTGGAAATGTCTTTTTGTGTCGCGACACCCCGGCGGAATGTGAGTGCAGCGCGGAAGCAGGTCGGCGCCACGAGGAGCTCTCAGACTTTCAGCATTTGACGGCGCGGAAGTGGGGTGAAGCGACATCCACACGTCGGGTCACTGTTAAATATAATTGATTCAGTGTTTTGTTTTGTTTTTTTGTTTTGTTTTTTGTTTTCTATTTCATGGCCAAAATCTGCAATCTCTCCTGAATTATGAATAGCTTGTTTGGGTCGTTTGTTTTTTTTTTGTTTTGTTTATTTATTTATTTTTTGCGCTAATCTGCTGCCCGACAAAACAAGACACATTTCTCGCTTGTCACACTGCACCCCGCCCCACCACCCACCCCCCGTCCGCCATCAGACAACCAACAAACTGTCATCGTTATTATCGAGGCCACCGCGTGAAATCCGGCTGATGGAAGTTCCCACCTGGAGTTCCCAGATTGAATTCTGCACGTGTGTCCCTTCATGTGCGTGTGCGTGTGTGTGTGTCTTGTCACGTTGTCCGCAGGAGTGATAGCGAGAAGAAAGAGCGTCGCCGGGGGTGAAAACGTCGCTCCTTCAGGGCCATCAGTTACGCCGTGGTCGCAGATTCTGGGGTTTTTTCTACTTCTTTTTTTCCCTGCTGTGTTCTTGAGATCTCATTTATTTGTTCCCCCTCGCCCGCCCCTCCCCCTCCGTTTGTCTCGGTCCTCACCCTCATTTTCCTCCCACGCACGAAATTCTGGGTTCCGGCGGCCGTGTCAGCAGATAGACAGACACACAGACAGACAGACAGGTGCAAACACACAGACAGGTGCAAACAAACAGGTGTAAACAGACAGAAAGACACACTAACAGACAGACATGTGCAGACAGACAGGCAGACAGGTGCAGACAGACAGACAGGTGCAAACAAACAGACATACAGACATGTGCAGACAGACAGACAGACAGGTGCAGACAGACACACAGGTTCAAACAAACAGACATACAGACATGTGCAGACAGACAGGTTCAAAGAGACAGACACATAGACAGAGACACAGACAAGCGTAAACAGACAATCAAACAGGTGCAAACAGACAGACAGACAGACAGCCTCTCAGCCTCCAGGACCAGTCTACTCCCCCGCTGCTTCACCACAGGGAGCCCTGAGCGCGATGCTGCCTCCTTGAGACTAAAAATATCATGCACCTGCCCGCCAGGTTCTCGTAGGACGGACACACAAGAGCTCTCTGCGTTTCCGCTCCGAGGCCTCCATGCATTTATCATGGAAAACGCCGTTTCAGCAGCGGCGATTTGACAGCCCATCAGTCCGAGGCAGCACTACCGCCTCGGTTCCGGGAATGCCGTTGCCTTTTTTTTTCCCAGCAACATCCATCGTTAAGGGCGAGGGAAACCTGAAGGGAAAGGCTGGCGGGAATCCTGTCGATCTTACGGCCACCCACTCAGGGCCCCCGTGTGAGGCGGAATTCGTTTGGAGGTCAGCTGACTGTCGCAGCGTGAGTCATTTCTTACGGCCGCCACTAGAGGCGCTGCTGCTGCTCCGCCGCTCATCGCCTCGGACTTCGGGAAAAGCTCCAGCGACAGATTGAGAAATTGTACTCTCAGCACACCTGCACCTGCTTAGTCTGCGGCCTTGGCCGAGCCCCAAGTGAACTATTTTGAAACCCAAACCCAGATTAAGTCGCCGAGAGCGGACGGAAAAGGCCCGACCTCGACTTTGTACGTTATCGGAAACATCTGCCCGCGCACGTAGAGCCGTGGCCATGTTTCTCAGGTAGCCAGCCGTCTTACAAGATTAAGATAACCCGTGCCTCTGCTAACCGGCGTAAAACACCGCGAGGCCCCATTTCACCACACATCAGCTCCGCTTTGTCGCCAACGGCAGCGGCGGCCGCCGCCTTCCCCGTGATTCGGGCTGGGGGAAGGGACCACCAGTATGGGACACGTGAGCAGGCAGACGAGATTTAAAAAAGCCACAATGTCTCTCTTAAGGCTCGTCAAAGAGTTCTTCTTGGGAGCGACGCAGCCAACCGTCATTTTGGGAGCGGCGGAGAAATAAATGGCCAACAAAAACAAGAGACAATGAAGTGGAGTTACTGCTAATAGGAGGAGACAGAGGATCGTTAATGTTTGGCTGCAGGGGGGGAAGAGGAGATGATTAAGGGCGGAAGAGACTCTACCCTAAATTTTTTATCCGCGGTAACTGTTGGCGGAGGAGTCTGTCGTCTCTCTTTCTCCCTCTCTCCCTCTCTTTCCTCCTTGATGGCTTCCCTAAAATGAGACGTGCGGGCGACCTGAACTCGCTCATCAACTCCCTGCCGGGCTGCTTCCCCTCGCTGTCTACGCTTTCTTTGGCCCGGTTGGAGAGACGAGGTTTTGCGAGTGGTTTTGGATGGGGGGAGGAAGGAAGTGGGAGGTGGGCGGGGCTTCACGCATCGCGAAGCAACAGATCTGGCGCCGTGATCTGCAGCGACCCTGCTGGCTGGGACGCCGATCCCCTTCCGTACGCCGCCGCCGCTCCTCTCGCTGTGTCCACAGGCTGCGAAGGACATGCGACAGCTGCTGATGTACCGCTCAGACGTCGCCGTCGGTCGCATCCCTCCCTCCTCCTCCTCTTCCTCCTCCGCCTCCTCCTCCTCCTCCTCCTCCTCCGCTCGGCTGCCTCCACAAATCCTTTATTTACTGCCACCATCCCCCCGGCGGCCCGCTGACACCAGCAGTTAGGAAATATGTCTCTGCTCCTCGGTCGGGTGTGAGGCCCAATTCTGCCTCCGAGTGAATTGGGTCGGGTCTGGTCGGGTTGAGGCGCCCGAGCTAAACGGCTACATCCTGATTCGCTGCAGCTATTTCGCCTTTGAGCGACGCCAACAGGCCGCGAAACAACAGTTTCAAAGTTGTTTTTTCAGGTCCATTGACTTGTAACAGGGAGAATCACTGGCCTGCCATCGGCACAGTGCCCCCTACTGGACTGGGACTATATAATTGAATTTGCCTGCCCAGCACCCTCTGGAAACGCTCACTTGTTTCCGTATCCTGGTAACCAAACACTAAAGTAACTGGAGTATCCTGGTAACTAAGGTAAAACAGCAAGCCGGGCAGGTGCAGCAGTAGGAGAGACATTCTCACTGTTGTAAGTGAAAGTTGAAAAATGAAGCTGAAGCCATCATTAAACCACCTCATTTGTCTGCTTCCATTTAGCCTAAATTTAAACAGGGATGGTATTTTAAAGGGCCAATGTTCCACCCATGAATCTTTATTTTTTCTTCTGAGACTCTCGTGGATGAGCCTTGTAAGGTGACACAAACCCAACTGTAGATCTCGAGAACACAGCATAGTTAGCTCCCTGTTTAAAGCCTGCCACAAAAACTAACAGCCGCATTTTAACTCCCCGATCTTGTTGGACTCTTTACATGTTGTCTGAGGGAAGAATGAATGAATGGAAGGTTTTAGGGGAAACCATCAGTGCTCTTTGCGACATCAGAGAGGGCTGGATAGAGTCACGTTATCGCAATCGGACCCAAAGGAGGTGAATTTCGTATTGAATGTGAACCCAAAACCAAGATGAGATGAAACTTCCGCAGGGTGAAAGAGTTTTTAAAAGTGGAGACAATGTGGGAACTGGACTTGGAAACCACTGCAGTGTTTCAGAGACGTGACGACGATGTTAGCTTTTGCCTGCACTGACATTCCCCGCTGTCTCTTCTCCCCCTCCACATCAGCTGCTGTCACCCACTTTTCCATGTTTTTTTTTTCCTTTTTTTGAGAAAGTGTTCCTCTTCTATTGTTTTCAGGACGCTAGTCTGATTGCCATTTTAACAATAAAGGCATTAACAATGCTACTTCTGTACACTGGTCGCAGCTGTTCTAAATGTTTGTTCCAATTTGTTTTGATACGATTTGCAGTTTTTGTTTTTGATTTTGTCTCCCCGCCCCCGCCACTGTTTCCTCACCATCACTGAGAGAAAGTGACGGCGAAGCGTTTGTTTCTCGGAGGATTTGTTGCGATGTTCCTCTAAAAGACGGGGGGGGGGAGTGGGGGGAAGCCTCTTTGTGTCGACATCGCCACGAGCGGTTGAAGCAATTAAAGTCGGAAGTGAAAGAAAAGTGAATTTGTCGCGTCGCGGCCCGACGTGGCGCTCCTCCGCGCGGTCTGCTTTAATTAAAGTGGGACGCGACGGTTTGAATCCGCGGGAGGAGCTGCTGCCACCGTGTGTGTTTGTGTGTTTGTGTGCGTGAGTGTTTGTCGGACGTCGACGCAAACCCCGAGCTCTTGGCGCAACGACAGTAAATCGCTCCTGCGTTTCAAGCCCCACATGTAAATACGCCCCCTTTTTCTTATTTTCTTCCTTTACAGTTCATGTAACTCACAGTCATACTTTGCCTCCGCCGCATGTAATCACTTTTACTTGACACTTTAATTGCCATCCTATTAAATCTGCGCCTGCCGAGCAGTCCGCTCTGTTCCGCGCTGATTGAATCTCCCGCCCGTATGTTAACCATTTTCTCCTCGCACCCAATGGGTTTTTTTTTTTCTCTCTCTCTTTCGCTCTCCCCTCCTGCCTCCGTCATCTTCTTTTCGCGCAATTTCTATGCGAGATACTTTTTTTTTTTATTTTATCAGCACGGCCTTTTTACTTTCTTGCAAAAATGTGTATTTTTTCGCTAAAGGGGGGAGGCGTTCAATCGGCAGCGAGAGAGACGGCGAAGGAGGCTCACACACGCAGGTTGTTTGAGGGAGGTTTTGTCTGCTGTGACGTTTCAACTCATTTTTTTTAGTCTTTTTTTTTTTCTTTGCTATTATTTCTGTCCGCCCCTCCTAATTCCCCCTCGCGCCTCGACTGACTCTCAGCGCGGCGAAGTTGTCTTCCTCTAGAATTGGTGTGTGTGTGTGTGTGTGTGTGTGTGTGTGTGTGTGTGACCCCGTACCCGCAGCACCCCCACAGCAGGTATCCACGGCGACCAGGTGGCGCACGACCCTCTTTGCGATTCTCCCAAATGAACTATTTTTTAAATGAAGCGAAAGAGTGTCACGAACCCCCCCCCCCCCCCCCCCGGCACCGTGCGCGCTCCCCCCTCTTGCCTTTCATGTCCAATGACTGGATGCTCCTGATGTATTCCCTTTGTATGTCACTGTCAGTTACGCAGGCGAGCGTTTAAGCTGCGTCTGATTTCTTTTTCATTACTGTTTTTTTTTTTCTTTTTCTTTTTTTAGTAGCGAGCGGGTGGGGGAGGGGCTGGGGAAGTGGGCCTGGAAGGGTGAGGGTTGGGGGGGGTTTCTTGGCACATGAGCAAAGAAAGAAGTGAAGCGGTGACGCGTCACGTCCCACGGTGCGTCGAAAACGAGTGGCGCCATCTGCGGGACTTTATTATAAATAAATAATATTACATTGAACAGAAAGCGCGACGAGCTAATTTTAGGCGGCCGGGTTTGGCAGAAGGGATTTCAGACGACAACAAAATCCAGGGTTGGAGGGGGGGGGGGGTGCAGATGATGAAAGTGGAAACTGTCATCTGTCTCATTTCTACAGTATTTAGAGTAATTTTTGTATGGACCTTAATTCCTGCCCCCTCCTGCCCTCTCCCATAACCCTTTTATCCTAATTGTTATCAGGCCCACGTGTGCTAGTGAGTGGTGTTTATTGTGCCATTTCATTCTGGCTTTTTTTTTGTTTTGTTTTGTTTTGTTTTTCATCACTGTTCCTTCTATGCAAAAACATGCCCTATTTTAGCCTTTGTACAGATTATTTTGTATGAGTAACAACATGTACTGAAATAAAGTGAAAGGAATCAGTTGTGGCTACTGTTTTTTTTTTTTTTTTTTTTCCCTTTCTTTCATCCCAATTACGAAGCCGTTTCACCGCCATCCTCCACACGGACCATTTCATTAACCCCGTTTGGGAACTTTAGGGAACGCCGCTTGTTTCTGTTTCCCACGCAGCGGCAACCTGTAAACCCAGCCGACACCGTTTGATTCCCAGTCTGGCATGTTTTGCCAAACAAACCCCCCGCCACCCCACCCTTCCCAACCCGTCTATACCCGACGATGTTGCAAGCCGAGGTTTTGTGTCTTTGTCATGCTAAGAAGCGGTGCCCTAGTTTTACTGTAGCGTCGCGTCAGATTTCTCTCGCAAAAAAGACAAAACAAAAACAAAAAGAAGAAATTCTGCAGAAATCCTCGCAGGATGACTCAATTAAAGGTCTTCAGTATTCCACCTGAAATCCAGGAATCATGTTTTATTCAAGTCGGCGTTTCAAGGTTCCGTGTCCCTTTTGTCGTCTAGATTTTTGTTTTCTTTTCTTTTCTTTCTCTCATTTTTAAATTTGATGTAATAAGTGAGCGCATGTGGGAAGACCCCACGGTGATCACACAGTCCTGATCAGCCACGAAAGACCAACCTTGGCTCAGGAAGAAAGAGTGGAGGGGGTGGATTATGGAACATGTCAAGGATGTTTCTGGGCCCTTTCAAGTCAGAAACCTCAGAGGGGCCTCGACAACTCGGCTCGCAACAAGCAAGCAAACTGCGTGACTGCAACGTGATTCTGCTTCTTCCTCTCAAAGTTTCCCCGGCAGACTGGCGCTTCATTTATTTAACGCCCGCCTCCGTCTAGACTGGATCGTGAGTTGTAACAGGTCTAATTACTGCCTAGTGCCTTAGTCCTCATCACCATCACCATCACCATCATCATCATCATCATCATTGTTGTCGTTGTCATCATTGTAGTCCTCATCACCATCATTATTATCATCATCGTTACCATCATCATCCTCACCATCATCGTCATCATCACCCTCATCATCATCTTCTTCTTCATCACCATCCTCATCATCATCAACACCATCATCCTCATCATCACCACCACCATCTTCACCATCATCATCATCAACACTCCATGGTAATTCTTCAACCTTGTCTCGTCTTTGTCTCTGCTTCATTGGCAGGACGGCAGCCCGTCGAGCTTTAATAAACCTGCAACAGCAGCAGCAGCAGCAGCAGCCAGTGAGGGAGGTTTATAATGAAAAGTATTAAAACTGTTTCTCATCCATCACTATCGCATTAAATACACGGATGAATCTCTCACTCACTAACAAAACACTGCATGTTTTAATGAGGTAATGTTCTCGAGGAGGACTTTTTACACTTCTCTGCATTATTAACAGTGGAGGTGAGGGGGTGGGGATCGGATATTAAGTGAGAAGGGTACTTCGGTGTTGTAACAATGGGGAGTTGTTCACCTTTTCTCCATTCTTTCCAACCAGTACAGAACATTGCTGGAATCCTTTTTGAATTCAGACATGCATTGTTGTTTTTTGGGGGGAGGGAGGGGTGAGGGGGTTTCATTTGTTCATTTCACAAAATATTTTCTCAGAACTCAAACATGTGGAACTCCTCAACTCTCTGAACGCTGCTCCCTTAAGAATAATCCAACCTCAGAATCTATTCTCTACAGAAAAATCCATCTGTTTTCTTGCAAAAGTGATCGCAGTTATAATGAGGCATAATTGGACAGGCATTATATCAGGAAGCCAACCATACAACAGTACAAGCAATGCATGCAAGCAACCTATTCCATTACAACTTCATGTATAATTTTCTCACTTGGGAGGGGAACCAAACTCAAAGGAAACACTCGGCACAACCCTTGTCTCTGGGGAAAAAAACCCTTGTCGTCCATTTGACATCAAACACTCACGGTAAAAAAAAAAAACCCTTGTCGCCCATTTGATGTCATCAAATGGTTGACATCACTTTTAAAACGTTGGTCACGTACTTTAAAAAGTAATTATTGTTTTTGTCCTCTGTCCTTTATTTAACTCAACTGTTTATTCTTTCACAATTAAAAGATAAAGATGTGCTTCCTCCTCGTCTGCTGCTCACAACGCAAGACTCTTCCGTTTGATTGATTATTTATCTATTTATGAACGTCCTAACCGCGCGTCAAACATCGAGACACACCGCACGTTCGTAAAAAAAAAAACAAACAAACAAAAAAAAAAACTGTCGTACAGATTAGAAAAAGCAGGTTGTCCGACACGTGAGGAGGCCCCTAAACGCATCTAATTACTGTCTCAGCACAGCTGCGGCCTCGGCACAAAAGGAACGTCTTCGTCCGGGTATCTCACCGCAGGAGACACTTTGACTTGACGTGACGAGGCAACGGTAGGGAACTTTTTTTGATTACAAATGCGCATACGTTATCGCAAGGACATTTTGGAACAACCTGTCCACACGGTGAGCAAACAGCGCACCTTCATCCTCAGATAAGGGGCTGCAACGCGGCGACGGATTCCATTCGGCCGCCGCTTGCAATCGCTCTGACGTCTTTCCTCATTAAAAAAAAAAAAAAAACGCCGGAGAGACTCGCACCTCTCCGAGCCCGGAATTAATGATATTTTTGGTCACAACTTGTCCGTATCGCTCTTTAGCAGCGGTGGGTTGGCTGAAAACGCAAACACCCCGGCGTCGCCTAATGAGATGAGACGTCCTCCCTCTCAGAAAAAGTCACTTCCGAAGCCGTCGTCTGCTGCCGGTTCACAGAGGTGGGAAGTAACGAAGTGCTAATACATTGATAGCATTTTCAGGTATCTCTGCGTGACTTATTGTGTTGTCAAAAATATGGATGTATCGATATTTTTGTTGGATACTGAAAATTAAAAACGATACGATATGACTTCTCCGGAGACTTGTATCTACAATCGTATGGGAGGGGGAATCAATAATTTTCCAAATGTCGTATCGAAGTCTGAAATCCAGTATTGTGACAACATATTTATTTTTCTGACGACTTTTTAATTTTACTCTCTGTATTTGTACACAGATATCAAAGTATACACTCCTTGCAGTCTGGCAGTGTGAAATGGCCAGGTGGTCATTGTTTTCTCTGCGTCACGCACACGTGGTTGGAGGTTGCACCAACTTAATACTGTAAGTACTCCGCGCCGTTTCACTAACCTCATATTTCTCCTTGTTACGTGAAGGCAGAAATGCTTGTCCAAAATCAAATTTTGAGTTAAGATGTCTTTCTTTGTGTTTAATTTTGATTGACTTGTTAATAAGTTAACTTAAAACAGTATACATGTAACAAATTGTATTTTTATGTTGAAAAAGGTAATGTTTTTAAGTCGTGCTAGCTAACATCCTGAATCATTTTATGAAGAGTATATTAGGGGAACAAAACGGCTCATTACTGTTGTATTTAAAATATACAAATTATGTTAAAAGTAATGCTTGTTGTTGCTTGAAGTGAAGCTAATTGAACCAGGCTGTCAATATAAAACTGGATCATATTTTGGAGGGAGATTAGTTCCATGAATAGCAAAAATCATTTTACTTTTTACTTAAGTACATTTCAGAACCTGTGCTTTCTTATTTTTACTTGAAGAAAAGAACTGAATCAGTACTTTTACTTTTAGCAGTGTATTTTATTTTTTATTTTTCTAACACAAGTATACATAATTTTACTACAATCCAGAATGTACTGTTTGGTGGTGGTTTGTCTTTGAGGTTGTGAACTAGAACAGAGAGCTGAGAGCTGTTTATGAGGTCAAAATGCTGGTAGGTCCGCCATTGCAGGACGTAGTGACTTGGACGTAACACAGAGAGACAAGCACATGGGACTGTGCGCCGAGTTCAAACAGGCGATCTGGCAGCAGGCTGACAATACTGCAGCGCTCCGAGGCCGTTCAGCTGCACTCGGCCGCAGATATTTTTGTGTAATCTGACCTGCGTGCCTGCGTGGACGGTTCTGGGTCTCACCAGCACGGCAGTGGGGACAGCGTCACTGCATCATGCCTCCCCCCCACCCTCTAGCTCCTCTCCCCCGTTTTTTTCCTAAGCTTTACACTGTCACAGCCAGCCACCACCACCCCGCCTGCTCATGGCGGCCAAGTATGTGCAGGAGCTGATCCGGGCCCAGTTCTGAAGGGAAGCGAGCGACGGACACGATGGACAGGCAGCTGAACTTGAACCGAGCGGAGACGTTCTCCTTCGTCAACCCCTGGATCCGATATTTCCTTTTCTTCTTCAGCTTCTTGTTTTGGGTGAGTAGAGTGTGTAAGGTGCGACGCTCTCCTGGGGTTTTTATCCAGTCAAAAAGCAAGGAAGCCATCACGAGGACATGCAGTTTTTAGTAACTCGTCGAGAGCCTCAGCACAAACACGGGGCCTCCTCACCGCCCTGGGTCTATTTCTGGTTTGGCACAGTTCTATATATATATATATATATATATATATATATATATATATATATATATATATATATATGCATATATTTGGAGGAGCACGTTAATCACACAGCACTGCAGCCTCGGGTTGGTTGTGCATTCAAACAGTGTTGACTCAGGCAACTCCTCATACACCTGCTAACCTTGTTGTAAGTCACGATCTGCATTCCCCCCCCCCCCCCCCCCCCCCCCCCAACTGCTTTTGACTGTGCGGCGCAGCGGTTTTACAACACCGGCATGTACAGCAACAAACAATCAAACAAACAAATGGGTGAAGTTCAGAGCAGAGACCATAAATAAATAAACAGCCTTTACCGAGTCCCACGTGAAAAGTGAGCTGCTGCTGAAGGTTGACGGATGGTTTCCGTAGCCAGATACAAGCTAGTTTAATGTAGAAATGAAATCAACGGAAGAGCTAAATCATGACATGCATGAAAAAATGAATGACATTAAAAGAAATGCGAGATAATTATAATCAGCCGAAGAGTCAATGGCTTCACCATTCATTCATCATCTTCCATTTGTGCATCGACTCAAACTACGGCGTTAACATCGATCATGACTTCATTTCTCATCCCATCCAATTCCAGCTTCCCGATAAAATGCTATGTTGGGCCGTCTGGAGGACTGGCAATGAGGTATCGGTGCCCTTTGTGATGTCACAAAAGGACAGTTTCGCGATTGGTGTGTCTTTGTAGGCTCAAGAAGTACAGGGTGGGTTTTTTTCATCATCACAGAACATTGGCAAGGTGCATTTTTCTCATCATGTGATCTTTGAAATGGCAACTAATTGTAGTGTGTGAATTTTTTAAGCTAGCCCGCCTGACGGCACGTGTCGTGTCTGGCAGGCTTCCTTAAAAAAAATGGCGATGCGAGATGGCAGCTAACTAGGAGCAAGATCCTTATTGCTCTATGGAGCTCTATGGAGCAATAAGGCCAGGAAAACCAAATTACTTTTATTGCACTGCAAGTAGACACTTTTATGAATGTATTTAGGGGCAGCATGTTAAACCTTTACCAAAATAAAAATCATAAATCAAGCCGTTTTTAACACACTGGACCTTTTAATGAACCGCCACCTGGTTTTAAACGGTACAAGTGAACCCAGGTGGAGGGGAAATCAAGCTCAGCTCTCACATCTCAATCAAACGGCTTCAAAGCCTGCCTGTGTATTCACTGCGTTCCGTTGGCAACTCTTAAAACCCAGTGAACAATTCAAACCAACTCCCAGCCGCCCCCCTCCGACTTAATTAACGCCGCGTCCGTTCAAATCGATTCCGCCTGTGTTGCGTTGCTAGCGGTGAAGATCATTTGCGAGTTCATCAACGCAATGAATAAGTTCCCGTAGTCGGCGCGGCACCGCCGTGGCCGTTGCAGGAATTAAAAAACCGCCAACAGTTCGATACGACCATTAAGCTCCCCGGGAGATCGATGCTCCCTCACCGCCGGTGGCTCACCCTGTGTGTGTGTGTGTGTGGGGGGGGAACCATTGTGTCTCTTTGGCTGAGAAAATCACATCCGCACCTTCGTCATACCCCCCCCGGTCCCCCTCCCCCCGGTCATTCCCATTCAAACGGTGTCGCGCACGCCCGCCGTGCTTGGAGCCAATCGGGGGGAGGGGGCAGCGGGCCCGCTGTGGACTTTGTTTATCAGACAGAGGCTCAGGAGTGAACACTGGCGCCCTAATCCATCAGCCCTTTGTGATGGGGTCCCCGCGGCTCGCTCCAGCCAGCTCGCGCCCACAGTCCTCGGGGAGAAGCCCCGATTCGTCCCTTTTGAAGGGGGGAAAAAAAAAAAAGAGAAAGAAAAGCGTGAAAAACCAAACACGGGTCACGTACGCGCGCTCGTGTGTCTCCTCGTTACAAATGGTCGCGCTTCCCTGACAAATGGAGGCGCTGGAGCTCTGCTGCGATGAGGAATATCCAGCCGGAAAAAATAAAGGCGAGAAAAAGCATTTCTCTCCGATATGCGGCACACGTTCCGGGGGGCTCGTGCTTCGTCAGCCTCTGCGTTGCCCCGGCAGATGATTACTGATTCAGGAAGTTTGAACGATGGTCCGGCTGCGACGGCTGGCAAAGAAAATAAGTAATATCTGTTTGGCAGCGACGCAACCGACCGTCCACACTGCAGCTCCCAGCGCAGTTTGAAAATCCTTTTTTTTTTTTTTTCACAAATGGAATAAAAGCACATTGTGCTGTACCTGCCAGAGGCGGCAAAGGTGTTTGCATACAAATTTGCATGAAAGTGTGGATATTTGTATCCATATCTAAGTAAGCGGTAAAGTAATGATTCAACTCCTTTACTTAAGTAAACGTAAGGGAAGTACAGGTTCTAAAACGTACTTAAGTAAAAAAAATATATTTTTGCCATTACTAAAACGCTCCATTCTTTGATAAATTTGCAAAAAACGAAATGGCTTTGGAACGCTCATTACTTGACTTTTCTTTGCTTTTTCAGCTGCAGCACAGCCAATTTGTAATCACTAACAGTTGTGACCAGTCAGCCGTTATTGGATCTTTGCACCATTAATAACAATAACCAATGTTATTTTCTACATTTTCATTTTTCTCTGTACTGCAAACGCACTGAGCAGTGACCCCCTCCCTCTCCCCCCAAAGCCGACATTCTTTAAAATATCATTCACATTTTTTTTTATTGAACTGCACGACGGCATATTTCAAATAGCTCCACTGCCATGCATCACTGACTGTAACTGAACTGTAATAATAATAAGTGAATTACATATTTTTGTGTCTTTGAATACTTTTAAACGCATCAGGTCAGATTCCAGATACCTCTACTTGCTTAGTACAATAACATCGTATTTGTACTTTGTTACTTCCAACCTGTGCTACATTCAGACCGTACCGATACCCAGCTGCACCGCGTAATTAAAGGAGCGTGTAAAAGTGCAAACGAAGGACGAGCTGGCGGTGACAAAGCGCACGCCGGGTTCACGCCCCCTTTGCTGCCGGAGCCGCGGCGCCTATTAGCTCACATGCTCCGCCGGCGCCACGACGCGTCCTTTAAGCAGCGCGGCGAGAGCACGAGCGGCGGCCCCGCCGGCGTCTGGAGGCTGCCACTGTTTTGAGAGCTCATTAAATGAAAAAATAACACTTTGCATCACCCGCCACACGCACAGTGTGGGCCGCCAACGTCTCCTTCGCGTTCAATATTTCACACGCTGGGTGCTTCTCTCTCTCTTTTTTTTTTTTTTCACCGCTGTAATGCATTCTTGTGTTTTCTACTTCGTCTTCTCTTTTCTTATTTTAAAGCACCGCTCCGCCTCTGACTGAGGAGATTTTCTGCGCTTTCTCTCGATCATTGACCTTTTTCTGTCATGGTTTTTTATTTTCTTTATCTCACCGTGCTCTTGTTCTCCACGCAGGTTTGCATTTCTAAAGTGCCGCAAGTGAAAAAAAAAAAAAAAATGTGAAAAAGAAAATCCAGACCGTGGCTTCAGTCAGTCACGGATCAGACAATAGAGTTTGAAACCAAGGTCGGGTCTGACTCAACGGAGAGATTCACACAGAACAACTGCAGGGGTAAATTTCAAAGGACCGTCATTAAATTGTGTTGTGAACTGAGAGAAAGAAAGGCGACATTTTGATGTTTGCAATGGAAGGTGATGATTAAACCGGCGCTGCTAAAATCGCCACGCGACCCTGCTATTTATTTTTTTCCCCCCCATAAGCATACAAACAGTGATGGTTAAATCTGGTGCAGCTTTCCATACCGTCGTCTCATCTTCATCCGCTTCCAAACCAACCAGATGATTGAAGACTGAGGACACGTTCTCTGCCAACTGTCTCCTAATGAAGCCAAACTATCTGTGGGACAATCGCAAGGACACGGCGCTGTTGGCGCCATTTGAAGTCCCAGTCTTCACAGTGTGAGTGCGTTGGGACGGCTGTGCTGGGGACCACAGCAGTCTGCACTAGTTAAGACGCCAGTAGAGCTCATTTGGCACCCGTGACAATAAAAGAAAAAATATATATATATATATATATATATATATATATACATATATATATATATATATATATATATATATATATATATATACACACACCCTATCCAGGGGGCCTCTCTTGGCTTCAATCTTAAAAAGCTTTGACGTTGTATTTCTTTTTCACTATTTTCACTGACGGTCTGTTTTGACAAAGTTAAAGTGTTCATTTATTTTGACCAATAAACATGTAGAACACGTACTCATCTCCCTCCGGAAGAGCAGGAGGACTGTCTGGGTTTTGCACCGGTCACTTGCGAAGACATGATCCAGCCTTGACCTGCCTGGTGCGTCTCTCCCCCTCCAACAGGTTTTCTCCCTGCTGATCGTTGCCATCGGGGTCTACGCCAAGATTCAGAAAGCCACAGGTAAAACGCACCATCTGTTTGACCACACCCACTTGTGTGTCTGTTCAGCGATAGGCTACCGTTTGCAAGGTCCCACGTTTAGCGCTTTGCCTTTGTTTGCGCACGTCACAAAGGGTGCCGACACGTCTCTTGTGTTATTGACGCACCCAGCCGGGTATTCATGTGGCTTCGAGATGTGCGGAAGTCTGACGAAACGTCAGCTAGCGCTAGCTAGCATAAAGCTAAAGAGCTAAATATGCTTTTGTCAATCATGTGAGCCCGTCTGTGGTGAAATAATATGGGGCCTTTAAACAGAACATGAATTGTGTGAGTCCTTGCTCTGTATTTCTGGTCCTTTAGCCTTCCGGTGCAGAATTAGAGGTTTAGAAGTTTAGTGGGTCAGTGATTGTTAGCCATTTTCACCACTCTAGCGTGATTCATTTTGACTTGTCATTTATTTCTTTTTTGGGATGACGGATGGATTAACCTGGCTTTGGACTGATCACCTGTCAGTGCTCTGAGAACATCCTGCACTAATCCCCAAATGATCAGTAGCCTATGAAGAGAGTGGAGAGGGCAGGCATGATAATAAATAAATAAATACATATAAAAGCGGAAGAAAATATGTGCAGGCCGAGCGAAGGTGAGGTGGAGATAAACACGGGATCCTGTCGTGTTTCCCGTCTCCCTGGCAGACGCGGTGCGGGACACGTTCCTCGTCGACCCGGCCGTCATCCTAATTGTGGTGGGGGTGGTCATGTTCTTCATCACCTTCTGCGGCTGCATCGGGGCCCTGCGAGAGAACATCCGCCTCCTCAAGACGGTAAAAAGGCACCACGGGCCGGTCGTTGAGGCTGCCCGTGCTCCGCTTCAGAGGCATCATCAGCCAAATTTGCATTCAGCCATCGCCGAGGCTCTCGCGTCTCATGAGCAATAACAGATCCGCAAGTCGGTTGTGATTATGTGCTGTGCTGCATTTTTTTATTTTAATTACCACCCTTCTCTAGTTCTCCTTCAGCCTGACATTGGTCTTCCTCACCCAGCTGGCCATGGCAATTCTGGGCTTCTTCTACTCCGATCAGGTACTTGTGTTGCCGCTCTCCCTGTGCGCTGATATTTCATTATGTAAATCGCACAAATGTGCCCGTACTTAACTTTCATTTCTGGATCCGTCACACGGGTTTTGGCGTCGGCACGGCTCCCTGCGCAAACCACCTGGCAACATTGGAAATAATAGTGATAATTATAGCTGCTGCCATCTGCGAGTCCTGAAAGTTGACACCACCTCATTAATTAACATCTACGAAATAAAGAAAATTCCATTGTCAACCACAACTTCCTTCAAGTGGTCAGAAACTTTGGCAAACTGCTGTGGAAATCCAACGAGGAGGGCCCGGCTCCAGCGGTTGAGTTTTACAATCACAGCTGGTTTTCAAATGAAGCAGGAACTTTGGGAAGTTTTCTATTTACTCTTTAGCTGAATCACGCCATACACCTCTCTGATCCCACAGGTCAGTGGTGCAAATCCAGTGTTGCTCCCTGCACCAGCACGAGGCCTTGAACTGGCTCAGCTGGTTCCAAAAGAATCTGATTGGTTGGTTTGAAATTGATGTAGACAAAGGGTGATCCATTCATTCATTCATTCATTCAATTACTACTTATCATTTCACTGCTTTTAACCATGTTTTCAGCATCAACACTGCTGAAACCACTGATTCTGTGAGAATGTGTTTGCGCGGACACAGAGCTCTGTCACATGAGCATCTGGCCCTTTAAGAGTAAGCACAGAGCAACCAGGTGATCTGTTGAAGTCACTTGACGGAAACGCACTTGAAGGGCAATTCCGAGTTTTCAGAACTTTCCAACTTTTGCGTGTTACTTGTTTGACTTTACTCAAACAAGTCTGTGAAGCCAATTCCAGACACTTCTGTGTTCGACTTCGCTGGCGGGGAGTCGCTTTGACCCAGTGGACCTGCCGCCACCCAAAATGAACAAAGATTTTCTCCGACACTCTGGATTAGTGGAGACTTTGTGCTTGCTTACTTTTTGGGCTTTGCTTCCAGGAATTAAATTCCAAAATTTATTGGTGGTGTTTGCGTGTGGCACCGAGATTAAAGTGGAATCTAACTCCAGACAGGCAGCCGGTTCAGGCCTCCTCGAGAGAAGCCAGGCCTCCGTGGAATTTATCGCAGGCCATCGCCACACAAATCCGACCATTTAGATTTCAGCCTAAATTTAATCCATCCTCTTCTAAAGCCACGCACATGCTATAACAATTGTCTCATGAGATCAGGCCCTCTTAAGTGCCAGGCACGCTTTGAGAGCTTTGCATGGACCTCGGACACAGGGCCATGATGGGAAGTTTTTCATTGTGTTAGATGTTTATTTGTAACAGAGCACATCTTTCAGCTCTTCGGCCAGCAATTCGTTGTCAGACAGACAGACAATTTGGAGCGGCCTGTGCTTTAATGCTTCAATTTTTTTCGTGGTCTGCCATGCCGCTTTTTGCCCTTTTTCCCTCTTGGCTGCCACCACTATTGCATGGTCCAACATTAACAGGAGAAAGAAGTAAAGAGCAACTGGCCAGCCGTACTATTCTATGATGGTTTAGTATGACAATAAGTGATTGAAGGCAAAATCTCAGTGTCTGAAAAAGTCTGCTACAATGAGTAGTATCACACACACACACACACTGCAGGGTTTTTTTGGCGAGGGGCAAAAAAGAGCGTGATAGAATGTAAAATCTCAATATATCCAGAAATCGAGAAAAAGCTTTATCCCAACCCTAACACTCGGTCCAACCCCAACCCTAGCTCTAAACCTAACCCTAGCTACAACCCCAACGCTAACCCTCCTACCCTAACCCTAACTACAAACCCAACTCTATCCCTTACCCTAGCTAACCATATCCCTAACCCTAGCCCCAACCCTACCTCAAACCCAAGCCCCTCCCTAACAACAATCCTAAACCCAACCCTAACACTCGGTCCAACCCCAACCCTAGCTCTAAACCTAACCCTAGCTACAACTCCAACACTAACCCTAACTACAAACCCAACACCTACCCTAACCCTAATCAAACCCTAACCCTCCTACCCTAACCTTAACTACAAGCCCAACCCTATCCCTTACCCTACCTAACCCTAACCCAACCCTAGCCCCAACCCTAACTCAAACCCCTCCCTAACAACAATCCTAACCCCAAACTCAACCCGAACAGTAATCCTAAACCTTGCTAACCAACCCAAATGCATCCATCAATCAAATCTCCTGGACCTCCCTGTGCACCTGCAAATATGTCTGAGCCATCAAACTCCAGCTGCTGGAGTTTTGAGTCCACTGAGAATTAAAACGCATCGATAGCAATGGAGAGATTCGCTGATATTGGTGTCTGTCAGAGAGTTGGCTGGCTTGACGACACCTCCCTCATCCCATGCGTTCTGTCAGCACTTGGACTGCCTGCTGCTAAACAGAGCAGTTTAACAAGCCTTGCAGCATCCTTCCTCGCTAAATGATTCAAAAGCTTTGGCACTTCAAAGTGGAACCGAATGTTCTATTTCAACAGATCCCTTGAAGGAGAGTTTGCTGCTAATGACATGGGGAGGTGTGGCGTTTGGCTGTGAGCCCTGAGAGTGCACTGTACCGCGCAGGGAGGAAGGGGAGGGCGAGTGTCTGAGCATGGAGAGTGGGCGGGACAGGGAAATCCAAACACAATTTAGTAAAAACTACTTTAGAGTAAAAGAATTTGGAATATTTTGATTCGGCTCACATTTGTTTTTTGTTTTTTTTAATCAACATAACCTGTTGTAACGTGGCTCGTAATGGAAAAGATGAAATAGCCTTCAGCGAAAGTCTTCGCCAAGGTTAATTTTCAGCTTAATGGAATTTTAAAGTTCAGCCACTAATTAGCATAAGGTTCCCCCCATTAGCATACATTACATCTGAGGACAGACTGCACAGCCCTCTATTATTTAAGGAATAAAAAAAAAGTTTTATTTTTACCTTTTCCATGCTAAATAGAAAATAAAGAATAATATTCTGCACAATGCAATCAATACTCTGACGTTTGTATGATTTTAATTGTATTAATATTCTGCACTTCTGCTCGCCTACACCACTATTTATGATAGATTCATATTATGAGAGGGAGGGGGAGAGAGAGATGTGTTTTTAAGTGTACATAAATATTTGCACACAGACATATACGTGTGTACATATATTTACATAAGGATTACAATAGCTGCAAGACAGAATGAGTGCGCATTTTTTATGCATACTCAATTTTATGCAAATCAAGTCCTGTCTGTGAATCTGAAATATCTACCAGATCGTTTTTTGTTTTTTTTAAACAATCCTGACGTGCTCCATTTGGAGTTGGTTAACCCAGTCACAAAGGCTATTTTTATGCAACCGATGCAGCAGCAAAGTAATTAACTGAGCCACAAAAACCCAAGAGGGTCCGGCACCAAGGTCACCGCGCATCTCCGCAACTGGTTAATGGAGGAATTAGCAGAATAGCTGCCCCTCCAGCAACTTGCTCTCTTTTTTTTTTTTTCAAAAGGACGCCATTAAATATTAACGGACTAAAATTCGTCCGAACGTGGGATAGCTTATATTTTATTATTTTGTTGGTGAACTTCACTCCGTGCTCTCCCTCTCAGACTCGGGATGCTCTGGGGAAGTTTGTGAAGAAGGCAATCGTGCACTACCGGGACGACTTGGATCTTCAGAACCTGATGGATTCCATCCAGAAAGAGGTTTTTCCCCGCCCGCTACCGCTTCGCGAGAGCACGTTTGGCTGCTGCGCCGCATGTCACACAACCGTGTTCACAGCGTGCAGAATGGGAACAGTGAAACCAGGAAGGCCGTTGCGGCCGTGGGCTTCGGAGCCGTCTGTTATTTTGGCCCCGGCGAGAGAATTTTTCCGGTCCGCACGCTCCCTCATGGTTCCTGTGCGCTGTGGGTCCCCGCATTCCGTGTCACACTCCCATCTGCATGGCCTGGCACGCCTGCGAACCTGGGTTTTCCCACGGGAGAAGCCCACGCTGGCAGGATGTACGGCGGGAAAGAGCGGGGCCGTGTTCCTGTTGCTAAATATAAACCTGTCCCGTGTTCTCTCCTCCCAGTTCAAGTGCTGCGGGTGGAACAACTACACAGACTGGTCGTGGAACCTCTACTTTAATTGCACGCAGGAGAACCCCAGCTACGAGCGCTGCGCCGTGCCTCATTCCTGCTGCATTCCGATCCCCGGAGAGGTGTGTGAGCAATTTTCTTTTTCTTGTTTTACCCTCGTGACTTCCTTTCTGCTGAAAACTGATAGACTAGATCGATAGACTAGCGATATTTCTAAAATTTATACAAAGTACAGTTGTGATTTGGTGTTTCCATTGAATGCTGTGAAGCGCATAAGCCGTAATTCTCGTAACATCTCGTCCCGAAAGATTTACGAGAATTATGTTTGCGATCGTTTCCGTCAAGAATGGTTGTTACATTTTTCTCTTTGATTACTTGTAAAAGATGTTCTCCTCCTCCATCCAAACATAACGCACCATTTTTACTTGACGTAAACTGGTCATGTGACCCGCGTAAGTCACGTCCATGACACGTAAATGCGGGGGAAAAAAGTGTTTCCGTGACACTTTTGCGCTACGCGTCTATATGGATGCATATGAAAAAGAACCTCACGAGAGCATCAAAACCTTTTAGCGACATTTGAGAGGTTTTTCAATGTTTAGGTGTTTACGTTAACAGTTCATTGCGCTGTGTAGATTTTGCGCAATTCTAGGGGTAATGGAAACGCAGCTATTGTCTGTGTAGCTACACACAAGACTTGAATTGGGTCTTTGTGCCAGACAAAAGACATGTGTTAGCTGTTGAATGAGGTTTAGCAGCCTTCAGCTGTAGATGCTGGAGGGTGTTGCAAGTTGATCCCTACAAGTGTCTGTAGTTCTGAAATGTGTATATTGTAATTTCTATGTAAAAAGCCAACAGCTCCTCCAAAGCCCAGCATAGCTAAGGAAACAAGACAGATTGTGCACGATGCTGGATTAATGGGTGAACCAAGAGAACAATTTGTCTCATTGTGGCGTGTCGACTCATACAGTGACTCATTCGCACATAATATCGAGTGGCGTCTCCAAACGTGATGCCTCCAGATGACAGCTGCAGAAGCTGAATGGAGACTTGCACTGCGGTGACAAACACCATTTGATTCATTTCGACGCCCGGCGAGCCCAAACTGCAGGAGCTATTTATTGCCTTTGCCTGCGGGCAACCTGTCTGCGTCCACAGGTATAAATTCTCGCTGGCGGTTTGGGTTGCTTTCCTTTTCAATAATTCCTGAAGTGACACACAAAGAGCTGGTCTGACGGTCGCCCCCCCCCCGCCGTCCCAACTCCCTTGTGGAAAATCGGAAGCGATAAGTCCTGACGAGTGAAACAGTCTTTGGGGTGTGTGCATCATGAGGTCACTTTGTCATACATCAATGGACCTAATGACATTATAATTATGACAGGAAGTTGTGGCACAAAAAAAAAGAATGTGGGAATGTTAATCATGACTGACCAACAGATGCAACCTGATAGTGAAGAACACGATCAAAGATTGCGGCTTGGTTAATACGTTTGAATGAATATACTTCAAACAAAAAGGCAGAAACGCAGTCTACTGCACCCCCGTAAGAAATGACGGCCTTCACTAATGCACGCACGGCCATGTGGACACCCAGAGGTTCTTGTCTCACTGTCAGCGATGACATTTTCCTCCGGATTGTGGAGCGACTGAAGACTCAGGAGTCCGTGTAGTCGTGACGCGTGCATATTGATCCAACATCGGCCCACGTGGTAAAAATGATCAAAGCAACCTTTTCCTACAAGAGGCTGGAAAAAAAAAAAAATCAAGTGCCAGAGCAGCTGACGCAGTGCTGCACCCTGCTGCTCACAACCAGCAACTGCACCTGGTCTTATCCTCGCAGGGGGCTCGGTAGCAGCGCTTGTCACATCATATGGATTTTTTTTTTCCTGTCTTTGTCTTCACCCTCTTTACTCCAATTCTCTTGTCAGCGCAGTTCTGCAAAACATTGCCTCCGCTGCCAAAATGCTTAATGTCCTCGCGAGCTAGCGCAAGTGAAGGGAAGCGTGGGCGCCTGCCAAGACTCCCTCCCAGTGCTTTGCCTACTTTCTGCTCACCGCGTCTCCGCCGTCTCTCCCTCTCTCTCTGTCGTGCGCAGGCAGTGATCAACACCATGTGCGGTTTCGGCGTCCAGACCCAGAAGTACCTGGACGCCAACAAGTTGATCTACCCGGTGGGATGCGCCGACCGGGCAGTGATTTGGATCGAGTCCCATCTCTTGTTGGTGGGAGCACTCGCCCTGGGACTGGCTTTGCCTCAGGTACCAAAATACAGATGTGCGTATAAATATATATATATATATATATATATATATACATATATATATATATATATATATATATATAATCTAAAGCGCACACACCTGAGGCGTTCTCTTCACTAATTAGGAGCAGTTTTTTTCCCTGCACTGGTGACCCTTCCAGCCAAGAGCGTTGGTGGAACCAGAGTGGGCGTCCTCAAGAAGCCTAACGTGCTCAAAGGACTCAATGAAAGTATCGACAGGAAGCTCCCCGCGATCGAACGCTCGGCCTTCGACATATTGACACCGCCCTGCTCCATCAACGCAGCAGAGCGTTTAAGTGGCCAAAGGCTCTCAGAAACGCTCAGTTAGTCAGCAGCCAGTATTCCTCAAGTAGAGGAGCGGGCTGCCGTCGACGAGGGAGCGTTCCCGGAACTGAATGTGTTGGGTTTCAGTTGGGGAAATTTCGGCCACCCGTCTCTCTCTGACCCCCCCGTCAGTCAGAGTTGCCAATCACTTTCTCTTTAGCTGTGGAAAACACAGGAAAAATGAAAATCTGCAGAATTTCTTACCATGACAACCGTCGCCAGGGTGAACCTCGGGTCTTGACACTTGATCATGAATTTCGCGCCGATCTATTTGCGTTGCAACAGGCAGCCTGCGACGCCACATAGTGTTTGCACGTTAACAGAAAATGAAAGATTGTTCTTCCACCCACTTTGCCCTCAGACTCATTTTGAGCCCTGTAAACACAAATCAAATAATACTCACATCAGCAGAGAATCAGAAAATATAATTTCTTCCCGTCAAGTGGATACAAGCGGCTCAGAATCTTTTTTCCAGTCGATGCCATTTTATTACAGATAACTTGAAGAAAATAAATCTTGATTTATGAGAATTGAAAAGGTGAATCTGTGCGCTTCAACCAGAACAGTGCATTTGTCCAATTAGTGTTGACTATTTTTGTCCAGAAAGCCTTGTTTTACATTGACCCATAGGGGGCCTCGTTTTATGAGCTAATAGGAAGCCTAATTTTATACAAGCCAATAGGATTTTTTTTTAAGATTGGGGTTTCGAGTCTGTGGTTTGACATCTCTGGGTTTTAAATAAATAAAGAGAGAACACTGAGAAACGAAGGCTTTGGTTCACCATGATAAATAGCTCGGGGGGGTGTAACCTGGACTGTGGTCTGGCAGATTGGTTTAAGTCTCTCCTCTGTCAATGTTACAGGCTTGTATCACCCTGGGCTGTCCGCCCTGACCAAATTCGGCAGGATAAAAATGAAGTGTCCTATCCTGTAAGCAACACGGAGCTGAATTTGTCAACATTTCAGTAAATAAAGACACAATTCAATCTGTCAATGAACTATAAGTTGAAATAAATGCACAAACAAATAATCAGAATGTGATTTAGTTGATCTGAAGTCAATTTATTAGAGAAGAAGACTATTCTTCATCACATCAAAAATTTCAACGGTTAAAACAATTGAGTAAATGCAATGGCACAATTTGCCACAGCGATTTATTGATAGAAGATAAAGTTTTATTCAGAGAAACCTTTTATAAGCAGCAAAATCACGTAGCTTTTGCAGCGCCGGCTGAGTCGCGGCTGGGGGAGAGCAGGGCAAAGCGGCTGTTTGGATAGCAAGCGCTGCCACCTCAGGGCTAAATAATTAGTCGGCCTGCTCAAGGAACTGATTCAGGTGCTGTCACATTGCGTTATCACGCCGCGGTGCCGCTCGGTCTTCCGCCTTGACTACCGGGCCCAGTGCCTCCCCAAAGATTTTACTTCGCGGGGAGGCGAGTTCCTGTCAAAACAATTGTATCAGTGCTCCGAGTCGCCTTGATGCACACCGCGCGACAAACCTTTGTCTCTCGTTGCACATGCCGACATCAGAACCTCGCTGAACTGATCAAACTGCTGTTTGCGGGAAAAGCAACAAAAAAATATGCAAAATCCCTGATCTGAGAGATGTGACATAATCCCGTTAGGAGCGACGGCCGAGTGTATTCCGGTGACGTAACCCAGGCTCATTGAAATGTTTCCACTCTGCGCCGAAGGAGCTCCGCAGCAGCAATCCAGGGGGACCGGGGGATGCTCGGCGCATGCTGTTAAGACTTACAGAAGAGCGTGCTCTGTAACTTAAAGTGGCTGCCTCTGTCCTCTAGATTGCTGGCATCGTGTTGTCCCAGATGTTGATCTCTCAGATCCAAGATGAGATTACTTCAGCGTTGTGAGCGGACACAGAGGAAGAGGAGCGAAGAAGAGAGCCTACAGCACAGTGTTGGGCCGCTCTGACATAAACAAGGTCATGTCTGATTTTATTTTTTTTTTTTTTCCAAACCACTACTGTTGTAGCCTTCGAGAAATCTCGAACAGTGCTGCTAGAATAAAAGAGTACAATTTACTGAGTAAACCAAGAAATCACCAAGACATGAAGAGTGCAAAATGTATCTTTATTGCATTAAAACAAGATTTTTGTATGGATCGTGACAGTTTTATGTTATTACTTGTAGAGTTACATTGATTTAAGACGGTTTATCTAAGAAAGCTACACTGCTGCAGACTGATTACAAGTACATCGGGTGGAAATCGGCCCCTAACCGTTGCACATGCACGTTTTTTTCGGAATGTTATATTTTCCCCCGTGACGCAGGGCGGCCGCTTCCTTTCACTTGGCAAAGTCGCCTTCGAAACGGGAAGCTTCGGTAGTGTTTGCACGCTGGGAGCTCTTCAGTCGTGAAGGGCCAGGGCTTTTTTCATCAGGCGATCCGTCAGACAGGAGTTGGGCCTGATGGCCTCACGCTCCACCAAGAGACATCTGGAGGGGGTTTGGAACAAACACAAAGTGTCGGTAAGTGCCGGGGTACCGTCGGACCAACTTGCTTTCGGAAAGGCGAGCGAACAGGCAAAGCTGATGTGTACTGAAGCTGCAAGCAGCGACGGCCCAATACCACGTCCATCCTGCAGGTTAACAGATGTAACTGTAGGTGGCCAAAAAAACGTTGCGATGTTCCGCGACTAATCGGTATTTGGTGGCAGTGGAATCGACTCACCGAGCCGCACTGTTCCGCGACATATCGGGACAAGCGACCCGGGTAATAATCGGCTCCGATCGGCACCGCACTGATCGGCTTGCGATGGAGCCAAAAGTGGCCAACAACTAAGAACACTGGCCACCGCCGGACTCCTGAATTCTGTAGCACTTCATCTACGCAATCTCGGCGCGATGACGTCAGACACACAGCATTGAAAGCGGAGGGGGTGAAGGGTTTGGGACAGATGCGTCTCAGTGTGAACAGCTCCAAACATGCCGATCTGGTTCGACTGTCCGGGACGCCACTCTACGCAACGATTTAGTTTTTGCCGCTGTTGCAATCATATGACGTCGCACTCCAGCCGCGCTAAGCGACGCCTCCGCTCCGACGTCGTCGCTACAGCAACCTGTCAGATGGGTCAACGATGTGGCCCAGTCTGAACAGAGCCAGATCCCATTTGGACACTGGCTAAAAAAAAAACAGTGTGGACAGTCGGCCCTAAAAATCGGATTTGAATCACATTCGCCTGCAGTCTGAACGCAGCATTTGTGTGGCAAAATTTGGGAAGTGTGTACAAGTCAGAGGTGGGCAAACTTTTTGACATTGGTGACCCACCTCATTGGAGAAAATAAAATATATTATGGGATATGTAGAAAACCTGTGCTTTAGTGTCAATTGAAAATGACCAAAAGCTTTACAACAAAATATCCAAGATATGAAATGACTCTTAAAACACTAAAGTAAATGAAATAGTGTTTTTTTTATGACTTACTTACTATTAATATCATTTCTTTAAATTCAGCGGGCCAGATTAAAAAGCTTAACTGTCTGCATTTGGCCCCTTAGGCCTTAGTTTGCCCACGCCTGGTATATATTTGCTCAAATTCAGGTTTTGGAGAGGCGTGATAATAACAGAACAGACATCGGAGCGCCGCTCGTATGTTTGAAATGCAACTTCAGAATGTTCCAGTGGACGGCGGCGCGGGAGCTGCTGTGATGATGAAATCCAATGTTTGGAGAATCTTTCAACGGAATCCGGCATGAGAAAACAAGGCCCCGAAAGGAGGTCAGCGGTGAAAACGCAAGAGGCCGGCGCCTCCGGCGTGCCGTTACCTTCCCACTTTCTGCTGGTGTCTGTCGTCCGATTTCAGGGCGGTGTGGATGAGGAGTTGATTGAAGACGTCCCTCTGGAAGAAAATAAACAAAACAAATGTAAACCTATGAGTAAACGGCCGCCTTCGCGCCACTTGGCAGCCCCTCTCCTCAACCAGCGGTGGACTGTGTGCTTGTGCGCCGGCCAACCCTCCTCTGGAACCAATTTCCACGTACGGAAGAACACCGACTGCTGGCGAAGCCATCAGCACCCTTAACAGGGATTTATTATTCATGTCTGCGCAGTGTACTGCCGGTCCCCACACCGCGCAGTGTGTTTACACACTGGGAGCTTTCAGGCTTTTCACACTGCGGGGGCACACTGCTCCCCCCCCCCGCCCGCCCGGCCTGTTTCGCAACACAGATTTCTATCTTATTCAAGAGGATGTGAAGCTCCTCACTAGTATTAGCGGTGCGTTCATTATCGTACATCCCCTAGAAAGCCATGACGGAGGCTGCGTCGTTGATAACCACAGCAATACCGATTCCTTAGTCCGTTAAAATTACACTTTTGACTGAGGTTGATTAAATGTGAAGAATTTTAATAACTTGAGATGCAGCGCTCCGTATGCTGCTACGAGCTCCGAGCATCGATCCCGCACAGCTTCCACTGCGGCACCGGCGTGGGGGATCGATAACGAGATCAATCCGCCCACCGCTACTTGGTATAGAAGAACCCAAGCCGGCGTTCTAATTTGTCATCGCGATTACTATTCCTTCTCCCGTGGACTTCACCTGCGCGTCGCTGCCTCCTATGTCCACGATGCGGTAGCGCAGCGGGTACAGAAGCTCAAACGCTCGCTTGTAGTTTCCCTGGTCGTACTCCATCATGGCCTGGCACATGGCGACGCCGACGGTCTGGGCCGTCTGGTACTGGTAGTTGTCTCCCGGTTCTCTGCAGAAACATCACAGCGAGAGGTGAGGTTTTGGTGAAGGCGGAAGGCAGAAGTGGAATCCCGGGAGGTAAACGTGTGATTATGAAGCAGTTTTTCCAATTTTTTTTTTTATCCTTTCCCATTTGCCTTGTTTGTTATCATGAACAAAGACAGGCAACATAATATTGCCAAGATGTTTTCAGACATAAAAACCTGGGGAGACGCATGCTGACTAAAACTACAGGATACTGTTAAATGAGAAGGACCCTGGATATAATAAAAAGCTGCTTATTCAATCTGCTGTCGTTTGAAGGCGGACAGACTGTAGCGCTGCATCAAGTAAAGTCAACTTGTCACCAACTCCACTATAAACCTAATTTACCACCTCGTGAGAGCCTCCAAGCAACAGACACCCATTTACTGTGCGTCATGACTCGGATAACAGGTAGGTGAAGGTAAATAATTGCAGATGGAGGAAAAAAAAAAAAAAAATGCTTGTTGGATGATCGATGACCCTCCAGTATAAATAAGTGACATGTTTCACTTCCTGACATTTTTTTTATAAAGCAATGGTGAAGTCTATCTAAATTACAGAAGAGGATGGGGACCACAAGAAGAGAAAAAAAATATATAAAGATTTCGAGATTATTCTTGACATTTTGACTTATTTCACGTAGACGCTAATTGCAAAATTTTGATTTTATTCACAAAATTTTGTCTTTTTTACATCAACTTTAAAGTCAAAAGGCTCCGTGCGCAAGTCTAGTGGAGTACCTCCGTTTTCAGCAGGTTACCTTTAACTGTGGGTAACTACGTTAATCCACCATCCGTCCAGTCTGCTCGCCAATTTCCACTTTATTTGAGAAATTTCTAATTTATTCATGTATTTTTTTAACGTCAACTTTTTTCACGAAATTTCAACTTTATTCACAGAATTTCAACTTAAAACTTCAATAAAAATCTCCTTCCTGTAATATTTTTGTCTCTACTCGTGGCCCTAATCCTCTTTCATACTAAACATAATATCCTTGCATTGTCAACATTTATAAAAAAAAGAAAATCGGTGTATTTTGGAAACCGTGACCTTGGATCGATCATCGGCGTACGAGCAAACTCCCTGAGGTCATGAAAATGAAAGAAAAAAAAACTCAATACAGCAGAAAATCTGGATTTGCTTGGATTTCCTCAGACAGTAAAGTGTGTTGGCACGATTCACTTCACTTCCAGAGACTCGGCGCTGCTGTGAGCTTTTAAGCCTCTGCTCAGAGTCGCCGCCTCAGAACGCCAAAGCAACTACGTGAAAATTACATTAAGGCAAAAAAAAATAAAGAAGAAGAAAAATATCATGGATTATGAAAACTATGCAATGCTCCCAGACCCAAAGTGCGAGGGACGGAATTAAATATACACCGAGCTCCGACGCGTCCTCGGGGCTTTCCTGATAATTCAAAGCGGAGCCGGCGCTGAGGTCTCAAGAACTCCCCGCAAAAAGGTGCATTATTCTTCATCTCTCGCGTCTGCCGCTTTCTTACGCAACGGCAGGGGGGGTGTGAACATGATGTGGTTTTTAAAATGCAGCCTCCCCGTGGACTGCGGGCTGCGCGAAATGGAAAACAGCGTCTGCGGTCAGATGCCACGGAGCTCCGCGGAGAGGGAAGACCCGACTCCATCCGAGAGTTCTCCTTCCGACTGGGTCCTCTCTTCCTCCTCTGACCAGCCTACGCGCCATCGTGTTTTTTTTTTTCTTCTCTTTTTCCTCATCTGACTTTTACATAAGGCCTGAGTGGCTCTTATGTAACTCCTGGCGAGATCTGTAGAGGTGCACGGTGAAGGGAGAGGAGGGGGACGGCTCGGCTCGGCTCGGCTCTTACTTGGCCAACTCCTGGAGGCCCTCCAGCAGACGCCGGGACGTGGCGCTCTCCTTGGCTCCCAGCGACGCCATGAGGAAGTGCACGTCATTGAACAGGGTCACGTGATCGTCGGTGTGAGGCTGCGTCACCGGGAGCAACTCCCGCCAGCGCTCCCCCACGCACACACCTGACACGGGAAGTAGGGGACGTTAGGACAAGAAGTTTGTTTCTGAACGTGAGAAAGGAAGAAAATCACCTAAGAGAAGAAAACGATTTAGGACTATTTGGCCTCATTAGGAGTTCCCTTTAAACCTGCGCTATCTTAAATAATCTCAAATGAGATGCTTGCGCTGAATCTTCGGCCTGCTTGCAACACATTGGCTGATGTTGCAGCACCGCATGCAGGGCTAATCCCCGTTATTCCCGAAGATTCCTCCCATCTCTCCAGGTTGCTGTATGCACCAGAGTACGCTGGGTAAATCACCGGTGGCTAATCACCGTTGGCTGGTGGTCAACTCCCTTCCTTACCTTCCATTTCCAGCCGGTAGAGCAGCGAAGAGGAGTCGACCATGTCCAACATGGATCCTGTGTTCTTGCACCGTCTGAAAATCTTCGGAGAAACAGCACAGACCCACAGACTTTGACTACCGCGGCCCGGAGACCGCCGAGGGATGCAGCCATTTAATGGCAGCCGCAAATATAAAAAATAAAAAAAAAATGCATTTTTCAAAGAAATGAATTTTTCAAAACAACATTTATATCTTGCCGGACGGACGCCGCCCGAAACGAGCCGTGAAACATTCATGAAGTGCCGCTGACGTGAGAATTTGTGTTGTGTGGGAAGTCGGGCCAGAGTGGTAAGAAACACCATGGCCTCCTCTCGAAGAAGGTGCAAGACATGAAAGGGCTTTACTTTAGATTAGTTCCCCTCTCTATTTTTAGTGTGGATGAAAAAATAATCAGCTTTGGCAGCTGACAGCAAAATGTGTCTTGCTGCAGATTTGACCTCCATTTGTACACACTTGCCTTCTTGAATCACAACAAGCAGAGCGCATTGCTTTTAGTCGGTCTCCCCCGTGTATTGGTACACGCACGGCCTTTCAAAGGGCTCGGAGAGACGCGCCATTAAAGTCTCGGGCGCAGGCTCTCACACACACACACACACACACACACGCGCGCACACACACACACACACACACACACACACACACACCAACCTGAGAATCGAAGATCTCCAGCGCTTCCTCGTACTGCCTCTGCAGAGGAGTGGGGTGGGGGGGTGGGGGGGGGGAGAGAGATTGACATGAATAACGCAGTGACACGAGTCGGCGCTGACAGACTACGGGATGCGCAGATGCCGGCATTATTGTCACAACATCATAAAGCCAAAAGTCTTAAATGACCCGCAGGACGGGGAATGATAGGCGGGAGCCACGTGGCCGCCACTGGCGACCGTTCAGCCGGCACACAGATCTCTTACCTTCTCGATGAAGTACAGCGCCCAGTGCCAGTAGTTGTGGCTGGCCAGCGAGTCGGACGGCTGGAAGGGAACGATGAATAACGTAATGAATTAGTGATGATTGATCGCTGCATTTCAACTCTGAAATCTCTCCTCCGTCTTGCCAAGCTCCGATAAAAAAATGTTTTTTTTTGTTTTTGTTTTGTTTTTAATGTGAGACGTTTGTCATGTCTTGTGTTTCCTGTTTTCTTTTGAAGTCTAGAGTAACCTTCCTCTCATTTCAGCTCACGTTCCCTTCCTCGTGTGCCACCTGTGCGTCCGACCTAATTACCTATTGTCTTCACCTGATTACCCTCCGCGTGCTTCAATAGTCCTCGTCTCCCTTTGTCTTTGCCCATTCATTTCTGTCTTGCCGTCGTATTCATGCCTTGTTTTTTTTGCCATGGAATTCTCGCCTTTGTGTTCTTGCCATAGTTTAGTTTTTTTGTTCTGTTCTTGTACTTTCATTGTTGCGTGCTCTGTTTCTACCTGCCTTATGATTTTACTCATGTTCTGACACAAACATACTTTTCCTAATCAAATAAAACACAGACAGATATGACCTTCTTTTAAACCATGACTTTGCTGTGTAATGATATGGGAACATGCTAACCCATTTTATCCTATTCATCCTTACATTTAATTATTCATTAATTTATTTATGTATGTATTTATTTATATATTTATTTATTTATTTATGTATCACTGGACTAGAAACATGTTTATGAATTAATGTGTTTTTCAATTTTACAGTAGGTGGATCATTTTGACTTGGTCATTATATGAGTAGCTTGCATGTTGAAAAAGTGTGTGCACTCCTGACCTATTACTTGTAAATGGAAAAAAAAAAAAAAAAGCTTCTGCAGTTCTACTTGGAAAAAAGCGTCAGAGAAATGCAGGAAGTGAGAGCAGCGGGACTCGCTATGAAAGTGACAGAAATAAAACGTCGGTCCGTTCAGCTTTCAGCATTTTGCCTCGCCTTCTCCAAAACGCTTTCTATTTCCTGACGCTGGAGGAGCGTCGGCACTCACCGCCCAGTCCTTCTCTCTCTCCGCCATGAACTTCAAGCCTTTGTCCACGTCTGCCCTCATCTCGTAAACATGGGCTACAGAGTGGACGGACCAGGCGTCGTCTGGGGTCACAGCCAGACCCTGCACACAGAGATTTAACATAAAGAAAAACAACTATAAAGAAGAAAAATGTTGGATGTCAGTGGCGACAGAGCAGAGGGAGTGGTGAAATTCTGGACCTCTTTTATTCCGCCTGGAAAGTGGAAGGCATTCACAGGCGAATATGCAATGTTACAAAATACATGCTTTCTATAAACCAGGCATATATCTATATTTATTTATATTTCTATATCTATTTATCTCCACAAATACACACACACAGAGGTAGATACAGATGTCTATATGTATATATACATATATATATATATATATATATATATATATATATACATACATATATATATATATATATATACATATATATACATATATATAAGCAAATTAATAATCGATCGCTAAGGTTGAATCAAACTTTACATTACATCAACTAAAGAATGAATCCAAATTTTTTTTTTGCATGTTTGCGTATCCATCTACATCGTTCACCAATCTTGCCTCCAGTCACTGTCAGACCGCGGTCAGTGCGTGAATTGTGCATTCAGAGCGGGAGCGCCGGGGCCGATGAGGCGCTCAGATAGCTGCTTATTACTGCTGTTTGGCAGCAAATTACTTGCAGAATTGAACTGACACAATAACGGCCCGCCCGACTCCGGCAGTGCTGCCGCGGACCATAATGACAGGCTGGAGGACTCACCTCCATGGCTACTTTCTCAGCCTGGTCATAGTAGCGGCTCTCCATGAGTCCAAAGGAAAACATTCCATTCAGATATCTGAGGGCATGAAAAGTTGACTTAGGCAACAAGGAAAAACAGGGATCTCAAAGAGCTTTTACTCTTTCATTTAGTTTGACCTGAAAAGTCAGGCAAAGCCGCAGGCTCCTGCGAGCGTTTCACGGTGAAATAAATGACCGCATATTCTCGTAAGGCGGAGAAAACTTCTCTTTAGACTGCAATGTTTTCTTTTTATCCTTTCCACCTCCACCAAAGGCGGAGGAAGAAAATAATCATTCACTTGCTTCGACTTGCCGCCCACAAAGAAGAGGATTTCGATCTTTATTCTCCCTCAGGTGCATTGTGCTGCGCTGCCAGCGGTAAGAAAAGCACCGGCAGCCAAACAAGTCACCAACATGGGTTCTGCTCACCGGGTGGCACACGGCGGAGCAATAAATCGAGTGTGTTTGATTTGGACCTGCGGTCAATGTTACCTTGCCTTCGTGTCAACAGCCTAAACTCAACCCCCATTGGACTGCGTGGATCAGCCAATCGGAAGGCACGTCTTCAAATGTTGCTGGCATTTAATGCTACCCATTAAGAGTTCCTTTTGATTGCTTGCACTGTTTAATTTATTAATTGCGCTGCATTTCTGGTTAGAAACAAACCCATTCATTAAAAATACAATACATTTATACAGGTTAGTAAAAGGGACAAAAAGGCTTACGTTTGAAATGTGATTAAAAAAAAACAAAAAAACAATGCGTTAACTAATCGCAATTAACGCGTTTACGCATGAACACATTTTGAATCCTCAGTTTTCTATTGTTTCATCCAAGACGATCGCGAGGTGTGGCGAGATAATGAGGAGGCTTTTTTTTTTTTTGTTGTGCGCACCTGTGTGTGTGTGTGCGCACCTGTACAATGGAATGTGAGGCTTCCAGTATGGCAGCACTCGGGCCACAGAGTCCCTCATGGCCACCTGTGCTCCCGTATAGAAGTATGAATCATGAGCGAACTTGAGAGCCAGCATGTCGGTGGGGTGGTCGACCAGAATGTCCTCCCACACGTCTGAGGCCTTGGGGAAATTTCTGCAAGAAACACGAGTCGCTGTGAGACATAAGATGGCAAAAAAAAAAAAAAAAAAAAAATTGTGCCAGAGAATCTCATTGGTTCAATAAGCTTTGTTGCTGAAAAAGCACAAGCGGGAGCGGTGCTGAAAGAAGAAAACAGACGTTGCAGGACAGCAAACTGTTCTTGAAATTACAACGCGTTCTCCAGCTGCATGGGCGTAGAGAGGAACTGCTGATTAAATACAAATATAAATGATGTGCCAGGATGTTTTATCTGCACAGTGCAAAAGATCCGGAACCCGACTGCATTAAACGGGGCGTTACGTGAAGTAACGATGACAAATTAATGTTGTCAGGGAGACAAACGCATCCTGCAATCTTCCATCAAAAGCGAGCACTTCTCCCCCAGGGTAAACAAAACTCCTCTTTTCCGCATCAGTGTCGCCTGACTGCGAGCCAACACTGCTCATATTGTTCGGCAGCTTCGGATTATTGTGCACACGTCTCCGGTTCCCCTTCGGCTGTTGACCCACTGCAAATGGCCGCTCTGCAGCGACTTTACCGAACAAGTTTTCGCATTTGAGAAAAGTTTGGAAACCGTGAAAGAGAATCAAATAGTTTTTTTTTTTTTTTTAATGCTTCGGCAAATAGGGTCAAGAGTCGTGACCGTGGCAGCCAGCTTCTGGGTCTCACCCCTGGGAGAAGAGCTCCATAGCCTTGACGTGAAGCCTCTCTCTGGGTGTGATGTCCTGACTGTTGGCCAGCTCCACTGTTCGCTTAATGGCGCTGGCCAGGCGCTGGTCCAGGCGGGGGGAGCTCGCCGTCCCCACCAACTCCAGGCCCGCGCTGATCACATTGCCCATAACTGCAGGGTTAAACACACAAAGCAGGAGGATTTTATCTCCAGGCAAACTGCAGTTCCTCGGCAACACTCGCTCTGCAACTTGGCTCCAAATAGGGTGATTCAGGTATTTAGGTTATTATTAAAACTTGTCAATGTTTATTCTGTGTCAGGTGCAAAGGGAAGTTTGTTGATTTGCAATGGCCAAACAAGCGGAAAGCAAACATTAATGTGAACTTGAACTTGCTGCTTCCAGCAGAGCACAGTGTCAGTGCAAGTCACTGTGGTACAAATTACAGTTGTTATGTTGTAAAGAAAAAGAAAAAGAAAAAAAGGGGTGTGAATGCTGAATAGAGTTCATTTGTCGCACGATAAGAACATAATGACTGTAGGGTGTGCGCATGTGTGCATTCCATAACTACTGTAAGCAAAGGTTGTCACATCGTTTGACGGACCAAGTGTTCCTCGGCGTCTATTTACACCCGATTACAGCTAATTCAAGAGTTCCCACTGTATTTACATACAGTGGGCCTGAAAAGATGTGGTTGAGCTTCAGTCTTTTAATAGCTTTTTAATCTACCCAGACTTGGCTGGTGCGCTGTGAATTTCAACAGGTCTTTCTACTCAGGTTGGAATGTCACGGAGACCAATTTCTCGCATCCAAAAACAGACACTGTAGAAGATATCTGTGTGGGAAACTGAACAGAAAATGAAATGATTTATCTGATGAAAATCATCCACTCGCTATCAAAGGTTTGAAATATTATACGCAGTGATATGGACTGTTTTTTTGTTTTTTTTTAAAGCAGGAACTGGTGTGATAGGAAGAAATTTTTATTTATTTATTTATTTTTTAAAGAACGGAAATCAGTTTTTATTTTTATTGAGAAAGTTTACTTTCAGTGGGGTTTTGCTTGAATGACCTTATCATTATTATTAGTAGTAGTAGTAGTAATAATAATAATGTTGCCATTGCAACACGTAAACGTGCACAACAAAATATATATAGTATTGCTATTATTATTATTATTATAATTATTATTATTATTGGCACTGACTTGCAGACGCTTCAGTTCACACTCACCGAAGTTCGGGTCGGCCGCCCGCAGAGCAGAAATGCATCCTTCCATTCCTCCTAAGCTCTCATCATTGCGCCACTTCACATACTACAATTTCACGAGACACACCGCACAAACATATGTATTATTTATCAACGCCACACACGCACAGCTGTCGACCGAATGTCACGTCACTTGGCCCACCTGCGTGATGATGGCGTCATACAGTTTGCAAGCCTCGTTACTGGTGGTGGACAGCGGCAGACCCTCGGCCCTCCACGCCTGCAAGCGGTTAGGGGGACAGAAACATAAAAATGCATTTTTAATTAGGTGCCTACATCCCGCACAAACACAGACACGACGTGAATAAAGTTCGCCGCCGCCGCCGCCGCGAGGAAGCACTTCCGGTCAGGCTGGACGAGCCGCATCGCACAGCGTCAAAACTTTAAATAACTTTTGGAACTTCTCAAAAGAACATCGTTGCAAAATGCAACTCCCGTCGCCACTATGCAATATAAATAAAGTGCTGCGGAGGTTTCTGTCGCCGACCTGACAGTCTCTGAAACTGGAGGTTTCCATTCTCGCTTGGGTTCGGCAGAGCTGCTTGTATCGGCACCGATTTGCAACATACAAGAAAAAAAAAAGAAAAAGTAGGGGGAGAGAGACAGGACCGGATATCGACACACGGTGAATCGATTTCAAAATAAGCGCATGAATGACAGCGCGTTGAACCAATTAAAAATGTTTTAAGTACGCGTACATACGTACATATATACAAAGGGGACAAAGAGTATTGGAAATGGTGTACACGCACCATTTCCAATCATTCTTCGACTCCTTTGGGGGGGCGGAATCCCTCAAAGCTGTATGGGAAAATACATTTCTGTCTGTTGCAACGCACCTAGCGTAGAATCAGTTCGATCTCTCTCTCTCTCTCTCTCTCTCTCTCTCTCTCTCTCTCTCTCTCTCTCTCTCTCTCAGATTTAAGGCAGAGATGAGTAGGAGCTCAAGCCAATTATGGAGAGATCAGGTAACAATGCGTTGGCTATAGCTTACAGTTGGGAATTTCACTCCATTGGTAAAACGTCTTCATTTCCATAATCGACACAAAGTAAAGGGTGGGGGAAGCAATGAGGAACAAATACTTAAAGAACTGCATTGTTTTATTGCCATTTTGCAGCATACATCCAACCAACACTATGCATTTTAGCTACATAAAGCAATTTACATTTACAAGTCGTGTCAACGGAACAGTTTTAAAAATTAGGATTCAATTTCTTTACATATGGTACAGTTTTCACACATGTTAATAAATATCAATACAATCATGGCAAACTTTTTTTTTTATTATTATTTTATCACATACCACCTAAAACACCAACCCTCAAAACACGTAGTGTCTCTCTTTTGTTTTTTTGTTCTTATTCACAGCTCAAAGCAGCTCATAAATAAAACCTCAAGTGTGTTCGTGTACTGTAAAACAGTGACCCCCGCCTTCCCGAGTGGAACGTAAAAACCAGATGGAGATATCGCAGTTTTCTTGTTTTACATCGTAAAAGTCGTAGATGGAAGTTTGCTTTTGTCCAGCAGCTCCTTTGGAAAAAAGAAAAAAAAAAGAAAAAAAAAAAATCTGTTTGGTAACAGATTTGCTGTATAGCAGTATTAAAAAGTAGTATATAAAAAAAAAATCTTGTGCTCCAGAAGGACACGGAGAACAAAACGCAGAAAGAAAAAGCATAATAAATTATAGACAAACTCAATTTAAAAAAGGCCTCATGTTCAAAGTGTTAACACTGCTATGTTAATGTAAGTGATGTGTAGTCTGGAAGTGCTCGTGGAGACCCCCCGATGTCAGTCCTGTGGCTCGCAACCCGGGAGGTCCGTTACAGAAACGTCAGTGAAATCGCTGCGGCTGACGCTAAAGTTCCAACGCTAGCTCAGTAGCTAGCTAGCTAGGCCATGGGAAACGTCTCAAAGGGGAGACACGAGCACGTAATGTTGAAACATGGCAGTTCTGGGGGGGAAACGTCACCCGTCAGTGCACGTTATGCAGCGGGAAGCAGCGTATGCAGACAGGCGCCTGGTCTTTGAAACGCGTCGGCGTATCAGCGTTCGCAGCCTGCTCCAGTTCCCAAGATAGCTGAAGACCTCGTCAACGTCCCTTTGTTACTTCCGGGCATGCAAATGGCTTGTGGGTGCATAACGACTTATGCACAAGTGCAACAAGAGGAGAAATCTGGGCACTCTCATGTGAATGCGATTTATAAAAATAAAAATAAAAAGTTTGTGTTAAATAGCAAGAAATTAAAAAAAAATAGAGAGAGAGAGAGATATGTGGTTGGGAGGGTCAGCAACATCTGGGAGATTCTTAGTGTTTACTTTCTGGAGGGTAAAGCAAAAGAAGCCTTTTTGTCGGTTGTGGGTGGTTCATTGGGATGCAGGGTCAGTCAGTGTGACGCCAGCTAAAGAGGATGTCACTGCAGCGAGTCCGTAATCCTGTGGAAAAAACAAAAAAACAAAACACCGCCCATCCACTTCAGATGGGATTCTTCCTACACAACTATACAGGGACAGGAAATAAAAGATGTGTTTACAGTTTCTTTACATCAGCAGGACCGCACTGCACTCTTCCCTTTAACACAACTGAGAATGAAACGTATCTGGAGACAACAGTCTCCCACTTCGGGCCGCCCCCTTGTCTCCTCGCCCCTCCGCTCCAGAGGATTCTCTTCAAGTCTGCGGCGATAAAGCTGAGCAAAAGTTCTCGCCTCTCCACCCACGAGTGCGCACGCACACACACACACACATACAGAGAGAGAGAGAACTAAACTGCAGAGTGATTAACTCGCCCTGCCTTCTGGCCAGGGGGGGATACTGTAAACGTTGGCGGCTGCAGCTGTCGGAGGCAGTCGTCGTTGTTTGTGTGTGTTTTATTTTCTTCTTGTTCTTCACATTCACTGCTGCGGGTGCCGGGCCAAGCCAGGCCAAGCCAGGCCAGGCCAGGCCCGCACTGCTCGGAGGCTCCTCGTTCTCGCTCAGGCCCAGTTGAGGCTGAAGCCCTTGGAGAGCATGACGCCCTCCAGGTCCTTGTCCTCCTCCTTCTCACGGAGCCGCTGCTCCTCCAGGAGGGCCACCAGAGCGTCGCGCTGCTCCACCACCTCCAGCATCTCGTTCAGGATCTGCTTCTCCTGCGCCAGCTCCTTCTCCGGCTTCAGGTGGTCTGAGTGAGGGCGGAGGAAGAAGAGAAAAAAATACACTTATTAACAGTCATTCGGCATGTTTCCATTGCGCGTATTCACATTAAACTTTTTCAACCCCACCCCCCAAGAACTTTAGATTGTGTATTATACAGAGGATTTACACAAAAGCTTATTTTTGTGAATAATATAAATGTAAATGTTGATGCATTCACCTTCCACAGCCATCCGCTCCCGGAGCTCCTGCTGCAGTCGGCTCTGTCGATCCTCCAGCTCCAGCTCTCGAGCGCTTGGGGATGAAAAAGGACCAAGATGCGTTATTTCAAAGTTATTTCGAGACCGATAATTATTTTTCTTGCACTCAAATTAATCCAACTTGACTTTTTAAAAAAACATAATTAGGTGGGGCAAAATAAATCACAAGTTAAATGAGCTACTTTCTGAAAGCGGGATACTGGAGACAATTTACCAAGTTGTCGGACCACAGTAACATTTTTTTTTTTTTTTGCACTTGAACTGTAAACATTATCTCATTTGTTGTGCAACAGAGCTGAGAATCACCGAGGACTTTGATTCGCCTTACGAGCAAATCGGAGTCAAAGTTTGAAACAGCGCAAGTAAAGCAGACACAATATTGAGTGAGTACTTTTCGTTCTTTCTTTTTTTTGATAAGCCGTCGGGTCATGAATCCTCTTACAAAAAGGGAAAAAAAAAATAATGATGAAATATTTTTAGGAGAATGAATCGATCTTACATCACCCTGCAATTCACCATCAGGTATGAAGGGCACTTGCATAACACCTTTGTTCAGGCTCATGCCGAGGCTCTGCAGCCTTAAATTTCTCTTTTAACGGAGACAATTTCTAGTTACCAACAACCGCAGCACAAAGACTTTAGCTTTGAACCAACCAAAGCTAAGCTAAATTAAGTTATGTTAAGCTAAGTTAAGCTGGATTATGTTAAGTTAAGTACAGTAAAGTTAAGTACAATATAGTTAAGTCATGTTAAGTTAAACTAAGTTATGTTACGTTACGTTAAATTCATTATGTTACATTGAGTTAAGTTGAGTTACGTTAAGTTGAGTTAGGTTAGGTTAAGTTATGTGCCGTTACATTTGGTCATGTTACGTTAAGTTACTTTAAGTTATGTTACATTACATTATGTTATGTTAAGTTAGGTTGTGTTAAGTTATGTTAAGCTGAACTGCACCAGATGACTAAAGAGCATTTTTGTGGAAGGCTTAAAACACAGGACTAATTATGCCGTTTTCTGCAGAGCTACAGAGATTTTTTTTTCTTTTCGACAACTTAATTATGCGAGGCTGCTCCGCTGGAGTCAGGAAGGAAATACGAAAAAAAGAAAAAAGTACATAATGGGATTTCAGGCAAATGTCTTTTCAACCAGTGACGGGAGAGAGAAAAAAAAAAGATAAAAGTCTCCGAGGACAAAGTGCTCCGATTAGAATCCGCGTCTGTCGCAAAGCGGCGACTGGCGACCCAACTCACAAGATCATGAGCTCGGACTCGTAGCGGACCAGGGCGTTCTTCTCCTGCACCAGCTTGAACCACTCCTGCATCAGCTTGGGGTCGTCCTTCTTGCCCATGCCTGCGGAGGAGGAGACAGTGAGGGACAGCCGGCGCGGAGGGGACAGCGACAACGGCGACGACAAGACTGGCAGTGAGACGGGCGATGACAATGACAGCCAAGCCTGGGGGGGGTCAGAGGTGTGGGGGAGGGGGGGACGTCCTCGCTGACGGACGGACGGACGAGAAGGACGGTGAGGTGCAGGGATGGACAGGACGCCGGCCGCCCCGCTCGTCACGCCATATTTGGGAGATGGAGTGACATCGTGTGTTTCAACTTTGGCTCGCTCACACACACACACACACACACACACACACACACACACACACACACACACACACACACACACACACACACACACACACACACACACACACACACACACACACACACGGGAATGTCCTTAAAAAACCAAAGTTGACTTTGTGTAACCCAGTTTGGGACTTTGTTCCCAAAGGCAGCAGCACTTTATGAAGCAGCTGCCTCCTCCTGTCATGGCCCCTCCTCCCCCCCCAAAAGACTCCTTCCCGTTTTTTGCAGAGGTTGGGGGACAAAAAAAACAAAAAAAACAAACAAGAAAACCTAAAAAAAAAACACCCATCAGTTGCAGAGAAGCAAAGAGCCAAAGACAAAGGGACACTTTTCACAATCCCCCTTGTGCACATAATGACCTGCTGGAAGAAATAAAACAATAAACCCCCCCTGGTGGACCTCCTCCGGGCGGAGCCTGTTTAAGGGGCGTCGGTGAGAAAAGGCACAAGTGATTTCCAGCAATTTTACACCATCGACCGCAAGGTCAGATGTGATCCCTTTAAAGCGAGGGTGTCAAACCCTGGTCCGTGAGCCATATTGGGTCCACAGTGTGGATATATGTGGGCCGCGAGGCGATACAAAGTCACTGCTAGAGCTGCTGGCCCGCCGCTATTAAACACATGTAGCGCTAACACTACAAATCCCAGAATGCTCTGCTGGTATTTTGGCACATCAACCAGGACGGGAGCCGTAAACACCCTCTGCTCTGTTGATGGTAGGTCTGTGGGAAAAGGTCACTGCTGAAAATCAATCAGAAGGTTCTTTTTCATTTGAAATTCAATTTAGGATGTGTGCAATATTAAGTTATGTATTGCATGGTATTAAGCTTTGCTTGTTCCGTATTTAGTGTTGACGCTAAGCTCGTTCGGGGTCCATGTAAAAAGGTTCACCGTTACATCTGGGGGGAAAAGATTTGTTTTTCAATTTGTTGAATTTTGTCCAAATTCTAAATTTTGTCCCCCCCGCTGTGCGTTTGAGTTTGACACCCCAGCTTTAAAGTGTGGCCACAGTTGCAGCATTCACACTCTAGCGGCACTAAACGCCTCGTAGGGGAGGCGCTGCTGGCATCAGCCGGCTGTGCACCTGCGGACGGCCGGCTGGCGCCACGCAGGTTGAGTTTTTTTTCTTGTTTGTTTGTGTGAGCGCAGCCAGCGCGGAGAGACGCCCCAAGGTTAACCTTGAAGCCAGCAAATTGGAAAACGTTGCAAGGACGTAAATCTCGCGGTTGTGGTCTCGGCGCGGAATTCTTTTTTTCTTCTTCTTTTTCTAATTAACCGAAAACAGACATGGAGGCAAAAACCAGAGGGAGGTCGACAACACTGGATCCAAATATGTTGGGTTTTTTTTTTTCCCCGCTACCAACTTTTTTCCTCTCGCGCTTCTGCCTTTTTTCACCTCTCCCAACCTTCGGGCCGAGGCCTCCGCTACGGCAGGGTCAAAAAAATAAAAACAGAAAAAACAAACAAACCCCATATTTGCAGAACACGGGGGGATATTTCTTCACCTGGATTAGATGCTCTGACAACATTTCCGTCGAACAGGTGTTAAGAGACGGGGAGACCGAACAGATGAGCCATTAATTTTTAAGGCTTGTTTTTCAGCGAGACCTGAATATTAACGGCGGTGGAGTCCTTGCATCACGCAGCCTCCGCCGCTCGCTCGTAACTGGGGGTTTCAGTTGCGCAAGTCAAAACGGTCGGCGGCGGCGGTGGTGGGTTGCAGGAGCCGTCAACACACGTTTATTAGCTCGACAGAAAGTGGAACGCATGCTGTGCGGTTAAAAGGCACGCGGCAGCAGAGCGGTTCCCCCCCCCCCCCAGCGAGTGAACGCCGCCACTGAGTGAGCGGTGAAAAATGAAAGAAAAAAATCTCTGATTCTGCATCTGGATCTTTAATTATTACTCATTGCTGTCGTCAGTGGCGTTTATTTATTATTTTTTTTGTTTTTTTTAATCAGTCTTTTTTTGTTGAAATGGTCATTAACTGGTCATGGACAACTGGAATGCAAAAAAAGTCGGCCAATCGAGTGAAGTGTTTGTTTGAGTAGAACAAAGTGCTCAATGTTCCGGTGATGTTGGGCAACAACATCTAATCAAACCAAATGGGAAAAAAGCCACCAGGTCCTTGACAATATAATGGATTTTATTTCAAAATTTGATTTGAGAGCGACTGGCACCATTTCCAGAATTTCCTGGTGATAAGAATCTCCGTCTTCAGAGTCTCTTTCTTTCCGACAGCGATTGTGGGGTGGAATCGCTTTCTAGCTGATCTCGGTAGTCTCGGGGTGGCCGATAACAAAATCCCCAAATATCTTCGGTTCAGGTCAAGAGGGCTGCAGCCCCGTTACGCAACAGACTGCTAATAAATGACGGATTTTCTGCATCATTTGAATCATTCTGATAAAGGTCTCAATATTTCAGCGGTATTTGTTTGTTTGTTTTTTTGGGGGGGGGAGCGCTCTTGGGGAAATCGACCGCGCTTAGTCACACACACACGCACACACACGCGAAAAAACAGGCAGAGGAGGGGGAGGGCAGGGTGAGAAAGTAAGGGGGGGGGGGGGGGGAGTCGGCCGGATTCCAGAGATCGAAGGGCCGCCGCCAGCAAACCTGCAGCAAAGGCGGCTCGGTGATGTTACCTTCAGCGGGGGAGCAGCAGGGGCAGAAGGGGAGAGGTCGCCGGCGTGGCCTCGGCACAGAAGGCTCAACTTTGACAGGGCAGAGGTGGGGAGGAGGGGGGGGGGCAGAAGGGATGGAGGGATGGAGGATGAGAGTGCAGCAGGAGGAGCAGTCGTGGACAAGTTAAAGGAGAGAAAAAGAAAGAAGGATGAGGAATAAAGAAAAAAAGAGGAGGGCATGACGAGGCGGAACGCCGAGGGGAAAATCTGAGCACCGCGGTGATAAGCAGACGACAAATCAATAGGACGCGAGGTGTGAATGATGCGAGACAAGGGGAAGGAAAGACAACCCGACTTCCTTGCAACGGCGGCGACGGCGGCCGGAGAACAGAAACTTGCAAATCCATTTTCACAAAGCAAAATCAGATAGGGTTTGGAATTGCAGCAGATATTCCTGCTAGGAGCAGAGCAACAAGAGCCGTCTCCGAAGAGTCCAACCGCACGCCTCTCCTATCCGGTCCCACGCAGCATGGCCCGGGGCGGCGATTGGAGCCAAGTCGCTAAAGGTCTCATGGACGTCTTGGCAATGTGATTGAGAAACACCAGAGCGACCGCGGCCAGGGCCATTATCCTGCAGTAGATGGCCGATTGCAGCGATATTGGAAGAGGATTTGCAGGACGGGAGGCCTTTCTGTGAAATTTGTTGGCGAGCTCGTCGCAATCTGTTAAAGAAATCTTCAAATCAAGTTTTACCGGACGACCTGAAAGCGGCAACCGGCGGGCGGCTCTTCTACCTTCAAGCGAGAATTTCAAAAACATTAGAGGGACTCCAACACTTGGTGCAGGGTGAGAGGAACTTGCGACATTTGACACAGGTTGCCTGCCAGGCGACCTCTACAGAAAATGTACCTCCGCGCTTTGGACACAACATAAAAGGATGTTAAGTTCCTTTGATAAGTTCTGTCTCTATATTGTTGGTATACTGACTATATATGTATATATATAGTCAGTATATATTATATATATTCTGTTCACACCATATGTTATAGCTAGATAACGACTGTGTTTTTAACGTTGGCTACAGTTAGCTAGCACCTCTACTGAAGTGTTTCCTACAGCATATGTCAGGTATCCAGGTGTGAAAATGTGACAGAAGATAGAATAAAGTAAAAAAAAAAACCCCAACAAAAAGCAAACTTTGAGGTGATGCGCAGCGAGGTGCTGCAGCCAGTCGGGTGTGATGTGAAAGAATGTCGTCCACCAGATTTGCCGTTTTTTGTTTCGTAAATATGAGGTATTTACAAAAGTCCATCTTTGCTAGCCTCTCTAGCGTTAGCTAGGCCCGCGGCTTCCTCTCTCCCCGATTCTTCTTCTGTGGCTTATTTAGCGGCAGCTCGCCTCCGCTTCCCGCTTGCTCCACATGGGGGCGGCGACAGCAGAGCGAACAGACCGTCACCGTTGGCCACGACGGCCCAGTGAAAACACTTTGTATTGGACGTTGGCTCGGGCGCAGCGTCGCAGACGCTCACCAAACAATCACCAAATGGTCCGCCAGAAGTTCCCCGCAATGACTCTATAATCTTGGCAGTCCATCACATCATAGCAGCTGTCAATACAAATTACCGCTCGCTCTCTTCTCTCCCCCCCCCCCGCCGCAGATGCTCATTATCGCCGCCTCGAACGAAGGTTCGGCTCAATTTGTCTGGGGCAGCAGGGGGGGGGGGCGCTTCAGGTGCAAATGAAGTCAAGCAAAGCCATCAAAGTGATTTGCAGTCCAACCAAGAAAAAAAAAAATTTAAAAAATAAATAAATGACGACAACGGAGAGAAGACGCTGCCTTGATAAAAGCTAATCAGAGTGAAATAAAGGCTTTGGAATGGGAGACACGGCGGGAGAATACAGAGACGCAGCGAAGGGAACTGGAGCTGCTCAGGAGCATCTCAGGGAAAACATAAAAATTAGATAAAGTCTTATATAAACTACGCAGCTACGTGATGCTAACCGGCACTTCAGATTGATTTTTATTGCAAAGATTTTTTTCCCTGATCATATTAACAAGTTTCTAAAACACGGGGCAGGTGCAAACGCACTGAAAGGCAGATCCGTGCAGGAGTCGAGCGGCGGACTTGTGCGGCAGCTGGAATTTTAAACAACTCATCGTTAACCTGTGAACTGCGACCGCTTGGACTCGAGCGAGTCAAACGTTAACAATGGCAAAAATAAGAACCGTGCTGCGTGAGGAAGATTTTTTTTTTTTTTTACTGCAAGACGCGACGCGCAACCTCCCTCCAAATGCACAGGAGTGGCGGCTGACGTGAGGAGGAGGAGGTGAATTCCAATCATATTACCCACACACACACACACACACACACACACACACACACACACACACACACACACACACACACACACACACACACACACACACACACACACACACACAGAACAAGGTGTCCGGGAGACACAGAGTGACTGCTGAACGCGGCGGCTAAGCTAAGCGAGGGGGTCAAAGGTTGTTACTTGTTACTGCACACTAAACACAGACACACACACACACACACTGAGGGAGCTGTACGCTAGAGCTGAGCAGGGAGGGGGAGGAGGAGGGGAGTCGCACCAGCGGTTTTAGTGCAGGAGTGAGTGAGTCCAGGCGAGTTTGTTGTCTGCCGCGTGTGAGATGTTGCACACTTTGCATTTCTAAACAGGTTGGACGCGGCAAACCAGAATGCAAAGACGTGTTTTAGATGCAAAGCGCCACACAATTTTAAAATGACAGAGAAGAAAAAGCTGCAAAGATGCAGGCGAGAACTTTCGGGTTTCTGTTCTACGCAATGCCGTGCATCACCTTGCACCTTTTCTTCTTTACTTTTCTTCACAGGTTGAAGACTCAAAAATATATCTAAAAAAAAAAAAAAAAAAAAAAATCAACGGCTCATTTGAAAAAGTGTAAAACTTGCAGTTGCGAAAATGCAGGATTTGTACTTTAAAAAAAAAACAAATCTTTCTTAAAGCTGTAAGTAAATATCACTGGTGCAGGACGGGCGGTTGAATCAGAACACAGGCGGTGGTGCAGCTGATTCACTGACACAGACTAACGTGAAGAGGTTGCAATTCTAAAGAACAAAGGAGAGGAAAGGAATCTAGTTAATTGAGGTTTGAGAGATTTTTTTTTTCTTTCTTTTTAAAGCCTGTTCTTTCCTGACATTTGCTACATTTGCCCTTTTGCTTGCGTCGCTTTCCAGAAAGCGGGTGCAAAAATCAGAAAAAATAAGCCTTTGCTGACTCCCAAGTCAGTCACTGCAGCCCTTTGTGATGTCATTGATTTGCGATATTGACAGCTCTTAATGTTCATCTGATGGATGAAAAACAAAAAGGGGGCAAAAAACAAAAAACGAAACCTCGAACAAATATGTTCTATGTGTACCATGCGCCACCTCCTTTTTCAATCTCTCCGGGGTTTTCCCACATGGACCACCGGTTCGGTTCAGTCGATTTTCTTGACTATGCAAAGGTGATTCCAAGTTGCAGAAATCAGCAGCAGCCTCAAGGACACGGCGGGAGGCCGAGCGTGTGAAAGGCAGCAACCATTGCACGCACAAAAAAAAAACAAAAAAAACACCACACCAAAAAAAAACCAACAGTAGGGTTGGGAGGGGGAGGGGAGCTACAGCAATGGGAGATGTTGCAACGAGGCTAAAAGCCAACCAGCTAATCAGCCAGCCAGCCAGTCAGTCAGTCAGTCAATCAGGGTTTGACGGAGGTACAATAGTTCAAGTTGTGTAATCAAACAAAATCAAAGAAAAAAAAAAAGTGGGGTAAAGGACAGATGGGGTTAGCCATTAGGTTAGTTCAAAGCGACAGGTTTGAAATACATACCGCCCAGATGCAAGTCCAGGATTTCACTGTAATTAGAATCTCCCCAATAGTCTACAATGACAGGGATATATTAGAGTTATTCCACACTGGCCCCAAACTGGGCACGCAAACACACGCACAAAGAAATAAAAGAAAAACATTCCCTCGTGCGGCGGCGCCAAAAGTCATGCACGGTCGGTCCGGCCGGCCGCACTCGAACACACACACACACACACACATACACACACACACACACACAAGACAAACGGCACGCGGCCGCGCTCCGAACAAAGAGAGTCCGCCGGTGCTCGCCGCCACACGGAGCGGCGCCGCCGGGGCGTCTCCAGGGGGGGCGGGGGGGGGATATGGAGACGAGATTGCTCGCAACTTTGATCGCTCGAAGCCTCTTGTTTATCACGTGCGAGAATCACACGCCGCTTTCGTCGCCGTTACGAACAATAGGCGTTAATTTGAGCTGCGGGAGCCGCTCGCTTTTTTTCAATTGTGCGCGACGTTGACGCGATGGCGGCGACGGATTGTTTCAGAGCGACAAGGTAAAGCTGCGAACTTTTCACACACAAAAAAAAAAAAAAAGTAAGAAAGAAAAAAAAAAAAAAAAAAAAGGCCCGGCGCGAGAGCTGTCAGCTGATAGCATCTTGACCAATGTGCGTTTGCACAAAAACATTTTTTTTTTAATAAAGGAGTTGGTGGCCAATTGGTTCGGATTGGATTTGGCTTTTTTCTTCTTTGCTCTTGGCCAAACGCGATCTCTGATTTTCCAATGCGGAAACTCTCCTCGTTGAGAGGCAGTGAGGGAGACGCACGGGGGACACATGCCCACACATGTTCAGAATGGTCCACACACACACACACACACACACACACACACACACACACACACACACACACACACACACACACACACACACACACACACACACACACACAGAGCACGACTCCTTATGCTGAAGGGGGACAAACATTCTTTCTGATTGCATGCAGCTCGGGCCGACAGGCAGACGTTTGATGGACGGACAGAGAACAACACCCGCTGATGGGCGGCGGCGGCGGTGGGTGGTGGTGGTGGTGGTGGTGGGGGGAGGAGGACTGTTGCATTGTGTCACCACAAGATGGAGCCGTACGGCGAGACATGTCATTGATCAAACGGGAATAAGAAAAGCGGCTGCGGTGAAGCGAATACCTGATCTTCTTTTGTGCTGTTTGGGTAACGTATAAGTACCTTTATACAATCCTTTGTAAACAAAAGAGAGTAGAGTGTTAAAAGTTAAGTTAAGACGTGCAAACAGGCCAATCGCGAGAAAAAAAGGGAAAAAAAGAAAGCTGCTGGGGCCAAAAACGGAGCCACACTTCACAAGGACCTGCGTGGATTTTGAGGATAAACGCACTTGCTTGCATTTGTCGGCGTTTTGACTTTTTGACCAATTTGGATTTGAACGCACAGGCTACAAAGCCTCGCGGGGTGTCGCTAATGATGCGCGAGTGCCGCCCGGAGCGAGTCATGCTTCACTGCCTCCGGAACGGAACGGAATAACGAGCGGCAAAAAAAAAAAAAAAGAAAAATTGAAAAACGAAAAACGAAAAAAACGTAGCGCTGATCTCTCCGGTTCCCTCTAGTGGAGGACGGTTCGGCTTTTTTTTTTTTTTTTTGTTTCTCCACGACTTCGGAGGACAAACTGCACTTTCAGCACACAAATCTGCACGCTTCATTACGCTTCGGGCAGCCAGGGCGAACGGCGCACACGGCGATTTCGGCAGAGTTGAAACGATAGCGGAGGGAGAGGTAAATCCTGAGGTAACGCAGCTCTGCCTCCACTTCCTCGTTTGATTTGATTATCACCGTTATTATCAGTCCCTCCAGGACCGATGGAGAGGCCGAGCTCGGAGGATGTAAAGACGAGGCGCTGCCTCGCCGAGGCGCCGGGTCGCTGGGATATAAAAGATTTAATTGGAAGGCGTGGAATAGCTCCATTACCGTGTTATTACTAAAGTTCTGAAACTCTCCAGACCTCTTTATTTCACTCTGCGAGAATAAAAACCCGACAAGAGTGACTGGCGCGACTGGCACGTTCGTTTAAGAATTAAAAAAAAAAAAAAAAAAAAAAAGGGGGGCGGGGGACGCTCAGACAAACTGATGTTTCCATTAAGCCTTTTTTTTAATGAACATTAGGAAGAATATCGCAATTAGAAAATGTACGGAAACCGCAAATTCAAAAATAAACAAAGAGTCTCTACAGCTGGGAAAGTTTGCTGACGGAAAGCTTTCAGGTTCGTCAGACCAAATGTGACGCGGCCAAACATTCAGCTCACGTGTCCAGCGCGACGCCACAGCTGCTGCAAGTGACATTAACGCGACTCGGCCTCGGTCGAAGAGCAGCGGCTGCTCCCGGCCAATGACGGCTGACCTTTAGGAATAATTGCAACTCGGCCAATTGGAATTTCCTCTCCGTTATTGCGGCTCCGTCGCGTTGCATCAAAACTCCCAATGGAAACAAACACCTGTGCTTTATTTGAACTCCTTCACGCAAACTCCCCCCTGAAGTTTTGCGCGAAGTTTTCTCGACATTCCGCGGCAAAGCTGCAGCGAGTTACCTGCTTCTCCCCGTAACGCCTTCTCCACTGCCACGCCCCTCTCCTCCAGCTGCCTCTGCTTCTCCTCCACCTGCTCCAGCTGTCTCTGGATGATCTGGATACACACACACACACAGGTGGGTTGCAGAGTTGTGGAATCAGGTAAAACAAATGGGGTGGGGGGGCAATAGTTGAAAAGCAACTCCCAAATTACGATTTCATTTTTCTTTTTTTTTTTTTTTTATTGCTTCTCACAGCTGCAAACTCAGCAACGCCTCCAGCATGTTAAACACACGTTTCCACCCCAGAAGTTTATGAGGGCGCATTAAAGTGCAACATTAATCTTTACGATTCCGCAGCCTTTTCCTTTCCCCCCCCCCTGACGCTTTTTGAAGACCTGTGCTTTAACTGTAACTAGGAGCGCGTTAAATGCTGATTAGCCGGGTCTTATTCATTTCCGTCATTGTCAGCGCTAATTGGTTTCAGCTCGCTGGGAACAGTGAACGCGCGGCCGAATGAAGAAAACGCAAAAAAAACCTCAAAAGAATGAATCGGCCGTCTTGGTTGGCGTGTCGTCACCGTGAGAGAAAAGGCCATAATGAGCCGAGGCTCGGCGTGTCGGCGTGTGCCCAACTTACTCAGACTGTAAAAAGTGTCATCCGAGACTCTGCTCACACCCGACAAAGCCGAGCCAGAAACTATTCGCTTATTTCTGGTATTCTACTAATAATGAAGTCATATAAAAGAAGATAAACCAATGGAAATCCATCATGCATAACATTTTATGCAAAGATCTTTCCTCTCCTGTTTTAATAAACCACCCTGACTTTAAAAAAAAAGGAAAAATGCTAAACTCTGCCAGCTGACTGGCTTCAAACTTAAATGTCTTGTTACGCTTCCGTGCTTTTAATGCAAAATTAACGCTTTTAATTTGAAGCGAACACTGGCTTGAAAGCATCGAGTCGCCGCTCATCTCCAACTGATTCGGTCCCGAGCGGTTCGTCCGCCGCCCGCCGCCGTTACCTGGGCCCTGTGCAGCCTCTTGAGCTCCTCCTGCTTGGCCTGCCTCCGCGCGGCTTTCTGGACCCTGCGTGTCAGCTTGGCATTCAGCTCTTCGTCCGTGTAGGTTTTCTGGTGAAAGGGAGCAAACGCGGCGGTCAGAGAGGACTAATTCACTGGACCCACGGGGCAGAGCTGCCCCTGCGAGAGAGGGTGGGAGAGGGGGAGAGGGTGGAGGAAGCTACGCAGGAGAGGAGGGAGGAAAGCGGTTGGGACCTTGTTGAAGGTGAAGAACGACGCCGACTGTCAGCGGCGTTCAGTCGTGATATTTAAAGGTCCCGTGTCATGGCAACTGGGGCCAGGCCACGATGATTTATCACAAACACGCTACACGGTCCCACGAAACGGCACATTTAGCCCGCTGTTTAAAGCCTCCTGCAAAAAACACTTTAGGTTTTCCTGCCAAAATGCTGATTGCCAACAGGCCGCTGTGAAGCAGTGTCGGAGGGCAGAGCACCTGGTTAGAGGTGCTGTGGCTAACCTGGGGAAGAAGCCAAGCCTTGCAGGTGCCCTTTATGACGTCACAAAGGGACCATTAATATTTCCTTTCCCAGACCCGTGTGTGTCTTAGCGCACCTTTAATGAAAAGTTGGGGCGAGCAAATGAACTGAGGAACTTATTCCTCTCATATCTGGGGAATCCAATGACAAACACGTCAATGTGAATTTTGCACACTATGGGACCTTTAAACCACGGCCACCAGCTTCTCCAAACTGGGGAACTGGTGAGCACTACCTACAACACAGCGCAGCGCACAAACCAGCTTGGACCCGCCCCAGCGCTGCTGTGCCCTGGCCCCGCCCCCAACCCCGCCCGCCCGCCGCCCGCCGCCGCCGCTCCCACACACGTAAACCAGTCTTCACATCACGGCGCGCTTCATTACGACGCAGTACGCAGATAAGCAGGCGCGCGTTTCTCCCGTCGGGCGCCTCGTGAGGACGAAAAAGCATGAATCAGGAGGAAGAGACCAGGCGTTATTCCACAGGTTAGACTGGCAAGGAAGGAAACAGAGTCAGGAGACAGACTTGGGCCGGGGTGGGGGGGCAAAGCCAGGTGTTGTTGAGAGATCCAGCAGTGAGGAAGAGGGCGCTGCCGTGTGACTGTCACATGCATCCGGAGAGGACGGTTAGTTCAGTGAAGGCCCCGCTGGCGCTGCATGTAAGGCGTTAAACTGCTGGCACATGCGCACAAAACAATAAAGCCTAAGGACAAAGAGGGCTTATAGGTGGGTGGGTGGGTGAGTGGGTGGGTGGGTGTGAGTGCTACCACGGTGGTCTGTCATACTACCTTGGTGGCGTACGATCTCTTGAACGCCAGTGCGTGAGGGACATAAACAGACTTGGCGGGAGGAGACAAAAAAAATAAATAAATAAAAAATAAAAAAAACGGGGGAAAAAAAGGAAGGGGGGGGGGGGAACAAATACACAGATGACATGATTAAAATGGGTTAATGGTCGTGTTAAATTGGTCAAAAATAAAACAAAGAGGTGGTCACAATGAATTAAAACAAACAAACAGGCATTGGTTAATGACCCACAGACTATACATGAAAATGGCAGGGTGCAGCGGCGTCTACTACATTGTGTTAACGGGAAATTAGTCCCACACACACACACACACACACACACACACACACACACACACACACACACACACACACACACACACACACACACACACACACACACACACACACACACACAGACAAATACCAAACTGCTTCCCTGAAGACAAAACTATCAGGGGGAGCAGCAATCCTGCCACTTGAGGTCAATCCTGCATGACAGCCACCACTACAGCACTGATCTTACACTGACTTACACTGGGGGGGGGGGGGGGGGGGGACACTAGGGCTCAACAGCAAGTCCAACCCTGAGGAGGCCTTACCACACACACACACACACACACACACACACACACACACACACACACACACACACACACACACACACTCCGACTGCAAGAGGACTAGTTTGTGGAACCTGTGCCTCCTCCCAGCTGTGCTAACAGCAACTTTAGGGTCTTTGCACTAAATGACTTCCTTCTCCTGCTTTCGCCGCCACCCTTTCTCTCCGCTACGTTTAATTCGGAGGCAGACGCACTCATTATGCCACAGCAAACACACCGTTGATGTCCCAAACTTGTGACAGGCCAGAAGCAACGTTTATTCTAACCACAATCAAATTTGAGGGAATAATAAAAATCGATCCAAAATAAAAAAAAAACAAAACAGACACAGCTGCTCATAGATATTCTTCGATATAGATATTAGTGTATGAGAAATACCCGAGCCTTCACCAGACGGTAACTTTCTCGTAAAATAGATTTTAAATTGGACCCATTTTCATTACTTGACTTGGAAATGTGATTTTGAAGACAAACCATTGCCAATTATGACCAAATGAACAGGAATAAAGGTGAAACTTTCAGCAGACTGTACGTCTGTGAAGGTTCTCAGTCATCCAGGTCATTACAGTCAAGTCAAGTCAAGTCGAGTTAAGTTGGATTTTGTCAACCTACACTATGTTAAGTTAGGCTAGGGCAAGTTACGTTATGTTAAGTTAAATTAAGCCAAGTTGCGGTAAAGCACAGTTATGTTAAGTTACACCAAGTTTAGCTAAGTTATGTTGTATACAATTAAGTTAAGTTATGTTCTGTTTAGTTCAGTTCCGTTGGGCTAGGTTTGGTTAGGCTTAGTTAAGCTAAGTAAAGTTTGGTTAGGTTAAGTTGCGCTACGTTACGTTACATTAAGTCATGGTATGATAAGTTAGGTAACATTAAGTAATGCTAAATAACGTTAATTCATGTTAAGTTATGTTTGTGTTACGTTAAACCAACTGGGCTGGTTTAGTGTAATTTGAAACATTCTTAAAGCACCGTAGTTTGCCTACCTCAGATTCCCTTTCATGATTGACTTGTAACGGATAGAACGACACCACCGTGACTGAGCCAGGTCCCCTGGTTGCTCTGCGATAGGACCGCACGGCACTGACCGCCTGGCGCTGATCACATGACCTCGGTCGCCTGCCCAGCAACCTCTCACAGGAGAGCCGGGTCCTTTTGCCCGAGCACTCTCTCCTCTTTGCACCTCCTCAGACGCGTCGGGCTGTGTCGATAACCGGGCTGCCGTTCTCACCGTCACAAGCCAATGAATCTTAGAGATAATACGCACACCAAAAAAAACAAAAAGCCCCGTGGCCTTCAAGCAGCTAGAAGAGCTTGAAGGCAGCGCGCAGCTTGAAGCTTTTGGTATGCCGGAAAAAAGAAATGTCAATTGCTTTTCAGTAACAGTTGCTGTCAAAAAAGAAGAAAAATAAAGTGGGAGCGTGTCCGAGTTTCTTGGATGTGTTTACAGCAGATAATGAGTTCTTGCCTCTGGACCTCGACTCAACTGTTTCTATCTAAAACCACCAGCAACACACAGCTACACACAGAGAGACACTGAGCGGCAGAGGAGAAAATAAGTTTGAATTTCAGACTCGCACAATCAAAGCAAAGCGGCTTCAAACTAAAGACGTCATATTACAGAAAAGATTATCTGTTTGAAAGCGTAAAAACAGCGTCTTTCTGACCAAATCTGCCAAATCACAGATTCAGATTCAGAGTTTTTTGCCAGCCTATGTCATGTTTGTTCTGGCTGGTGGCCTCAAAAGTTTGTTTTTGGGTGTTTCTAATTTGACATGGCTGCAAATCAGTGATACTTTATTCATTTCGATTACTAATTTCGTCAATTCCTTTGAGATCTTTTATTTTACCATAGTAAATGATAATAAAACATGAATAGCGCACGTGCTCCGACACATTATGTCAGTGTGAAATTCAAAGCCACCCTCCTTTCTGCAAAATACCTCCTTATTGTCCTTCCCCTTTTCCCGGTCAGCCTCTTTGTCTCTCTCTTTGCCTCTATTCAACTCCTTCACCCTCCTCCTCTCTTTAAACTCCCTCTTTTTCTCCTTCTCCAGTTTCTCTTCCTTTATCGCCTCCTTCTGCATGCCTGACACTAGGTCAAAGATGTCCATGTGCCGCTGCTGCTGCTGCTGATGGAAGACATCGTTCAACAGAGGACAGTGAGACAAACACGAGCGAACGGAGCACAGGGTCCAGCCTGGAAAAAAATATTTCTGGGAATGCATATTGTTCCTACTTAAACTTCAAATCAGTTGCAAACATGCCGAGCACACCCATCACAAAAAGGTGAACATTTAGCGCCATCTAGTGGAGTGAAAAGTCAACGAGTTGAACATTGTGGGACGTCCGAATAAATGAAGTTACATATTTCTACAACATACATTATTAAGAATTAATGTTATAATCGTCCTCACGCTGTGTCCTGTTGAAAATCCCTGCGGTGTGAAATTGCTGAAGCAGCTTCTGCTTCATTTATTTTGCCTGCACGGCACAATTTCATTAAAATGACACAAACAAATCGGCCTTAGAACAAATATGAGGGGGCAAAGTGTTCATTTAGTTTGAATGCTGCATTTTAATAAATAAGTGAACTCATAAAAAAAAAAAAAAGGATGTGAAGAGTTTAAAAATTCTATATTAAATACAATATATTTTTCTTACTGATTTACTCACATCTGCCTTGGACTTCTGGGACGATCTCTCCAGGACGTCGTCACAGGAAAGGTCCGAGTCCTCCGAGAAGCTCAAGTTCCTGCGTGATTTCAAGTCTGGGACGCACAGCAAGACAAAATACGTCTACAAAAAAAATTCATCTTTTTACCAACAAAAAAGACTTCTGGATCTTCGCTTAATCTCACCGGATGATTTCCCCAGAGGCGACGTCCTCTTCTTGCCCGAGTCCTGCGTGGTGGAGCTGGAGGACGGCGTGCTGGGGCAGGATTTATCCTCCTTCTTCTTCTTGTCCTTCTTGTAGCCGGAGAAGACGGCCTTCCACAGCGACTTGTGCTTCGGCGGCGTCTCCTCGGCGCCTGAGTGCCTGCCGCCGCCGCCGCTGCCGCCGTCGTTCTTCTCGCTCTTGGCCTTCTTCTCCTTCTTGTTCTTGCGCGGCGAGAAGAGCGAGCTGCGCTTCTTGCTCTTGCTGATGGTGGAGCCGTCGGACGAGGCCACCGAGCTGTCCAGGCTCTTGTTGCTGCTGAAGAAGCGCTCGGGGAGGATCTCCGCCTTCTTGGACTCCAGCGCCTTGACGGCCGACGTGCCGGGCGACAAAGCCGAAGCCGCCGCCGAAGCCGCCGCCGCCGCCTTCTTCTTTCCCTTCCCGGCGGCGGCGGCGGCGTTCCAGGGCACCTTGGCTGAGACGCTCTTGTCGCCGTCGGCCTCTTTCATCTTGTTCAGCTGCTTGGCCATGGCGTCCTTCAGCGCCTGGCTCTTGACCGACTTCTCCCGCGCTCGGATCCGCTCCTCGGCGATCTCCCTGGCCTCGGACGAGAAGCGCGTCTCCCTCTGCATCTTGGTCACCGGGTTGACGGGGATGTTGGGCTTCCCGTTCTGCATGGCCAGCGCCAGGTGCAGCGGCGGCCGCTCCCGACCGGGCCGGCTGGTGGGCGGGGTGCTGCACCTGTCGGCGCTGGTGTCGGGCGTGCGCTCGTCGTAGGTTTCCTCCACGTCGTCGGCGAAGGGGATCTCCTCCACCGTCTCCACAAAGGACTTCCTGCTCTCCTCCGGCGGCGGCGGCTTCTTCTTCTTCTCCCTCATCACCACGACCGGAGCCGTTTCTGGAGCCGCCTGAGGCGACGGGGCTTTCCTGGGGGCCGGCTTGGGCTCCGGGGCGGGGCTGAGCTGGGCCCGCGGCGCCGGGACCGGGACTGGGACCTGGACCAGGCTCTTGGCTCGCTCGGACGGCGACTTCTCCGCCCTGTTGCTCCAGGACACCTGGTGCCTCTGCTGGCGGAGCACGGCGGGGGACTGGTTGGTCGGCACCGGCGGCGGCGGGCTGGAGGGCGGCGTCAGCATGGTGGAGTCCGAAGTGACGTAGCTGTCGCTGGTGGCCGTGTGGCTGGTGGCCAGGCTGCCGTTGAGGCCCAGGCCGGAGCTGCTGCTCAGGTCGCGCTTGTCGGAGCCGTTGCTCTTGGGCTCGGCGGGCGACACGGGGGTGATCACCTGACCCTCCAGGGTGATGTTGAGCCGGCGGATGACGGCGCGGCCGGTGAAGGCGGGCTTGGACTCCTCGGGGGGTTGCGTCTTAACGGCGGGGACGGCAGGGGGGAGGACGGCAGGGACGGGCGCCGCCCTTTTCTCCTCTTCCTCCACCGCCTCCACCAGGAAGCTCTTCTCCAGGAGCTTGCTGCTGCGGTCCAGGGGCGTGAGGCCGAGGCTCTTCCTGATCTCGGCGCTCTTCAGCCAGAACTCCTCGATGATGTCCGTCTTCTTCGACGGCGTCTCCTCGGCGGAGGAGTCCAGGAGAGCGGGGCTCTCGTCCGTCTTGGCGATGGGCGTGGACGTGACGCCGGGCACCGGCTGGCTTCTGACAGGGGAGTCGGAGGCGAGCGGCGAGGACGGCTCGCGGCAGGGCAGGGTCTGGGTGCAGATGGGGGAGAGGGGGTTGCCGGTCAGGGGGCAGACGGAGCGGTGAGGGTAGACGGGGGATTGGGGGGTGTGGGGATCCAGCAGGGAGGTGGGCTGGGAGCAGATCGGGGAGCGGACCGCCGGCTGGACGGGGGAGGCGGCGGCGACGGCCAGACTGGCAGGTGATTTGTCAGCCGGCGTCACCGGAGAGCTGACGAGGGGCGACTTGGCAGTGAGGGCCAGAAGAGGAGAGGAGGGGCCGCTGGCAGGCAGGGGGGAGGCAGTGGGGGAGGAGGGGGAGAAGACCGGAGCCGGCGAAAGGAACGCTGGACTCCTGGCAGTCGGGGAAGGGGAGGGCGTCGTCTTGGTCTCGGGGTTGGTCTCATCAGGCAGGAACGGGTCCGGGAAGAAGCGGCTGCCGGGACTCTTCAGCAGAGACACCTGGAAGGAAGCAGAGACGCTGAGTATTGGAGACGTTGTTCTGAAATGGACATGGAAATGGATCTGAGAAGGAATCAGAGGTGGAGCGGCTGGAGGACGACTCGGCTGGACTGAATTCACACAACACTGCAGCCCATCCATCCATCCATCCATCCATCCATCCAACCCTTGAATAATACATTTTTACATATTAATTTTTAAACATTTATCCTCTGACTTTAAGTTGACTTCTAATGGGTCACATTTCAACTTAGAAAAAAAAAAGAAAAAAAATTGCCTTAAAAGTAACTTGTTCTTGGTATATTATGACCATCACAGTATCTACAGGTGAATTGGCCTTTCCTGCCGCTACACTGTTACCTAGTAAAAAAAAGTTAAATTAATTGCGACTAATTTAATTTAATTTAATTTAATCAATTAAATTCTTAATCGACAATTACTCGATAATCAATTAATTGTTAACATCCCTGATATGGACGATACGGTCTCGTGCCTCAGTGTGTTGCTGTCTTCACGTGGCCTTTGATTCGTTGTCATTCACTCAATCACGTCGATTTTATCCACTCTGCTGTTTCAGCAACCGGGAAATGTTGTTCATCAATTCAAATATTCATGAGGCATTTCACCGCCGGGCTGCACCAGCTTCATGTTGTTTTGGCTGTCCCCACAAAGGGCAAAGCGTCGCCGTCATACATGCGGTAATGCTGCGAGACGCGTGGATGTCATCCTACCTGGATTTCAGGATGTGGAGATTTTTGTAAGGGGGAAAGAACAACATCTTCCTTCTGCGTGGGGCTGCCGCTGGACTCGTCTGAGGACAAAGAGAGACAAAATGTTTGAACGTCCATTTGACCTTTTGACATAATCTAATGCTGCAGTAAACTGATATTTACAGGCTTCCAGCTTGTAAAAAAAAGTTAAAATTACAATGTTAAAATTCACGACTATTCTACTCTGCTGACCTATTTAATGAGAAGCGAAGAGTCCTCATTTCTGCGCCATCTTCTACAACTAACAACCATCACCATGCGTGAAAGTTTGATGGGCTTTTTTTTTTTTTGTTTTGCACAGGGACTCCTGTAAAAATCCCCAAATCCCTCGGCTGCAGTCAGCCGTGACTTTTTGAGAGCTGCTCGCGGAGAGGAAATGACAAGAGACGCGTACCGATACTGGAGGACATCCTCAGACTTTCCGATCGCTTGGCTTCCTCAGGAAGCGGGTCGGCGCACTCCGATTGATGCAGACGAGCCTCAGCCTCAGCATCCGACGGGATGTTGTCTGCGGCGAAAAGATAACATGATGAAATATTTAACCATCGCGCGGCTACAGAGCTCCAATTACTCAGTTCCGCCGGCTGCGATGGAGCGGAGATGGGCGCCCGGGTGAGAAGAACTGATGGGCTTTCACATCCAGCGCTCACCTTGATCCATCTCCGTGCCGGGTTCCATATCTGGACTGTCTGCCTCCGCCTCCTCATCGCCGGCCGCCTCTGGCATGACAAAGACATGTGAGGGAAAAAAAGTTACTCACCTGCCGAGTCACTCAGTCTCCTCTTAGGCAGCGAGAGAAAGAGATGCTGCCCGTCAACCTTTGCTGAACTTTGCTCAGAAATTCTTACTGCAGGCTGTTTTTTTTATTCATTTATTTACTTTCTTATACCTGCGAGACTAAATGTAGAAAAATAAAACTATGAAAACAGTTGCAATGCAGCGGGGAAAAGTCTCCGACGAAGGATGAAAGGCTTCAAAAATACAAAAATACAAAAATTCTCCCCTCGACAGTTAAGCGCTAAGCAAAAGTTGTGTTCTGGCAAGTTCTGGCAAGTAAATCGTATTAGTGCTGCATGTCAATGAAACCCAGCGGTGTTCAGAATACAGTGGAAACATGCAGCTCTCCATTTGTTAAACAACAAATGGCTGGAAGAGATAAACCATCCAAACAAAAGTGGAGAGCAGAGGCAACACAGCGCGCTAAATAAAAAAAAGGCACTTCTGATTAATTCGTGCGAGTCACACCGTGGCAAGGTCACCCCTGCTAAACGCACTTAGCAGGTTATTCATCAGGTGAGTGCAGCTACAGATACCCATTTAACGGCTCACATCGGCCTCTAGTGGGTCTGAACGCAGGAAGAACACAGGAAGTCAATGATTGAAAAACACGGAGGATGCGGTTGATTTTCTATAGGCTGTATTTTACTGTTGAACGTCAACGTGACGTATCGGCTTCATCACTGTTCAGTTCGGCTGTCCAATAATAGAACAGGCACCACTTTAAATCCGAAACTAGGATGAACGTAAACTTTAAATACCTGCACTGTTTGTTACGAGCAGTTCAGTTTATTATCACTCTTCTTTTTTTACACACAGCGATACAAGAGACACCGTTGGGACGGGCAAACGACTCTTGTTTGACTGCGGTTTTCTTCGAACACACGCAAAACTACCTGCGCCGTCGCGCCATTTCGCATTTTGCTCGCGTGAACAAACTGAGCTCGGAAACGCGTTTGGTGTGCGAGCGGTTTCCACTCGGCTGCGCGCACGCACTGCGGACGCTTTAGGTGTAAAATTGTGGGTTATTGGAGCGACAAGGATTGGTGAATGAGACAAAGAATTCAAAGCGAGGCACAACTGCGGGGAGGTGAAAGAGGCGAGACGCGGGAGTCGAGCCGACCACAGGGTGTGGCGGCGGGCATGCTTGTGAGTGAGTGAGTGAGTGAGTGGCCGAGCACACTGGCCTCTGCACATGCTTGTTGCATGCATCCAGCAGCTGACAGGCAGCAGGCAAGGGTGTGAGTGCGTCTCAAGACGGGACGCCGTCTGTCCCCTTGTTGCTTTTTATCGTTTTTTTTTTTTTTTTTTTTTTCTTTCAAAGTCTGTGCTACCTCCAGACATGGACTCCAACCAGACTCTCACTGCCTCGTGCCGGGCGGACGTGTGGGCAGGAGCTACGTTGGAGACCGCAGGACACAGAGCGAGGGAGAGATGGTGGCGGGGCGGGGAGGGGGAAATAACAGCACATCAAATGAGACACATGGGGAAAAAGGAGAGCAAAAACACAAAGGAGACACAGAGAGAGGGAGGGGGGGCGACAAAAATCAAAAGGAGCTGCTACGGCGGGAGGATGGGGAGGGATTGGGGTGGGGGGTTACAGGGTGCGCTGGGATGCGGCGGAGGAACTTTTTTTTTTTTTCTTTTTTACATCCCAACCCCCAGAGGAACCTGCGGCGGCTCTGGATGACAAATGAAAAGACTGAGCACAAAATTAAGACATTCCGGTGAAGGGGAGTCGGGTGAAATGACAAAAAAATGCACACAAAAAAAAACTGGGATGATTAAAAACAGCAGCAGCAACAACAATGACAACAACAACAACAACAACAACAGGTGGGTTAGTCGGCGGAGGCGGCTCCTCCTGCACGGACATCACAGACAGGACAGCAGCAGCCAGGACGGTGAGATGGAGACGACCTGAACCGTTTTTCATGGCGAGACTCCTAACAAGATGAGCGCTCGGCAAAGTTCCAGCTCCTCGGTTTACCTGTGGAGGAGGGCTGGGTGAGCTCGGAGGGCTGGGAGAGCTGCGAGGCCGCCCGGCCGTCGCCCTCGGACTCCAGGCGGCTTCTCACCAAACCTGGGACGTCCCGAGGGTCCACGGGCTGCAGCAGCTGTTGCACACGCACGTTCCTGGCTGCAAGCCGCCGTTGCGCCAGCATATGTGATGTGACGGGGTTTTATGTTTTTTTTTTTTTTTTAAATATATATATATATATATGTGCGCCGACGTGTGGATGAGGAGGAGATCAGAGAGAGGAAGAGAAGAGATGAAAGAGAGTGTGCAGGAAGGTCAGAGAGACAGAGGTGGGAGGAGAAGGTATAGGACGAGACACAACATGAAAGAGAGAGAGGGAGAGAGAGAAAGAGAGCCAGGGAGGGAGATGGTTAGAACAACAGGAGCGGTGGAGAAACATCAGAAAGGTACAAGGGCAGGAGGATGCAGCATGCACTGGACTGCAAACAAGTCGAGCCAAAGGGCGAGCTTCAAAGATGGAACTAAGAAAAGAAGAAATTCAGAATAAAATCTGTTTCTGGAATAAAACTCTGCAACTTAAAGGGGCCCCACTATGGTGAATTTCAGGTTTAAATAAATCAATTGTTTCTGTTGGTCTACTTCTAATCAATACAGTTTGTTCAGTCAAAAAAAAACTCTTAGTTGGAGCCGCACAGGTCTTACAAAACCAGCGTTTCTCTCACTCAGCCTGAAGATGTTTCAGCTCACCCCCCCACCCCCCGTTCCATTTGTGGCTCCGCCTTAGAACACCCCACTGCCTTGTGATTGGACAGTCTGCAGAGGCTTTTCTATGGTAATCAGCTTGACTTGTGACATAGAAAGTCGAGCAAAATCCAAACAGCTCATTTCAGCGCAGTAACACAGACAAAGGCCATCTAGAGATGTGCAAGTTGTCATTTTTCGTACTCGGTGTGAAATTCGTACTTGGCAGAAATTCACGTTAAAGAGTCGGAAAATGTCTGCTTTTCATAATAGGACCCCTTTAAAAAAAAAAAAAAAGCAATAACTGCAGCGCCTGGAGGGAAAACATCATCTGCCATTTATCAGGTTAGTATTATGAAGCCAAATGACACACACGGGTATTAAACAGCATGTAAAAGAAATCAAGTCAGGAAAACAGTGAACAAAAAACCAACAGACCAAAGAAATGTAATAAATAAATAAACAAATAAAAAGCCAAACTCTTCATTTTTTTTCTTGGCAGCCAGGATTGTGAATCACGCTCTTAGTTACTGCAAACACACCAACAGGCACTTCTGCCGCTACCTTTGAAGGTACCAACATCGTCTTCGTCTGTCAGGTGTTTCTCCAGCCAGAGGCCTGACCGGAGCTCTCTATCCCAGGGGCAGTAATCCCCGGCTGCCAGCAGGGGGAGACAAAAGCACCCCCGCACAGGCACGCACGAAAAAAACAAACAAACAAAAATAATCACAGTGATGCACACAGACACAGTGGAGATGGGGGATGGGACAGGACAGGAGGAAGAGGAGGAGGAGGAGGAGGAGGAGGAGGAGGAAAACACATGAGACAGGAGCAGGACACATGAAGATTTTGATAAAAAGCCAGTGTCTGGAGTCTGGACAGTGTGGACAGAGTGTAAAACCAACAATGATGAGATCACACCAAGACGGGAGAGAAGCTTTACCATCGCTCGACTCCTCCTCGTCCTCATCTTCCTCCTCTTCCTCTTCCTCCTCCTCTTCCTCTTCCTCCTCCTCCTCCAGCTCTCCGTCCCTGCTGACGTCGTCCTCCACGTTGGCCCTCAGCTTGGCGTGAAGCTCCACGGCCTCCTTCCAGGGGACGCCGCCGAGGTCCGACGGGCTGGTAGGCTGGAGCTCAGCCTCGGCCTCGACCTCCTCCTGATCCTGGTCTTGGTCCTGGTCCTGGTCCTGGTCCTCCTGCTCATCCTCCTCCTCCATGTCGGACTCCGAGCTACTGTTTTTGTCAGAAAACAGGGGAGATGAGACCCAGAAAAGCACTTAGAAGGAATAAACTATCAAATTATCAATTCATGTTTTTAATTATCTGCAGGTTCTGTGGCTGCATATCACACAAGTGTCATTAGAAAAAAGAAATGCTCGACTCATAACTTATTCAAATAGATGCAAGTGAAAATCTATTGAAAAACAGAAAACATCGTTTGAGTTCTAAGGCTGCGTTTAGACTGCAGGCGAATCCAATTTTTAGGGTTGACACTGTTTACACAGTTTTTTGTTTTTTTTTTGCAAATGTCCAAATGGGATGTGGCTCTGTTCAGACTGGGCCACATTATTGACCCATCTGACAGGTTGATGGAGCGACGACGTCAGAGCGGAGGCGACTACAACAGAGCCATCCGGGTTTCACTCTGGATGGGCTAAAAATCGGATTTTGGCTGGCAGTCTGAACGCGGCCAAAATGTTTGAAAAGGTTCCGTTCATAGAGCTACATATTAAGGGTTAAAAGTGCAAGGTCAACGCATCTGAAATCCTTCTCTTTTACCTGGAGCCCAGGTCGGCGTCGGTGGCCTTGTCCAGCACGCTGCTGAGGTTGTGCTCCGCCAGCGTCTCCTCGGGAACCTCCTCCAGCTCCTCCTCCCTCTGCAGCGACAGGCGGTAGTTCTCCAGCTCGATGCGCTCCGGAGTCCCCCGCAGACGTTTGGCCAGGCTGGGCTCCTGCACGCCATTGACCTCCGGCACTGAGGTCACAGTTCCGGGTGGAGCAGGTGGGTGCGGGGCGGGAAGGCGGAGAGGAGAGAGCAGAAAAACAGTGTGACTGGGAATCAAGCTGGTGCGACAGCGCAGGAGGAACGCCTGTCGTGACTGAGTTGACATTTTACTCTCATTGTTCTGGGATAAAATCTTTGTCATTGACATTTACACACATTACAACCAGGTAATTTAAAAAAGAAAAGGACAAACTGACAAAGACACGGTGCATTAAGATCTACAAGTGGGTTTATTGCATTAGTTTATATTCCTACAATTTAAACAGTGTCAACAGACAAGAGTGCACTCAACACTAACACACTGTAGCACTGCAACACTACAGGCGGTTGGTGCCTTGCCTTTTTCCCATCCTTGGAAGCACATCTTAAAACTGTTTGTTACGACACGTGCATCTCTTAAATGTAATTTGCCTTAATAATTATTAGTGGGACGCTACACTGACTCTAGTTCTGGTTCTATCTCACTCATGCCTGGGATTAATGAGTGTCTCGGGACATCATGTTCACTAAGAAGTGTAATGTTTAAAAGAGCGATGCAACAGAGGCATGCGTTTCCGGTTCTTAATGAGGCTCTAAAAGAAACTGGAGGTTATTCTTGTTGCTGAAACATCCTAAAATTAAAGGGTGCAAGCGACTGATGATGAGGCAATAATCTGTTTTTGCCTTGGCAACATGTACAATAATTGAAGATCATTTTACATCGAAAAAAAGTCTCAAACAAATGTGATTCAGTGGTTATTACAGTGTCTTAATATTTAATGTACTATAATATACATATATTTTAATTAGGACTGTCAGCGTTAACGCATTAATCCTGATTAATTACATACAATCCATAACTTTTTTTTTTTTTATCGCATTTCAAATGTAAGGCTGGGTTCCCTCCGGAGGTGGGAGCGCCGCGGAATGGAGGCCGCTTCCTTTCGGCGCCCTTGTTAACAATCTATGACTCTGCGATTAATCGCGATTAAAAAAAATTAATCGTTTGCCAGCCCAAATTTTAACAGAATTGATGTTTTGTATGTTATTGGTACTACAATCTTAATTATGACCTACAGTTTAGATTCACTATGAATATTACACTTGCCGCACTGTGCAGCAGGCCTACACTTACTCTGTTACTTAATACACTTATCTCCATCTCCTTTTTCCTCTTTCCGCTGACCACCTCTCTCAAACTCTTCCCTTACATTCTATCCAATCATCAGAAGGCATGCGCTATGTTTTGCATCCCCACCCAAAGAAACAAAGCACTAAAGTGAGCAGTGGCAGGGATCCCCACAGGGGAGAGTGAGGAGGAGCAGTGTAAAGAGGAGGGAAAATAAAGAGAGAGAATCACAGGCACTGGCTGAAGCGCTGCCACACGACCAGTTTTAAGCTGCTCTGGCAGGAGGGGGGAAAGGTAAAGCTTACAGAGGTAGCCAATACAATCACAAGTAAGTAAAGTTGTTTTTGCTATTCACTGAGAAAGGACAGTGCAGGTGCAGAGAGGAGGAACACACATCACACAGCAGGCTCTCAAGAGGGACACATCACCACAGGAGGAGGTGGGAACAAAAGAGTGCAAGTCACTGGAGGCCACAACTGGAGGTTACAATCACAGAGGAGGGAAAGAAAGAAAAAAAAAAGGGGGCAGCTGTACAAGCAATCCGCATGGCTAAGGTTGCCGAGTCTGAACGGGACATTTGGTGCTGGTCTAGTCTAAGATTCAAGGCCCGATGGAGAATGAAGTAAATTACTGCTGCCTGTAGAGCTGACCCAAAGGAAATCTCTCCAGCTTTTTTTTTTTTTTTCACAGAACTATAACTAAAGTGAAGATGCATCATTCGTTATTAACTTTCACGCTGCCAGAGCGCCGCTCCGACAGCCTCGGCCAATCGCAAGTCTCGAAAGGAATGCTGCATCCTCGAGCAATCAAAACCCGACCACAAAGACAAAAATAATTGTTTTTTTTTTCCCACAGGGCGGGGTGAGTAAAAAAAAAAGAAAGAAAAAAAAAAAAAGGACGCAGACGGCGGACGCCGTTCAGTCCCATCGACGGAGTAAAGTTAGAGGAGGGAGGCGAGAGGAGGAGCGTCATGCTAGAGGAGGTCGAGCAGGACATTGATGGTGAGACAGCAGAGGAGGTAGATGCAGTAGGTGCACAAGAATGGAGAGTCAAGGGGGTCGCGCGCCACCTGGTGGCAGGTCCAGGAAAGCGTGCGGCGGAGGGTGCGCAGCGGAGCTCCCGCGGCCTCGGCCAGACGGCGAGGAGCGGAGGAGGCCACAAGAAGAGAGCGGAGACGTGTACCTGAGGGTGGGAGGTCGGCCGAGGTCGCCGCTGCTGCTGCTGCCGCCGCCGGAGACGCCGCTGAGGCTGCCGTCGTCGCCCTTATAGGGGCGTCCACGTCCACCGTGCCCGACTTGGGCACCTGGTTCTCCTAGGTGGAGGAGAAAGTAGAAGGACAGCGTCATGGGGAGCCAAACGTTTGGATTTGTTGCATTATGTTTTTTCTTATTTCTTATTTATAAATAAGAATATCCATATTGCTCCCAGTTAGCAGCTATCTTGCGCTGATATTTTTAAGGAAGCCTGGTGTGGACAATCCAGTCCACAACAGGTGGGTGAACGCTCGCTTCCTCAAATGAACCAACAAAGACAAAAACGGGCGAGGTATCCAGGTTTTTGTGCACTGGCCACCGTAGTTCACTGGCAAGCTCAGGAGGGGGAGGGGGAGCGAAAGAGCGCTGCAATCTAAACTGTAACCACTTGATATCGCCGTTTCTTCTCAAAATCTTCAAATATTACACACTAAACCTTTCATTTCTTTCTTTACTCGCCAGCCAGCACTGATTCCCACCAGGATTTCGGCTCACAAGCAGGAGTAAGTACCTTAGCGTCGACTGGGACGGAGGCAGGAGCGGGCCTCTTCCGCTGAGCGTAGCCAGACAGACGGTAGCAGTAGTGAGGCTTGCAGTAAAATTTTCCTGAGGGGGGAAAAAAAAGACACACACACACACACACACACACACACACACACACACACACACACACACACACACACACACACACACACACACACACACACACACACACACACACACAAAATAGATGTATTTGTTAGATAAGCGTGCAAGCATATTGTTCATATTTTTACCTCATGAAGTCCGCCGGCGTCATCATGGCTGTAGAAGAGGAAGGCTGGATGCCATCTAATTCATTTAGTTTTCTGAAGTGAGAAAAATTCCTCTTATTTTTTATTTTTTTTTGCCTCCTCACTCGAGAACGTCAGCGAGTGTTAATCCCACGGCTGATGTGTAAAGGACCACTTTGTCCCTGTGAACAATGGAAGGACTGTCGCTGCGCACAATGGCTTCCAGGGGAGGAACAGCAGAACATTTTATGAGCGAGATTTTCTCTGTGATTCACGTAAAGTCAGAGAACAGAGGCTTACGTATTGAAATGTCAGACTGTCCTGCTCAAAGGCGGCGGCGGCATTTAGAAGTTCCTCTTAAATCAGGTGCTTAGTCAGGACTTTGATGTGGGGGAAAAAAAAGTGGCTCATTCATCTCTGCGGGAGGACAGAATAGTGATGGAAAACTCGATAATTTTTTAATGACGCGCTTATACGACTCGTTGGTCAAAGGGAATCGTTGTTTTGGGTCATTTGAGTCACCGACTCCCAGGGCAAAAATAGTGATCCATTCATTATGTGACTGGCCCGGACTACTGTTAGCAGCTGCGGGATTCTGCCATTCATAGCTCATCCTGATGACAGGGAGAGAAAGAGTGAGCCGAAATAACACAAGGAGGTAGAACTGATGAGTCCAAGGCTACAGCCATTTACTTGATGTATTTATACAGTTCAGCAGTTCAGCAGGTGACAAGTTGCCTGCTGGTCTCTTCTTTGCAGTTAGCTGGAAAACAGTATGAACAGGGAAGGAAGCGCAACAGAGGAGTGACTCCCGATTCGGTCAAATGACTCGACCAGTTTTGAACGGTTCGTCGTCACCGACTGGACAACGCCGTGGCGAGAACAAGCAGAGCTGGGCCAGAAGGGCGAGTGCGAGACCGTCTTACCGTCCTCGACGTCAAACGCGTAGGAGGACAGTCGCAGCGTGGTGCCGCAGTAGTCGCACTTGAAGCAGCTGCGGTGGAAGAACTTGCCCTCGGCGCTCAGCCGCTCCATCACGTAGACGCGCTTGCGGCAGAAGAAGCACACGTCGCTGCCGCCGATGTTGACGGGGAACTCTTTCCTGAGGGAGCCCTGTGGGAACACCAAAAACGCCGTCAGTCTTTTTTTTTTTTTTTTTTTTTCCCTCCCCCATTTTTACGCGAACGCAACGCGAGCGACGAGCGAAGACGAGGCTTCGACGCATCGAGATGTTTGGAGAGAAAATCCAGGAGCTCACGGATCAAGACGACAGACGGCTACTAACGAGCTAGCACGACGTTATTGCTACGACCACACAACAGTCAAGTCAGTATAATCAGTTGGACTTCGTAGTGAAGGAGCTACGAAAAACAACAACATTTGACGGCACCTCAAACTGCAGTTACTCACACCTTACAACTACAGGGAAGTGGATTAAAGTTAGGCTAATATATAAAAAAAAAAAAGCCAAAACAAATTCATTAGTGTGGCAACTGCATACTGTGTTGACGACCAGCCTTTGACATCTTCTACTTCCTGCTTACCGAATCCCTCTTCTCAGCCGGGGGCTTAGGGTCTTCGGGAGACTGAAGCCGACCGGCTATTTGCTCAGCCAGTGAGCCGACTCCACCCGTGTACATCCTTACGTAGCGCTAGCGACGCCATCGGGAGAAGAAAATGCAAAAGCATGTGGGTGAAAATTGAGAAAGCGGTGGTTGAGGGAAGAGAAAGGAAACGTGGGAAACGGAGGGATGAGCAGGGTGCGGATAAAGCAGACGGATGGCTGAGAGCAGCTCTCGCAGACGTCAACCGTCCCACGTGGACGTTAGAGGAATAGTTCACCCAGAAATGCCTCGACGTTGACTCCGATTCCACCCAGTTCTTGTACAATGGAGGCCTATGGAAGCTCAAACACCTCCCTGCTTGTGCTTAAGACCCAGAAGTCCGATATCCGTCTTAAAATGGTAATGGAGCTGCAGATACTTTGACTAAAAACGATGCATTAATGTTGTGCTGTTATTAAGACAAATTGATCTACAGAGTCCTCCAGACACTTGGATGAAACCACTGAAGCTGTTGGAAGATGTATGATACTTAACTAGAGGCTACCACTGTATTGGCCCTGGGTACAATATTTCTCCTCTATGAAATCCCATGAAAGCAATAAAACATTGGGGGAGACATTTAAATACTGGGTGAACTGTCCCTCTAAAAAAAAAAGAAAAAAAGGGTGGGGGTGGGGGGGCTCAAAACGATTTCTCCATGCCGAGCATTAACAATCTTAATATGTGCTGGTTGTGCCACGGCAAACTCCAGTGTTTATCAGATCCTCAAACCAAATCTATCTGTGTGTTATTCACTCGCCAGCAAACAGCTTCACTGTTCAGGACATTCAGAGAAGACACTCCTCTTTGGCCAGTGTGTTCCGGGCCAATGAAGTCCAAAAGTCTGTGCTTAAACCTTTAAAGTAAGCCGCCATGCATGTTGGGACACACACACACACACACACACACACACACACACACACACACACACACACACACACACACACACACACACACACACACACACACACACACACACACACACACACACACTTGTAACTCCACCATGGTTCGGACTGCGCTTGCCAAACACTGGAATCACACTAGAGGAGCTTTCAGCTGCCAAGCCTCTTTTGCGAAACTAAAACATCAACAAGAGGCTCCTTTGGCAACAAGAACCGTGCAAATTCCGATATAATTGAAACTTCTCGCTCACTGAAAATATATTTTCATCTCTGTTCAGACAAGATTCACAGTCGAGCAAATTACATCAACACTGCAATCACAGCCAGAAACGGTGAATTAATAGTGATTACAAATTGAACACAGAGGAGGCAGCTCTTCAAAAACCCATGCTTGCTTTAATTGCGACGGCGCAGCTTGCCAAAAGTGACCACGTGCAGCATTGGCTTTGCTGGCACACTCCATTCCAGCGGCTACCTGTCTGGAGGCGTCAGAGGAGCAACGAGGGGAGTCGGCTGAGGACTGGGCTCGGGCCGAGTGCCACTGATCCATGAAAAAACGAGAGGGTTTTTTTGGAGAGGGTTTTTTCTTCTCCACAAAAAAGGAGGGGGAAAGAAGACAAGTCACTTAACATTAAAGATAAATAAACCATTTTCTTTATATGTTCCTGATAGAGAGCTGCCCGTTGGCAAGTTCTGTCCCCGGGTGCTAAACTGAGCTAGCCTGTTGCTAATGCTTCACTAATGTTGTTGTTCTTATTCAGTTTAACGTCAAAGTTTCAAATATTTCTGGACCACTATCTTCTCCGCTAAATTGGGATAATGAAAAATAACCCCCTGAATCTGAACCTAAATCACAATTATTCCACAGTAACATAAGTTAGCTATGGTATATTTTCTTTGCCGCTAATTGCTAAGTAGCTAGCACCAGACAGTGAGCAGGTTAAATACTCTTTGGTTATGATTGTATTTTTTCATATTATATATATATATATATATATATATATATATATATATATATATATATATATATATATATATATATATATACATACATATATATATATATATACATACATATATATATATATATATATATTTTTTTTTTTAAAAGGCAGTTTTAAAATAAAATCTCAATAACCCAACTATGAGTATTGAATTGAAAAAAAAAATGTCCAAAGAACTCAACTTCTGACATTTACTTGTGACTTCACCTCTTGTGCCACTGGCTTGCCCTCAAACTGAGAGGCAAGTTGCTCAGCTCTCTCCTGAATGCTAAGCACATAAAGGGGCATTTGCTCGTCAGAGAGTATCGGCCCCGCAGGCTCCTAAGGAAAAAAACAAAAAACAAAGGGCTCATCACCAAAAGAATGTGCAAAAAGGAGAATCCCCCCCCCCCAAAAAAAACCCCAACATGCCATTTAAAAAAATAACAAATAAAAACAAAAGTGCTATCACGTATGAACTGTCGTTAGCCTTTGTTTTTAGTCCCGGCCGCCAGCCTTTAGTTCATGCAGTACTGCAGGTAGTAAAAGATAACGGGAGATTAAGGACTAAAAGCTTTTTCTCAAAAGCCGTCAAGTGCACTCTCGATCTCAAGCACGGGTCTTCACATTCTCCAGGAAAAAAAACAGGAAGTGAGGTGTTAGTCCACCGCACCAAACGCCAAACCTGTCTGGGAGACTCAGGAGAGCAAAGGCGTGAAGCGGGACTTTGGCTCAGGCCGTGGGAAACTTTCCACTGCTCTACAAAGAAACGTGACGGCTTTCTCTTGGGCTCCAGGGGGGAAGGGAGGAATGTTGAAAAGGGGGGAAAGTTAGATTGTCATAAAAATAAAAATAAAAATAAAATTAAAAATAACCCCTGCATTAAAAATCCCATGCTTGGTGATCACCTTCGGTGGCCTGTCGGGTTTGCCTTTAAACCGGGAGACGAGGCGCTCGGCCCTCTCCTGTATGCTAGGTATGTGTATGGGCCCGGGGTCTGCCAGCTGCAGTGGGATCCACTCCTGCCAATGAAGCTCTATTAAGATTTCCGGAGCACCTGTCTGGGGAAAACCTTAAAACCTTTGACTTGTGCGCTCCACAAAGACGCCTATACCAGGCCAACACCGAGCTGCTTAGTTTGCCCGTAACTTATATAAGGTTTCACTGCTTCCATATGAGACAACAAGCACAATGTCTGCCTTTAGAAATACATATATATATATATTTATAAATAAATAAAAAGGGTTCCCGTGAGCCTACATTTATTTACAAGCAGAAACACGACCCAACACTGCATAAAAACAAGCCACTCCTCAGATAATAACACACTCCACGCACTCAGACTGAAATAAACAACAGGCAGCCTCTCAGGGGAGGCTGCTGGGGAAATGCAGTGTTTTGATTTCTTTTTTTTCTTTTTTTCTAATTTAGTCTGCGCGCCGCGGGGGTCACAAGGGCACTGGAGACGACGAGGGCGGGGGAGGCAGCGGGAGTCTAGGAGGGGTCGATGTGTATTTGAGGAGGGGCGGAGGGAGCAGAAACGGAACGCCGGGCGGAGGCGGCGGACGGACGGTCGTGTGTCACCTCGGAGTGGAGAGACAGCGAGGAAGAGGAGGTGGGAAGGAGGATGGTTTTCTTTGGGCAGCCGCGAGCGGTCGAGCTGGACTGCTGATCGGCGGCGACTCTGGCCTTGAGAGGTGAGGAAGAGGAGCGGCGCGTTGAGCAGAGGAAGGTGATGATGATAATGATGGTTGAGAAGAAAGAAAGAAAAAGAAAGAAAGAAGAGCTGAATGCAAATGTGACTCTCATTTTCACTAAAGGCCACACGCGGATGAGTAGTTTTCGGGGTGGTAAATTATTGAAGGGTGGGGAAACTAACTATTAACAACTGTAAGCTGTTTTGGTAAGTACTAGCTAACGCAGACACAATCAGACAAGACTAAACAAACACAGATATTAAGTAACAAACTCATGGAAAGTTTGAGAAAAATTAGGATTTAACGTAACAAAGAGATCCGCAGAATTAAAAGGCCAATTAGCTAAATCAAGAGCGTGATTGAACTTGTCTGTAAACTACATGATGACACTCCAATTATGCCGGAGGGCATCTGAAAAATTAGACACAGTGCGTTTTGTCCTATGGGACAGAAACTCCACAGGGACTATTGAGCTGCATCACAGAAAAGCACAGTGACAGGAGATAAAAGTCTCATATGTCGTTAGTGCGACTGATAGCCTCTAACAAAGACCAAAATAATCTGGTAATATTCAGAAGTAATTTACAGTTCATAAGAATTTTGTTTGTGTGTTACACAAACTACAAACTGACAACGGAGACTAGTTTGCGCAAACTGCTAGCCTGCTAGCCTGCACTCTCACCAAGAGACTGTTAGCGGCAGGAAACAATTAGTTCTCAGTTGGTGTTATTTAGCATCTTGTACGTATGATAGTAATATTCCGGGTAAAATACCTGCACCTACTGGGGTGAGACAGAGGAGTTGGAGGTTTAGGACGTCTGAACGGCTAACAGGCGAACTAGCTAACTAGCTAACCGTACCTGCTCCCCTCCGTTGGGCAGCGTCTGACACTTGACCATTTCTTTGAAGCGAATGCTCAACTGCTCCTGCTGCTGTGTGCGTCTCTGAACCGGGAGCAAGGAAGGAAACAACTTCAACACACATTCTAAGAAAAAACACCTCTAGAAAAAAGAAAGAGACCACACGCTTCTGCTCCCTCTACGTGCATTTATGTAGCACATAGAAAGAGCAGAAGTGTGCGGCCTCTTCTTTTTCTTTATCTACTTAAGATTCATTTTGGGTCCAGAACTTATTTTACGGACGTGCGCGACTTCTCTGCTTTGGAACAAAAACACCTCTACCTATTAAACCAACTACTGTGGGAAGGCCTCGCTAGTCAGGTGACGCAAAAGCAGCCTCCTCCAACACGACAAACCACACGGACACACGGCAGGAGTCTAGCGTCTAGCTGTTAGTCGCTACGGGGACACACGGGGGCACGGCGGCTCCACTCTGTTACCTTTCTCCAGGCTGGAACCGGCGGCAGGCGCACCACCGGCTCGTGAACGGGCATTTGGGGCAGACTGGGGGTCAAAAGGCAGTCCAGATTGGGCAGAGATTCCACCTTTGAGGTGGTGTATAGTATCATGACCCAGCCGTTACAAAAAAAAAAAAAAAAAAAAAGGTGAAAGATGCCATGATGAGATTTGGGGGGGGAGGGAAAAAAAGAGGAGAGAAAAAGAAGGAAGTGAGTTAAGGGTGGAGTGGAGTCAGAGCGGGCGGAGTTAAGGTGCGTTCACAGATGATGGGAGAAATGACAGGAGAGGCTCCCGGAAATCATCACGCTGGAAGAGATGTGAGGTTTCTGTGCTTTGACGGGGAAATAATGATGAAAAGAGGACAGCAACAACAAAAAAAAAAGAAAAAAAAAAGAGGATGACAGCAACAAAACAAAACAAAAACAAACCAAAAAAAAAAAAAAACACTAAAGCGCAGCATTACAAATCAAAAGCCAGTGCAAGACGCAGCATTCCTCTCAGAGTGCGAGAGCTGAGAGTCGAATTCTCTCTTTCAAACAATCCCAGCGAGTCTCCCGGCAGCCCACTACTGCTCCATGGCAAGAAAACTCGAGCTCTGACAGCAAAGGACCTTGCAGTTTCTCAAAATATTCCCTCTTAGGGGACCCCGTAACACAAAGTAGGCGATCGCCCGCGGCTAAAAGACACAGCTGTTGTGTTGTCTGGTCTTCTTCAAGCACTCTCCACTCCGTCCTACCTGCCGCTTGAGTCCCGACTGCTGAGCCGGAGCGTTCTCCTCGAACTTGGCCAGCAGCTGCGTGGCCATGACCTTGACTTTGTTGTGGTTGCCCACGGCGGAGGAGTCCATCTTCCTCTCGGCGAGGATGGCTGCGACAGACGGCCTGTCGTCACGGCCGGCCCTGGACACCTCCTCCTGCTCGAGACAGTGGAGAGAAACCCTCTTTTCAGCGACGACAGCAACGACAAAAATCGACTCTCTTCTTGAAGGCCACAGCGCATCGGCTCCGATTCGATCAGCTGGTCGTGAGTTCATCCGTCACTTCGTCACCACAGTCACTCACGTCTTCGGTCTGGCTGGTCCTCCTCCTTTTCCCCAAACCGTCAGACTCCTTCTCTTTTTTGTCCTGTCGACGACGCAAACAATTACAAATCAGTTTTCCACTTCCGCTGCGTCTGTCTGTCTGTCTGTCTGTCTGTCTGCGCCATTATTAGAATCCCTCTGTTGCACCGACCTTTGGGTTCCGTTTTCTGGAGATCGCGATGCTCTGGCCCAGTTTGCTCAGGAAGGAGATGGGAGACTTGGTGCTCGATATGAGCGCCGCCTTCTCCTCCGGACTCAAGTTGTGGTTATCTGAGGATCAAAAATAAAATAGAATAAATAAATGAATCAGAACAAACAAAACAATAAAAACCCATCCAGATTCAAGCCGTTTCCCGATGCACCGTTGCAGCCTCGCTGTAGAGCCCCGTTCTCACCTCCGGGTGGCACTGTGTCCTTAAACATCTCGTAGAACTGGCTGAGGTACATGACCATGGAGAGCTTGTCCGGCTCCACCACGCAGGACATCTCCTTGCCCGTCATGCAGGGCGAGATGCCGAACTCCCTCTCGGCCACGTCGAACGCCAGCTGGTTGTTCTTCTCCAGGTCCTTCTCGTCCAGCGAGTCGAAGTCACTGCGGGCAGGAAAGCGAGAGTGAGAGAGACACACAAGTGGGTACGATCGCCGCCACGCCCGCGTGGCTGCAAAGTGTGCGCTGTGTTTCTAAATTACATTATTATGTCATTAAATACCTCCACATGCAGCAGCTTCTCTCAGGGACCGCATTTAACGCCGCCCCCCCACCTCGGCCTCAGCTGCTACACCGCTTGGTAAAAAATAAAAAAACGGCCCTAATAGCCCATCATGCTAATTTCGACGTTTCCCCCCAGAGGGCAACAAACTGCATTAGCCATCAGCATTAAGACGGTTGCCTGCGTGAGAGCCTAAGTGACGTGCATGCATGTGTGTGTGCGTGTGTGTGTGTGTGTGTGTGTGTGTGGGAGGGAAGGCGGGAAAAGCACAATGCGGGTCGTCTGAGGGGAACTGGAGAGGCCTTTACGACCGTTAGCCGCCACCTCATTTAACGCTGATGTACGACCATAAAAGCCAAGGTGCCGGCCGCCAGACAATAAACACACAAACACAGCAGCAGCAGCAGCACCAGCACCAGCACCAGCAGCAGCACCAGCAGCAGCACCAGCACCAGCACCAGCGGAGTCACTCCTGGCTCGGCACAATAAACAATTGCAACTGTTTTTGTTTTTTTTGTTTTTTAAGAGAGTGAGAGAACTGGAACACGACAGCGAATCTCAACACACACACTCAAACAATCTGAAATGCACTGTAACCTTAAATCTGACCTTTCAACACTCATTACTTCTCAGTTGCGAATCGTTGCTCCTCACTAACAACAAGGTGACCAACCGCAAAAGAATTCCAAACACAAAGTGCCTGATCTATGAAGCGACCATTAAATGATCTGGTTCAATGACATTTTGTATGTAAACACTCCCCTTTGTCTTGCGGTTGACACTACTATGACATCATGAAACGAAGACAATGCCTGATTAAAAAAAGAAAAAGGTCATAGGACGAGGCTGAGTCATTTTTTTCGTGTGCTGCACCCACCACGGTTGCCGTTTCCTTCAAATATATTGCTGACAACCCCCCCCCCCCCACCCCCCCGGCATGCTTCTACTGAAATACCTCAACTTATGACATTTTCCACAAACGTATTCAACAAAAAAAAGTCCAACAAATCCAACTCTCAGCGAGTCGTATCCGAGTGTTTGCGTGTATCCTAATTTGTTTCCCTTGGCCATAACACTGCGCGCACTCACATGAGGTCCGGCCTGTATCGGTCAATCAGGGCACACAGTGCCAAGCCGCTCTTCCAGGACATGGTCAGGTCCGTCACTTTGACGTTCCGGTATCCCTCCGTCTGCCTCTGGCACCAGTTGAGCAGCTTGCTGGAACGGGCGATTGATTCTGAGATGGGGGGGGGGGAAAGAAAAATGTCACTTTCGTGTAGAAGCAGCGAGTTGAACAGAATCCGGACTCGTGTAAAGTGAAAATAAATAGAACGTTTTCCAGGCAGCAGGGCGCTTCATGGTCTTGACCTTTTTTTTGTCATCCGTGGCCACAAGTTAGTACCAGTTTAAACCAGGCAACCAGTAAGAATTAATAATAATAATAAAAAAAAAAACATACATTCTTACACAAAGGGGTAAGGAAGGAAATGCAAACGTTATGGAGTCTAAACATCTGCCATGAAACGAGGAGATTCATCAGGACCAGAGACGAGTTAGTACTCAGGACACACAGAACAACCTCTTTGCTGCAGTCCGCCCGTCAACAAGCTCCACCACTCCTCCACCGTTCATTCCATCCTTTGTCCGCACACGGCAGGCCGACTTTCAAACCGTTAAAAAAAAACAAAAAAACAAACCCAACAACAACCCTTCCCGAGAGGCAACACCATGCAACTTGCGTTACCTTGCAGCTGCTTGTCAAGCAGACTAAAGTCTGGAGTGAAAACAATCCGTCGTTATTGCAACACGTGGGCGAAAATAAAACACTGAGCCGATGGATCGACAGACAAACACCTACCGTTCCTGGCCAACTTGGGGGTGGACGAGTTGATCGCGTTCTCGATCTCAACCCGCATTTCCCCGGACTCCCCGGTGTCGCAGAGGTGCCTCATCTGCAGCGGAGACACGTGGCGTTAGGTCAACGTCAATGCCCAGCGAGCTACAATACAGAGTTATAAGGAGAGCCCACCTGGCTGGGTTTGAGGAAGTTAAGGCTAATGTTGGGGTAGCGTGTGGTGGGATCCAGGCTGTAGTGGCTGAAGTTCTTGCTGACGTTCTCTGGCGTGGTCTGGGGCAGCAGACGGTAAATACTCTCCCTGAAACGGAGCGAAGGCCGCTGAATTATTCAACGCACTCGAGTGGAGTCTTGCGCAAGAGGGGAGTGCGGGGAGAAATATTGGAAATGGGTGAAGAACAGATTAACGCCGGTAGCGAAAATAATAAATACAGAAGTGACAGATAGCAGGGTCGCACCAGTACTATATTTTTACACAACGAATAGAGTACGAGTACTTGCATTTTGGTACCCACCCATGCCAAGGACTTAATAAGGTCATTACACATTACAGAATTACTTAGCAGAACATCTGTGGGAAAAAAAAAAATCTATTTCAAACACATTCCTCAGCATGTTTTTCTAGAACAGGGTCACAAGTTTCACTGTAATGCAAACACAAACTTGACAAAATTGTCATATTACATATACATTGGGTATCGCATCTGGCATGTATTTTATGAGTACGAGTACTCAACCCCGGTATTCGTACCGATACCCGATACTGGTGTCGGTATCGCTGCATTCATAATAAATACATGTATATAAATATATCAAAATTACAAATTAAAAAGTCGCTTGAGAGACTGCAAGTCAGGGGCGGGCAAACTTTTCGACTGGTGGGCCACAATTGGTTCTAAAATTTGACCGAGGGGCAAATTGAAATTTTAAAAAACTTTATTGAAACAACTCTTAAAATGCTGAAAAAATGGATGAAATACAGCTTTTTTTTATGACTTACTGGCCAATAATATCATTTCTTAAAGTTTGGCCGGCTTAAAAAGCTTAACGGGCCGCATATGGCCCCCGGGCCGTAGTTTGCCCATGCTTGCAGTAAGTGGTACTCAGAGGTGGGACTGATGCTTGACACACGCACATTTCCTGGTAAAACACTTAAGAGATAGCAGGCGCGGTTGTGCGCACGTCTGCATGTGCGTGTGTGTGCGTGTGTGTGTGTGTGTGTGTTTGCACTTCCTGACCTTTCAGCCAGCACCTCCAGGGGAGGTTTTCCCTGAGCCCAGCTCTTCACCATCCACCCTGAGTCCATGGCTGCCAGGAAACCTCGAGCGATGCCGGTGCCCATGGGCCAGAACGGCTGCAGAAGAAGAAAAAGAAAAAAAAACAACAGGACCACATTCAATCACCATATAAGGCCAGAGAAAGAATTCCGCCCGGCCGCGCTCGCCCTCACCTCCAGCAGGCTGTCGCCCACCAGCGCCACCAGCAGCTTGTGGCCATGCCGCTGCCGCACCATGGCGGCGTTCTCCGAGGCGTACATGCAGGTGAAGTCGAACATGGCCACGTCGGGCTGGCCGTAGTGGTTGATGGCAAAGTCCAGCGTGGGCAGCTGGTGGTTGGTGGAGAAGTCGGCGGCCTCGCGGGCGTAGGAGAGCAGCGCGGCCTGGTCCACGTTGGCCCTGGAGAGCAGCATCTCCGTGTCAGCGTAGTCCTGTTCGGGAGGGGGGGGGGGGGGGGGGGGGGGGGGAGGAAGAGGCGGGCCGGTGATTTACAGCAGCAGGATTTTTAAGTGAAAGCTCCTTGGGAAAACAGCAGGTGCTGAGGGAAATACGCGATTCCACAATCAGAGCCGCCGAAGAAGTCGCGAACGAGCACTCGGCCGACCGGCAAAGTGAGTATTTGGCAGCTGTCGGCGGCTAAAACTGCAGACAGGCAACTACTAATGACAACAAGCTTGATGACACGTGCAAACACGAGAGACAAGATCTGGTCTGTTGCTGTGCTGCTGCTCCACCACAGGAACCACAGCAGACTCCTGAAATAATCACCCAATGTTAGCTTATTCTAATTACCAGATTGTTGTCATTATATGTCAACACAAGTTCAAGGCCCATTAACTGGAACACTGTTACTAATAGACTGACGTAATATTAAGGTGAAGGTGGAAGGTGGAAGGTGAAGATTTAGTACAAAAGACTGACTTCTAAGGTTTTCTTTTTCTTTTTCTTTTTTTGTTGCATAATTATGGACCCTTCAAGTAGAAAGCACTACTTTGTTCAATTTTGAGAATAAATGTTTGTATTAACTGCAAAGGAAGAAATACAACTGCAAAAATAAATAAATAAATACATAAATAAATAACTTGACCTCATTCATAAAGAAAGTAGAACCAATATCTGATAAATGTTTGTTTTCATGAGACTTCCACTCTCCTCTTGGTCTTTAACAGGGACTGACAAATTTACCGCACTGCTTTTATGGTGTACTCCAACAGAACATGTCCGGTCCAGCCAAACCATTGCATCCCGGCGTGAGCGCCGTTCACATGGCAATCAAAATAAAAGCGTTGACGCGCCGTCCATCACGTGACTCATAACAACAACCTCTCATGATTTTCAAAACAATAAGACGGAGTTCCCCAGGAAGCAGTACGGCACAGGTGGCTGCTATGTACTGTGTAGTATTGCCAACTCCTCTCTCTCTCTCTCTCTCTCTCTCCCTCTGTCTCTCTCCCTCTCTCCCTCTCTCCCTCTCTCCCTCTCTCCCTCCCTCTCTCCAGTCGGGCTGCCCAGACAGACACTTGCGGTTCTCGGGGCCCCCCTCAGACGTGCATCGTCAATCCGCCGCCGTGTTTTCACAGGAGGCGGCGAGAGGTGCATTCCTCCGCCCTCGGCCCTCGGCACTGCAAGCTGGTCTGCTGCCAGGCAGGCGGAGGTGACGTGGGCGGCGGCGGGGAGGAGCAGGGCGGCGGAATATGTGAGTGAAATGGGGGGGGGGGGGGGGAAGAAGGGGAGGCGGTCACTTTGTTGCAGAACTATTTCCTCTCCTCCTCCTCCTCCTCTTCCTCCTCAGAATGAACTCAGTGTCGCTGCTATAAAAAGGGTCCTGCATTGAAAGGGGGGGGGAATCCCGAAAAATTATGACTTTTCCTTCACGTTCCCGTGGAATCCAAATCCCCTCCGGCGACGCAGCTCATCCCACAAAAAAAAAAAAAAAAGCCTCCTTTGGTGTCTTCGGTGGGCTGGAAGAGCACACAGACCTGCTCGCACACGCGCTGGGAGGGTTTCGGAAATACGCACGGTGGAAAAAAACGAGCGTCTCGGGGAAACTAAAACGACCTGAGCGATAATAAAGTTGATGATTTTTTTATTTTTTTAAATCACAAGTCTGATTAAAGAAGGGTTCTGAGCCGACCGACGCGTCAAAGGCTCCTTTCCTGTTTACTGTGAGAAGTGGCTGGCAGGAAGGAAACTACCGTGCAGCGAGAGAGAGAGGGCAAAAACAGAGAGCGTGCACGTACTTGGCACGGCGTTTCTCGAACACTGCTGGCACGGTCTGACCATTAGCGCGATACCGAGGAACAGACAACACGGGAACAAAAGACAGAGAGAGAGAGAGAGGGAGAGAGAGAGAGAGAGAGAGAGAGAAACCCAGAAAGAAGGGCAGATTTACGGCCGCGCCTGCAGGCGAGTGCGACAGGTCCATCCCCGGCAGCGAGAGGGATGGAAACAACGTGCACGCACAAGTACACACACACACACACACACACACACACACACACACACACACACACACACACACACACACACACACACACACACACACACACACACACACACACACACACAGGCCTCGGACCACTCACATGTAGAATGACGCCCTTCTCCAGCAGGCTCTGCTTCTTGGCCGTCATCACAAAGTAGTGCGTGTCGTCCTTGTAGTAGACGATGTTTTCCAGGTCGATGCCTGCGAGGAGACGGAGAGACGGCGGACGGATTGTCACACACAAGCACGAGCGCCTCGCTCATTGTTTCTGCCGTGTCATCGTTAGAGGGAACAATTATGCGTCTCGGAGCACGCGGAGGGCCGTTTGCCAACGGGGAACGTCAGCGGTATATTGTGGCAGGCCTGGCGCCGGAGCCGACGCCGAGCGTTTTTAATTGGACGATCCGACAAATCCGGAGCCTTTGATCCGAGGGGACGGAATCACAAAAGCAGAATCTCGTCAAAGAGGAAACTTCCAAGAAACTTCCGGTTTAAGCTTTGGAAGCTTTCTATTCTGTCGTGGGTACAAAATCTGTCCGGGCTACGAGATTTGTCCAAGGTCTTACGGCAACTCTGTTAGGACAAATTACATTGCGGTCGAAAAGAGACCGTGATGTAGTTTGTCCTAATACAGTTGCCGTATGCGACGTCATCGGCAGTCGCCGCACCCCCGGAAAGATTTTGGACCTACACAAGGGCCCACAATATAGTTTGTGGATTTCGTTTGCTTCCCAGATTACAGAAAAGCAGCTTTGTGGAATTCACTATCAGAAAAAAAAAAAAAAATAGCCCTTTGTTTGCAACTTCCTGCTTTAAAAATAAATAAATAAATAAATAAATAAATAAAAAAATCAAGCATTGATGGCCATTCACGTTAGTGGTCTCACAGTGTGGCATTGTTAATCTGGGGGCAAAATAACTTCCCTCTGTGACATCACAAAGGGTTACTTGCAGAGAGAAAATATAGCAAGCCAAAGAGGTTTTATATATTAAAAAAAAAAAATGAATTTCATTTCTGGGAAGTTTGCTGGCTAGAAAGACCCTTTAAAAGTAAATTTTGCATAAAATGAGGCCTTTTATATCAAGCCGCCACTGACCTGTGGCCTCTCTGAGGTCTTGGAAAAACTTCTGGTTGAAGATGAAGGCCACCCCGCTGATCTCCTCCACTTTGGCCTCGGCGCTCGTGTTCCGGTTGATGAAGTTCGCAGTGATGGCGATGGCGAGCTTCCCGCGGAACTCCTTACGTCGAAAACCTGGAGGAGTGGGAGGAAAAAAAAAAAGAAAAAATTCACGTGGGGAAAATGTGGACGAGTTGGGAGCAGCTCACACACACGCTCGCTCGCGCGTGTGTCACACCGTAAATCCCGAAACAGCGAGGCCGCAAAAACAAGGATTGCGCTTTGTTTCAACAACACGCCAAACCCGACAATTGCACACTCGACGGCGTAAACGCAACCAGATGTTTGGTGCCATGACAGCATAAACAGCCCCGGAGTTTTTTTTTTTTTTTTTTTAGGGGCTGCTGGAGCTGCGAAAGCGTGCGGCGTTCCCAGCGTTCCCACTTCCTATCACCGGAGCGGCGGCGAAGGGGTCAGGGTACTCGGTTCGGCAGGGGGTTTCCTCTCAGAGTGTGTGTGTGTGTGTGTGTGTGTGTGGGAGTGTGTGTGTGGGAGTGTGTGTGTGCAGCCCCCGTACAGGAAACAAACACCCCAATCCCGACAATTCCCACTCAGCTCCAACGGTGGGGGCCGTCCCCAGTTGTCACTCGAACGCAGCGGCCCAGACACAAACACACACACACACGCACACCGTGACCGACGTGCACAACTGCTCATTCATAGAATGGGCAAACGTCACCGCCGCAGCTCCACACTAAGTGAGATCATAATCGTCTGCAGCGGCAACAACGCTTCAGAAACGGGGGGAGGGGCGCAAAAAAACAATCAAGCATCGCCTGCTTTAAATGGATTTCTATCTGTCTTTTCATCAGACATAGGATGAAAAGACAGATAGACATGTCAAAGGTCGGAAAAACCTATGTCCGATGGAAAGACGGATTGAAATCCATTCAAAGCCAAAGACACAATGAACAACAATGAGGAAGAGCTGCGCTAGCGCGCCCGTCCACTTGCCTGGCAGCGTGTTTCGCTTTCCGTCCGCGCCGATGATGACGTCGAACTCCAGCTCGTTGACTGGGTGTGTCCTCGGGTGGATCTCGGCCCTCCAACCAATCTCTGTTTTAAAAAAAGAAAGAAAATAGATTAAAAAATGTATGTATCATTAGAACGGGATCCCCCAGTGGCCACTCGAGGTACTGCAGCCAAAAATCCCATGCTGCCCAAAAAGCATCTTCCTCATAGACCGCAGTGCAAAAATAAACAGCTGGAAAACAGTTGACAGGATGACTGTGACTAAGGCACAGTTTGTAACAAATCTTTCTATTGTAGATTTATTAATCTAGGAATTTTTATCCAGAAAATTCCAGAAAAGAGTTTATTCCCAGCATGACATCACGGTGTCGTACGTGCTGCATTTTAGAACCCATTGTGGCCCACCAGTCAAAAAGTTTGCCTGCTCTGCGGGGTCGCATAATACGGAAAAACTCACTTTCGGATTCTTGATCTTCCGGAGGCTCGATGAGGCCCTTGAACTCGACGTTGACGTGGATCTCGATGCCGAGCAACAGCGCCATTTTGAGCAGCATCAGCTGAAGCTGGCGGATACCTGCACGGCCAACGGGAGGGACATGAGAACCGGAAGACGTGCACAGGGACGGACGCACGTCGCCTCGCGCTCCACTCACTGATGTGGTCGATGGCACCGGCGCAGAACTTCCCGTAGAACTTTTTGGCCCCCAGGCCCCTGAGGTCCTGGATGGTGAAGGGCCAGAGGTGCAGCACGTTGTTCCTGGAGAAGGCGTCTCTCTTCTCCACCAGCACCACCTTGGCCCCGAGCAGAGCCAGTTCGATGGCCGTGCGCAGGCCGCATGGTCCAGCACCGATGATCAGACACTGCCAGCAGGAAAAGAAAAGGCAAATTTGATGCAAATGCGTGAAAGCCACTAGACGCCATACGCATGGAAATATCTGTCAGGACCTGAGGGGGCCCCGAATGTCATATAACACAAGGGCTCGCTCACATGTAGTGCTTAACTCCTTTACTAAAAGCGCATTGGCAAAGAGCCATGATTATCGGCTAGAGCCACACGCATTTCTGTTGGTTATGTTTTTGGTTTTTGGTTAACATTAAAAAAAAAAAATCGAAAATAATACTTTTGCCAGCTAAAAATGAAATGATAGATCAAGTCTTTGGAAGCAAGGATCTAAAAGTCAGCAGAATCAATGCGTCTTCAGTGCTTCATCACTTTAATACTTTTAGCATTTTAACATCTTGTAAATAACTTTATTGTCCAAGTTGCAGACGTCATAAATATGCAAATCATCAAGCTGGCTGCAAACACATAGCTAAAACCTTACAATTAAATCAAGTGTCAAATGTTCGTGGTCTATTTCTAGTTTTACTCCAAAAATATGCTCCGTCAATGATAGAATGTCAAATTTTTGTCTGAGCTGAAGACTTGAACTGTCATTTTATTTTGAAAATAAACATCATAACGTTGCCGTGGCTCCACACTGACCTTTGAATTCACGCACGCCCGCCCCTTCTTGTACTCCTTCTGGCCCGCCCTTTTGTCCAGCTTCACCCAGAGCGCCTTGGCCTTCCAGTAGTTGAGTTTGGACTTGAGCTTGTGGTAGAAGATCCTGGACTCGGTGGGCTTGAGCTCCAGGTGGTCGCAGAGCTCCTGGAAGGCTTTCACCGTGCCCTTAAAGGTGGACGCCTGGACAAAGTTGTCGAAGAGGACGTGGGACAGGTTGACCCCGTCGCCTCCAGCCGCTCCCGTGCTTCCATCCCCCATGGTCCACCCTCACGGGGCTACCGGCGCCCCGCGCCGCCCCCCGCCCCCACCCCTGTAAGCGGGGGTCTGGGTGTCCAGCCCCAATCCTGGAAGACTCTCCGTGAAGTTGGGGCGTAGAGGCGTCTAACTCCCAGCCTCTGACATCTTGGTTCTGAAAAAGAAAACAAGCGGTTCCCGGTGAGACAGAAAGTTTTAATTAGGTGCAAAGTTCTGCAGCTGTTGCATGCGATGGGGCTGGACACGCAAGCCATCAGAGTGGCAATTAGGGGTAAAGACAGAGTCATCTGAGGCCACTCTGTCATTCTTGGCAGCCAGATAACCTCGGGCCAACCTCTGGACTGTCTAGGAATGAGGCCACTGGACTCAAGAAGGCCACTGAACCCACACGAAGCCAAACAGGAAAAGCACAGGGCACCAGTGTCTGTGTGACAGAAATAACAGGCCCTAGACGCAGGAAATGGCCCGTTCATCCTCAAACACTTCCAAACACAACAAAATCACAGTCTTTCGATAAACCGACCCGGCCGACCGAGCAGCGACTCAATGGGGCCCAGATGGTCCTGACCAACTGATCCACGCATCTCGGCCCCGGCACCCAACGTGCCCTCTCAGACTGAGGCGATGGTATATCAATAATAAATCGACTTTGCAGAAGAGAGCCTTTAATAAAAGAAAATACAAATACCCTGCTCCCAAGTTCAGCGGCGTAGGAGCCGGCTTTGTTTGCCCCAAGCTTCAGAACTGATCTGCAAGCGATAAACAGCACTACAAACCTCTTCGATTCATCCTTGGCAACACAACAAGGGTGTTATTTTATAATATTTCTGAAAAATGTCAAGCTGTTCCTATTGAAAGCATTGGCTTGACGTGTGCAGGGAAGGTAGCGTCAGCGTCAAGGCTTCGGTCGCACAAACGCAGCAGCAGATTACAGCAAGACATCACTCTAATCTCCCTGATCAGAATAAAGTATGGACGTTCAGCAAGCAGCCTAAGCCTGCAGAGCTTGACCTTCAAATTCCTCCTGAACAGAATGGAGTTGGATCAACAAAAAAAAAAATGTACATCAGAGATACAGTACACGAGTCCCAAGATGTACACTAGATGTAGAATCAATCTGCAACTACAGCAGGCAATCTTATAATATAGCAATCTCGAATAATCTTGTACACATTCAATCAAGCAGACACACAAACACCCATGGCGGATAAATCACGTGACGACTGCCGGTATCCTGAAGCGGATCGAAAATTTCAATAATGCACAGCCGGGAGTAGATTACAGCAACAAAATGCAGGCACTTCAACTGACTGGCTAGTGCATATCACATTATCATATCCCAATGTCCAGCGCTAATTGAAGCGCTCGATGGTCCTTAATTCTCTTGCCAATCTTCATGATTGGAAACAGTCTGCAGCGGAATCACTCAAATGATAAACTGGCATTTGATGCCCATTTCTGTTCATGCAGAAGAATACAAAGACTAATCAGAGCAGGACTTCGCTGAGGCTCAGTCCCAAATAAGGACTTTATGATATTGATATAAAAAAAAAAAAAAAAAAGATAACGTGGCATCATGTTCATGCAGTGAGGAGTCAAGAACAGAAGACAAGAAAACGAGAAAAGTTTTAAGCAAACACTTTATACATCATGAATGATTAACACAAATGACACGGGCCTTTAGTATGATGCTGTTATCTGGTTGAATCTAATAATTATTTAGTAGACAAAGTCCACAGCCCAGGTTGCCTTGTTTTTTTGTGCCACACAACATAATCAGAAAGAACCAAAAGAACCCCGTGTGCGAAGTAAAGTTTGTACACGTGGCTGCCGCTGCATTTTTTCTTCCCACAGGAACCAGCAGCGATTTGATTCAGTCGCGTGTTGAAACGTGATGGAAACTTTGGAAGAACCTCTAAGGATACATCAAAATAAGTCTGGAATTTATTGCATTCTTCAACCCGACCGGTGCTTCGTCAACATCAAAATATAAAAGAAAAGAGATAGAAATAAGAACAAAAAGGAGGACTGCTGTCACAGGGTGAAGAATAGCAGGTAATTTCCAAGTCCTCATTCAGGCAGAATGTCATCTTACATTTAAAAAAAAAAAAAGATTTGACTGCAGAAAAGGAGGCAGCTTCAGCAGTGGAAGTCTCAGATGAGCAACAAGTCGCATCAGGACAAAATCAAAATCTTTGTTTCAAGGATCAATTGGAGTCTTTCGCTCGACTCTCCCTGTTCAAACCTTAACTGGTCCCCTTTCCTGGACTTGTCATTTGGACTTCTAGAAAGACACTGTTTAGAGCAACACGTCGTGTAAGATGATAGCCTCGCCTTTATGACACATCTGAGACACAGAGGGAGGGAGAGAGGCCGCAGCAAACACCGAACACACTTTGAAGTCTTGAGAGGCAACCTGGGTGCGTCCGCCGGCAGAAAAGCCGCGTCACAGCTTGCGTGGTCGGCCCTACTCCCCGACGCTGCCCATTGGCAACCCTAAACCTGCTCTATAATTTGAATTGTAGTCGCCTCCCACAGAGACCCATCTGCCCACTCAACACACTGCGCCATATGCTTCTGATGGGAGGGGAGAGACCGCAGTCGGGGAGGCAGGGGGATGTCGACCTAATATGCAGTTGTTGTTTTAAATTAGCTCCATTCTGAGTCCAACTCTACGTCCGAACAACGCGTGTACACAACGCATGTCTGAACATATTCCAGTGCTCAAGGAGCATTAAAAAAAAAAAAGACTTTCAGAAATCCTCAACGATGTCTTCCCGCAGTCGCCGCGGGGCCAAAAGCATTACCTCTTTCTGGAATTACAGCTGCTTGTTCGAGCAGATGCTCTGCAGCAGAAAAAAAAAAAAAAAAAGATGCCTTATTGCTTTTAGATTGCTGTCAACATGCACAGGCAAGCACATTGAAGACACGGCGTCATCTTCTCCACGCCGTACGTGGGAAGGACGTGGATTACATGCGAAATCACGCCCAATCCTTTTGCCTTGATTGGGTGTTGATTTGGCTGCAAGAGCTATGAAATGAAAATAATATCGTCCTCTTTACATATACATAAGTACGTGTGGATTGTGTCTCCTGACATCTGGGTGAGCAGGATTTCACACATTCTCTGCAGATATTACACACATCCGCAAGAGCCCACGCGGCGTGGTTTTATAGACTGGCGGCATTGCGTCATCCTCTAATCTAAAAATAAAGCCGCAGATTAGGTCAGGGCTGCACTTGTGACGGCGCAACTTCTGTTATGACAAGTGGGTAACAAGCGACGAATATGAGCGGCCTCGAAAAATCAGTGGGAATTCATTCTACGCAGGAATAGTCCAGTCATTTATGCACAGCGTAAATTGTTACACCATTAACGTTTTGTTGTTTCCCTTTGTTCACAGCTGAACAATAATCCGGAACATCACTTGGCACTGGTGATTTTTGTTTTGCTTGTTTGTGAGAATTTTTCAATCCAGGATTAAAGCCAATGAACTTTTACCTGAGAAAAGCCAAACAAATCAACCTAACCAAATTTCCATCCAGACATCCATTTTCTATTATTGGGGTTTAGGGTTAAGGTTAAGGGTTAGGTTCATTGCAGGGCCACGGAGAGACAATCTCTTGCACTCAACCGATAGCCAATTAGCGTCACATGCTTGTCTTTGGACTGTGCGAGGAAGCCAGAGTACCTGCACAGATGAGAACCCACGCAGACACCGGGATACCCAGGAATCAAACCTGCAACGAACTTTCTTCAGTCTAAACAGATTCTAGAGTTTGATTATCAGGGCCTGTTTTGACCATCATCTTCCAAGAAAGGATGCAGTGCATTAAATTGGTATAAATGCCAAGAGAAGGCTTAATGTCCATTAACTCCATTCTTCATATAAATAGAAGGTCTGGAAGGAAACAGGTTGACAAAACCCAGCAGCTGACTCATTTTAATGATCTTGAAAACAACATGTTTAGCCTGCATTAGCCTTCAGTTGTGTAATGGCCAATAAAGAGAGCACTCTGGAGACGGAGGTAATGTCTTGGCCCATCCCAACCATCAGGCTTCTTGGCAGCGGAGAGTGGGTGGGAGCTGTGATACGATCCTTCCATCCCATGATGGAGATGTTTCGAGAAAAAAATGGGTTTGCACTCCGAACGTCCGATTCCATCAAGGCTGTTTTAAGACCAGCTCCGATTCACCAGCTATTAACTAAACTCCACATGAGACTTTGTGGCTCGGGTTGCTTCTTCCCATTTCCTGTACAACCACTGTTTTGGCCGGTTTCTTAAAAGGCTATGATCCCATGAAGATCCCCCTCGTCCTCCTCATTATGGCCGTCACTCGAGATGCCTATATTACGGTTTGCCTGAAGTGCCAATTAGACAGATATGCAGCAGCAGGTGTGGTCTATTCACAGGCTGCCCGCTGGCTGTAAATAGATCTCGCAGTCAGCACCAGCGCAGTTATTAACTGTGGTTTGTGTGTGACATTATGACAACAATCAGAAATGTCTGATCTTACATAATGATGTGAATGACTAAAAATGCTATAGGGGTAAACAACATTTTTCTTCGGACAAGTTTTTGGACTAAGAAAAGGTTACAGATTAGTCTCTGCATTGATTAGCTGAATTAAACACCAGGAGGCTTTTATAATTTCAATTACATCTAGGTAAAGTTGTCTGATCTGAGTCCTCGGTAGTGAGCGTGCAAATGAAACGTAATATTTATTTAAGAGGGAGAATCGACTGCAGGAAATGGTCCCTGTTCATTACCAAAGTGGTAATATAAAACCACTTTGTAAATTGGCAGACTACCTGATGTGTATCTTTGATACTGGCAATGTACTGTTTATTCAGAGCAAACATAAAACAAAACAGATTCAATCAATATAACTCAGGGTTTACACAGTTATTGCAACCTCACATTCTGACTGCAACCAGGCTGCTAGAAATAACATTAGGTTGGTACTTCATGAAAGGATACTTTGAAATTCATTGTCATGAAATTCCACAAAATAAGGGCAATTCAGAGGCTTGGGTGCAGCTTTGAAAACTCAACTCAACCTTCAACTACAAAAGAACCGCTTGCAGAACTAGCTGAGGGTTTGGGTGTTGGAGAAAAGGCAAACTAGTAACCGTATCGACAAGAGTTTAACATTTCATAGAGAAAAAGAAATGGCATTTTCAATATGGCACTTTGCAGTAATAGGACGCTTTCTTAAACTACCAATAACCTTCTGAAGTCAGAACAATCATGTTCTTACAAATGTCAGCTTTATATAAGAGATGGTATTAAAAGAGTATGACTGGTTCCAGTTTGCTCAGTAATGCTGCCAGAGCAATCACAAACACTTCATTTAACGTAACCCTGTTGTATTTCCGAGTCTCCTGGCTACAACTATGCTTCCTGCAACCAAATTAGACTTCTTCCAACCCCGTTTGAGAGATTTCAAATGGACTGGTTTCAAAGTGAAAGCGGTCTCTCAGACGGCTCATGGGGATATTTAGTGACGACAAAGGGTCTTACGAATGAATTTCATACCTTGCCCAGTACGTGAGCCTGAGCCCAGACAGCCTGTGTATGGTTTCCAAACACGGATGCTCAGAGGCGCCTGCCAGCACTTGCACAGCTATTTGATTTTGGAAAACCTCTCAAATCCCAAGTCGAGTGCCACCTCTCCCACCTTCGTGCCTTTCATAACAAACACACGGCAGCTATGAAGACATAAACGGGCGGACCACAAAAATCGCTGATGCTTTGTTTGAACAAAACAGCTACAAGCAGCCTCACTTACACAAGCAGGTTTTAACTAATTCTATCACTGCTGATAAGATGCGTATTTTTACACTCTGGGCTTTGTATTTTCATATTCATCATTTTGCATGAGCTAGGAAGTGTAATCTGAGCACGGCAGAGGGTTTTCAGAGATCACTGTGGAACAGAGGCACGCAAAGGATGATGCCTCGGGCTGGCTTTAGGACCCGTTAGACTGTTTTCGTATGAAAAAAGAGCCAAATTAGGAAAACGTGATTTTTTTTCTTCATGTAATCAAGGCCGAAAATAAAGACCTTTATTTCCAAATAAAAAGTAACACAATTTAATTCTATAAAAGTCTCTGCGTGTGTTCCAGCTGGAAGGATAATGGACAGGAACCTAAACATCTGGGCCCAGACATTTGAACTGCTGTTGTAAGCCTTAGCACATTTTAACACAAAGGGAAACCCACAGTATGTTTGCTTTTCTGGCAGGCCACCAGAAACCAAAGGAGAACTCTGAAGCCCCACCCTCAGTCTGTGTGGACGGCTGCTGAACGTAATGACCAGGAAAAGCAGATTCATACGACCGGTCTGGAACCACCTGAAACAAACACATGTATACCTGGATCATCATTTAAAGTTTGTTTGTTGCAGATTGAGCAACACCAAATGGCTCATTTGTCACAGTTTCACCGCTGACATGACGAGAACCAGGCAAGCTGCCGGCCGCCGCGCAAAGCCGCGACGGGACCTTTCAACGGTGACACACAGCCAGCGCGAGCCGTAATCCTGTCAGATCCACACTTGGCTTCCTCTAATCTGGGTGCGTGGGCACGGCGGCAGTGGGCAGCTCAGATGGTAAACAAGTCAGGTCGGTTGCCGGCGCGGGGATCGTGACGTGAGGGACTCGGCTGAATGAGCTGCTGGCAGTTCTCACTACAACAACGCCGACGAGCCAACACCCATACCTACACCTGCCGATCGCCTGACCTTTTCTCCAGGGCTCAGGCGTCCTCCGATTTGGACTTGTGACAGCCTGCCGGGGCTCAGTGTCGATCGCATACTTACATTCTCACAGAATCTGCTGAAGGCGAAAGCCTGGGTTGATGCAACTCCGCCAGGAGAAGGAATTTACATGTGGCCTGAAAGACCCAAGGAACATTCTTGCCTAAGGTTTACTGTGCAATTTGTCCACCGTCTCAGACCAGAGGCAGTCAGTGGGACAGTAGCATGGCAATATTTTAATATTTTGGTCTTACGGCCGTGTGTCGCCGGGTGGAAGGTACAAAAGTGATCCTCGTCACAACCTTGGGACCAAAGACATAGATAGATAGAAATGACCATCTCACCTCCTGTTGGGATGACTTACATCAACTCAACTAACAGAAATAAGAATGATAGCTTTATTTTTGTGCACTGGTATCAATAGGCGGAAATTCAGTGTGCAACACACAGCAAACTTCATGGCATACCCTAGTTCATCAGGGTATGTCATGGAACAGGATGTGACTTACAAGATTGTTGGAATTGCATGGTCGCCGGATGCCTCCTACGGCAGTTTAACCCAACAGACAGTCTAGACAAACGACAGATTAAGGAACTGCGTGAACCGTGCAGAACATCGGCCCCATCCAGTCCTCAGGGAACTGAACACCTGCACAGTACCAGGTACGGCACAGAGAACTTTGAAACAGAAATCTGGAAACGGGTTCCTGCTACAAACTAAGGCTTTGATCTGGGTCACAGGTCACAGCTCTCTAATTGAGTGTTTAATAAAGGCAGCAGAGGTCACATTTCACCACTGAATGGAAACATGCAGTGGTTGGCTATGAGCCGTGCTTCAAATTAGAAAGTTTTTTTCTGAATCAAAGTTCCTTGCAGAATTGTGGCCCTAATGAACAGCTACAACACAGAAGCATAGTCTCCGTGTTCAACGCAGCAGATCATATTAGGGAATGCAGCGCATTTTTGTAGCTTTTAAAACGATGCACTGACAGGCTTTCTTTTTCAATGTGTAAGTCTTTAATGAACTACAAACAACCACGTAATCTGTCCGCTAGCAGCCAAATGTTAGTTTTTCATTTATTATGTGATGTTGAAAAGTGACACAATGAAAAAGCACACCGTTAATCTGAAAACCAACAAAGAATTTTGTTCTGGCAACCACAGCTGGAGACAGAGACAAAGCCCAAGAGTGACGTCACATAATAGTGAAGTGTTATCTTGTTTTGATTTCACAGTATGGAACGGCCCAAATAACACAGTACAGTGTAAAAAGAAAAGGAGCATTTTGAGGTTAACCTTTGGATGTAGCCAAGCCTGCACACTTGTTTTTGCCAAGCTCACCAACAAACTAATGTTAAACATTAAATTCAGATAACAAAATGCTAAGCTAATCCTTAAAACAATACATTTAAGATAATAACAATGAAAAAAACTTGATTATGCTTTTTCAGGAAAGGTCTCTTGCCTGATGCAAGCAAGCTATCTTCCTAAAGTACAAGAGTGCCTGAATAACTTCTAACTGGTAATGCAACTTGAGGCTTGCTCGTCGACCTGATGCATCTGTTCATACAGAAGTGCTTTTCACCGTGACACTTATTTTTGAATGAGATTCACAGGCTATTCAAGTCAGTAAGTGGGGTATAAAGAGCAGGCAAAGATCCATGGATCCCGGAACCCACCCAGCTTGCTTCCAGCCCACAGAGAAATGAGCCGTGTGTAGGTTTGTTCTGGGAACGAAAATGTATTAGCGGGATTGTTTCTCCATCAGGCTTGCCAGAGAAGAATTTGTCTCTTGTCTACAGATAACAAGGCCCAACGGCTCCTCCGCACACAGCCAGAGACTAAATGTGAAATATGATGTAGCCTCTAGAGAAACGAACGCTCGCGTAAAAGGGCCCAGCTTCAGAGAAAGGTCAAAAGAAATAGGCTGAGCAGCTGTTGGACGCGTTCTGAAGTACAACAGCTGAAAGGGAGAAGCTGTTTTGTCGATTTCAAGGTGCAAGAAAAAAACAAAAAAAGACCAAAGTAGCTACAATGACGGCCAGATCCACCTGAAAGATACAATCTAAACACACAAGGAACCTTAGATAAGGCTGCGAGGGCTTACCTAAGGCTAATATTTTGTAGGACTGTAAACTAGCAAATGAAATCAGCGCTAAACAATGTGATCTTCAGGTGTAAAAACAAAGGTTGAAGAATTAGATTCCACCGCTGAGTGCAGAAAGTAAAAAGCTGATCTTGTCATGATCAAGGGCCCACTCAGTATGGTTGTCAGCAGCTCATGTACAGCTTAAACAAATAGTCACATGGCCAGAGGCTCTGTTTGAGTAGCACAGTTCTCAGTCTTGCAGCCTCAATGTTTGGGTAGCATTGGGTACGAGTTTGGTGTGGTGAGAATGACATTCGTGCCGCACAGAATACGGATTGTGTCTGCGGCCATGTGGTTGAAACACGTCTGACCTTAATGGAGAATCTCTGTTGTGTATCCTGCAAAAGAATGTCCAAATGACAAAGCTCCAGCTCTTTATATACTGTAGAATCATCATTTGAATCTAAATTAAAATACTTACACATCATCCACAATAATTGCAACTTTGAATTGAATCACCAGTTTAAATTATCAAACTTCTTCATCTGCAAATCTGCAAATCCGATAAAGCACAACCTTTCAATATAAAGGAAGAGGTTCTCATGGAACTTAGAGGGGAATGTTGACATGGCAAAAATCACACACAGGTGGCGGTTCAAGAGTCCAGTTTGACAAACTGATCTTATGACAGTTTTACAACCACCCATGGAAAATGGATCGACACTCCAAAGCTTTGACTTTGACATATGAGGAAAAGTTAGATTGCGTGGCTGCGCTCAAGTGTTCTAGGGTCAGCAGACCGGTGAAACGTAAACAGTCTTATTGGCCTGACCTCAGGAATGCGTTTGTCATACTGGCCTATTTCTGACCTGCAAGGTAGAAGAAACAGCCAAGGCCTTTAAGTCTTTAATCCAGGACTGTGAGAAATTGCCAAAGCAAATGGACTAGGGCCACACTTAGTGCTCATGCACACAACTTCAACGGGCGGCTTTGCTCTTTCTTAGCCCTTCAAATCCGATCTGACCAGCACAACATTTCCAAGTTACAAATTGTTTTGATAGTGAGGGCTGGCAGCCATGTGGAATGCAAATTCAATCTAAGACTTGCAACAAGAATTTTATCTTAATGTCGGTCTTGAATTAGGCTCAATCGCTCCCTTGCTACATTAGCCTCCGTGATGATAACATCCAGTTACATCAGAGAGGATTTTTCTGAACTGATATTACAAGTCATTCATAAATTACATATTACTACTAAATTAACTCTGATAAAAATGTGTTTAGTGTCATCAACCTGTCAACCAGAGCTACAGACAACGGCTGACCGCAGGGTTAGTCCATGCAAACGTCATGCTTAGAGTTATATGAAAACAGTAACACTCTCACCCCAATGGAATCTTAATAGCTGCCATTAGGCCATTTGGCTTTACGATACCCATTCGTGTCAACAGCCTGGAATTGCAATAAACCGGTCACATCATCCAGTAGACGACACAGCTGAGGGGCAAGCAAGGTATCAGTCCATCAAATCTCCATACAATAAGTGCCTCCAGCAGAGCATCTCCCTGAAATCACTTAGACATACCATTAGCATCTAGTGAGTTGTCTCTGTGAGCACTTCCTGAATAGGCTGCATGCTTTTTGGTGGAAAAGGTTTATGGAGCCTGGCCCTGCGAACTTCTGATGAGTCAGCAGCAGCCACACGCAGTCGGATGCAGATGCCAGTGACAAAGCAGGCACTGCCTGAAGAGGACTTTCGCAGGACACAAGCGTACACAGGAACTCACTCTTTCCATGTGATGCATCGTCATCGCCAGGTCAAAGTCGGCGTCACACCCACATTCAAAACTTCCATGGAAGTGGATGATGGGAACGCATCGATAAATTGAGCTCTTATCTAATTCATAAACTTTATGATGAGTGGAATCAAGTCGGGCTTCCATGATATGCGGTTACAAAATATAATGAGTTTAAACAGTGACCTGCTCCTTCATTTTGCCGTTGGGTCATTTTGTGCTCACTCTGCATAACTGTTGAGGCGTGCCAAAGGTCACGGCCTCGCTGGACTCTCCTTATACCCGCATATGTCACCGCCTCACGCGTGCGCGCCCGTAGCTCCTCGGCATGGCGGAACAGCGCCATGACAACTGCTACAAAAAGACATCTTCTGGCACCTGTTGCCAGGCAGATCGCACAAAAGCCTTTTTTTTTTTTTTTTGTTAAGGTCGTTGGGGTCATTTGCGTTCTCTCTGAAAATAAAAAGTCAGCCTCCATAAGTGCCTCTTTGGGCCGAGTCAGCCACCAATGCAGACATCCTGCCTCGTCTCTGCTCCACGTCCCGATCCCTTAAGAGGGAAATTATGAGTAATGATAAACCACGTGGCTCGCCGGAGGCTGCACATCTCAATTAATGTCTGCCTGCCTGCCCCTGGACTGGAGAGACGTCCCGAGCGAAGCACTGAAGCCTGTTTCAACATCAGAATGTGGTGGGCGATAATGGACGAGCCGTCCGTCGGTGCGCCGGGACACTCGGCGGAAAATGTCTCTTGGCCTCGTTAGTAGATGCTTCACCGAGTGAGACGCAGACTCCTGCAGCTGTCTTGTTGACATGTGTTTCAATCTGGGATGGTCGCGACTGCGCAGCTGTGATACGCTGCCGAATGACTGACGGTCAGTCATTCAACGAGGCTAATCCAAAGTAACAACCATCATCGCGAACAAACAAACAGTCGGGAGCCGCGAAAGGAACTGACGCAGCTTGCTTACATGCACGTAGCACCAAATGAAATGTGTTGCAGCGACTGTACGCGATTCCATGGTTACATGACTGTCTGCATGATTCAACTTGTCACATAGATGACTGAATGGAAACAGGAGGGAGAGGAAAAGTATGCGGCCTGTCTGTTTCACATCTGAACTCAATGCAGAGGAGAGGAGAGAGACGCTAGCTTGAAAGGCGGAGGACGTGGAGCCCATTGACAGCACTTCAGTTGCCTCAAAGGGAACACTGTGCAGTTCAGAATCATTGCAAGAGATAAGAAAAAAAATATTGTCATGTGCAAAGAAAGTATGCTCCACACACACAATACTTCACATCAGCGATGACAATAAACCATGCGTCTAACACCATGAAGTAGAAGATACGTCATCAATAGCTGGCGGGCATATTCGCACACTCACGTGTGGCACTGAAAAAAAAAAAAAAAAAAAAAAAAAGACATCCGGATAGTGTCACTATCAGTCCCATAAAATTATTAAACACACAAACCAAAGAGACGGTAGCCAAAGAAACACTCACCAGCCAAAACTTCCCGGGAAAATACAGAATAACCACCACGACATTCCACAGGCTGTCCCCCCCCCACCCCAACTCCCCTTACATCTGCACCAGGCGGGCTGCCGTCTACCCGCCTTGTGCAACCGCATGCACGGGTTAATACACCATTTATTGTCAGCGCACTTCGCTGATGAATCACGTCGCACTTTAAGCGGAGAGCAACGCGGTTCCGGACCTCCCCAGTGGCTCCACGAGAAGCGGCAGACCGTGACACCCCCCCCCCACCACCACCACCACCACCACCTCCCGAACATGCAGCGGTGCAGCCGGCAGCAGGATCCAAGGGTAACGTTCAAAAATGCACCGTGTCCCTCGCAAAAGGGAGCAGCCACATCTCGCCTTACCTTTCCATAAAAAAAAAAAAAAGCACTGCTCGTGTTACGATAATCCACTCATGCGGGGGCGGAATGGATCCATGTCAGCGTAGGGATCCGGAATTCCAAATTTAGACGAAAACAACAACAACAACAACAAAAAAGGACAACAAACCCGAAGCGTAGGTTGTGTGTTAATTCAGCGGAGCTGTGGTGGCGGTGGTTCGGGTCGAAGCAGGGAGCCACACACACAGCCAGTAGAGAAGGCAAGGCGCAACTTGAAACTGACAGGGATCGGACCGAACCAACGGCGAGGCAAGGAAGGGAGGGCGGGAAGGTCTAATAATAGCAGCGCTTTAGCAAAACTAGCGTCGCTTTGGGTTCACGCGGCCACGCGTCGCCTTGGAATAATTGTACGGCTCAAATGTAGGTGGAATTCTGGTAGGAGGCCGCGCTGCTGGTCGAAGATGTGGGGGTTTTCTTGAGGCCACACGGGGACAAACCCCCCCGCCGGTCAACCAGGAGCAGGCTGCGTGTTTTTGACTCGGTTTAATCCGATTGGTCTCTTCCAGAGTGACGCGGCAAGGCGCTGCTGCGTTCGCATGGCGTCAGAAACATTAGAACCGCGAGACACAACAAGGGAAAAGGCGGCGGAAGGCTTGGCGCAATGTTGTGTTTCGATGTGAATTCGACTTGTCCCGAGGACGTCGACACCCGAGTTGTTAAAAGTGTTTTTTTGACGATGAAATAACCAATAGTGGATTTTAAGTGAGCCGAATATTTTACATCCTTCTCATTGATTTTCGATATGATTGTTTTGAGAGACTTTTTGGTCAGGTTTTAGTTACAGTTTGATTGTTTTGTAGATTTTTTTTTTTCTGAATCATTAACAACGTTATAACTGAAAATTGAGTATTTTTTTTTCAAGGTTAAGTACATGTAATGTTGTGTTTGGTAACACAAATAGATAAATGATGTGACGCCTTTATGGGGTGTTCATTAACCAGGAGAGGTATCAGTGAATCCATGTGTCCTTTGTGTGATCACGAGCAATTTTTTTCTTTTTTTTTTTTTTTTTTTACAACTGTGTGTCCAAGCACTCCCTTACTGAAAGACTGTGAGCCACAGAAGTAAAGGCCGGACTTTTTTTTTGTTATTTTATAGGGAGCTCAGTGAGAGGCACAAGATAATATTGCATTTAAAAAAAAACGGAAAAGTGAATTTTCCACCATATGGCCTTTTTGGGGCCCCAGGATCAAGTTTGGCGGGCTAAGAGGCTAAAATATAGATGACAACAATCTCCATTGTTAAATGTGTCTCTTTTCATAAAGTAATAAAGTCACCAGCTGTGCTGCTGCTAGAGTCAAAAGAATTGCAATTGAGGCCAGCGCTTCTCCAAGCTCACACTGTCACCAGCGTCAGATGAGCACCGTGTTTGGGAAACGTCTGACTGGTTTGCGTGACATAAAGTCATTTTCAATTCCTCAGTCTAGGTCACACAAAAATATGATTCCCTGAACCTCAAAAAAAAAACAAAAAAAACTTGTGTTTGTTTCGTAACAGCGCGCAGACACGGACTGTGCGGTCGTTTGAGACGGGCTGAAGTTTGCCTTAGCAGAAAACCACCTAAGATGACAACTTGGGAAAATTATAACTTCCAAACAATCACACGGGGAGAAAAAAAAAATAAATAAAAAAAAAGGACAGTTGAACTCCACTGCTCCCCACAGACAGAAATATGCATCGCAGATACACAATCCCCTCCTTGTGCGCCAAGTACAAAAATATATTCCGCTGACGGTCGAGCCGTCCACCATTGGAATTGCAAAGAATCTGTGAGGCTTGAATGACTGGGATGTTTGAGAGGCGGCGTTCGAAAAAACGGGGCTGCGCTGAGCTCGCTCTTATCAGCTGTCGCAAGGAGGAGGAACCAGCCCGGCGCTATCTGCGAGGCGGCCCACCTTCCCAACACCTCCTATCAATGGACAGACGGGCTTTTGTGCCCCCGTGCTTGTGAGAGGCACACGGAGGGACACACTTGTCGTTTGTGACGCTTAAAGCGCGACGCGACCAGTTGCGCAGCGTTTGTGCAAGAACAGGCTTTGGGCAAACTATGGCCCGGGGTCCATATGCGGCCCGTTAAGCTTTCTATGTATATGTGTTTCTCCTCTGAGGTGGCTCACCAAAACACTCCATCCAACTGCTCCAACTACGGCCCCTCTGTCACATTTTAGAACCCATTGTGGCCCCACCAGTCAAAAAGTTTGCCCACCCCTGTGCTCGATGATTTTTTTTTTTTTTTTTTTTTTTTAAAGTTGGAAAACTTATTAGAATGAACGAGGAATGAAAAAAGGAAAAGGGAAACAAAATAGTAGCTGGTAGCAAGAAAACTGTAATGTCATTTCAAAACAGTCCTTTCTTTTGGATGAAGTAAGTCATACACTGAGTACCTGAGTTAAATATTCAGGTGATTCGGATTATGTGCCGCTTACGGGACATTAATACCGCACTCCGTCTCTGACACGAGTCGGCCAGATTAGCTCATTTAAAACAGCAGCGTTTTGACAGCCAGGAGTTGGAGAGCTTCACTCCCTCCACCTCCGCCACCAGGGAGGGAACTGAAGGACTCCCATCAGAACAAGCTGTCCTAGATAGACTGGCACGCATTAGCCAATTAACACACGCGCATACGCATGCACGCCGGCGCAAAAGCGCAAGTCCGTGCACGCCGGATGCCTCTCGGTAAAAAAAAAAAAAGAAAAGAAAGAGCAGTAGACGGATCACAGAACCATCCCAGAAGGTTTCAGCCGTGTTATGAAACAGCGCGCGATTGTTCCCACCACACCTCTCCGCTCACTTGTCCTCGGGCATCCGCTGGGGATTGGCGGGGGAAAAAAAGAAAGATGAGTGAAGCATGCAGACAAAAGGTGACGCACGTTAGCAACACAACAAAGGAAAAGACACACGGTGACATGCCAGCGCGGGAGCTCCTGCATCCTGAGCGGCGGCGCATCGCATCCGCACACTCGGCCATGATGAAGCCAATCAGAGAGCAGCAGAGGGGAGAGACACTCACAGCGCACACCGACAGAGGACAGAACTGAAGGTCTTGAGATTTTCCTCCTCTTCCTCCTCCTTCTTCTTCTTCTTCTTCTTCTGCTGCTCCTTCCTTCCACTTCCTTCCTTTCTTCCTTCCTTCCTTCCCCTCCCGCCGTCTCCTTCCACCTTCTCCCCCCCCCGGTTTCTCCTCACCCACAGCAAGATGCTGCCCGGACCGGCGCGCGTTGCCACGGTAACCGTGACAGAGAGAGAGAGAGAGAGAGAGAGAGAGAGAGAGAGAGAGACTGGTGGCGGGTCGGGGGAGGGATGGTAGAGGGGGGGTGGAGGTTCTCACGTGACCGGATCTCCCCGGCAGCCCATTGGTTTGACGCACCAAAACACGGAGGAAGAGGTGCGGGGGGGGGTGAAGTGATGATGTCACACACGCCCACCAGCGAGGGATCCTCGCTCGGGACGCTGCTCACAGACACAATGGCTGTCTTGTTTTTTGTTTTTTTTCCTCTTCTGTTTGTTTTTTTGTTTCCTTCTTTTTTTCAAGGCGGGGCCGCGTTGACCTGCAGCTACAGGACACCAGAGGTTTGATTCCACTTGACTGACTGACTCAGAGGACGTCTGACTCACCCCAGCCTCCCCGCCCCCGACACACACACACACACACACACACACACAACAGAACCGGACTGTCATTTGCCAGAGGGCCGCTTCTCCGGCATGTGTGTGTGTGTGTGTGTGTGTGTGTGTGTGGATATATGTGCGCTCGCCCATACGCAGCAACTTGACCTGCCAGCTGAGCACACTTAAAACTCCCCACCCACCCCCGCCGGCCGTTATTTATAACGCAGGAGAAAAGCGGACAAAGGGCCCCATTCACGGCGACGGCGGCGCGGAAATCACAGACACTTTTTTGGAATATTTTGACGGCAGACGGTGTCGCAGCGGCGCAGAGAAACAAATCCGCCCAAGTCGCTCCTCTAAACAATGAGGAATTGCGTCTGCGAGGAAAGACAGACTCCTGCTGGAACGCGCAGTTCCGTTTGTGATGTCACAAAGGTCACCGGGTGGGGAATACGTAACAGTGAGCAGCATGTTTGGCAAGAGTTGCACAGATTGAAACCTGAGGAGAAGACTTGGCTTCAGAACCCCCCCCCTCCCCTGGCTCGGAGATAGTTTTGCATCCTGTTTGAGGGAAACTGGGTCTCGGTCATCTTCACACTCATCCCCGCTGGCGAGTAATCGTGCGCAAGGCGCTCCTGGACCAGACTGTTGTGCAACGGTCTGGAAAGCATCCAGCGCGGACAAAAAAGAACCACGAGAAGTCTTTGTTCTGAGAAAATGAAACGGCTGCATTTCTTTTTCTGAGCAACTGCAAGAAACGTCCCTCATCCTGAATGGATGCAGAGGAGTTTCACTCTCCCGCCTGGTTCTGTCAGGTCACGAGAGGCTGCAAAGCTTCCCAACCAAGAAAAAATGTATTTAGAGTTTAGGAAAAAATTGTTTCCACGTGACTGTTTTGAACTGTTTCTGTAGTAGATCCTTGATTCTGCACCTGTCTTTCCCATTTTCTCGATTCTACTCTACTCTACTCCATGGCCTTATGGAATGGGAGGTAACCCTGCAGATAGACACTGGCAGGTGCTCAGTGGAAATCAAGCACCTGCCCTCTATGGGTGTGCCACTGGTCTCAGGGCAAACAGGAATTAAACACACTCCCTCCTCTGTTTGGCTTCTGCACACTGCACTTTGTATGTGAAACATTCTTTTGGCCGGGGGAAACATGAGCGCAACATTGCTCTCCTAAAACATTATACACAAAATAAGCATATCGACTGGGATACATTTCCACTTTGATTCTCAACTAGAAGAGACTTTTTTCAGTGTTTACACTTTTTTTTTTTTTTTTTTTCTACTACTCTGTTTACCTCAAACATCATTCCAAGCACCCGTCACAAACACCCGACAGAGGTAACCGGAGTTTGTGCATTATGCAGCCATTTTTCCCGGTCAGTCAGTCCAATAAATTATTAACAACACTTGCCTCACTGCCTCCAGAGCCCATCTGTTACTGTGCACACAGCGCACACTTAAAGGCAGTATTTACTTTCCCCTGAAGTCCAAATGCTCGCCCCCCCCTGGCCTCACGTAAATCACAGGCCATTCAAATGAGCTGCGGGGGGGGGGAGTAACAGTGAAGGTGCAGATATTATTAGTCTACACAAATTCTTTTCACTGTGTGCCCACACAGGGACGGTAAAGCAGCGTGAAAAAGACAGCCGGGCCCCTGAGCGCAGGCGGTGATAGACTGACCGACGGGATGGAGAGAGGTCTTTAAAAACTAGAAAAACCAACACGACCGCATACAGAGGAGAGTGTGCGCGTCTTGTTGAAACCCTAAACAGCGACTCTTGTCTACGTGTTTGTACCCGTACAGACCTGGCGGTCTGACCCCGGGAAAATGCAACGTGCGGATCGTCCCGTCCCAAGCTGGTGCGACATGAACCCGCTGCCCGACTCCATCAAGTGTCTCTCTTCCCTCCAGCGGGTCGTGAAAATGTGAAGGTGATGATGACCGAGGCGACGCCGGCAGAACATCTCATCATGTTTATGGCCGGTCATTAAGGGTGGCTGCCACGGCCCAGCGAGCAGCAGGCTGCTGCACACGAGGGCAGAGGAGCTACAGAGTCCTGCTACTCCTGTAGTGTCTGTGTGGAGACATTGAAGTGGCATTTGGACATGATTTCTTTTCGGTATTTAAGAATATATATTAATTTAGATTAAATGAAATGCTACGAATATTTTGGATAGATAGCTAGACAGCTAGCTAGCTAGCTAGATGGCTCGATAGATAGATAGAGGGCTAGCTAGATGGCTAGATAGCTCGATTGATAGCTCGATAGCTCGATAGATAGCTAGATAGCTCGATAGATAGCTTGATAGCTTGATAGCTCAATAGATAGCTCGATAGATAGCTTGATAGCTCGATAGCTCGATAGATAGATAGATAGATAGCTCGATAGATAGATAGATAGATAGATAGATAGATAGATAGATAGATACAGGAAGAAAATGCACACAGGAAGCATTGGGAAGGTTTCTTGCCACACTATGACCTTCTTGCCACAGAGGCTGCGGATCTAACAACCATCCACAGTAATGCGCCACTATTTAGCCAGCGAAATGAGAAAAGTTCATCCTGTACTTGCTTTCTTCCTCCATATCTTGCACCAATTCTGGAAATCTGCCCTTTGCGACGTCAGAGCGGGCTCCGATAATTCACCCACACCTCTCACGGGTTAGCGGCGACACCTGCAGTCAGGCACCAGGGAGTGCGACAAGGTCAAGTCTGTTGCAGAGCAAAGGGACCTCAAGAGACACTGAAGTCCATCCCCTAGAAAAGTGTGAAATTTAGTTCCGGCACGTAGAAAGTAGGAAAATGTATTCAGATTCGCCCACTCAGCTATTTATAGTCCGCAACATCAAGTCATGTGTGATTAAATCTGTCCTCAAACACAGAGCTATGAGGAAGGCTGCAGCAGGCATCTGAGGCAGGAATCAATAAACCGGAGTGGCTAATTCCATTGTTCAGTGTTTTCTTCCTGCTCGGTCATTAGCGTAAGAAACATCAGCGGATTAGACGGTGATATAAGGTGACTGTCTGGCACTGGACCAAGTGCATACTGGAACACACACGCACGCAAGCAAAACCGGATGAAAGTAATTGTTTCAATCCTCAGAGGCACACAATATAAACCCTTTCTCCCTGCAACCAACAACAACAAAAAAAAGTCACAATAACCCTCCGAGAATCACATCAGCATTTTAGGGAACGTGAATCCAGCCTGTGCTGTAACTCCAACATTTAATTTCCTCCCGGGCGAGGAGCGCTAACCCTGTGCAAACACCACGTAAATCAGCCCCAGTCGGCCGCCGCCCCTGGCCGCGATGGGCAGCGCCGCAGACGGGGGGGAGGAGACAGAGAGGTGTTTGTGTAGCCGGTGTGGCAGGAGGTCCGTCAGAGGGAATCAAAAGATGGCGAACAAAAGCTGGAGAGGGAAAACACAGCAGGCGGGCCGGTTTGGAGCAAAGAGGGAAGGAGGGAGCGGACAGACAGTCGCTTGCTTCGGATTTCAGGAGGATTTCTGGCTGTGTCTGTGGTCAGTCCGAGCCGGGGCTGCTAAATTTAACTGGATGAGTTTGGAACTCCGGGGCAGGACCGGCGCAGCGGTCACGGTGCCGCCACACCGGACAGGGTTCTCAGTTCCCAGTGAGTTCAGTTCTCACACGCTGCAGGCCGTGGACGGACGGCCGCACGCAAACCGAGCCGATTCCTTTCCGTGTAAAAGTATCAAAGGTCACGGTTGTGACCCCCTGACCCCTGACCCATGAACCCCCTGGTCTGAGCAAAAAATGCTGCAAACACCCGCGTTAGATTGTCCCTCGCTGGTTCCCAGGCTGAGACGGTGCATGCGCCCACGTGTAAAAATAGAACTTACCACAGCACACAATGTCTATTGTGCTTAGCAAGGACTCGCCGCACCGAAATTGGCAGTATCAGTTACTTCTTCAGGCAAATGCTCAAGGAGATAGTCGGGACTGTAGTTGCAAACGGTCACCCGTAACTAGGTTTTATTTTGAAAAGCCACCACTGGGAAACGCGATATGTAAATAAGATGAACGCTTTTCATAATATCGTCTCTGCACACAAAGCAAACCGCTGACATGCTAAATGATGCTGATACTTACAGACATGGAAACGTGATACGTGTGTTAGCATCACACAGACAGGTCATGCTAATATAAGGTTTGCAATGAACATTTCATCCGAGGCTGAGTTTGAGCCTAAGATGCCGTTTTACCAATGACATTTTACCTCGATCGGAGGTTTCGTTCCACAGTCTTGCACGTCCATCTTGAAAAGCTCCAAACCCAAAGCATTTTTAACTGCTGCTCATGCGGTTTTCTCATCGCGTTCTCTCGCCACTCCTGAACACGGCGCTGCTTCAAAGCTCTCAACGGGACAATTTGCATTTAGTGTCACTTCGTACACCCAGAGGCAAACTCAAGCAGTTATAACGAGGACAGGATTTCGAAAAAAAAAAAAAAAAAAGTTCTATCTGGTATGTCAGAAAAAAGTCCTCGTTTGATTTCTGATTCTTTCCAGTACGTTAAAGTGTGAACGAATGATCAAATTAGACGCAAAGAAAGGAACCAGTTCAGAGCACAACTGTCGGTTTCAGACATCACCGTGTCAGTAATCTCGCGCCCCGGTTGACTTTGAAAACAAAATGCCATGCGAAGGCAGATCTAAAGGCTTTAATCAGCCCGGCTGTGACTGGCAGGCTGCCACAGATCAATGTGCTGATCCTTAGGTTGCCTAGGGAAAATAAATAAATAAATAAAAAGCTTCAAACGTGACCAGTTACCACGGCAACAGTGATGTCTTCCCGCCATGGCTGCCACTGTACGGTCCACCTTCACTCTTTCACTCGAACTATTACCAAAAAAGCTGCAACATTAGCCGGAGGGGGTGTCACAATTTGAGGAGCCCCCCCCCTCATGCGCATTCAATCTGTCGTGCTGCGTTGCTCACGTATGAGACAAATCAGTTAATAGCGAGTACAGTTCCCCGCGTCAAGGCTGTTATCGAGAGGTAAACATTTGCAGAGTGGAAGTAAACAAATAAAAAAAAAAAAAAATGCTTTTACATACAGCAGAAACTTCAGCGCACCATGCCAAGCAAAACAGAGGCTCCGCTCGAGCTGTCACCTGTCATAACAAACACTGACTCCAGTTTGTACTTGTGACCAGAGCAGAATTTTAATTGTGCTCTGCTGCTCCCTGCCAAGGTGCCTGTCCTCCCTTTTTTTGTACCTTTTCGCGCGCTGCTAACTGACTTTGTCCAAGTGTCGTAGCTCTAGCCATCAACTGACCAGCGGGAAAAAACTAACCTTGCAATGGAGCCGGATTTCTTGGAATAAAACCAGCTTAAAACTAGATTTAAAAACTAGCTTAAAGTTTTGCACATCCATCTTGTCCGGCTCTCATGAAAAAAAGTTTCCAGCGATATTTTTAGCTGTGACAGAAGTAGGGAGCAAGCCTAGCTGGTGCTAAAGAGATTAGCATGGATGCTGCTGTGGTCGCACTTTCACTTAAAAAAAAAAAACAAAAAAAGAAGGACATTGAAGGATTTTTATTGTTGGGAAAATGTTTTGCTACTTTCCACCCACAACTATGTTTTAAACGCCACTGCACCGCTAATGTTGCCCTTTTACGCAAGTAGGACGCCCAAACCGACTTCCCAGTGAATCCAGCAGAACATCTGATTGGTGGGAATTGAATTTGAACAGATAGCAGTTTTATCTGGTCATCAACCTTTTTTTTATTTTCAGGTCAGGGGAAAACTGCTTCCCGCGGGCAGTGAACAGTGCAGCGCAGAGCTTCTTCATTACAGCTGAAGACAATAAGTGCGTCATGCTGCACTTTACATCATGACCTCAGCGTTCCAAACAAATTAGTGGTCCGCACGGAGAGGTCTGCAGAGGGATTTTTGACCAGCCTATCGCACGGGAAGATGTAAACACGGCCGGAGCGCTGCGTTCTTTCTCAGCGTTCAAGCCCCGAGCCACGCTTGAACGCAACTCGACCTTCATTAACCGTCTAAAAACAGGCCGTCTAGTTTTCTGGTTGATCGGCTCATCCGTCCGTACACTTAAGGCCACGCGTCGACTATGTAACCGGAGGACAGGCTGAGCTCACGGTTTCACCGTTGAACCGGACACAGAGCGGCCATGACAGTCAGCGTTCTGCAGCGCCTCTGCACAAAAAGCAGCCCAAGGACAGAAACTAAATAGTCGCTGCAGAGTCGTTTGGGCGCGTGAGCCCGTGAACGTGAACCCATGAGGCGCTTTGCGAGAGCTCACAGACATAAAACAGCAGAACGGAAAGCTGCGTGCAGGACAGCAGCTCTCGGGAGACGAACACGTCATTTTCCTTCGGCTCTTTTCTAATCCGTCAACTCCTAAATTAGCAAATCTCCCAGTGCTGTGAAGAAATCTGTGTTACATTCCTTAGTGGGAAATAGCGGGGTCTAAGCGCTATATAGATAAAGTGTTGATTGAGCGATTGTCAGCAAGTAATATTTATCTATTTCAGTAATTATGTGTTCCAGTGTGGGCTGCAGACAAATATGTAAAGTCATTGCCTGCAGATAGAAACCCAAGCTTAAGAGTTCAAAACTTCAACTTCAACGGTTTGTCAGATTGGTAAAACTAATGGACTGGTAGCAAATCGGTGTTTGACGCAGTCGCGGCTTCACCGTCGAACGAGTTCCTAGCGGGACTGTAACTGGAGACGACCACAGCAAAGACAGAGTGGCACGGATGAATAGGTGGAGCGCCTAGAGGAATATTCTGTCAATAGACAGCGTGGAGAGCCTGCAGGTGACGGCAGCGAAGGTTGTGTTTTCAATGTTGACAATGAAATAATAGAAATTGAAATAGGAGTTTAAGACTTTTACATGGTCTACACACAGGGCTTGAAACTGTGTGATCATGTGTTTGTTGATGAATACTGACAATATAAAATAAACAGTGGAGCAGAGGACTCACTCACTCACTCACTCACTCACTCACTCACTCACTCAGCCCCTCAGACCCCTGAACATCCGACTTCTCCTCTCTGTCCCCCACTGAGCGGCTTCCCAAATTCTCACACTGCGACTTATCAAAGCAGATCTCTGCCCTCCGTGTCGACGGAAAAGAGCAAACACTGCAACTATCGCTTGCAGCTGTTCAAATATTGTGACGCGGGATCTCTGGATGGCACAAAGAGCGCTTGTAATAAACCTCTGGGATACAGACGGAGCAGGGGAGCGGCGGCGGCGGGCGCGGCGGCGGCGGGCGCGGCGGCGGCGGGCGCGGCGGGGAGACCCGAGCGGCGGACCCGGAGACGTTGCCGCCCCGCGGTCGACGCGGGTCGCTTCAGCAAACGGGTCGATCAAGGAAACTGAACGTGGAACTGAAATGAGTGTCTTACCTCCCGAACGAAGCAAAAACTGCTCCCGTTCCCGTGTTTGCTGCACTCCAACCAGTGTGTGAAACACCCGTCAATATTCGGGGGGGGGGGGGGGGGAGAGGGGACACCGTCCTCTTGTTTGTGACTCTTAATACTAATCTATCTGAATTTCCTTAACACGCAACATGTATATTTTGAAAGACTGAACATTAGACAGGGCGGTCAAAGACTGCGTTCAAAGACTTCTTTTGTCTGGCTCCGCTACATTACAGCTCCGCACCTGGAATGGCGCCCTCTGGTCGGATTGAAACGGATTGAAACGGATTGAAACCCCCTTCGGGAGGTGATTTCAATCCGTTTTGCAAAAATGGGATTCCATGTGATTTGCGACTGTTCAGACACTCAACAGAGCCCTCCGGTTTCAATCTGGATGGGCTAAAAATGGGATTTTGGCTGGCAGTCTGAACGCAGCTTTAGAGACATTCTAGTGACCATCAGTGACATTAAATACAGAGAGAGTTTTCTACACCCCAATTTTCAAAACCACAGCATTTCGCACACCGGCTCCGACCTCTCTGGACGAGACGTCGAAGGGCTCCCGAGTTGCACTCGCACCTTTTTTCAAATGGAAAATCCTCCCTGTCAACAGCTACGCTTTAAGCAGCCCGGACGGGATTACGTGAGGCCGAAAGGCGGCAAAGATGACGACCAGATGAAAGAGACCCAGAGCGATTTGCGGCCTCTGGAATGAGGCTGTCCAACGAAATCAAGACTTTTGCGTTACCGAGACCGCGAGAACGCGGCGTATAAGCAGGGATTAGCCGGACCAGAACGATGACAGGGAGAGAGTGGAGTCGGCGGCGGTGATTCCTGCGTCCGCGGCCGGGGAGAGGCAACTGTCACAGAGACGCCGCTTGGTTTTCCAAACCACAACGAATCATCAGAGTGCTTCACAGCAGGGTCGCTCAGCGTCCGAGAGTGGGGCTGCGGAAGGACGGCTGAACTCGACGGTTTTCTTTTTTTGCATTAATTGCAAGTGAAATCATGCAATTCCAGAGGAGTTATCGCCGTAATGAATCTGCCATTCGACATGTGACTTTGCTTAACAGTATTCAACAGAAGACCGGCATCAAAGCATTTCAAAGTGCTTGATCTCGAATAGAAAATACACCAGACGCCGCCTCCATCCATTAGAGTAAGATAAAAGGCTCAAATAAAAAAAAAAAACCCAAGTTAAAATTAAAAACTAATTAAAATCACTGTAAAAAAAAAAAGAGCAAATACCTCAAAGAGCTAACAAACTACAACACAGTCAAAAGCATCAATATATGAGAGTTTAACAGAAGTAATTCCATGGAAATCGACAAAAATCTATCCATCCATCCATCCATCAATCTGTCTATCTGTTTTTATGTCATCCGTCGTTCTAGTCATCCATCTGCCAGGGGTTGGAGAACGTCTTACTTCTAATCCACATCAAGACTCGTAGTTGAATTTCTGCAGTTCAAAACAGAACGTCTGGCAGTTGGTCTGCAACACGAATAAATACATACCCCCGCTCACATTAATAGATCCCATTAACCCGATTCCCTTTGTAATAATTAATCCATTCCGACAGCACACGACGAGCAACTCATCGGGCCGATCGGAAACACGTGTGGGTTACAGTGGAGGAGCATCAAGTCAGAGTTCGTTAATCCCGCACATGAGGCATGAGCTCACTGAGCGCGTCGCGTCTGATGTTTGTCATGTCCGCCGCTCCTCTCTGATGAGGCCCTACAGACTCGGCTCCTCGTGAAGTAACGAGACATGAAGCCGGGCTTTGATCTCGGCGGCCCGGCGGCTCTCTGCGGGGCTGCGGTTCGTCTGGACGCAGGAAATCTTGTAAATAGCCCCAAAAACTAGCGTGCTTTCCTAATGAGAGAAGAGGTTTCAGCAGGTGGGTGGAAGGCGGCCTGGGGGGGGGGGGGGGGGGGGGGGGGGCTTTGTTGCTCATGTCCACTGCACATCCATCCATCCATCCATCCATCCATCCATCCCTTACAACCGATTTTCTCAAGCAGCCAGGGTTGCAAGAGCCTGTCCCAGCTGTACTGGGGTGGAGGCGGGGTTACACCCTGAAGAATCTGCCAGTTTATCAAAGGGCCAGTCCATAGTTCAGGGTGATTCATACCAATGATATGCATTGCCAGGAGCTATCTGCACTATGTCCATTATTGCAGATAAATACATTCAGATGCAAGTTCTGCTCCTTTATGTGCAAGGGGAGCTCACTTCGAAGTCGCCCTGAAAGCACTCAAGGTTTTCTGGAGAGTTTTGCAAAAAAAAATTAAAATGTTCTGAGCTGATTTTTTTGGACAAAAAAAATTCATTCAATGGATAAAAGTCTCCATACACATATCCGTCCATGCATCTCATCATCTCATCCATCGTCTTTCTGTTCAATAGGTTCTGTGAGTCTCGTGTAGAAAGAACTCAGTAGCAGCCTGTTGGAGATCAAGCTATAGGCAAAAAAAAAAAAAAAAACTTTCTTTTTATCTAAGAGAAAAGAGAGTTTGTTTTTTTGATCTATATAAACCTGAGCAGACGTCTGACCACACCGCTGTAACCCGTCCACGTCCATCTCCACTCTGGCGATAAGCAGCTCAACCAATCAAAGAAAGCCCATTGTGCGAGGACGCAGTGGGATTATTATTATTTCTTTGCACGGCCTGGACGGCACTGCAACGTCCCGGTGCCCAGCTGGACCCTCAGCTCTCTCTCCGGTAAACGACTTTGGCCAAATTATTCCAAACTGGGACTTCTTCATCACCGCGAGGAACACCCGACAGCTCCTCTCACCGCTTGCAAGTCGGTTACCAGGTGACACGCCTGTTTGTTTCCAACTGTTATGAAGCAGTCCAAGTGGAGAGCAATGTGCTTTCTTTTCTGCTTTTTTTTTCTACAATGAAGAATGTCAAAAGAAAAAAGTCCAAGTAGGATTTGAAATGAATGATCTCATTTCTAACATTCCATTGCTGCTTTCCCACAATAAATTCCACATTAACTATAAAAGAGCCATTTATGGAAGTTGGGAAAAACTGCAGCACAACCTGGTGACGTGAAGAGTTGGCGGCCATTCTTTTCACCTTTCCCCAAGAGAACATTACACAAGTATCAAATCAAAAAAAATAATTAAAAGCTTCTCCAAACTGGAAATCCCCTCATTTTCTCATTTGTCCCATTTGACTCTCGCTGATATGTTGAAAAAAAACAAAAAAAAACAAGGCCCAAATAACGTTGGCAGCGCTGTTTTAAAAACCGCTGACTTAACTGCTCCGTGACCTTGCAATCATTTTTTTTTCATCCTCGGTGGAAGTTGTGTTTCGCAACTTGGTGACTCGGGCTGTTTTTCCAGAGGGACGCGCTGCCTGTCTGAAAGTCGATCCTGCTGGGACTGAGAGGAGGATCCAGGGGGGGAGACAACTGCACTGAGTACTTAAGTCCACCTCGGACGACCTCCTGGTGCGTGTGTGTATGTGTGTGTATGTGTGTGTGGTGTGAGGACATTGGGTCGTGTTTCCGTTTGTACGCTGCTGCTATTTATGCACTACCTGACCCCATCAGTGACCTCCTGCCACCCGTCCCCGGTGTGTGTGTCCATGCTGAGGAGTGAAACACGGCCCCTCTCGCTCTTCACAGTTCGTTCGGAAGAAGCTTACTGACCGACTGCTCGGCATCAAGCGCCAAACTTGGCTTCAAGGTCTGCGACATTGAAATTTCCCAGACGGAGGAACAAAGGTTTGAAATTTTGCCACTGGTTCGGGTCTCGGCCGTCTCCTGGAAGTCTGAAGATGTGAAATGTTCCGTCAAAATCCCCTTTAGCTGCCATGAAATGGCAGAAAAAGCATTAGATGTTAAAATGTGTTCAACGATGTTAAAAAGATATGTTTGTAACGTTAAACAAAAATATTTTTTAAAATGTTGCATAATGTTTCTTGAACGTCTTATCTATCTTTTTATTTTTTAACTTTTTACTTTATTTTCTTCAACATGTTCAAAATAAAGTGATCAATCTGAACTAAATACGCAAGATGAACAGTTAGCACGCGAGAGCAGCCTGGCAAATAGCATTTTAGCTCAGACTTAACACTGGGCATGACAAGCACAGTTTTTCCTCCATGTCCACAGATGCAGATACTTAATGGGACACACTGGCGTGAACCCGTCTGGTGCGACTGCCGCTGCGCTTCAGCACCGTCAGCCTGCAGGGCCCCCCCCCCCCCCCCCCAAACCCCTCTGTCTCCCCCGGTGGAGCAATTACATGCGTCCTGCGGTTTAAAAGGGTCACGATGACAGTTGATTGGCTGAGGTGAGTTTGCGGAGGTCACTTCAGTTCAAGCGGCCGAGCTCCTGTTACGGTAAAAACGAGAGTGAAGGGATGATAAAAAAAAAAAAAAAAGGAGGGGGGGAAAAAAACCCCACTGAGTCAGGAACCGAGAGCTGCCAGGAGTCTTGAATCGATAACGAACCACGGTTGGAGGGAAAGAGAGAAAAAGGAGCAGCCGGTTCAGGACGGTTAAGTGTCCCATCTTGGCTCGCCATCAGTGAGGAGCTCCGTCGCAGACGAGCGCAGCGCTTCTGGAAATCTCAGAGGAAATGATTTCCTCGTGGCCGGCCGGCCGGATCTCTCAATCTGCCCGACGTCTGGACGATATGCTGCGTAGCCACTAGAAAAGCTTCTGAATGAATGACCGGACAACCACTAAAAAAAAAAAAGTGTTTTTCAGTATGTTTTTTGTTTTGACGCGACAATAAATAAAGCGTGTTGATTATTTATTCATTTGTCTTCATTTGAGCAAATTTATCCTGCGGCTGCTGCTCGTCAGTTAATTCAAGTACAGCTGTAAATGAATGTGTGAATGTGTGAGCGATGTTAGACAGTTAGACAATACATCATCGGCCTTTCATGATCTCACTGATATGTGGCTGCGTCATAAATCCATTAGCGAGAATAGTGGTTGTTGTTTAGCGTTGCTTTGAAGCAGCTGCTGCCGGACAGATGTGTATGAGGCCAATAGGGGGGGAATAAATTCAGAGTATAGGCTACACCAGTGGCGTCACGATGCAGATGAATTTGCACCCCCCCCCCGCCGAGGCTGCTGAGTGAGGAGGACGCGTGGGCCGAACACCAAACATCTGACAGGGGCAGAATCAATCAGGGCCGCGACTCTCCCGAGTCATTGCGACAGACGTGTCTTTGTCTCCGGCACCGCAGGCCCACAGAGGAATATTCTGCACTCGTTTTTTGTTTTTTTTCCCTTTCTTTTTCCTCTTTGTGTCTTTGTCGACCATGTTTACCGCGGCGTCGCCGTCGGTGGCTCAGACTCGCCGGCCGCGGCTCGTGACTCCTCGCTCGTTTGAAGCGCCGACTCGGACGCGTGCTGAGTCGATTCAGGGCGGTTCGTGTGTTCATATGGTTTGTTTTTTCATCTCAACACAAAAAGCGTCGGTCACATGGCGGCCATATGGGGTTTTTTCTTTCTGTGCAATCCCTCAGGAACGCGGCGCTTTCCTGATCAGCGGCATTAACTCATTGTGGAGGATTGGGGTTTTTATTTTGAAGAATTTCTACCGACTAACTTCTAACTTCCAAAAGTTCCACTGTGCAAAACTCGGCTTGAGTTATGATTTTCATATTGGTAGAAGCTTAATATAATGCCCATAAATACATGAATAAAAGTGTATAATCGCAGTACAATAAAAGTCATTTGGTCTCATATATAGAATATGAAGAATAAAGAATATACATAGCGCAATAAGGGTCGTGCTTCTTGTTAGCTGCCACCATTTTTTTTTGAGGTAGGCCTCCTAAAAGTTGCCTCCTTAAATTCCGGGCTTCCATAAAAATTTGACACACTGGACGTCGAATGCCAGCACGTTGTCCCAAATATCAAACAAATAATTTCACCTGGAGCGGTTCTGAAGCCCCATGAAGTACTTAAAGGTTCTGCATTAAAGAAGTGAAGGATGGACAAGTCTTTATTTTTTTTGGTGGGAGGGGTTCACCGACTACAGAAAGTCTCATAAGAAAACAGCGGGCAAAGTGACTTTCACACCATACAGGATCTTTAACTCGACTCCCCGTGGAGTCAGACGGAGGGAGGGGCAAGGGGGGTGGGGGGGCGTTAAAACAACAAGCTCGGCTGGCACGACAGTGCCGAGGTCCGGCGGCGCCCTCGGCCGCGGTTCGGACGGAGGTTTTTTCAGAAGCCAAACAATCCTTTTGAATAACGGCTCCCAACCAATCATGGTGTTTACCGTCTCGTTCTGTCGAAACCTCTCACATTCACCGACGTAAACAGCGGGCGGGCGACGCAGAACCGAGGGGAGCTTTGTGCTCTCGCCGGCCGAATCGGTTTACTCGACTGAGGTCCGTCTCCACCGCAGGCTCTGGCCGCTGACAGCCCGACACAAAAAAAACAAAACACTTCTTGGTTTTTTTTTGTTTGTTTTTTTTTTTTCCTCCGGTGTGAGAAACAGATATTGGAAAGAAGCGCAGCGCAACGCGGGGAGAAGCTCTTGAAATAAGAGCCGCTACTGCGGCGGAGCGACGCAAGGCCCGAGGCACTTTTTTCGCTGAGTGGGTGAATCCTTGTTTCTGCCGCCCCCGGCCCCCCAGTTAAACAGTACGAGGTGCTGATTCAGTTCTGGTGCAGCAGCATGGCGATCAGATGTGCACCATCGGATGACGGGACGTGTTTTGCATTCCGAATCGCAAATTTCTGCACACCTTCCAAAAAAAAAAAGCATTAAGAATTCAGCCAAATATTTTTTTCAATCGCTCGAGTGCAAAAGTCAATGAGATCAAATGCATGTCGGTTCAAGCTGCGTGTTGTACAGCGATTACAAATCAACAATTAACTCAGACACACAAACAAACCCCTGTTGTGGCTGTCTGCTTTTCAGCCATATACTTGAGAAGTTTATCTGCTGATCATCACAAATGGAGGCCGGGTATTATTGAGGCCGAGAGAATGCATTTTTTTTTTTATGCTTTCCCCGCCGCCGCGTTCCGCAGAAGCCTCCTCCTCCCCCGCCCCCGCCCCCCGTGTGCAAAAAGTGCAGACTAACGGCCAACTGGCTGCCAAGAGCGCCGCTGCCGTTTGCTGATCAGAGTGAATCGGTGTTCCTGCAGGAAGAGCAGCGCAGAGACCCCGACCCGACTCTGCCAGCATCAGGGGTTCGACTCGGTAGATGTGAGAGCATCGGGTGGCTTTGCAGCAACAACAGGGGGCAGTACAGACCCGGCAACCTCATGCCAAACCTCGAGTTCAGTAATGTTTATAAAACCATAGGCTGTGCTAACCACAGTGCCACCGTATACCACATACATTGCGTTAGCACAGTTTTACCTGTGGCTGAGTGCGCTGAATGAGGCGATAACCCTGCGTTCCAAAAAAAGTGCAGACCAAGGACACAAGAATGAATGAAGTCCGGGGCAGCGCTTCAAGTGTGCTCTGTAAATATTTTGACTCTCAACACGTGATGACATCATCCAATGTGTTTAACCCCCACGCCGTGTCCCCTTGACATGCCTCCTCCCTCACAAAGACAATAAAGCCTGTTCTCAGCAGGCAGCAGCTGACAGGCAGGATCAGTGTCTGAAGTCGGGGGGGTGAGTGGTGGTGAGGGGGGGGCGGGGGGCGGGTTAAGGGCTGGGGTCAGCTGCCCAGCAAACGGACGGTTCCTCCGTGAATGATGGCTATTCACCCCACCAGCAGCGCTTCAGCATCACATGAGCGCTGCCTCCTACTCAGCGCGGCACGGCACAGTGTCACAATGCGTCCACTGATACAGTAGGGCCTGACTGGCTGGAGGGGGTGTGGTGGTGGTGGTGGTGGTGGGGGGGGGGGGGGGGGTGCTGGGGCTCGGAGATAACCTGCACCGTGACCTCCAGGACGCCGGCCGACAACACCCGCTAGTTAGCAGTTTGCGCAAACAAGTCAAGCCGGACCTGCCACGCAGCCGCGTTGAAAAAAAAAGAAGCGTCTATTTTTGGCTGTAAGTCTTCCAAAAAAAAAAAAAAAAAAAAAAAAAAGAGCATTTCTGTGTCATGAAGCAGCAGCAGCAGGAGCAGCAAGTAGGGCGCCGCCGTCCTCCAGGCTATCACTCTCTCATCCTGTGACCTCCGCCCCTCCTTCGCACAGCTGCTTTGTGTTGCGCGTCCGACACGAGAAGCTCTGCGCTACGTCGCGCAGACAAGCATGCTACACACACACACATGTGAGCGCAGGCTCCACCCTCTATCGCAAAAAACCTGGTGTCTGCAGTCGGCATCTCCCTCCCAAAGGTACCCCCCAACTCCCCCCCCCCCCCCACCCCCCATCCCGCTGCTCCCTGACGCCGACGTCACGTACAGAAAACGAAAAGGAGGAGGAAAAAAAAAAATGACCCAGTTATCAGACAGGGACGGGCTTGCAGTGAGAGGACCGGCAGAGGGAGCAGATGACGATGATGATGATGATGATGATGGAAGCGGAGTGAAGGGCCAACAGGTGGTTGTTACACAAGGACTCGGGTAAAACTTCCGGGTTTATAGCAAAGACGTCACACGGCTCAGATGGAGGTTCAGCAGGTAGCTGAGGATCACTCGCGATGCTTTGCGTAGTGTACAGTTGCTCCAATCGCTCTAACCGAGAAAAAGAAAAGGACTTTTTTAAGAGTTCCAACCCAGACACAGACCTCACCTGTGGTCGGGAGGAGCGGAGTCGGCTAGCGCTAATGCTAACGCCGATGTCTGCAGTGACCACTTCATCGGGAGAATGTTAGCTAGCTCATCGGAAAACGGGCTCTAAATCTGTACAATACTGCCTCTCCACTTTTCAGAGAGAGAGAGAGAAGGGGGGGGGGAGTGTGTGTGTGTGTTTGGGGGGGGGGGGGGGGGCAGCTCTTTGTGATGTCACAGAGGTCAACTTGCTGATACCACAGCCTGGCGTACCACCTTGCAGCAGCTGCCCCTGTCTAAACCCTCTATCAAAACACCAGCAAGGTCTTGTCTGTTATAGCATCAAGCTAATACTGAGCATTTATCAGTAGGCTATAAACACAGGGCTAAGTGGGTGGGTAAGACAGCTGCTGAGGTGAGTCCTGGAAGGAACATGGACATAACGTAAGGTCTTGATAGAGCAGCGCTACTCTTCTACTCTTGTGTTAGCTTTAGCGATGAGGGATCGACGATTCTTGGAGGAGTGGGAATAGAACCACCAACTAGGTTTCAGCCTCAAATGGCCAGAGAGTCTCTTAGCCAGGGGAGTTTAGCAGGAGAGTTGTTGGTTATTGTGGGAGGCTGTAAACGGTGGGTTAAAAAAGCTGGCAACCCTGCAAAACTCCGCACTCTGAGTTGCCAGCTGGAACAGAAGCAGGATGCTGCGGAAGATGCCTGCACTGCTGCTGCTGCTGCTGCAGCGCCAGCCGACCCTGCCGGCATCGACTCACGTAACAGCGAAGGTCGGCAGTAATGCACAGCACTGCACTGCAGTGCGCAACTAAACTAACAAAACAAACAAAAACAAACAAAAAACACAACAACAACAAAAACAACAACTGCGACAGTCGCTGAAGGACTTTGCTCAAGTCATCGTCGCTGTCAAGCGCGCGGGAATGTCAGCCGGGAGGGACGGCGACGTGCGCAGCTCCGTCGCGACCGCGTCACGCAGGAGACACGCAAATCGGCGGCGTGGAGCACAAACGCAACCGCAAAGTCGCAAAGTCATTAGCGTGCAGCGTGGACTCAGTGTGACACGTGGCTCGTGGGACGCAACTCTTCCCTACGCAACCTGGGGGGGGGGGGGGACCTTGACAGGTGACTCCCGTCTGACACACACACACACACACACACACACACACACACACACACACACACACACACACACACAGCAGCGTACTCACAAGTGTGCAGGATGAGTGCAGAGCCGGAAATCCTCTTGTCTGCCGTCCATCAAACAGTTCCTCTTCCTCCTCCTCTTCTTCTTCCTCCTCTACTTCCTCTTCCTCCACCGGCCCGCTCGGCTTCTCCTCCGTGGATCCGAACACGAGTGCGGCTGCGGACAGCGAGGGATCTGCAGCGGCTGGGACTCTGTCAGTGTGCTAATGCTTGGATCTGCTCCACTGCCTGCCTCTCCTCCTCCTCCTCCTCCTCCTCTTCCAGCCCTCCCCGACGCTGCTCGTTCTCTTCCAAGGTCAGCGGGTAGACGTGCTTATTTGACTCCTCCCTATTGCTGGACTCTTCCTCCTCCTCCTCCTCCTCTTCCTCCTCACAGGCTGGACACCCAGGCAGTAATTACCGTCATGATCCAGATTAACTCCTGGGTGTGCTCTTGTTGTGCCCTGCTGGGACTGGACCAGGGACGTGGGGAGAGGGCCTTCACACAGACTGGATTACTGTGTGTGTGTGTGTGTGTGTGTGTGTGTGTGTGTGTGTGTGTGTGTGTGTGTGTGTGTGTGTGTGGAGGGGTGGAGGGGTGGGGGGATTTCAGGGGCAAAGGCAGACAGATCAGGATCTGATGGGACCGCCTTAAAGCTCTGAGGTGGACACGGCTGAGACCCCGACAGAGGAAGACGAGAAGAAATCAGAGAGGAGGAAGATGAGTGCAAAACAACTGCAGAGACCAAAAAAAAAAAGCAGCTGCTGCAGGTGTGACAGCAAAGGCCTCGTGTGGTGACAAAATATCGGCCCTTCCTTGCTTCTTTTGCTTTTGTACCCTCGAGCTGAAACTGGGTGTTTATTGGGAGGCCACAAACAGAGGGCTAAACATTTATATTTTACACTTATCTACATAGTATATTTTGGATCATGCATGGACTGCATGGACTTGTAAGGGGCTCTGACTGCTCCCACGGTGTTTTACTCTGAAAAACGTGACGTGAGACGGCGCAGGAGATCAGAGCGGCGGCCGCTCAGTAATACTTGCTGAGTCGCTGCTTGGAGGAGACCTCTGCCCTGCTTCCTCCAGGAGCCCCGGGGGCCGTTTAGCTGCTTCACTCGGTGGCTTTAGCTCCTGCGATGGGATTAGAGGAGGGGGGGCATCTGATGGGATGAGGAGACACAAACCCGATGCGGGAGGAGCAGGGAGAGGAATAAGAGGAAGTCCTTCAGCCCAGCGGGAAGTGCACCGGGACAGAAGGTGGAGTTGACCCGCAAGTCTTTACGGCGACAGGGGAAGAAGTGGCGCCATCTGCTTTGCGGCTCGCTGATTGAGCGGCGTGCACGTGGTGTATGTTTTGTTTGTTTTTACTTGCGTGAGTGTGTTTCAAATTTCCAGATTCGTACAGTATTTTGCTTTGCGAGATCCGCCTTCATTTCCTCAGAAAAAAAAAATACTATTTAAATAAATAAATAAATAAATAAATAAATAAGTAGACAAAAACAAGCTTTCGCAACCGCTCTGGGAACCGGTTACGTCATTCGCGGCGTTAGCGTTGTTTGTGCTATATTGCCACCTTGCGGCTGCTTTGGCTCACTGCAACACCCGCACACTTCCTTTCATGCCTTTGAACGGGACTGGGATTTTGGGAACATCAATGACGTCATTGATGTCTATGAGAAAATAATTAATCTGTTGTCGGCTTAATTTCTTTTTATGTATCTGCTAATGGGTGTAACTTGTGTTGAGCAAAAAAAAAACCAAAAAACAACAACATATTTTTTTTCTTTTAATATTACATAAAAAGAGGCAAATGTAGACAGAAGCTCTTCCCAATTTAAAAAAAAAAAAAAAGATATTCTCCAAATACTAATTAGGATGACAGCAACAATTTTAATTTAAAATGACTTTTGAGTTTAAATTACTTTTTGAGATAGGAAAAAAAGAGGACAAAACCAAAACCTGACTGTATATTTGGAGCTCTACAAGCGTGGCAACTGAAAATATTAACAGAGCTTAACGGACGTCGATGACCATTTCTTGTTTTCCTCCTTTTTTAGTGTTTCGATGCTTCGGAATATGTAGAGAAACAAACAAACAAAAATGGAGGCATGCAACATAAAACACAGAGTTGGGCCGGCCAAATTATATTCATGTTACAAAAAACAGGTGGCAAACAAAACAGAAACGTTCTAAAATAATAGAAAATAAAGAAGGAAAGCACACACACGGGTTGTTGTTACCGTACCGAACCAGCAGATGGAGCCATACAGTGTTAACAAAGAACTTAAAAAACAAACGGGAAAGGGGGAAATAATAATTTACTGTTTTTTGTTGTTTTTTTTAGTTCGGTCAGATAGATTTTCAGTCTCAATGTCATAATTAATCCAAACATTTGAATACTATCTGTTACTGCAGGTGGAAAATGAAAAAGTGACGGAAAAACAAAGAAGCACACGGAACAAAAGAACGAAGGACGTCCTGCGTACCCAAAGCATCTGATGTGTTCAGGTGAGTCCGGAAAAGGCACATCGCAAAGTTTCAGTTCATTGCCGAGTCTCAGTTATCGTGTTGGAATGACATAAACACCACTACATCATACTGGTGCAAATTCTACCTCTTCTTTTTTATTTTATTTCATTTAAATAAAACGCCACTTTGAGCCCCCAAACATTGCAACATGGTGGGACTTTCATGTAAAAAACAAACAAAAAACAAACAAACAAAGAAAGCCAAGAATAAATCCAAACCATCGTAGTAACTAAAAGACAACGTGAACTAATTTCACAGGGCAAGATAGATCCTAAAAAATTGCAAAGAGCACATAAACACAACAGGTTCAAGTAAAAGCCATGAATGACGAGTTCAGTACACTCCTCTTTTTTTCTTTTTTAAACTAGATGTGCAGATAAAAGGCAAAGCAAACATGGAATACTGCATTAAACAGAGGTGGTCATCTAATACAGGTTGTCTCATCATCATCATCATCATCATCATCTATTTTCTCCTCCTCCTCCTCTCAGAGGGTTCTTCTTCTGATTTGCCCTCAACCAATCTCTTCTTTTTGTTTCATCTGACCTGAGCCGGACTTAAGTAGTCCGCATTCAGTGCATCAAAAACCTAACACTGAGCACAAGCAATGACAGCCTCCATCCACAAGGAGATGCTATAAAACGTCCGTGTATTACCGGTAACCTCCACATGAACAGGATTTTCGTTCAGGTGAAACTGCAAACAGAGGCCGGGATAAGTTTGTCAAATACGTGGATGCTCTTATTGTTTTTCATTATTGTTAAAAAAAATTAAAAAAAATAAAAAATAAAGATAAGTTCTGAATGTATTTATTTTATATTGATTGTTTATCAGCCTGGATTTTAATACTGCGACTTCAATGACATAGCAAAAAATTTAAAACATTTTATTTATTTTTATACATTTTGAAAATAAGTTACGTGGCTGGTATCTACCGTGCAACCCTTTCTAAAGTCCCGTTCTAATACTCGGCTTGCGCCTTTTTCTTTCTATCACTTCTTAGCTAAGTAACAGAAATCGGGAAATTTACCACGACGAAACTAAAACTGTCCAGTATCGTAGGACTCTGACTAACGTGTTTTGCTAACGGCGGAAAAGTACAGAAAGAACGGGTGGCGTTACAGAAGAGTTGTTAGCCTGTGCAGATGCTGTCAGCGATCCCCGCGGATGGTCCGGTGCCGACCGGTCGGGTCAGGTGGGTGACATCACAGTGTGCGGGCGCAGCGTGGCTCATCGTGGCAGAATACGGGACGTGTCGCCCCAAAGACGAATAAAGAACAAAACACCTCCATGGCGGTTGAAATATTGTAGAAATAATGACAAAAATGACAAAGAAGAGAAGAGGGAGTTTTTTTTTTTTCTTCCAGTATAGTGAAGGCAGCATGAGAATGAAAATATGACACGGGACACGGAGAGATGCAGAACAAAAAAAAAGAGAAAAGAAGCCCACATAGTTCCAGGATGTGGATCCACAGCGAGGGAAATGAGAAAGAAAAAAATCAAACTGCGGTGGACGTGTCAGTCGCCAGAGCTTCGTCAACGATCCCGTCAGGCAGTTTCATCAGCAGTTAGAGAAGAAATCTCTCTCAGCGCCGCCTCCTCACTTCAGTCCAGCAGGAACATCTCTCTGCTGTGCAGAGTGTCAGGGACTTCCATAGGAAGTAATGTGAGATCAGGCCAAGCAAGGGGTGGGGGTGGGGGTGGGGGTCAGTGGCGTGACTAGGCTGCAGCTTTGGACCCCCGGACACTTTAGCTGTGGTAGGAGGGCACGGCCGCCTGCTTCTGGGAGAGACGCAGAAGCTCCTCCCTGATGGCTTTGATGAGGGAGGCGGAGGAGTGGGTGGGCGGAGACACGTCCAGGGGCGGCGGCGGCAGCGGAGCCGCAGACAGGTAGCTCACCACCGGGGTGTCCAGGTGGACGGGGGGAGCCGAGGGCTCCCTCACCACACCCCTGGCCGCCTGGAAGATAGAGGGCGGCAGGAAGTCAGGGCAGTCCAGGAGCTGAGGACAGGAAGGAGAGGAAGGAAGGAAGGAAGATAAGGAGGTAGGAAGGATCGGAAGGAAAGGAAGAAGTAAGGAAGGAACAAAGGAAGGAAGGATCGGAAAGAAAGGAAGAAGTAAGGAAGGAACAAAGGAAGGAAGGAACAAAGGAAGGGAGGAAGGGATGGAAAGGACGGAAGAAGCAAGGAAAGAAAGGGAGGAAGGAAGGTAGGAAGGAGAGGAAGGTAGGAAGGTAGGAACAAAGGAAGGAAGGGGGAGATGAAGGGAGGAAGAAATGAAGGGAAGGAAAGGACGGAAAAAAACAAGGAAGGAAATGAAGGAAAGGAAGAAGGAAGGAAGAAAAGAAGGTAGGGAGGTGGGGAGGAGAGGAAGGAAGGGAGGGAGGGAGGAAGGAAGGGAAGCAAGAAGAGGAGGAAATAGGTGAGAAGCGAGTTAGGAAATACAGAAATGCGAGCAGTGAAAGCTTTTAAAATAGTGCTTGTGTGAGTTTGTGAAGGAAGGAATGAGTGCTTATATGAAGGTTAAAGGTCAGGAAAAAAGACCCAAGAATGAGTTGTGTTTAAAATGTTAAATGACAGTAAACTTCAAGTCCAGTTTAGTTGGACTGAGGACTCCATGGGATTGACTCACTGCATCTTTCTCGGGCTCGGTCCTGGAGAAGTGGTCGTCGTGGTAGTGGTTCCATCCGAGGCCTCCGTTGTAGCCTGGAGGAGCCCTGAGGCCCACTGGGAAACCGTTCAGCCGGCTGGACAGTCCCACCTGTGTGAGGTGATGGAGCTGGGCCCCTACACACACACACACACACACACACACACACACACACACACACACACACACACACGCACACGCACACGCACCAGGCCTTCAGTTCCTGTCGATCCCCAGCAGCACCTCTAATATTCTCTGATGCGATCAGCAGCCTGAGAGGCACTCTGTCTGCGCGCGGCGCTGCACTCTGTGCGCTGAATGCCAGAATCCATTTGTATTAGTGCGCGTCACGTGACGGCGGCAGCGTCCCGCCAGCCGCTTCAATAATTTAGGATGAGAGAGACGGGGCTTTCTCAGTTCGACAGCCTTTATGGATGGATGGGGAGTGGGGGGGACGGGGGAGGGGCTCACGGCAGCGCCGCATCCAGAGGGATTCGACAGTCTGAGTTCATTCATTAGACGCTTGCTGCTCTCGTCAACGATCGTAACCAAAACAATCCCTTTGATTCGGCGGGTACGAAGCCGCGGCCGTACCTGTAGTGCCGCCCACAGGCCGAGGCCTGGCGGACGAGGGGAGGTCGTCGGCGTAGAGCCCCCTGGTGGCGAACAGGCTGTCCGCTTGGAGCTGCTCGCACTGCAGCCCCGCCTCCCTCTGCGGTAGGTAGCTGGAGCCCAGGGCCGACCTGAAATGCAGCACACATTCACACTCTGTCGAGCTGCGCTTCCATGCAGAACAGTAGGGATGAGGTCAAAGGGTCACAGGAAGGTCGTTTGACCTTCTTCTTCTTCTGGTCCTGGACTTGTGTATCAGGCAGAGAAGGTCAGTACAGTGTTACTCTTGTTGTTGATTTACTGATTATATGTTGTTTTCCGCATTGATTCCAAAGGGGCAACATTGGACGTTGACAACGCTGTGCCCCTCATTTGGCACCAGCAGCTCACCAGTAACACTCCACACACCAGTGTGACCACTAATGGCCCGCGGCGGTGTGGTTTTGTTGCTCTGTTTTGACTTGATTAGCAAAACAAAACAGCTTTTGTGTGTTTCGGTGCTGTTATGACCCGTGATGCTCCTCCCTGAGCCATTTAGGAGACCACTGGGTGAACCCCCGCCATCAAGCCAATGAAATAAAGATGGGTCGTCTTTCATTATTTATTACCACCCACCTCACTGGATGTGTCTAAAAGAAAGAAAAAGTCAGCGGGCATCAGGCTGAGCTAGTTCATGAGGAAGCCTTCAGGTGGACTTGGAAAACACACCCAAATTATCATCGTTATTATTATTTTTATTGTTGGTTTTGAATCACAGCTGAAGAACAGCTGACGTTCCTACCGTGATATCAGGCCTTGAACAGAAGGTGGAGACAAAGCCGGCTCACTGAACCTCTGCGGATGACAAAGACACACACACACAAAGCATTGATGAGCTCAGTTCTATTTCATATTGTACACACTGTTAGTGTTCACATATGTATGTATGCACATACACAAACGTGAATACACACATATATATACATATATATACATATATATATACATATATATATATATATATATATGTATGTATATATATATATATATATATATATATATATATATACATATATACACACACATATATATATGTATATGTATATATGTATATATATATATATATATATATATATATATATATATATATATATATATATATATATATATATATATACATATATATATATACATATATATATATATATACAGCTTTTATAGTAGTAGAAGTGATTAATGTTGATAGCTTTAAAATGAGTATGGAAAAAAAAAAAGATCAAGAACAAGGTTTTAAGTGGTAATCATGGTAATCAAGCAACGGATGTAATGGACGAGTGCAAACTTTCAGCTGCACAGCAGCTCAAACAGCTCTCTGTTCATAGACCTGCAGGATTAATGGCTTTGTTGGATCTTGCAGGTCTTGCAGGAGAGAATAAAACAAAAACACAAATCATCAGGTGGTTTCATAATGTGGAACACCTTGGCTGTGGGTGTCACTAACCCGGAGGTGCCCTTTATGACATCACAAAGACTCCCTGAACTGTGCGTTTTAGAATACGGGCCCATTAATGTGATGTATTACGGCTCTACCGCTGCTTTCCTGACCGGTGAAAAATGTTGATGGCTTTAAAATGAGCGTGAGGTGACGGCGGCAAAAACACTAATTACCCACTGCCATTTGTAATCAAGCAATGGCAGAAAGAAGCAAATAAACGTTGCTGTTGCATCGCAGAAATAATAATTGTAATACTTCTTCTCCCTTGGCAAACACAGTAGTCTGAAATGACTGTAGGTTCAGCCACATCTTTTGGTAGGATCGCTGGCAACGCGGCAAACCATTTGTAATTTTCCCCCTGAACACTGAAACACTGTGACCACAGCGTGACACACATGCTGCTGCTGCTGCTGCTCTGCTTTAAACCAGAGCAAACTGTACAAACAAATCCTGGACCGTGGCTTCCACACAAGCGTCACTTTGATGAATCGCTAAAATATGAACGCGGGCGCAACACTGGGCTCATTATTCAGAGCCAACGACGTGACTGAAAGGCAGCCCCGCGCTGGCGAGACAGAGCCAACGGAGGCGAAGCACGTGTAAGGTCCATTACCGCGAGGTAATTAGTAGCGGACGGGGGCCGGTAGGTCGCGGCTCGGTGGGGAGTGACAGATGGGGGAATGCTTAGCTGATTAGCCTGCTCGGAGGACACGATTAAACCAGGAGCCGCCGGCTTTCCTGCTGGGAATGAGCTGGGAAAGCACAGGCGGGAATGCGTCTACTTACGCTGGGGAAGGGGGCGTAGGAGGGGCCCCAGTGCCGCGGGCCGCGGCCCGGCGGGCTGGACGCCGGCGGCGGGTTGGCGCCGACCCCCGGCAGGGTGATGCCCGCCGTGCTGCCCTGCGAGGTGGGCGACACCAGGGCGAAGGCGTCGTCCAGCAGCGAGTGCATCTGCTGCCGCGCCTCCTCGATGCTGGGCTGCGGCGGCATGTAGGGCGGCGGCGGGGGGGCGTGTCCCGGCGGGGAGGAGGCGGGGCCCAGGAAGACGTCATCGGTGGGGGAGGGGCTCCGGTGAGGGGAGCACCCCTGGCCCTGGTCGGGGTCCGACTGGAGGGAACGAGCGGGACAGTTAGCGCTGGGGGAACACTGGGCGCTTCTCACATCGCCTGATGCTGAAAGGAGTCGATCGTCTGATTGGCTTGGACAGGTTTTTTTTTTCACGATTTTGAGGGTCAGACATTTTAGATACAGTGGCAGATGAGAGGTCACACACTACACAAGTCACGTGTCAAACAGACTGAGCGCACCAAAGTCACACTAGGAGTGAACAAACACGGATGGATGCATTATAAGAACCAGGGATGCACCAATACCGATGCCAGTATCGGGTATCGGTATCAATACTGGGGATGAGTACTCTACTTGTACTCATAAAGTACGTGCAGATACACCAATACCAGTTGTATATGCAATGCATATGACAATTTTGTACTGCAGTGAAAAATTAACTACTGTGGAAAATTTTACTGTGGTAATTCTAGAATAGAATAGGATAGATCTGTGATGATGTGCAATGGCCTAATCTAGTACTAGTACTGCAATGCAAGTACTCGTTCTCTTTTCGTTCCGTAAAAAAGTGGTATCTGTGCATCCCTAATAAGAACTGGATACCAGACTGATAATATGGCAGAGCAGAATTTTTGCTCCCCCGTGGCCACTTGAGGTACTGCAGCCAAAAACCACATGCGGCCCAATAAAGCATTTTTCATATATACCACAATATAAAAATACACCTGTAAAGCGGCTGACAGGACGGCTCCATCTGAAAATGTGATTCATAATAATAATATTAAATTTATCATAATAATTAATGGACTTTTAATCTTTTTTAAAAATGTGTAAAATCAGAAAATCCCCAGAAGAGTTTATACGCAGCGTGACGTCACAGTGACTTATGTGCTGTGTGTTGGCTCGTTCTGATTGGCTGATTCGTCCTGGTGGATCACATGTATACAGAGGCATGATGGGAAGTGATATTACATTTGCACAATGCAGTAGTGACACGGAAAACTGAGAAACTCCAGTGAAATGAATGGGCTGCTGATAATGTGTGTAAAAAAATTCCTTTAGAAATCTTGTGTCTCCCCATGTTGACAGTACATGTAGGAATAATAGAGTGCGCTTCTCCTGCGTCACTCACCACGTAGGCCACATTATTGACGCCGGGACACTTCCTGTAGGCGGCGTCGGCGTCCTCGGTGATGAGCTGGTCTTTGTCAGCCTCCATCATGCCTCCGTTCAGCTGCTCCTTCAACCTGTGCTTGGGGGAGCGCCGCCCTCGGCCACTGAGCGACAGAAGTAGGAAGAAATGCTTGTTAATTTTACTTCCACTGTAAGTGTCCTTGCACAGATGGTCAAATTCACTAATGATGGTCTAATTCACATCAATACAACTTGAGTTACTCTGGTGCCTCTGACAAGGCCTGCAACTGGATTGACAAAATCTGCTCCAGAGTAGACACAGCTGCTACTGGCTGAGATGGTAGTTTGTATCGTAAACTACGCCGTGAGTGGATCCCTATGACAATCTAGATGCAAACAGAGACTGCAAAGGAACAATTCTCCACCTTTTCTTGGACCCCATGAAGATGGACGTGACTTGAGCGTCCGGGTCCAAAATCTTATCGATTTGCATTTGCGCTTTGTGATAGATGTGATCCTGATCCTTGCCGTCAGCGAAGCCGCCGGTGACATCGTCCATTGCGGGGAAGTCGTAGTGGCCCTTCCTCTTGGCGCGCAGGCGGATTTTGTTGCGGTGGTGCTCAATCTCGGACTTGTGCCTGAGTGCGACCTGGATCTGAGGAGAAAACAAACCTTTCCTTAGGTGGAAATCTTAAAACCAAACTGAACATTAACATGCAATTAATGGCAAATTAAGTGCAAGTTTTTTTTTTACCCTGTTCCATATGTGACTTAACAACAATTTATTGTGTTTCTTATACTCTGGAAACATTGGAGAGGACAATAAGACACTGGCTATTTCACTGTGTGCCCCTTCATCGCTTGTGTGTGTATGTGTGTGTGTTTGTTTCATCTCTCCCACACTCTGACACTAGATACTGGCAAATATAACGTGCACAAATATGATCACTTGTCAATCGTGGTATTTTATTTTGAAAATTGCTTTTATTTTGAAAATTAACCGGACTCTCTCATGTTTCTTTAAGTGATTTTCTGTCCACCTTAACTTTATTAACTCATTAACTTGGAACTTGGACAGATATGTATATATATATATATATATATATATATATATATATATATATATATATATATATGTATATATATATATATATATATATATATATATATATATATATATATATATATATATATATGTATGTATGTATGTATGTATATATATATATGTGTATGTATATATATATATTTATACATATATATATATACATATATGTATATATATATATATATATACATATATATATATATATATGTATATATATATATATATATACATATATATATATATATATATGTATATACATGTACAGTATATGTACTATTTTACATGTCTAGCTATAGAGATTTGCAAAGCACTTCATAAAATCCAGATTGATTCTGAAGGTCAATACAAACTCAACCTCTTTGTTGATCTGGTTGGCGTTGCTCAGTTTGCCATTGGCGGCGGCGGCGGCGGCGGCGGCGGCACTGTGCAGCGGCGGGACAGCCATGGGCTGCATGGCGATCAGCTGGACTTTGTTGGGGAGCCTCTTGCTTGCATCTGCACCCCGAGACATCCGGTCGACGTGCTCGAAGATGGAGGCCGAGGACAGCTGCTCGCCTGTGCCGTTCATGGGGGGAGGACCTGAACGGTCAGAGAGAACGCGTGCACAGTCAAGCCTTTGTAGGTGCGAAAGTCTCGCCGAGCCTCGGAGGTCCGAACGAGATCTCGCACAACATTCTCTATTTGCTGACACGGCTGCGTTTGGGGGAACACAAAGAGCGCGGGGGCGTCTGTTGTGCGCGAGCTGACGGGCGTCGCAGTGTGACCGACAGCTCGGAGGAATGACGGATGGTGGGAAGAAGCCGACAGACGGACTGACAAACAACAACAGCTGGAGGTCGAGCTGGGTTTCTATGGAGCTTCACGAGACAAAGCAGGGGGAGCCTTACCGATTCTATTCTTGCCTGCAAAGCGCGAGAGAAGGAGGGAAGAAAGAAAGAAGAGTTAGACTGAGACAGATATCAAAGGCAGAGGTTTAAAAAAAGAAAAAAAGAGTTGTGTGAAGGTTTGTTGCAGTTTCAACTTGAAGAATTAAACGGCTAAACAAAGAAAGAAAAGGACGATGAAAGGAAATGCAAGTCAGACGTTTTAAAGACAGGAAAGAGTTGAAGACGAGCTCATCAAACCAGCAGCTTGACGAGATAAAAAAAAAAAAAACCCAGACAAAAAAAATCAGACATGATGTCATGGTGAGCGTGTCTCCAACTCAGCCTCCCTGCAAACACGGCAGCGCAGCGTTAACACAGAGCTGGCCGGCTGGCCGGCCAGAGATTTATCAATAAGAAAACAGAGAGCATCATTCCTGCGCGGGTGAGTCAGGCTGCGGCGTCTCGCTGCCTGCGGCTCCGCAGCTCCGCTCCCCCACACTTCCATCTATCAACAAGCTTGAAATCCCGCCACCTCTTTCCTTTATACTTCCGTCTCTGGCGTCCGCAATGCTGCCGTCACGTGTTTCTTTTGCCCTCATTGTTCCCCTCCGCCACCTTTAGGTCGCCGCTCGATTAAGAGCTTTGACCTTCCTGGCGCTTTTCTCCTTTTTTTCTTTCTTTTATTTTCTTTCCGTCCGGCCCTCTTGTCAATCAAGTCGCGAAGGCTGGAGCCGCTCGCCGTTTATCTCCGTCTGCCCCCCCTCTCCCCTCACCCCGCGGGTGGAGGCGTCTCGTGGAGGCCACTTGCCGTTTAAAACACCGATGGGGACCTTGCGGCCGTGCTTGGCGTCGCTGGGCGTGGCGAGGCCTCTCAGGTTCTCCTCGGTCGACTCGCGCTCGCTGGAACGGTCGCTGACCACCGAGTCGCCGTCCGACGGCGAGATCCTGCGCAGAGGAGACGCGCATGAATAATGGACGGCGCACGCCGACGTGCTTGAAAGGTCAAGCGTAAACAAAAAAGTGAAAGGGGGGGGTGGGGGGGAGTGTTTTGGCCGGAGAAGTGAAAGCTGTCAGAGCACTCTGGCGTGATAAGAAGCATAAAGATGCGAGGTTTTGCCGCAGTTTGTAGAGAGATTAACAAAGAACAGCTGTAAAACAACAACTGGTTGTTTGGAAGATATTGATTCACGAAATAATTCAACACTGCTATTACAGTTCACAGCATGCTTTCTGGTTAGAAATTCCTTCAGATACTTAAGTTTGAAGACAAACTGAGCAATAATGTATAATGTGATGAATAAACACCAACAGTGAGCACTTCTGTGAGGAAGATAAAAAGTACTTATTAAATCAAAACAAGCGGCTTCTTTTTTTTTATCCTAAACCGCTGTATCAAAAAACCACTACATCTTACGTTGTGGAAATAATTGTTTTTTTTATATGGTCGTCACTTTAATAGCTTCACTAGTTTCATGGCATCTATTAGACCTCGCAGAGCAGCAGCCCCGACGGCCGACGCTCCGCACTCACCGCTCCCGCCGGCGGCTGCCGCGCGAAGCCTTGGAGGAGGAGTTCTTGGAGGCGGGAGTGGGGGCATCGCCGCTCTTGGATGGACTGAAGCCGTCTTTAGCGGGCATGGACTGGGCTCCGGGGCCCGGGCCGGAGGAGGCCGGCTCCTGGATCACCATGATGTCATCTTTACTCTGCTGGCCGAGGTGCAGCTTGGCAAAGTCGAAGCCCTTGACGCTGGGAGCCTGCAGCTACAGGAAATAAGAGCGGCCCACAGATTGGACATGGTAAAAAGTAGATAGTATGTAATAGATAGCATGCCGTGTATACTAGATACAGTAGTATGCAGGATGTAAAATACAGTATGTACTAAATGGCCAGTATTATATATACGATTGTATGCACTGCAGTATATAGAATATGCTAGATAGTATGGTATGGTATGTTGTACAGAGTATGTAGTAAATAGTTTATACTAAATAGCATGGAGTACATAGTATATATGGACAGCATGTGTACATGTAGTATGTAGCATGTAAATTATAGTATGTGTTAAATGGTCAGTATTATATACTACATTGTATGCTAGTATGTAGCATTTAAAATATTGTATGTGTTAAATGGTCAGTATTATATATTTGATTGTATGCAGTATTTGGAATATGCTAGATTGTAGGTAGTATGTTTTACAGAGTATGTAGTATATAGTGTATACTAGATAGCATGTACTGTAGTATGTACTATATACAGACAGCATGTGGTATATACTACAAAAAAGTACATGTGGTATGCATGACAATATGCAGTGTGAGATGCAGACAGACAGACAGACAGACAGATAGACAGATAGATAGACAGACAGATAGACAGACAGACAGACAGATAGATAAATAGATAGACAGACAGACAGACAGACAGACAGATAGACAGATGGACAGACAGACAGACAGACAGACAGACAGACAGATAGATAGATGGACAGACAGACAGACAGATAGATAGACAGACAGATAGATAGATAGACAGACAGACAGACAGATAGATAGATAGATAGATGGACTGATAGACAGATAGATAGATGGACAGACAGAATAGATAGATGGACAGACAGACAGATAGATAGATGGACAGACAGACAGATAGACCGAAAGACTGAGGGATGGATGTCCAGGAATGGCATCATCAATGATTAAAGGGGAGTTGGGTTGTGGTGGGGGAGGGGTTGCAGGCGGAGGTGTGGGGAAGCACGCAGCTTCCCTGTTGACCCAGAAGCCCGGGGTGAACACGGGGAAGTCGGGAGCTGCGGCGCGGCGGCACTAAAATGAACTCGCGTCACATTTAAATTGCATTACGCATTCAATACCCTTTTTACATAATCTGTCTGAAAAGGCCGGTTGTTTGTGTAAGGCTGCTAATCCCGCACGATGCCTGCCACAACAATGCCTCTAATCCGCTGAACGCCGGAGCGCTGAAGAGCGTCTGCGCGCGTTTGCTGTCGCTGCGGAAGGCAAACACGGCCCGGCGACTGACGGGGGAAGTTTCCGGAACAGGCCGCGGCTGTAATGGTTAAAGCTGTTTGCCGTTGCAAAGCGGAGGGAGGCTAAATTCAATAACACACACACAAACAGAGAGCTGGGAGAGAACTGCTGCACACACTAGCTAGCAGCTGATTGCTACTCAGTCTGCTCTAATGGGGAACTGGGGAGCCACAACAGGCACAGGACGAGCCACAGTCACATGTTGGACTCTGTTGCCAGCGTCTCGATGAGACAACCAGACAAAACAAAGCCGGAGCTTCCAACGGTCACAGACTGGCACTAGTCACTATGGCTGCAGGGTAGAATACCTCCTCCTCCTCCTCCTCCTCCTGCTGCTGCTGCTGCTGCTGCTGCTGCTGCTGCTGCTGCTGCTGCTGCTGCTCGGCTGCCCTCCTCCTAGACGACCCTCTCGGCGCCTCTTCTTTCTTCCTCTCACCGCTTTTCACTCTGCTGTCTTTGTCACCTTGCCCTCTCTGCTTCTCAGGCGCGGGCCCCTCCTGTTTAATCTCCCTCTTTGTCCCCTCTTTGCCATCTTCTTCCTCCTCCTCCTCCTCCTCTTCTTCCTCTTCCATCTCCTCTTCTTCCTCCTCCTCCTCTTCTTCTTCCTCCTCCTCCTCACTGCTAAGAGTCAGTTTGCCCTTTGGAGGAGCGAGTGACCTCTGAGGAGAAGTGACGGGCAGCACAAACACTGAAGTGAGGGATGATTTTTATCTCTGCATTTTGGTGACAAACCACCGACACGCTTTTGCTTCTAATGAGGCTAAAACCTTCAGCTACGGTTGGGAGTAGACAGCACACGTCTCTGTTTCTAAAACCACTAGACACAGCCGTCTACCTCCCCTCCTCCTTCTTCTTCTTCTTCTTCCTCCTCATCCTCTTCCTCCTCGTCTTCCTCTTCCGCACTCTCGTCAGAGCCTGACTCCTGTTTACTCCGAGGAGGCGTGCGCAGGAGGGAGGTCCTGGATTCGCCGAGCGAGGCGGTCGACTGCAAGAGCGGGAGCGACGTTTAAGCGACGACGGCAGACAGTGTTAAGTGCGGGAGGGCAGGGGCCTGAAAGCGGCGGTTAGCTTAAGCTCTTGACGTGAGGACGGTTCAGTCAGAGCTCGGTTAAAGTAAGAGGAGCACAATAAAGAGAACGGGAGCGGGCTGGAAAATGAAAATGAAAAAAAAAAAAAAAAAAACAAAGCCGAAAAAAGCAGCAGAAGCGGCTTTTTAATGCAAGAATAGATGCTTATTGTTAGCATATCAAAACACAGCAGTCACTTATCTCCCTGTCTTTATCTCACCAAAAAACACACACGTGCTATTTTCGATCGCCCCCCCTCCTGCCATCGGATCTCTTTAATGACAGAGCTGAGGAGCGGCAATGCACTCAGAGGGAGATCGCGTTACTGATGTAACACGCAGATCAGGGCGGCTTCCAGCAGACACAGGAGACGATTCATGGAGCATCGCGGTTAAATTAGCAATTACTGCCCTGGACCGATGACAGCCGAGGAAGCGGAAGTCGTTTTGCGGCGAAACGTGTGTGCGGCTCCTCGTTGGATGATCTCAAAGAAGGACTTCTGAGATTAAGAGTATTTAACTTGGTTTTTAATAAAAGGCACAAAGAAAAATTATCCCTTTTGGATCCGAGATCCAAAGCGAGCTGAATCACAGGCTGGTGAGAAATGCCAAAAAAAGGAATGCAATGAAAAATGAAAAAAAAACAAAAAAAAAAAACACATCATGACTTCCTGTCCCAGTCTCCTCGCTGTAACGAGCGGTGGTCGGGGATCATTACATTTTTAATGACCTCGTCCTGCCACGTTTCCTGGCAATGACAAATTCTCCCAGATTAATTAGCCGTCTCAAATTGAAAAACAGCCCCCTTTTTTCTGCTTTTTCAGAGCAAAGCACTCTGGGGGAATTTGAAACCTGTGATCAAGCAAGAGTCGTTTTAACATGGTTTGAAATGACAGTGTGACAAACTGGGGTTGTGTTTTTAAATTGCGGCATGTGATAAAACTAAAGACCATTGTCGTGCAAAACGATTCTTCAGATTGGTGTTGTCGCAGAGACGCTCATTCTCTTGTTCAGAAGTAGCAGGAGCTTCCTGGTTGGTTAACAGTGGTTGTAGTGGCTGTAACAGGCCAGGCTATAACCATCTATATGTATAAAATGAATAAATAACAAACCACAGAAACAAGTCTGATGGGACTCTACCTTCTGCCTCTGCTGGATGGAGGTCATGGCGTCTGGCTGGAACTCCAGCTTGTCCGTCCGACACAGCTTCCAGTAGAGGACGGAGAGGATGATGAAGACGACCAGCAGGGGAACCACCACGCCGACGACGATCCACACGTTGGCGTTCTCGGCGTTGGAGGGCGGAGACGCCACTTTTTCCACAGCTGTGGGCAAAGAGGGTGGGGAGGGATTTGGAGTTTGTCACCTTTCTGCGTCTTGACATTTGAAGTGATTCCACCGCAGCCACTTAAAAGGACCACGTGCGCCTTGACGCCGTGTTCCAGACTGCCGGCTCAAGCCAGAGTTCCGCACTCCTCAGTGTAAGTTGTCGTTGGTTTTAGTTAACGTCTCAGCCCCTGGGGATCTACCAGAAGAGGGCAGAGTCAGCTCAGACACTGAGGCCCCCGGTGGGCTCTCATTAGGGTCCTCGCGCCTTGTTTTGATGGCTAATGAGAAAACGGCCTTTTGGTGTAGGGAGCTGTAATTAGCTCATATGCTGCCGCAAACATGCACACACGTGGAGCCAAGAGAGTGCTTGCGTTGTTGTCACAGTTGTGCTTTAGGGGCCGTGCACATTTTTTTGCCTTGTTTGAAATGGTTGCAAGCGATTCGTTTTTTTAATCGCGATTAATCGCAGGCTCTTCATAGTTAACTGCGATTAATCGTGGTTTTAAGCCCATAATGTAAAGTGTTTCTTACCAGAAATCAGCCAGAGGGCCGACTACGGCTTAGCAAAAGGGACAAAAAGGCTCATGTTTGAAATGCGATAAAAAAAAAAATGAATGCGTTGATTGCATTTCACTAATCACGATTAATGCGTTAACGCTGACAGCCCTAGTTACAATTAAAAAATATTTTAATTTTTTTACTGCTAGAATGTAAGTATTGTTGTTATCCTTATTTCTTGATGTCAGATTATTGATCACTTATTTGCAGTCCTGAACAGAGAAATTGATTTTATTGGTTGAGTGTTATTCTTTATTAATTTTTGAATTCTCAGAATGTGCTTTATTTAAGAAAATGTGAAAAGGACTATTGGTTAAAATAAGATTTTTAAAAGGTTTATGTCTAATTTATATGACAAGAGGGCTAATGAAATTTGTTTGTCACTGTTCATGCATGTTTGTGTACACGCACACATATGTCGTATACATCGTGAAGTGCATTTCTCATCCTCGTCCTCTGGAGACACTCACGCTGGGCCAGGACGCCCTGGACGCGGTATCCCAAGACGATGGCGGCTCTTTGGACGTCCATGCTGTTCAGCAGGTGGGCCGCCTCGGTTGCAGGCATCCGATGACCGCTGGCGCCCTCTATGAAATACACCACCTCTAACGGATGGTCCTCACCGTCCAGCCGGCTGGCGCTGACCACCTGGGCGAAGGAAAAAAACAAAACAAACGTGAACGCAATGCATATTAACAGAGTATTATTAGTAAGTCAAGGAGCCAATAGTTGAGTAGTGGGTTTTAATTGCAATTTAGACATGTTGTAGACAAATTGAAACAAAGTTCATTCATTTAGTGAATGAACTTAAAATCTGTGAAATCTCAGCCGACCGAACCCCAGATTTCTCAGCAAACTGCCCAGTATTTGAACAGCAGTGTTGTGAAAACATCCATCCTTCTAGAAGGAAGTTGTGTCTTGGGAATGGAAATAACGCCAGAGCTCTTTCTTGCTGTTCTGCACTGCTGTCCCACGGGGTTGGTCACCACGCATACTGATATCTGCGGCTGCCAGTCCAGTGGAACCCTCCAGCCGACGGCTGGCAGACATCGCGGCATCGTATGTCTTTTTCCGAACGTTAACGTGTCCATACTCTGGAAAAAAGCTTGCAGACTCTCACTCTCACTCTCGCATTCGCTCGGCGACAAGAGGCTTGAAATCATCAGTCCTGCGGCTCCAAGCAATCATCTCGCTGAAGGGCTACGTGTCGGTTGATGAGGGCTGCGCGTCTCCTTTGGTGTCTCTTCCAGACCACTGTGTCTTTTACTGCACATCCATCACGAGCGACAGCAACTACGTGTGACTTGCTTTAATTCCGATCTTTTCTTTTTTTTTTTTTCTAAACCCCCCACCCCCACCCCCACCCCCCACCTCAGTCCTCATTTTAACATTGAGGGCAGTAAAACAGTGCTGGACTGGACTGGAGATGATGTATGAGAGTTGTGGCGCTGTGCGGTTTAAAATAGAAGGTCTGATGGAAGCGCTAATGAGCAAAGTGTCACGATTTAAATAATAAAAATGGATTTTTAATGGATAGTGCGGCTGCTCATTTTCCTACAAAACGCTGGGACATTAATCACCTCATGTGAATTTGTATTCTTCCTCTTTTGCGTTATCCTGCATGGAAACAGTCAGTAAAACAACCTGTGCATCACGAATAACAGGTCTCAGAGCCCAAGAATGCTGACAATACTTTTCCGAATTATTCTTAAACATCACACACACATGCGTACATCCACAAACTCATGTAAGTTAGACGACACTTTAGGATTATTCATCGCATTAATATTTCCCCCACGCCGTCTAATATCTCCTCTGCTGTGCATGCGCTCCCTCTGGATGCCCCCGGGGCGCAGCGGCAGTCTGCTGTCTGCAACACTGGAAAGAGTGAAGTGCAGGTCACGCCTGGGTTGACACAGAAAAAAAAAACGGGTTTGGCTGGCTCAGTCATCCTGGCTCTAATCCAGTCAATGCGCGTTTATTAGAGTGGAAAGATGGCAGCGTGAATAAGCGCGCTGCAGCCAGCCGAGTCTTTTTTTTTTTCTTTTCTTTTTTTTGATCTGTCCGGCCGCGCTCGTAAAAGATTCTCATAGGTGAGAGCGAGAGTGTGAGGGGAAATCTGTCTGTGTGAGTGCAAGCCAGCCAGCCAGCCAGCCAGCCAGACGGAGGACTCTTAGCGGTTCACATTTCTTCTATCTGAGTCACGTTGTTCCCTTCAACATCCAGACAGACAAGGATGAGACTTGCGAAGAAAAAGAATTGAAAAAAAAAAAAAAAAAGAGCTGGTGCAGCAAACGGCTCCCGCGAGTCTGGAGAAATTTGGCACAGATAGAAAAAAAAAAAAACGGCTGGTGCGTGTAACCCACTTGTGACGGTGTGGAAATGCCATGTTAAAGAAGAAGGGAAGGAGGCCAGAGATTTAAAATCTATTCTTAGTGTCAAGCGCAGACATGGATGATTCCCTGCCAAAGTTTTTTTTCCTCGTTTGCTTTGCGGTTTTCACGCAGGGAAGTTCACTACAGGTGGAGCTGCTGCAGGTCGCAGGATGGATGCTCATCGAGCTTCAGGGTCGCCGCCAGCGCTCGGATCTTGTGAGGTTTTCGGATGAAAAATGCATCTCGTGCGTCTCTCGCAGCAAGCCGAGAGTGTTTTGCCCTCCCTGTTGCTTCCGACTTCTGGGCCCCTCCCACCGTCGCGCCGTGTCCACCCTCTCACAACACACACACACTCGCTCATAATCATCCCAACGGCAGGATACGGAGAAAAAAGAATTAATAATTGATCGGCTCTTTGCAGCTCTGTGGTTCGCATCGAGTAACAAGAGTGGAGAAATGGAGGTGGTGGGGTGTGGAGGGGCGGGCGGAGAACAAGGACTCATTAGGTTCTGGTCTGTGAGTGCCTTGCCCTCGGCTGAATGAGATGCTGTTGCCATGGCGACGGAGCCCTATCCTGTCCCCTTTGAGATGAGCGGAGCAGGTGCGGAGCGAGCCCCACAAAAGCTCCAGCCTGATTAGTAAAGCAGCGGGGCTGTCGGCGCTCGCGAAGGGCCCGCGACGCTCACATAATGAGGCCTCAGTGCTCGGGCAAGGCGGTTAGCGTCGGCGTCAGGGAGCCGGCGCGCGAAATGGTGCAAGACGGGAAGTTGTTCCAAGATGACTGAGGGATCCGTCAGTAAACACCCAGACGGAACTGGTTGAAAATCTTGCCGTGAAATGGCAGGAACTTTTATTTACTCCGACTTGTTGTTGAAAATGTAAAAGTCTCGTCTGCTCATGTCCTCGGTGTATTGAAAAAAAATATCAGGCGAGACACGTGAAGACGGGACGGGTGTGTTTTTTTTCCTCGTTTAACTCTCATGTGAAAGTGGACATTTGGAAGTGGCGTTTATCAAAGAAACAACCCCTGTGAAGTAAGTTTAACTGCTAGCAATCGCATGGCAGCAACTCACTGCATTCAGGCCAGCGGAGGCGGCAAAGACGGCTTGCTTTAGTTCTAGGTGAGCGCCAGAATGGGTAAGAGAGGGGATTTGAGTGACTTTGTCGATTTTGGTTGTTGGTGCCAGACCTGCTGGTCTGAGTGTTTCACAATATGCTGATGATCTACTGGGATTTTAATGACATCACAACCATTTCTAGGGTTGATAGAGAATGCTCACGAAAAAAAGAAAATAGTAAGTACATGTTAAATGCATTGTTGATGTCAGAGGTCAGAGGTCAGACTGGGTGCGGCAGAAAGTCAAATAATCACAGGTTACAACCGAGGTGTGCAGAGTGGCAACAGCCCTGACACAGTCTACATAACCTATATCTACACTCACCAGCTACTTATATCAGTACCTGAACACTGCTGTTGCCAATGGACGTCGCTCTCTTTACACGTCTGACCAATCCCATCGCCTCGCCAAGCAGCATGGCCATTCGCCGCTCCATGCTGGCTTGGAAGGTCCTCTCGCCCACCTTCTGGTCCTGCACACCCAGCAGCACTGCGCACAGACACACGCACAGACACACACACACACACACCTGTAAGGAGGGGAACGCCAGAAATCAAGCGGCTGCAGGAGCTGAAGAAGAAGAGCCCACCTGTTCTGAGCCAGGAGGAGCGGAGCACCTGACTGGTGTTCAGCTCCGGGTAATGGAAAGCTGGTTTAAAGAGAACATCAGTGAATGATTCAATTCAGTTCAGTTTGGATCTTCATGAGCTTCAAATTGTGATCGTGTGCAAAAAAAGAACTTTTGAAATGAACTTTTTAGGGACTCACGCTCGGCAATCTGTAGCACGGGGAAGCCCATGTAGTAGCTGAACTCGACAGTCGTGAGTTCCAGCAAGGCATTGCTGACCTCCGACCCCGGCAGGTAGCCGTTTGGCCCCCGAACCGTGAAGGTGATGTCTACTGGCTGCCTCACTAGTCGCTGGTCCTTATACTGAGAGGAAGTCTTTGTGATGTTCACGATCTGAGACGCAGACAGACAACGAGGTGCGAGTCAGCGGGCAGAGAAAAAAAAAAACACAGAGGAAAATGCAGTTAAGTTTGTTCCACTGTGATGTAGTTTCCACAAGGTTTCCCAGTCTGACAAGCAGTAGCTCAGCAGAAAATGGAGCACACGGCGATAGTCGGGACGTCAGGTTTTTTAGTTGTGCATTTTCATTCTGCAAATGTTTTTTTCATTTAATCCTTAATTTATTTCAGCTAAGAGGATAGGAAAAGCATGAATTTAATAAGATTACACAAACCACTACTGATGCCAGCTTAGTGCATAGGAAAACAAGCTATGAAATATCAAACAACGAGCCGCTTCAATACTCATGAAAACGTGGCATTTTTCAAAGTGCTTTCTGAGCATTTTATATGAATAAATGATTGGATACATAAAATAACAGAACAGAAATGTTAAATAACAAAGACGTCACCTACAAAGAAATTAAGTCAATTAAAAAAAAAAAGGGAGAATTAATAAAAGAAAAAAAGTTGTTGCAATAACTTTTAAGTGCAATGCTATTTTCTTCATTCTGGAGTATAGCGTGTCACTGCGTCTTGGCACTCAAAGATGAAATGAGAGGTTTGTATCCATGATTGAGCTAAGTAACCACAAAAGATGACTTAGCTGGGTAAGCTTGGCAAGTTAATAAGCTGGTCTTGCATTAATAAATCCACATTATTGAAAAAAAAAAAACATATTGGTTTTAAGTTCTTTAAAAAATGTTGGCTTTGGTGCCTTATGCAACACAAGACAAGAGGCACCTGATCTGGTTTGAGAAAAAAGACAGATTTCCTGAAGTTAAGATTTCCAGAACAGAGCAACTTGCACCAAAACAATCTATAAAAAGCTCGACAGGCAGTCAGAGGAAGAGACCGAGGAAGAGAAATCTATTTTGTTTTTTTGGGGTTAAACTCGCCCTTTAATAAACCGGCTTTGTTGGAGTCGACCAGAAGCCATTTCTGTCTGCATTTTCTGAGTGAAACCACTGATTGACTGGCTAAACTGAACAGCTCCTGTTTGAGTCGCACAATCCCCGCCACAGTCACCAATCACTGGGAGTCGGGGAGTGACTGGAGGCCATCCAGGACCAGCTCAGTCCACAAAGTACACAACTATAGTTAGTGGAGTCCTTTTTTTCTTTTTTAAATGTTTTCGCATGCATAGCACAGAGTTGAATGTTTTTTGCACAGTAAAAAAGGCAGCATCTAAGTCATCAATAAGGGCATGTTTATGTACACTGCGGCTCAATTGCAGCCCATTCGGGTTACACTTACATTCACTGTGAAGTTGGTCGACTTCTTTGATCGTCGACGCACTTCTGCAAAGGCCATGGTCAGGCCTTTCTCAATGCTTTCGCTGAAGTTGCAGAACCGCACATCTACGTGACCGGGAACAAACTGCAACACTGCACAGATTAAGAACGAAAAAAAAAATAAATAAATAAAATGAAGTGCTTTTGGGGGAATTTGTTGAGCGGCTAGAATTGATGAGAAGTGGCGGCCAGTGAAAGGAGAATTTACCTGTGTGGATTTGATATTTGCGGTCCGGCAAAATCCAGCTGGGAGTCACAGACATGAAGTGACGCCGAGATCTTCGCAAAGCGCTGATGACAGATATGGCTGTGTACACAACAGGGCCAGACGCCACCCGAAATATAAACCTTGGCGGAGGGTTCACAACCTGCAAACAAAGCCGGAATAGAGAGCGTGGGCAAAAGACTTACAGACATCAAACACTGTGACTTCTGTTACATTGTAAACTGCTTTTGATTTGTTTCTCTCGGTGCTTTACATACCTGGAGCTCCACTGACTTGTTGAACTCTACTTTCAGGATGTCTCTCACTTGGGATTTGGCGTAACCAACGGTGGCTCCAGAAGGAAAACCTGGGGGAGAAATCCAAAGAATTGGTTTAGCCCTTGTCTGCATCATAAACGTTCCAAGAGCCAAATTCCAAATAATTGATGGCTTAATTAAAGCAACACAATTAAAGTTTTCTACTTTGAAATGGTGTTTCAGATGAATTGCTAGCACAAGTCAGTGACTTGCAACGCCAGAATGGAAACTCCTGCCTTTGATGCAGCGTGCCTGGCTTCCCTGGTGTAGGACTATATACCTGTGGTAGCCTGCCCAGCACCCTCTTGAGAAAACTAACTGTGATCACTGACTCAGCTATTCTCTGTTTCTCCTTCTCGCCACTGCAAACACCTTCTCTGGGCTCTTTGTGCCTTTGCTATTATGAACGTAAGAAAGAAATGGGCTGCCTAACTTCTTATAGGCAGTCAAGAGATATTGATGATGCAAAAAGTGCCATTAACTGAGATGTGTTTCTGCAAGGAAAGGAAGTTTGCAGCTTTGGTTGTGGGCAGGCAACCAACATTATGTAGTCATATAAAAAATTCAGCTGGAGGTGCTGCATGGTCATGGTGAGATTCTCCTTTTTAAAAGGAAACTTAATTTTGAAGCGAACTTGAACAATAATTTAGAAAGTACAAAAACTACTGTGTGTTGCTTTTAGCCTCAATTTAAACCATGAAAACATGCAAGACATAACTAACAATTTGAAGTGATCTGGCACAAAGCATAATAAGATTAATGATATGGTTCTTACTAATTTTTACGAGATGAGCAGGGCTTTCCAGATTGCAGAGGTACTGCCTTGACGGCGTCACCAAAGTTGTGACTTTTCCACTGGTGGCCGAGTTGATGGTGACATGACTTTCAGCGTTGGTGGTGGCCGTCGCCCTAGTTGTGGCTTGATGAAAAGTAGTGGTGGCAGTTGTTGTTGTTGTTGGTGCAGAAGTGGCTGTATTAGCGTCACTGCTAGTTGGGATCAAGGTCATGGTGGCTGGGATGTCAACCACATCTTCAGTCACGCCCTGATCCCCCAACACGTCTGGGGGAACCAAAGTGACATTATTTACGGGTCCACTAGTGATCGAGCTGTTGTAGCTTTGGTGAGTGGTAAAAGCAGAATCGTCCGGAGTTGATTCTGTTACATGAGCAGTGGTATTCAGGAGAAGTGTTGCGGGAATGGACGTGAAGGCTATGGTTGCGGACGGGACGGGGGAGGCAACTGTGGTGCTTTGTGAAAATGACTCCGTAACGAACCAGTGGACGTCGGTCAGTGAGGAATAAGATACAAAATCATCAGGCAGTAGAGGAGTGGCACTTGTGACCAGAGGTTCTCTTAATGGGGTGCTATAATTGCCAACACTTAGTGTAGGAAAAGACCAGTCCTCTTTGGTGGACACCTGACCAGGCCAGGTGGAGGAGGGCAGGGTTGGCACTACAGAAGGTTGAAGAAAAGGCTCAGAGACATTAAACAGCTGAGGACCCTCCCCTGTGGTCGCGACCGTGGTCAGTTCTTGATGAGGCTCCAACCCTGAAAGGTCATCATATGATTGGTCCTCAGTCACAACTGTATCATTGGTGAAGCTGCTGGTTGGTGAGATGTCAGTGGCGCTGATAGAAACAATGGAGACATTGGCTCGGTGTTCAGCTCCAGTGTCTGTGCTGTTGTTGTCCTTGGTTAACTGAATGGTGTAATACTCCAAGCTGTTCATATCGGGTAACAGGACGTCCGTCGGTTGGATGGTGAAGGTATCTGGCCAGTCCGCATCAGACGCGCCGGGTGTGTCAGTGTTGGTTGTGAGAGTGGGTTTCAGTACGTGGTGAATTGCAGGGGTGGAAGAAGGGGCATTAAGGGGAGCAAGAGTGCTGTGTGCTGAAACCATGCTGGAAGTTGGTGTGCCACGAAAATGATGGAGGGACGAAGGGATTATACCCACTCTAGAGGGGAAGGATGTGTCGTAGACTTCTGCATAGTCCTCAAAATCGTATGAGTCAGACGGCAATTTAGTGACAGGAGAGTAGTCTTCACCCTCAGGGTTTAGAAAGGACATTGTTTCCAGGTAGTCCCCAGAACCCCAGTCCACATCCATGGTGTTGGTCGGGTAGAAGTCCTCCGGAGCGACCTCAGTGGGTTCAGATAAAGGGGACGTATGGTCGGGGGCAATGAAAGGCACATTGTAGCTCAGGGCTGGAATCTCATCTGGGTGCGGTAGGATGTTTACATCAAGAGGTTGATTCTTCTCTTCCAAAGGGCCGATACTTGGCCTCAGCTGGTTCACATCTAGGACATTCCCATATGATTGGTCCGCCTGAGTGTCGGCCAAAGCCAGATTAGGGGACCCAAGAGGCTGGCCAGGAAGTGAGGTCAGGACTGCCAGCGTTGGCTCAGAATTACGACCTTGCTGAGGAGCTGTTAACCTTGCATAAGCAGAGGGGCTTGGTGATGCCATGTGTTTATTTGACCGAGGCTGCAGCTGAGATCCCCAAGGCGTTGCAGAGAAAGGTTGCTGGGCAGAATTTGACCTGGGTGGCTTCCAGGTCGGGGAGAGTTGAGCTGCTGTCTCAAAAGATGAACTAGATCCTGGTTTTGAGGGCCTTAAGGAAGGTAGGGGCAGGGGATCAGTATCTTCTGCAAAGAGGTGCTTTTCTGTGAGGGGTTTGGAGTTTTCAGAAGTAACACGCTCCCACTGAAAATGTGTTATGTCAGCAGAACTATCTTCAGAACTGGATGGCAGGGCCCTGGGTGATTCTGGGCTCACAGCGGCAGTATAATTGGAGGCTGGTAAGGCTGATGGTGGTGACCCTGTTGAGCCTGGAGTATTTCCAAAGAATCCCAAGGGGTTGTGTATGAAATCCAACAGAGGCTCATCTAAAGGGAAAAAAAGAGTGCTTCAGTTTTGTAGTTAATTCAAACAAGGCCAATACATACTGAAAAAAAAAAAAAAAAATAGTAAGAGCTAAGATCTTGCATTAACCACAACCACTGCGAGTTTTCCAAACATTCACAAATATATGATGAGACCACACATGACTTTACGAGTTACTCCGTATAAGTAGGCGCGAAGTGTGTTCAGCAAAACTGCTGGGCTTTCTGGGCTTTGGTGGAAACAGAAACTCTGGACGTTCTCCCAAGAGTTTTACAGAACCTCTGGAGAAGAGGTGGCTCTGAGAAACGCCCACTTTTTTAACCATAATTAGTGAAAGACATACGCTTTGCAGAAACCATGTCATTGGTCAGATTTTGAGTACAACCTTGACCTATATTTAGGCCAAAATCAATATAATATTGACAGATAATGAATAAACCAAAGGTATTGACAGAAGGAAGAATTTGAGAACAATGTGATGAAGGTATTGGCTTACGAGAAAAACAGGCAGTTTAGCTTTTTCAATTTACTCTCAATCAGAACCTAGGAAAATACTGAAACACTCTTACTAACTGGTTGCGAACATAGAAGATTAAGACACTGATTTTGTACTTTGAATGTTGCACAGAGAGCACATTTTAAAGCTACTATCACTACGTTGGCAACAGGGAATTCTGTCCACACAGTGATTCAGCAGTTGCTGATCATTTTGTCGCTCTGTGCAAAAAAAACAACCAAAAAAACATCTGCTCGGCAGTCTGGTGCACAAGGGAAAACTGCAGAATCAGCAAAGGGATGTGTTTATTTCCGACACAAGGATCACATCAACAGAAAAGAATATACTTCTGGAGTATCATCATCGATTTACTGCATGGCTTCATAAATGTCTGCCTCCGGCTTGGCCTGGGAGAAAACTCCCAACATAATCATAACCTTTCACTGGCACCTTAATTTGATCAACATGCTATTACAACAGAGCCCGTGAAAGAGCACTTGTGAAGAATGCCTAGTTTGCTGGGTCTGCTGCCATCTGTCTGTTTTGCCTGTGCTTAGAAAGTGTTTAAAAAATGGGCAGAGCAAAGATTTTTTTTTTTTTTTTAAACCAATAGTGGTCTGTTTGGTATACTCATGAACCCATTTTCATTGTACAAATGCATATAAGAAAAAAGTAGAAAGGAAAACCATTTTTTTTTGTTGTTGGAACTTTTACATCTAGTTAATCTCAAGAAAGATCTTGACGTCCTCTCTGCAGTGGAGGCCAGAAGGTTCTCTTCCGTGGTCAAGTTCCATGTCTGATTTTATTCAGACTGCACTCGAATGGGTTTCAACTCAGTCAAACGAGGGAAAGAAAATGAACGTGGGTTAATAAACTAAGGCAGGAAACCGCACTGATGTTTGAGGTCGTGGTGTGGGACATGACCCCAAAACGCCAACGCATCTCAGCACACTCCTACTGTGACTTGCTCCACTATTGTCACAATCAAACGTGCCTGAGCGGATGGAAAATCACCCAGTCCATGGAGACAGACCATCAATAGTGGGGGTAACTGATGAGCGTATTGGATCATTCCTGCTGGTAAAGACGATCAAGACCGTCAATTCTGTTTTTGGAATTCTTACTTTCGTTTTAGCAAATTGAAAAAAAAACAACTAAGGTTACTCAGCCAGAACAAAGTCAAGCCTACTGTATGTTGTTGGAGATGTTGCCTCCTTAATAATTAAAGCAGTAACAGTGGCTGATTTTCGGTCACGGCGCTCTGAGTGGCAGACAGCCGCCAGGCAGGGGGAGAACTGTGAAACGAAAAGTGAAACTGGACGTGAGTGCGGCTGACGTTACGGTAAACAGACACCGGCGAAGGTCTTCCACGCCGAGCAGCGCTGCCACCTGTCCCCCTCGCTGTAACAGGAGCGTGTCACACTCGGCTGAACGCCGGTCGGCACCGAGCGCCGTTCCAAGACCCACGCAGGGTGAGACCTTTAAATACCACGTCCAGTGAAAGAACAAATGTCAAGTGGGCGGCTCCTCCAAGGCGACCGGTTTCCCCTCGTTCTCTCAAACTTCACCACGAGACTCCGGCTGGAGTCGAAGCAGGCTCGATAAGAATCCCATTTTTTTTTTTTTCATGTCCTGGTACGCATCATATCTCAAATTTCGGGGGAACCGGGAGTTTTTATTTCAATTTTTGAGAGTCCGACATCTCACAGGTGACTTCCAGTGCCTGTTTATTGCCGTGTGGCGGCCTCAGCCAAGTGACTGCGTCTGTTGATGTGACACATGAGAGCACTTGCCTACACTCGCCGACACTGCTTCCTACCCCCCAGTAATGACTGTTTCCCCTTGATCACGTTGTTTAGCTTCCAGTGGAAGGCCTCTTTCAGAGGGTATGATGAATGAATCAGGCATTCCACTTTTGAAGTTTCCACGTCTGCGAAATGCCCAGAGTGAATCAGTAACTACAAAGTAACTACACAGTCATACATGAAAAAAATCATGAAATGTGAGTTAGCGTTAAGTGCAATAGCACAGAATTAGTAACATACTTTTTTACAAAGCACGCAGCCTGCAAAATACCATAGTGACATATATATTTTTTATCCTGTATTTGTAGTTGCTTTATGTTTTATGCATTTACCTCACAGGTGAATTTGTAACCACAAGGGGATACACTCAATGTAATATAATTTCTGCTTTGGGTTTTAACGGCACTAGAAAGAAAACAAACCGTTGGCCTTTCTAAAAACTCAAAGCGGGAACAAAGGAAGCGTGTCCTGCTTTGTTTTGTTTTTTTAATTATCTTGTTTACCACATGAATGAAAGGGGGGGGGGGGAGATACACATGCGACGCAGGCTCATTACTCCCAACAAAACGGAAGGACGTATGCATCTTAAGTTATGCGTTGCATGAAAAGTGCCACGCTAATGACCTCCCACGTGAATTCATCGGTCCTCTGTGAGCCTTTCAGCTCAGTTTGGTTGACGTGATGATGAAAAGCGGCCGAGCAGGTGAGCTGTCGACAAAAGCGGAAAAATGCACAAAAACCTGCAACTTTTTTCTGTGTCTGTTTAAAGGATTTTTACTTTTCGCGCGATGGCATGTAAGTCCCGTCTACCACGGCTGATCCAGAGGAAACCTTGTCCTTTTATGTCAAGGCAGGCGGCAAGATGAAAATGCTGCTTGTTGTGGTTGGGGGTGTGGGGGGGTGCTGGTAGGGTCTGGTAGGGTCTGCTGCTGTTTATGCACAGACTCAGACTCGTACGCTTGGACCCCCCCCCCCCCCCCCCACCCCCCGCAGGCAAATCGTGTAAAAAGGATCCCGACAAGAGAGGGATTACGAGCGCTGATGGCCGCCCCGATGCACCTCTTACGAAATCCAAACAGTGGATGAAAAGAGGAGCGGCGCAACAAGGCGGCGCAACAAGGCGGCGGTGGCGGCGGCGCGGCTGCAGACACAACGTGGGGCCTCTGAAATAGCAGTAACCCAGTTAGCCTTGATAGATATTGGCAGAGCCTTATGAGATCACGCGTCTGATCGTTACAGCTCCCCACTAACCTATATGTGTGCGTGACTGCGCGGGAGAGGGGCCGGCGCCCGGCGGAGGCCCGCTGTGCCTAAATAAACCAGTTTTTATGCGACACCGCGGAGAGGAAACGGCGTTTTTACTGTTTCACCAGTGAGGTTCTTGCAAGCGGCGCGTCTGTTCTGCCCGGACATATTCATCATTTTAAATGTTTTAGAGTTACAGAGGCTCTTGCGTCACATTTTTTTCTACGCAGCTCTTCTTAATCCAAATGCCTGCTGCATAAACACGGCTTGGGAATTTGTGGTACGATAGGAAAAGTGTTTATGTTTTTTTGCGCGGGTTTTTTTAAAAGGATTTTTGATCTGCTGGGAAATGAATAATTGAAGCGGCGGCAGGTAAAAGGTGGATGGGTGAATAGGGGATGGCTACAATACACCTATTGAGCGGGAGTTCTCCCTTTTCAAATTAAAAATGATTGCCTTCATTTAATTGCACAGCGAAATAGTCAAGTGACCGACTCAAATGCTGTCAAACACATGAAACACATGAACACATAAAAGAAGACACGATTTTACAGGGAGAACTGTCATGAAACATTGGGAGGACTATGCGGTTCTTTTCTTGGTGAAACCTCAAATGAGATTACAGGAAATAAATTCTTAGAAGGAGGCACACGCTACAGTGGAACATACTTGTTCTCAGAAAAACCAACCTATACACAGAAATGAAACGTGCAAACTTGTAATGTAGGTGGGTACACACAAAGAAAGCTTCAAAATGAATGTGAGCGCCGCGGGTTCAGTGGCTCATATGCACGCCATGCGAGCCGGGAAACCCGAGAAACCAAACGCAGAGCCGTCTAATGATATCATTTCCTATGTTTGGCAGGCTCCTATTTGCAGAAAAAGTCTTTTAATGGTTGTGTAATTTAAAAAAAAAAAGAAGAAGAAGAAGAAAGGGTCTTTTTGGTGTAGCGCTAGCAAACTGCAGAACCACACATGGTTCTGTTTTTGGGCTAAGCCCATTGCGTGACTGGTTTCTCTCAGTTGGCAGGAAATGGCGAGTGCCGAGTGCAGCTGAACCAGCGAGATGCGACTGTGACGACGTTCAGTGTATTGAGAATTTTGGGAGAGCTTTCGATGATTTTATTGGCGACGCGCAATTGTGCCCGAGCCGACAGAGCCAATATTTTGCTTTTAGATGTGATGTCAGTCAGTCACTACCTGGGTTTAAGTAAAGACAATTTAACATGTCAATATAGAAAACACTGCAACCACTTATCCAGTGGAGCAGTAGATCGGATCATCTAGATCAGATTTCTTTCAGACTTATCGGTAGCAAGTAGCGACCCAAAACGACCGTGTTAAACGCAAACCTCCAATGAAACACGTCAAAAGTATAATAAAACAAAGCAAAACAAAAAAAACACCTAAAAGATTCATAGTCATAAAATGTGCTAACAGCTATAGTGGAATGACTCACTGGAGTGATTTGGTCAAGGAGGAGGCTTGACTTAAAGTCAGCTCTTATCAAATATTAATGTGGCCCTTGTTTGCTTTTCCAGAGGGAACACTTTAGTCAAGATAAGAGAAAAGGAGAGTGCGGGGGGGTGCTGGAGGTTGAGGGGGGGGGGGGGGTGGCAGAGGAGCGAGGCTCTTCTTAAACTGTAGCAAATGGCGCAACTGTGCTCCGGCATATTTAAGGGTTTTTTACGGGCTAAAAAAGCACAAAAGCCGCCAATTACGCTCTGCATAAGCGGCGCGGCGCTCCCAGACTTCAGGGTTCGGGAGCAATTACCATTTTATTTTATTTTTTTTCGGGAGAATGGGACCTCGTGGACGCACTGCGTTTTGGCTGCGCTCCTTCACTTCCTGCAGCACTGATTTTCCTCCCCAAAGACAGGAAGAGGAAGACTGGTAACAGGAGAAGCCCGGAGGACGGCGTCACTCAGCGCACTCCTCCACTTCTCTCTCCGCTCTGTCCTCCTCCAGCACGCTGCTCTCCAGCTTCACGCCCTGGGAGGACTGACCGCAGCCGGCCTGCGCAGGCGAGCGTGCGTCCTGGCGCTCTTCCGAGAGGTAAAAAAAACACGTCTGTCTCGAGTCGTCGTTGGAGGAACTTATTGTTTTCGTACTGGAAAGTCCAAAAAAAAGCAAACGCTTTAGCCCGGAGAGGCTCCAAAGAGGCCGGCCTGAGCGGCACCATCTGTTCCGTGAATATATAAATTATCAGCTGCACTTCGTCAAACGCCCAGCGATTCGGGCTCTGCGAAAAATATGACCTCAATGTTGCCTTCTGTCTCGTTTGAAGTTTTTCCTCGCCGAACTCTTTGAAGCGACTCGCCGCAAACTAATGACCGTGACCTTTTGGTTTTGAGACGACCGTTGATGTAGACACACGCGGGAAAATTGGTCAACGAGATGCACAATTACACAAATGACAAAGAAAGAAGCAACTTAGTTGCACAGCAGTAGAGCCGATGACTGGAAGGGAGAAATATTTTACCGCCACCTAGTCGCAGTTTTGGTGAAATGAAACTAGCAAAGCGTGGCGATGCCTTTGGTCACGCTCATAAGCTGTGTTTCCATTACGTTTTTTCGCAAAGTAAAAGCGACATTTCCAAAATTTCGACAAAGTACAACTGTGATTTGCGGGTGTTTCCATTGAACGGTGTGAAGCACATAAGTCGTAATTCTCGTAGAATTGCGTTTGCTTTTGTTAGTTTACGTTTGTTTGCTGTCAAGAAGGGTTGTTATATTTTTCTCTTTGATTACTTGTAAAACAAAATACTCCCTCTCCTTCTCCGTCCAACCACAATACGCCATTTTCCCTTGACGTGAACTGGTCATGTGACCACGTACGTCATGTCTGCTGACGCGTAAATGCGATTTAAAAAAAAATAGTGTTTCCATGACACTTTTGCGATACCCCTCTATATTGATGCGTCTGAAAAACCAAATCATGACGGCGTAAAAACCTTTTAGTGATGTTTTTGAGGTTTTTCAAAATGTAGTTGTTTCCATTACTAGTTTTTTTTTTATTGCAATATTTAGGTTTCGCGCAATTCCAGGGGTAGCGGAAGCGCGGATAGAGTTGCAGTTTGGCCACTTGCTGGTACAGCTACAAAAACTAAAGACTGAGTGAATTAGAAAGTTGGAAAGACCCCAGGTTGGGACTGCTGTTGCTACTTGTGGGGGCCAAACGCAGGTAAGGGTGACGTCATTTCACGCATGTACCTCATTGCATCAGCTCACCCTTGGTTTTTTTTGGGCTATGACGCAATCTGCAGCCGGAAACCCTGTGGTGCAACAGAGGTTGCTGGACTTCCGTCGCGCGCTGTGGCTTACTGTAAATCTACACGACTGTTCAAAGTCTGAGAGTGTGCAGGCGGCCTAATGAGGATTGAGTTTTAGCATACTTCAAACGATGAGGAATCGCACAATGAGAGGCACTGTTGTTCAGGTTTATTTTCGTCCTGAAACAAGCAGCATTATTGTTCGGCGATGAATTCTCGTTAGGTTTGAACTCCACTGGGGGACCTGAGGCGGCTGCGGAAATTTGCCCTGGTAAAACACGAATGAAAAGGCCGCTCAAAAATCGCTAACAGATGCAGATCGCTTCCCAAGAACCCCACCGTCCGTTGTACCTTCGAATCGCAACCCGGCAGGTAGCAGCGGACCACTGAGGGAAAAGACACCGCAGCCAAAAACACATGGCTGTCGTTGACCTGACTTGACCCCGGACCACAGAACCGCTGCGGTCCAGGTCGGGGGCTGGTAGAACCTTCCTGCTGGAGCTGCAGTGCAGCTAAAGCTCCAACTTTTTGGCTGGCCGGTGCTTTCGCCCCATTGATGTGCAACTGGCTCCCAGCTCCGATGAATAATGAATGGCCATATTGTCACCCAGCGCAGATCACATTTCACATGGCAACGGGCGGCGCTGGTGATTAGGCAGGACTTTGCTGGCCCGCAGTTGGCCGCGTCACAAGCGACAGCAGCGGAGAGCCAGAGAGAGCTGAGCTTAGAATGACAGCCTTCTGTCTTTGTATCAATATTTACTCGGGATGCAAACTATCGATTAATTCATTAATCATCAGTTGATTGACCGTATCAATTGATTAACGATTAATTGATAAATTTTTCCCGACAACCTAAATTTCACAATGAAAAATGTGTAAGGACCACATTATTTCACCATTGTGTTCATTTGTGACCCATTGTTTACATTAGAGAACAGTAAAAACACCCTGAACATTTATCCTCTGACTTTAAGTTGACTTCTAATGGGTCACGTTTCAACTTTTTTTTTTTTTTGGAAAAAAGTTGTTTAAAAGTAACTTGTTCTAGGTATATTATGACCATCACAGTATGTACAGTACATGTGGATTGCTCTTTTCTGTCACTACACCCGTGTAAAAAAGGTCCAATGAATTGCAACCAATTCGATTTAATCGATTAAATTCTTAATCGACAATTAATCGATTGTCGATTAATCGTTAACATCCCTAATAGTTACCTTTCCTTTTAAATTCACGGTGGTAAAACTCGGCTATTTCAATCACGAAACACAGCCAAAAGACAGGAAAGACGAAGAGGAAGATACTTCGGCGGTGAAGAATCTTCATTCGATTTGGATATGTAAAGCCACATTGCCTGAAGCTGCTTGACCACAGACTTCACAGTTAAAAAAGATGAAAGCAGAGAGGTCGGTGCTGTAGCTCTGATTCAGCAGCGGTTCCAGTCATTCGACAAATGTGACTGTTCGAACACACCCCGTGAGGATTTCACAGCAGAGAGCAGTGAATCATACCTCAAATCTACCACTGAGTTTGAGTAATGAGGAGAAACCACGGCCCTCATATTCCAGCCCGCTGTAAATATCTGCAGCAGCTCTGTAAATGTTTTACAAGCCGTTTAGCGACCTTACGTGTTCGTGGAGAGGAACAGCTATTGTTCCTCGTTCATTGCAACTTCACCACCCTCCCCCCCCCACCCCCCCACGCCCCGAAACCACTAAACGGTTCCACGGTAAAAGGTTCCTTCTCCTCCAATCATGCAACCAGCCGCTTTGGATCAAATTCACGCGACTGCTAGCAAGACAGTGTAGGTTAGGACTGCACAGAGCGTGGTTGATAAATCAGTTTGGATGTGATGCAGGGGTTCGCTGTCCTCCGCAGAAGAACATGCCACCGGGATCGACGGACCACAAAAACACTCTCACCACAAAGACACAAACCACCCAAAGCGAGACATTATGTGTATTTTTGCCTCATTAGGTTTGCTTCATGGTAGTTTTTCTTGTGAACTGTAAAAAAAAAAAAAAAAAAAAAAAAATATTGATATTGTATTGTGTATGTTGTTGAGTTTGTTCTCCCGAAAATCCACGCGAAAGGCTTCCCGCAATCTTTAGTCCCATATGTCTTTTGCATGTTAATCGCAAGTGAATGAAAACCAGACCGGTCAAGCGGTTAACAGCATACGCAGCGAACGACAAACAAAGCAAAATTAACTAAAGCAATGTGCATGGTGCAAAGAATAGGAATTTCATGCAACAGATTTACAATTCAGCATTTTTAAGCTTAACTGCGTCTATAAATATAATATTACATTCAAAAGGGGACTGACTATTTTTTTTAAAGTAAATACGAAAAGGGCAGATTATTGATGCCATTGGCTGTAAAAATGGGGGGTGGGGTGGGGGGGTGGGGGGGAGCTATGAATGGCATTATGACGAGAGTTTGAGTTTAAGATTTGGGGATTAACCACAAGGTTTCCACCCAAGCGTTTACAACATAATCCTATTACAGCCTAATATCGTGAGTTTACGGCTGCTCTTAAAACGTGTTTCACTGGGCAGTCAGTAGGTGGGGGATCATGTCAGCGTCTATAAAGGTAAACCAGGGGAAAACCGGGCCAACGAGTGGCTGGATTAAGACCTTTCTCTTTCTCTAATTGCTCGAAATTGATTTAATTCCACACAGAAAAAAAAATGCACTGAATGATGAATAGAAGAGAAAGGTTGTGCTTCTGGAAACACACTTTTCCAGCGCATTTGTTGCCGTGGAGGTGACGGAGCTTTGCAGGAAATGCTCGGCGCTCGTGGCCCTAATAGCAGGGGGCGGCAAGGCCTTGACTGGAAGTCGCTGGTTGAGATAGCCTCCAGCACGTTAGCATGATGACCTCCACTGCTCCAGTGCGGCTGCCAGCTTCCCCGCAAACACCACATTTAGTAGTGCAACGCATCCCCTGCACCGCTGTGTGTAATTATGCAAAGGGCTGCTAAAAATGCACGGCAAACCTACTCTGAGTGGAAAGTTCAATTAAAGGCAAAGATTTAAAGAAGGTTAAGATGTGGCGTTAAATCCTTTTTTTATTTTAAGCAACGTTATTAAGTAATTATTATTTTTTATTTTTTTTAACTTTCTTTCCTTTTCCCACATAAATTCTTTGAGTTGGACTCACACAGGTGGCATTTGAGAAAAATGCCGCTTATTGAACCACTTGACTGGATCAGTGACAAAGTAGTTGGGTTATGGCAGGCGTGGGCACATGTGCGGCACGTGAAACCAAAATTACATTCATAGTAACCAAGTCATAAAAAAGTTGTATTTCATCCAATTTTTTCAGTGTTTTAAGAGTAATTTCAAATTAAAGCACTTTTTTTTTTTTTTTACACATCCCAAAATATATATTTTTTCACCTATAAGGTGGGTCACTAAAACACTCCACCCATCCGCTGCTACTTCAGCCCCTCGGTCAAATTTTAAGAACCCACTGTGGCCCCACCAGTCGAGAAGTTTGCCCACCCTAGCGCACTTAGTCCAACTTTGCCGGCATCGGCGAAAAGTGTTTCTTCTTACCTGTGACAGTCGAGTCTGCCGCGATCGCCGTCACCACCGCCGTCAACAGCAGCAAGACTCCACGCCGAGTATGGGCGTGTCCGCGGGCCTCGAGCATCAGCGCCGAGCCCGCAGCGGAGGAGGAGGAGACGGAAGCTGCCATGGTGCGTTGGTGGGGCTCTGAGGTCAGGCCATTTCACCCGGTCGGGAAGACAAGGTTCATTCCACTGTGACGACTTGAGGCTGGGGTTACTTGGGGCCACCGGAGCTTAGGTCCTTCAGTCGGAGGCCTCTCCTTCCGAAACATGTGCTCTCATCGAGGAAGGGCTGTCGAACACAGAAGAACGACGTTGAACTACTTGAGCGTTGCTCCGCCGCATAAACTGGCAACTTGAATTTGGTAAAGTGTGCGTGAGAGCGTTCTCTGACGGGAAGCGCCTCTCGTGAAACTCCCCGGGATGGTGAGTCATTTTTTTTCTTTTTCTTTAGAGAATCTGAGCTAAAACACAGAATTGTGAAAGTGCAGGTGCCAGGTGTCTGATCCGCCCACCGAGGCTGCTAGAACCCTGCCTTTTTTTGGTTCCCTTCCAAACATGTGCAAGGCCCAAAAAGCTTCCTGCCAAAACTGAGCATTTTTATTTATTTATTTATTTATTTTTCATTTTAATTTTTGTGAAAGCTTTAAATAGAGGGTCAGAAATGATGCAGTTTGAAGAAAAGAGCTGGACAGTAATAATTGAATTGGTAGAATTCTGTATCTTAAAGGACAAAAATAAATAAATAATTACACTAAATAACTCATTTGTAAGTCATATTTCATTGGAAGGTCACACACGTTCATATCATGCATGCATTGGACGGGTGGAATTGAATCTGGTTATTGGAGAAAAAAAATATTCTTTCTTTTTAAAAAAAAAAAATAAAAAAAAATGAAGCTTCCATTATCATTCTGTCTGACACAAAGCGTGCCTCTTCTGCGCATATGTGCAATCTGCAAAACCCTGACAATCTTTTCAACTGGCTAGCCAGCTCGTCATGAGTCAAGTTAACGCAGGCGCTGAATCATTGCTCAGACGGCGCAATTTGCCCCACACTGTATATTAAAAAGAAGGGGGGGGGGGGGGGGGGGAAGAAAGAAAAGAAAAGAAATGAAATGAAGGAAGGACGTGGCACGCAAAACCAGACCAGACTTTATCCTCTCGTCTGCCGCTGCTAGCTTCCAGCCGCTATCTCCAGAGGTCTCATCTCATCACGGTGATAACGGAGCTGCTTCTTGTCCTACATCCCGTCCCGTTACTGCCAAGTTTAACGGTCATGTGGCTCTCCGCGGAGCCACACAAAGCAGGCTGCGGTCACGTCACTCCACGAATGCGACGCGGCGGGGGATGCTAGCGCGTCCACTTTAGTAATATTTTCTCTCAGAGGCTAGCAGCAACAGTATGTAGTGCAGAGATGATTGATTCTCCCAGCCATCCTAGCTGCGCAGTCACACTTACCCATAAAAAAAAATCGGGGATGCTCCAACTCTATGAAAGCGCCGTGGCGGTATTCTCAGGAGAGAAAAATGTCCTTTTAAATGGGGGTAAAATGTCTCCCGAGTCTTCAGCGAGAACCTTGAAATAAACACGTGTCGGTGTTTGATATTTTGGGTAGCACCAGACGTCCTGCTTGCTGACCGCTTTCCTCTGACACTCTTTGGAACTGTTACCTTCCCCGGTCCGGAGCATCGGTTTAGCCCCGCCCCCGGGCTCATCTGAGTGGGTTACGAGTTCAGTGGCTCCACTCTCATTGGCTGACGCTGGCGTCTGTCAGAGCGGGTGTTAAAAACTAGGTTGGTCACTCTCGACTGGCGTCTGCTGCTTCCACGGCAACCTTACCTCATGCGATAGGGCCATGAAAGGTGTACATGTCAGTCCAGTCACCGTGATATGACAAAAGTCTTTTTCTCAGGTTATAAACCAAAACAAATCCCTTAAATTCCATCAGATTTAATAATTTATGCTATCTTCTGCAACCTTACTGTGTTATATTCCGATATTTGATTTGCACGCAGTGTGCCTATTTAAATATATTTGAGCAAAACCTTTTCTTTTTCTTCTTGTGGTTTCTTTTTTTTTTTTTGGCGGGGGGGGGGGGGCGTAAATCAAACTATAAAAGTCTAGATATCCTTCTTGTGCACGCAAGTCTTTTTCATGGAAAATAAATAGCATAACTGAGTGAGGCACTGTTATTATCTGTCTAAACATCGCCATCTAGTGGCATCATACGTGACGTTTCTGTCTACCCTTTTGTCCAAGTCTACTGTACTCTCGAATAAACCTCTGTTTTAATTTTCTCCTCCTGTCGACCTGGTATTATCAGTTAAACCTGCATTATTTGTGCATTTTTACAAAGCCAAATTTTAATTAAAAATTGTTTGTTTATCCCCATGATACAAACAGCATGTACAAAGATCTTCTTATGATCATCTTCAATGGACAGGTATGCATTGATGCATGCATAGCTTCATCCAACATTGACCTCTGGTCTGATGTGTGAACTCTATTGATTTATTTTTTAAATTTCTTCACTTGTCGAAGTCATGAGGCTTGAATTTGTGCACAGGCACGCACGCACGCACACACACACACACACACACACACACACACACACACACACACACACCACAAAGAGAGAGTACTTTGGTGCCGTGACTTAACAGTTTAATGTAAATCCAAGACAAAGTGTGATTACATTTCTACACATATACAATATGCATATGTGAGCATACAAATTCTCATTAATAACTCGATTCACCTCGGAGACCGAAAAAATGATCAAAAGTAACAGTGAATAACAAGCTATAACAAAGTTCACCACAATGCGAGCCCCTTCTCCCCCTACAGTTAGTAAAGAGGACAATTAAAATAACTATATTCTTCTATTTGACGAAGCCGTTTGTCTGTTAAAATCCTCCTGGAAAAATTTACAATGCTATCATTAGTTGTTTTTTTTTTATTTTATTTTAATTCCCCCCAAAGCCTAAATATAAATCCACTCCATTTTTCTACAACGAAAATGATTAAGAGAAGCACACAACATCATAATGGTAACACAAGCGCTTAGTAGCGAGTACTCAACCTGTTAGGAGGTTTAATTAATCCTTCTTCTCATTGTCATTATTATAGTTATTTTTAAACATTCTATAGAGCCAGTAAAATATCCATTCTCATTACATACTTAATAATAGTAAGCTAAGGAACAGGGTATACATAGAATGCTACATCAACAGATTGAAATAATGAGACGTCACACCCCCAATGAAAAAAAACAAACAAAAAAACAAACAAATAAGAAAAGACAATAAACAGAGAAGTATACTAGAAAGTACTGCAGCACACATTAGCTTTATCGACAAAGAATGAATGAGATTTTACACCATTGAAACCATTACAGCAAAGGACACAAAGGGGGTCATGGTTTGATGCCCTCTTAGCCTTTCAGAAAATTTAAATTATGCAGCTGTTGCATGAACGTTACTTTGGGCTATTTTACTTTGGACTACACACAGTTTCTGTGTTTCAATTTGTTAAATTTTTTTTTTTGTTGTTGAGAATTTTAATTTGAACATCATCAAGTTCGAGAGAAATTTTCTTCCGAAGCTTTGGCCAACATCTCCCACATTCCATTTACGGAGCTCATGAAGGTCATACAAAAAAAAAAAAAAGAGCCAAAAATGCCATTTCTGTGAACTAACTGAGGATGAACAAGTGACATAAATGAAGTTGTCCTTCTGACTGCGTGGACCATGAAGGGCTCTCAAATTTCTCCCATCAGTGACCGACGACGGCATCAAACCATGACCACCTCACCCTGAATTTCCCCAAGGAACAGCCAGCGAAGGGAGCGCAACTCCTCGACGACGGCTTTGAACAAAAGACGAAAAACGCACACTTTCTCACAGAAGACCGGGCTTTGAGAATGCTTGTGTCACTGACTTTCCTGGTGGCATGTTAGTTCAACTCCTGATGTAACTGCTGACTTTCTCTCGCTCTCTCTCTCTCTGACTTTGGTGCTTCCAAACTCGCGGGAATGTGCAGGAGGCCGCTGCATTTCTGGACGAGGAGGAGCGTTCACGATGAGCACAGTTAGGGAGGTTTGAAGAACGCCTCTGCTGCTGCCCCGTGTTTCACTCTGAGTGTCGCTCTGAAACCTTTGGAGGTATTTTTTTCAAATTTATTTGGAAGGCAATGCGCTCGAAATCAAAGTCGCTAGCTGGGCAGGCCGCGCTCGCCTCGACAACACGACACTTTGTTTTACACACTCCACCGAAGCACATTTTGGTAATTGTAAGGTCACTCGCTCTATTTGAAATTTCTGGTTCCCCTTTCTTACTTAAAAATAAAATTAAAAAACAAACACCAAACATTGTTTATGTGAAACAAAGCAACGGACATACACATCAATTCCTTTTCAGGTGTGCGCGCAGGGCTACTCTTCACCGGATGTTTCCTCTGAGAGAATAGTTTGATTTGTTTTAGTGTGATCCCTAAAAAAAAACACACACGTTGTCTTTCCATTAATTTTCTCATTGCAGGGGATCAGATATTATTGCGTCATGCGTGGCGACAAACGGTGTGTGAAGGAAACGAACGGTCGACGCAGTGTGTGAGATCTAAAGCCATTTCGAGTGTCACAGGTCACGTATTACATTCATTTTGTGCAGGTGACCGCCATTTAAAGGTATAGTTGGTACACTTTTTGATTAATCCATTCCCCCCAACCCCCCCCCCCCCACACACATCACGCTATTTCGTGGCACGCTAACGAACACGACACTCTTTTTTTTTTTCTTCCTTTTTCGCAAAACTCATTTTCGCACAGCGCCGATAAAGCTACGACATCAGCAAAGGTAAATAAAACAAGCACGCAAAGAAACAACAAAACAAACTGGCTTCACGATTTGGAGAGAGGTTAGATTATTATTCCATTTAAAGTGGGAGGAGCGACGAAAGACAGCACGAGCTCTTCAAAAAAACAGACCGCGCCTCCTCTACACAAATTGTCGACTGTGCTCTTCGTACTGAATGTGTCAAATTCTCGTGTGCACACGTACATTTGCCTGTGTGTGTGTGTGTGTGTGTGTGTGTGTGTGGGGGGGGTTATATGTTAAAGATCCTCAAAAGCACTTGTTAAAGCATTCATCGACGACACGGGGAGTTATTGGCCATCCGCTGTGGCAGAAGGAAAAACGCTGCGGTGGATTTCTTGTCGTGGAGCCGCCAGACGATCGCTCCGAGGAATTCTTTGGTGGTAGGATCGAGAGAAAAGAGCACGAAGAGCAAGTCGTCCTCGCCGCAGCAGGAAGTTGGGTGGTGGTTGGTATGGGGGGGAGGGAGGGGAGGGGGGGGCGAAGGGCAGCAGTGTAGCACAGGTAATGCCAAGATAGATGGCCCCTCTGACAGTGGAATGTTTCAGTAGTCTGTCTCAAGCAGAGGAGCCCAAAGACTTCAATGGAAAAAAAGAAAATTAAAACAAAAAACACATCTCCCTTATGCATGTATGAGTGTGTGTACGAAACAGGATTGGGGCCACAAGAAGGAGAGTTTTATTTAAGTTTTCATTGAGAGTTTTAAGTTGAAATTTTGTGAATAAAGTCAAAATTTTGTGAAATAAGTTGACGTGAAAAAAGACGAAATTTCGTGAATAAAGTCGACGTAAAAAAAGACAAAATTTCGAGAATAAAGTGGAAGATTCATGATAAATCCATTTATGGAATTCGCACACCTTAGTCAACTTGTGAAATTGTACTTAGTAACATGGAAATCCTCGCTCTTCTAGCACACACACACAGTGTGGTAATAAGTATTAGGACATTGAAAGACTGTGTTGAACTTTACGTCTGTTCAGAAGAAAAAAACAGACAAACTTAGGTGGAGTTGCCCTCAAGGTTCACCCACAGTAATCAGGAAACTGGCAGAAATGGAAGTGCTTCAGTAGACTTGCATGGAGACCCTTTTGACTTTATTCTTGACATTTTGATTTACTTCACCTCGACATGAATTGCAAAATTTTATTCACGATTTTATTCGCGAAATTGTGTCCTTTTTACGGCAAGTTTATTCTCGAAATTTCGACTTTAATCTTGAAATTTCAACTTTATTCTTAAATCGGAAACGTAAAAAAAAATTCTACCTTAATATTTTTCTTTTCTTGTGGCCCTAATCCTTTTCTCTAGTGTGTGTGTGTGTGTGTGTGTGTGTGTGTGTGCATGTGCGTGTGCTTAGGCCTCCGATGGCCTGCAGGAAATTAAGTACTGCAAAATAAAAAGACAACAAGAAAACACAGAGAAGCGCGATGGAACCAGTCACGGACTATGCAATCACATCTTTCAAAAAAAGGTTCGTTTGCAGCCTCGGCTGGCAGGAAGTGGAGAGTTGTAATGTGAGTACCAAGAAAAAAACAACAAAACAAAACAAAAAAACTGTCAGCGCAGGCAGGGGATTGTGGGACACCCCTCCCCCTTTCCCTCCCAAGACCTGGGCGTGGCCACCTTCAAGTCCCAAAGCATCAACAGGTGGATTTCCAACACTGGCTCTTTTAACACAGGTGATCCCATCTGCACGGAACACCAACCATTACTGTACATCAGCCTTCCCCATGAGCCTGACATGCCATAATAAAATCACTCACGCGCACGCACGCGCGCGCGCACGCACACACACACACGCACATCTGATAAAACGTCCACAAGAATTATTGCAACAGTCTCTAAATAAAAAAAAAAAGACAACAACCACAACAAAACAAACACTACAGCCTCGACAAGGAGATAATGTTAAGTTAGAGAAAAACAGGACAATGAAACAAACAAAAAAAAAAAACATCACTTCAAATGCAAGTACTATGGCATACCATGACGGTTATTGGGGGGCGGGGGGGGGGGATTTGTATCGTCGGCTACGAGAGGGGGAGAAAAAGACGACAACGACGACAACAATAATAATAATAATTGAAATATCGAACTAAAAAGACGTCGGTTGGAATCGAGCAGCAAACGAACAAAGCGAAAGCCCTATTGGTTCCCTAAAGCGTTCAGGCGTCCTTGTTTAGCTGGCGTGGTGATGTCTGCGCTGTACCTGCGGGGTGTTTTTCTCTCTCTCTCTCTCTCTCTCTCTCTCATTTGTTTTTGTGGTTTCCTCGAAGACAAATGGAGCGGTGACGTGCTCGTCGGCCACAAGGTGCCCTTCCAGGTGTACGCTGCAGGCACACCAACCCCCTCCTGCCCCCCCGCCGAAGACTCTACAAAGACTCTCGAGCGCGACACTTGCAAAATATCCTCTCCAAGTCTGGGGGGGAGGAAACAAACAGCGTCGAGTGTGCGTGTGTGTGCGTGTGTGTGCGCGTGTGTGTGCGTGTGTGTGTGTGCGTGTGCGTGTGCGTGCGCGCTCGGTGTAAGGCGGCGGCTCCTCCCCCTCCTCCTCCTCACGAGGCCGCCGCCTTGGGCTCAGTGTTACTGTCAACCTGCTCAGTGCCAACTTGCTACCATTTAAAAGTCCCATTGAAGGTCAGGAGTTCTGCACGGGCCCCTCACCTCAACAACTGATCCTACACGCTTTCACCCGGACCTCGCAACCCCTCCCCCGCCCACCAACATCGCCCCCTCTCCCCGCCGAGTCGGTCCCGCCCTCCTCACCCATCTCCCTCTCAAAAACCCCCTTCACGTCTGTCTGTCTGTCTGTCTGTCTGTCTGTCTGTCTGTCTATCTCGCAGTCACTCTCCCCCTCATGGCAACCATCACTTTCCGTCAGGCCTCTGTCTCGGCTTAGCTTTGAGCCTCAGTGATTCAAAAAAGAAAAGAAAAGAAAAGAAAAGAAATGAAAAGAAAAAAAAAGCCCTGCTGCAACATCCTCCAATGTGTCCTGTAACTCTTTCCCTGTGCTCGAGAAGCTAAAAATCTCTGCTCCCTAAATCAGGTCACGTTAATTCCCTTGTGTGCTTCAACGAAAGAAAAAAAAGAAGGAAAAAAAAAACCCCCAACACATCCACATTTTGGGTGCCACAGCTGTATTCGCTTATTTTTAAATATATATATATATATATATATTTACATTAACACCCAGCGCAAACATATCAAGAATTAGCTTTGGTCAGTACCCCAAGGTGAGTCATCTCGTGCACGTTTGATCTAAAGAGAAAACCAACGGAGCCGCGTCGTCCACTCTGACGTTCGCTCCACTCGCGGCCGTCAGGGCGGAGGGATGTCGGGGGGGCCGAGCCTGCACCTGGAAGAGAGAGAGAGCCGCAGCCGCGTCTCTCGGAAAAGCACGCCAGCCCAGAGTCCCTTGTGGCTTTTTTTTTTTTGTGTGGTTTTTTTTTTCTCAGGATCCAAGCCCCCGGTAAACTGTGTCGATAGAACTGTAAGGCACTACGAGGGGTTAACGATGGTCGGAGCCTAAAGAACTAGAGAGAGGGGAGGTCCGGGGGAGGCGGGGTGGCGAGGACGCACGCATGGCTGGGGACAGTAGCACACACAGACAATCACGTTTGTACATGCCTATGTTATTATAACCACTTTTGTGCAATCACATTGAAATAAAACCAAAGTAAAAGGAGGGGGCGAATCAATCTGTTCAGATTGGAGGAGGAGGAGGAGTAAGGGGGAGGGGCTTTAAAACTGGTGCAGACATTTGCTACATTCTAAAAACAGGGCCCAGCTAAGACACCTAGAGCTAAAACTTAAAAATTGTCATAAAGGTGAAACATAAAGGAAAACAAAAATATTTATAAATACAGTAAAAAGTTTGTTTGTCTTCTGTTGGTTAAATTTCCAGTGGCCTCCTCGGCTCGAGAAGGTGGAGTGGGAGGGGCTCGCCTCTCCTTTTTTTTTTTCTTCCCTCACCCCACGCCGTATATGATTTGGAAATATTAACACAGTTCAAGGCCATCAAATTTTTTTTTTTTTTAATTCTTCGAAGAGCAGCAGGTTAACGTATTTCACCTTCGTCCCAATTCCTTTGGGATTCCGAAACTTCCAGTCAGTAACCCCTGTTCGACAGTCACTTCACGCAATTTCAGAGGGATCAAAATAAAATGGAGACCAAAAAAAAAAAAAAAAAGAAAAGAAAAAAAAAACACCCACAAAAAGCAGAAAAGCTCCGCCGTCCCGAAAGGCCTGTTTCAAGCATCCCTGTCGGGCTGACGCCACCTCACTTCCAACGCTTAAGCAAAGCAAAGACGGGAAAAGAAATCACGGTTAAAAATGAAATAAAATAAAATAACTGGGCCTTTCGGGGGGGGGAGAAACCAAACAAATCTGAAAGAAACTTCTCAGGGGTTGGGGGGGGGGGGGGGGGAAGGAGGGCTGGGCGCGAATCCTTCTCCCACTCTCTCGTTCCTTTCTTCTCCATCTCTACATCTTCAAGTTATACGCGACAGTTTTTCGTGAGGATTGCATGTTCCTCTTGTCTCTGTTATTCGTCTGAGGTCGGGGAAAGGAAGTTTCGGGGGACGGGGCGACCGATTGGGGGGGGGGAGGGGGCGAAAAGGAGGAGGAAGCAGCGGAGCCACGCGTGGGCGGGCGGCTCTCCAGCATCAGTCAGTGTCGTCTCTTAGAGGTAAGGGTACTGGTTGACCTTGGTGGGGCTCAGCGGGTATCCAGTGTAGACCGTGGAGGCGGGCGAGGCGCTGATGTAGGCCTGGTGGGCGAACTGGGCCTGGTACTGGCTGTGGTGCAGCGTGGGCGAGGGCAGCACCCGGTGGCCCATGCTGACGGGCACCTGGTGCACCAGGCTGGGCGGGTAGCTCCCGTGCTGCACCGTGTGGCGCGCCGAGCTCTGCGACGCCACCAGGTGGGCCACGGTGCCGCTGGAGCCCAGGGCGGCGGGCGCCGTGTAGGTGTAGAGGTGGGGCTGGCTGGGCAGGTGGGCGGCGGCGGCGGCGGCGGCCGCCAGGTGCGGGTGCACGTTGCCTGTGTGCGAGGGGCTGTTGTGGTGGAAGGAGTAGGGGGCCTGGGCGGCGATGGTCGGGGCGATGTAGGCCTGCTGCCGCCGGTGGCCGCCCGTCCGCTCGGCTACCATGTGCTGCTGGGCCTGCAGGGACGAGGAGCAGGGATAAAGTTCGGTGACCTTGAAGGAGGGAAAATTCAAGAGGTGCACGTTGACATTTCAGAAATGCATCTGTCAGCAAGAGCAGCAGAGCAGGAGACGGGGGAATTTGAATATTTAGTTACTTATTTAAAGAAAGAGACAAAAAAAACGACAAACTGGGATTATGAGGGAGGGACTAACGCCCCCCCCCCCCAGCATAATATAATTCACTTGCTTCTTCTTGTTTAATTACATGCAGCAATTAACTAGTACAAACATGAGCAGGTGTGGGTATTGTGAGGTTCAAGAAAGGCCTTGGTCAACAAGCAGCCGTCTTTGTTTCTGTCTTTTTTTAAAAAAAATGTTTTATTGTAATTTGTTGGTTTTTTTTTGTCTCATTACTTGTCTTGTAATATAAGTATATGAACATGTGCAACGCCTACTTTCCTTGCTGAAAAAGTCTGCTTTAAAAAATTAAGCCTGCTTTCATTTAAAAAATAATTTTGTAGAAAAAATACTGTGACAGCATCTTGGGATCAATAATACTTTGCCTTGCAAATGCTGAATGATTATGTTCTACTGATTTTCATCCTTAATGCTATCCTTATGCTGCCAATAATTTTTTTTATTTGTCTATTTTGTAATTTTCAAATTTTGCTTTTAAATTGAGCTTTTACTTTTTCTTGCTTTACTACTTTCATACTTTGTTGGATTGTTGGATTTATTGTTGTATTTGTGTTTTTTAATTTTAATTAACTGTACAGCACTTTGTTGGTCTGAGGTCTTGTTAAAAGTGCCCTATAAATAAACTTTGGCTTGACTTGACTAATACTTGAGTTTCTATTCAGTTCTAGTTCTAGTTCTCATCTTCAAAGTTTGCTTATAAACATTGGCCAATGTCATTGGAAAAAACTATCCCTTTAAATCTTAAAAAGAGGCGTTTTGAAAAGAGGACGTCTCCCCGGAGGTACCTGGCTGAGATTGAGGGGCTGCTGCTGCTGGAGGGGGTGTGGCCCTGAGGGCTGCTGTCGGTAGGACCCGCCTCCAGTCACGCCCCTGGGTAGGTGATTATTGCCCGACACCACTCCATTGGAGGACTTGAACTTGTACACTGAATTCTGATGGTTCATTGCATCTGTGAGAGAGAAAGAGCAGCCTGTTTAAACTCGGGAGGCAACGACCTCGACACTCTGAACTGCAAAAAAAGGGTGACGATCCGGACGGCGAAGCTGGGCTCCTTCACCTGGCATCAGTCGCTCGCACTCGCTCAGGACCTCGTTGCTTTGGGTTTTGAGAGGGGGGATGATGATGGTGCGGGGGTTGCCGTTGTTGTAGTTGTCCAGGATGGTGGTCTTTGTGTCGTAGCTGTTGTTGTTGGGGGGTCGGGACTCCACCGCGTAGGGGCTGTTGTTGCTGGAGCAGTCCGACTCGGGCGAGTCGTGCACCGTCACGCAACTGATAACATTCTTCCGCTGCTTTGAAGATGAACTGGAGGGGGAGGAGGACAGGAGAACAGAGGGAAGAGTCACGGAGAAATATGCGTAAATAAGTAAAGGCCTGTCAAATCGTAGAGGGCTGCAAAACACACCGCTGTTTTATCAGACACAATCCTCTGTTTATTCCCTCTCCTGTTTGTTTATTCATGACTTCTGACCAGATGGAATGATGCCATTAAACAAAACAAACTCATGCATAAAAATGTTTTTGCACTAAATCAAAGAGAGGTAAAAACATTTTATTCTAACTGTCTAAGCAACAGTGTACTCATTGTATGCATATTGCAGCGTTCCAGCGTTACGCGACATAACTTCCAGCAATCTCCTCCTCGCGTTCTTGCCTGCCATCGCTTTATTTGGCTTCCGCACGTCACGCCACGCTGGGACCCTTGAAACACGTTTGTCTTTCTTGTTGACACATGACCCACGTGGCAATAAACTTGATTTGTTCAAGGGTTTGGCCTTGGGGGGATTCGGCTCGCGCTTTATGACTTCACACCCCAATAAACACAAAGTCATCTTATCCCACAGAAGACGACGCAATACATAATAGGCCATGAGATTGAAAGAACGCCGCTCTGGTAGGTTCCTTCTCTTTGCTGTCTCTCCTTCGCTAATTCAGGGCAGGAAAGATGTCGATGCTGGAAAGAGCGGCTCTCCTCATTTCTCTTTCTGAGGCTCACAGGCCTTTGGGAATGTGCTTGTCCTGAAAAATATATCCTGTGACAACAGGCCTATAAATCTTCCCCACTCGGCCGCGATCCACAAAGGATCGGGACGAACCCTGCAAGCCTGAATCGAGACCCAGGACTCACCTTTTGTTATGCTTGTGATCCTCCTCCTCGTCCGTGTCGCTGCTGATGGTGATGATGCTGACGGCAGGGCTGGGCGTGTCGGGGATGATGATGGTCTGTCTGGGGACGGGATGCTGGTGCTGCTGGTCGCGGGCGTTGGCAGCGGAGGAGGTGGTGGTGGTGTTCGTGTTGGTGGTGGTGCTGCAAGCTTGCTCGACGTCGCCCGCCCCCCAGCCGCCGCCACCGCCGCCGCAGCTCTGCGGGGGCGGGCAGTTGGCGGCGGTGCCGTTCTGTAGCACGGCGCAACGAGGGGGCGTGTTCTCCTTCACCCGCTTGGAGCGCTGCGGCGACAGCACCGCCTGCGAGGAGGACACCTCGTAGGATGACATGTTCCTTAAAGCGTAGCAGGAAAAGAGGGCGAATGTTAGCATCCACTTGAGACACTGAAATAAAAAAAATAATGGACGACGACTGGTGTCAGTACCTGGCGGACATCTGGTGCTGCTTGTTCTTTTTGGAAGAGCTGTTGTTATTGGTCAAGGGCTGCCTCATCACGTGCGCCACTCCCACGTTGAGCGTCGGGTTGGACGGGAGGGTGACGTGGCCGGCCAACAAGGCCGGCTGTTGCATGATGGGATTGTAATGGCTACCGTGAGGATGGGAGTTCCTGGAAGACAATGCATATCCAGTTACCAGGACGGCAGAAAGAAAAACTGCAGATGAAGCATCCATCCATTTATCCATCCATCGCCTATCAGCCGTTCATGAACTCAGGGTGCTGAAGACTGTCCCAGCTGACACAGGGTGAGGACACGGCTGCTTCCTGGACAGGCTGCTAGTTTATAACCCGGATCGAAATGGAGAAAAAACAAACCATTCTCATGATAAACTATTTTAAAGGTCCAATATATAAAATGTATTTGTGTGTTGTATTTAGGGCACTGTCAAGCGGACTTCCTTAAAAAATAGCAGCGCGATATGGCAGCTAGCAAGGAGGCAAAACCTGTGCTTTATGTACATTCTTATGTAAATGGAAACAGTTCTATGGGTTGTACTGCGTGTAGAAACTTTTATTAATGTATTAATGTACAGTATGTTAAGCTTTTACCGATATAGAAAAATCATAGATCAAGCCAAATTTTACACACTGGACCTTTAAGTTGCCAACTAGCTTAACATGCGTGTCGTCGGACTGTGGCAGAAGGCCTGAGTACTTGGACAGAATCCACACAGGCACGCGAGAAACTCCAGACAGAAAGGCCAGGTGCGGGAATTGAACCCACGACCTTCCTCCTGCCTCGCCAAAAGCTGCGCCGCCCACACGATAAAGCAGCCAAGACGCAAACTTTCAGAATATAGCCAAGGTTACAGTGATTCAACCGCGGAGACGCAATTTCCATCCGACGCCAGCAGGTGGCAGCAGCTAACCTTCCCACAGGAGGGAGGACAAAGCTGAGAAGGAGGAGGAAGAGGAGGCAGCGGCGGGGGAAAACTAGCGAGAGTGGGAGAGAGAGAGAAAGAGAGAGAGAGAGAGAGAGAGAGAGAGAGAGAGAGGGCAGCGGGAGGGAGCTGACACCGGCAGCTGTGGAGCGATAGCTCTGCAGAGGAAGTGCGACACTTTCCCGACCGTCTCTCCCGGGGACGAGCGAGCCGCCACCGGACAGGAAGGGAGGGAGGGAGGGAGCTGCGGTAACAGATGGACCGCGTCAGACGGACGTGAGCGCACGCGGCCCCTGCAGCCCTCGCACGTACCCGTTATATACCTGCGCCCCTCCCCCCCACCACCTCCCCTGCTGTCCCGCCCATCGACCGCCCGTCTCCGCGTACACACGAACAGCCTCCCCGAGGTAAACGCTCGTCTGCCGCCGCCGTTCGTTACCGGTGGTACCGGTGGATGACGAACGAGCTCTCGACAAGGCGGCCGACTCGTCGATCAATCAGTCTCGCGTCAGGCGGACTTTTCCCCCCCTCGCACCGTTTTGACCTATAAAACCCATAAAAAACACCGCTGGCCTTTCCAAATCAATTTTTCTGACCCGGACCGGAGATTTCGCCCCGTTCGTGTTGTGTGTGTAAACTTCGTTTCAGAGAGAGCTTAATGTCTGAAGCCTGTCAGCCTATAGGTCATATTTATGTTTTGTCGGGTGAAAACCAGGCCTGGGGACGGTTATGGGGACACGGATGTCGACGGATGCAGGGAGCAGCTGGAGGTAAAGGTTTAGCGGTCCCAGAGGTCAGGCATCTCTTCAGGTGATGTCACAACAAAGGTTTTTTTTTCTGATGTCACATGGAGCTCTCAGGGCCAGGTCAAGTTAATGACAAACATCCGGGCGTAGTGCAAATCACTGCCTCACTACTATCATCTTCCCAACACCTGGGAGGCCCAGTGAAGCGACAAAGCTGCAAAAAGACGGCGAGTAAGTTCCGATTTTTTTTCCCCGACGATGTGCAGAGTTCTTGATGAGTTCAATGTGTGAAGCAGCTCCGCTGGCGTACGTGATGGAAAATAAAGATCCGGAAAACGGCAAAGTGTAGGACGGGAATGGCATTTATTGATCTTTTTTTATTGGTTTATTCCAGTTACCTCCAGTTGGCGAGAGGCTGCGTGCTGCCCATGGAGTCGGGGATGACGGTGGCGTGCTGGACTGAGGTGTGGGTGAGCTGCTGCCACGCTGGAGGCAGCAGGATCTGCTGGGTGCCGCTGGGCCAGGCCTGCTGCGAGGGAGGCAAGCACATAGGAGGAGGAGGGGGAGGAGGGGGAGGAAGAGGCCGGATATAAAGATTGAAGGACAGAGAGAGGACATAAAAACAGTTAAGTGTCACATAAAAAAACAAAATGATCATTTTCATTAAAAAAAAAAAGAAAAAAAAAAAGGAGTCTCTTTAAAAGGGCTGCCGCACTCCCGCAGAGTTTGCTCGCTGCGGACGCGACCCACTCCCGACCCGCTTTTTGTGTGAACACGGGAGGCCGTTGACCTCGTAAGATAAATAATAAACAGCAGCTTAAAACAGGCCAGTGGGCAGCTTCGGGGGGGGGAGAGACACCCATCAAGGTGATAAGGGAGGAATTCAATAAAGACGTACAGCGGCTCCTTTGTTTACGCGACGAGTACGCGCATGTGTCACTGTCATTTTGTAATTACTGCCGTTCTTAAACTCGGCCTCGAATCAACCTTTATGATATAATTAAATTCCTCGGGCCTCGTTGCGAAAGAGGCAACGCGGCGGAGGCGTCAGGCGTGAAAACGCCTGAAGACGAACGAGTGAGCTTCTGTCTGCATGTGCGCCTTTCTGCGTCAGTCCTAATAGTTTAATGCAGTTCTATTGATTAGCACTTGAATGCCAGCGATAATGAATCGTTCCTTTAATGCCATTCCGTGCATCTGTTTACGATCAGAGAATGGAGATGAGTAGGAGGGGGAGGGCAGGGGGGAAGAGGAGGAAGAGAAGGAGAGGAAGGAGGAGGAGGAAAAGGAGGAGGAGGGAGAGGAGGGGGAGAAGGAGGACGACGAGGAGGAAAAGGAGGAGGAGAAGGAGGAGGACGACGAGGAGGAAAAGGAGGAAGAAGAGGAGGAGGAGAAGGAGGACGATGAGGAGGAAAAGGAGGAACTGGGGGCGACTTTATAACTTCATAGTTCACCTTTATCTTCTAACACCATCTCCGTATAGAAGTCTGTATGTGTATATCAGTGTTTTTTTGTAGTGATTTCTTTTTTCTGGAATAAAGTTTATCGACTATCAACATCTCCTCCCCACACTGTCTTGTTCCCACTGCACTCTGACACTAAGTCGCCTCTGCTGTACGGCTGTGCAGGAAGCGGAAGCGTTTTTTAATCGTGGCGGCAGGATGCACTGCGGCTGCGAGCGCCGGAGGCGGGGGCGGAGCTTCCAGGGTCGGGGGCGCGGCCCGTCTCCGCACCGGTGACTGGCGTCTCCTAATGGAACATTCCGGAGCCGCTGACGGCTCTCGCGCAGGACGAGAACATCCAAGGCCTTTTATCAAACGTGCCATTAGGAGCCTCTAATACGTCCATCCATCTCCTGCTCCTCCACCTCCTGCGCTTCGCTCTCTATCTGCAGCGCTGCCACTCGGCATGCCTTCATCCCTCCCTCCCTCCCTCCCCCCCTCCATCCTTCCCTCGGAGGGGCGCCTGGGTTGTGTAACCTGCCGCCGCGTCCGCCCTCAAACTCTAACCCAGTTTCAAGGGCCCGTTTTCTTCCCTTCTTCACTCGGGAGCCCCCGCCGCCCATCGCACCGCCCGCCTCCCACCTCGACCTGCGCTCGCTGGGCGAGAGGGCCCTTTGTCACCTCGGGGGCTTTGAAAGCTCCGGCTCTCGCTCCTCGATTGTTCCCACATTTTCTGCATTCCTGCTCCAGATAAAGGTCCTGCTGGGGTTTTTGCCCGGGAGCCTCCTTCGCTCTGACCGCCACACCTACCCCCCCCCGTCGGCGCGCACCCTCGGGGCTAAACCAACATGGGTGCGATGCGGGCAGTGGGTGCACACGGGGGCACAGCGAGGGGCTGCTGCCGCCGCCGCTGCTGCTGGGGATCATGCAGAGTCGAAGCAAACAAGGACTGAGCCAAACCAGTGGGACCTCCCACAGTAAAGGAGCAGACCCACACACACACACACACACACGCATACCACATACCCAGTTATTAGGTGCGTTGCTTGCTGCCCTATATAAACCATCTGCTTTTGTTAACCGCTGCCTGCCTTTTGTTTAACATTCGTGCTGACAGAAGCGAAAGCCCGTACAGCGCGTTAGCAACGTCTGACCCGACGCGAGGGGACGGCCGGTTCCGAATTTTGGGAGGTCGCGCTGTCCCCCCCAACACCTCCCCAGATGGATGGAGACATCGTATTCCACAGGCCCGGCCGGTCGTGTTGTGAGTCTGGTGGTCATGCAGAGCCTCATCCGAGCCTCCGCTGACCTCCCAGGATCCTCTGAGGCCTGTAATTTGGAGCGCCTGACTTGGAAGCAGCCCTCGAGCTAATCACCATTTGGTATCTGACAGATTAACCCACCATGGGCGTGCAGACGCACACACACACACACACACACACACACACACACGCACACACAAACGCAGCTCTGCTGCCTGCCTACTGCATGATTAACTGGAGATAAGGGAGTGCTTCAAACTCCCTGGATTGTCAGGGATATTTAAAGCCCTGATGGAAATTTCCATAGGGAAAGAGGTGGGGTGCCGATGCGGGAGCGCCTGCCTGCCTGCCTGCCTGCCTGCGTGTGTGTGTGTGTGCGCAGAGCGAGTGATGCACAATCACTTCTGCTGCCTGAGAGGCCAGGCACAGTAAGTAGCGGCCGAGGCAGCGGGCTTCACTGTGCAGGCTCCAGTGAAGGCCTTCAGTGTGTGGAGGGGGGTGGGGGTGGGGGTGGGGGGCAACTTCTGCCTTTGTGTGCATCAGACCGTGGTTGCCTCAGCCTCCAGGAGAGCTGGGCAGGAGAATTCGAGCGAGGCAGATAGAGAGAGAGGGCGAGAGAGAGAGAGAGAGAGAGAGAGAGAGCGGGCAGGGAGCAATGCACAGGGGAGCTTGGCCTGAATGCACTCAGGAACAAAAACAGCTGCCAGCAGAGGCAGGGTCATGAACGCCGAGTGATTTCCAGCCTTCATCGATAGGTGCTATTCTTTGCAGAGCTTTATGAAAAATAAATAAATAAATAAATGAATGAATAAATAAAAAAAAAACAAAAAAAAACAGCCAGGACCAAGAGTGCATTGTTTGAATACGAAGAGTTCTGGCAACTCTTCATATTCACACCTCCAAAAATAACTACATAAATAAAAAATCCATCTCCTCGCGATGCCTGATTGTCTTCCTACCTGTGTGAGGAGGCCAGGCTGGATCTGAAGAGGCTGGGCTCCAGGGGCCTGGGTCACTATGGGAACAGCATTCTCCATCCGCACCGAGTAGCTGGTGTGCTTGGAGGGGGACGCCTGCAGGCCTGCAGGCAGAGCACAGAGCGCACGGTGTCCGCAAATACAGTACAGTAGGCCCGACACGAGCACCAGCACCACCAGCACCACCCACCCACCACCCACCACCCCGGGAGCCCTTCAGAAACCCCCGTTGTGCTGCGATTTATCGGCTCCGAGCAGATGTCGCAGCTCTCTGGTCGCGTCGGGCAACGAGACAACAGAAACGGCAGCCATGGCGACGCAACAAAAGGCCGCTTTTAATTCCCCCGCTCGCTTGTCTTTAATCGACGATTTCACAGAGGGAATAAATATACAAATAGAAAAAAATACAAACAAACATGAAAAAAAAAAAAAATGCCTCGAAGCACTTTTGAACCTTTCCTGCGCCCAGCGAGAGGTCGCATGAGAGCACGAGCGAGAGACGAACAATGAAATTTCTCTTCAGATAGATAATTGCCCGAGTTGTTTTATAAAGATTTATTTATTTATTTATTTTAAACTTAAAAATCACTTCTTTTAAGACGAGACTGTGCCTGCGAGCCGAGCGTCAGTCGCCTGCTGTTGTATTTTTATCCTGAAATGAGAGCTCTTCTTTTTCGGCGCAGATGCTCCTGGCCTCAACAAAGAAATAAATAAACAAACATACAAATAAATCCAGCTTCTGCACAACCCCGCACGGCGTGTCGGTGCGGAACTCACCTTGGAAGGCGGGCGGGCACACGATGAGCGCCTGCTGGAAGGGGTCGGGCCGTGCGGCGCATAGCTGAGGAGGAGCCCCCGGCTGCAGGGGCATGCTCCTCTGGGCGACGGCCGCCATGGAGGCGGCGGCGGGCTGGTAGAGTGCAGAGTGGTAGTTTAGTATGGAGACATCGGGACTCGCAAAGGAAAGGGCGGTATTGTTGGCGGCGGAGGAGGGAGCCAGGTTGGTGGCCTAAAGGGATGATGGGACCGAAATAAAAAAATCATGAGGGTGGAGGCACCGATGGCGGTGGAGTTGGGGGGAGGGGGGGTTTGGTTGGAACAGCAGGCAGCAGTAAGCAACAATATTGGAGCAGAAATAACACACACGGTGACGTAAAAAAAAAAAAAAAACAACAACCCCGCGAACAACAAGCAGCAGGGTAGGAGTGCCGAGGACCATTCATCATTAATGAGGGGAAATGCGGGCAGCGGGGATGGCGGATTTCGGAGAATGTCCTCAAATATGCAGAGTGTGATTAACCCGGAAGGAAGGGGAATTGATGCGAGCGGCGGTGGAGGCGATCCATTAAATTCTCAACGTCGTCAAACCCCGACACTAGCGGGGGGGGGGCTTTCACCCGGAGAGATCCATGCGTTGTCTCGGCCATTATGCGTTTGTGTTTTTTCCTTGCTTTTAAAACGACACGACGCGAGGAGAAAATGTTTCACACACACACACACACACACACACACACGCACACACACAAAAATATATAAAAACATAGAACATAATCTCCAGAGCATTTCCCTCATTACTTATGAGGTTTACGCGCCGGAAGACCATAATATGGGTTCGCTCAAATTAAAATGTAACGCAATCGATACGAGCTGAGCGAAATATGACGTTCCACGCAACAGCTCCACTATCTCGCCTCCGGATCGATGCGCTCGTCCGGAGCGGCGTGTCCGAGCCGATGAGAGGCGTAGTGAGATCAGCTATGCCTTGACCATTAGCGAGGGCGTGCGAGACTGGCGAGGGACACCCAGGCAAAACGTTCCGTCCCGTACAAACAAACGCTTTAAAGAGCGTCGCCCCCCCCCCCCCGCCTCGCGAGGAGTATTTACTCCTGGAGACGGACGTCTAATTTTAGCCCGCGCACATTAGACGTGCGCCGGGCGTGGGGGGCGGGGTGGGTGGAAACGGCCGAGGCGGCGCTTTCATTTTTCATTTGCACTCTTTAGCGTGTTCGATAAACACCCGCAGGGGGAGGGGTAGTCGGGGGAGCGCAATCAATAAGGCGCTGTGGCATCCATCATTAGCCGCACATAAGGGGAGGGGAGGGGGGGGGGACACACGGCAATCCGGTCCCGGCAAATGAATCGGAGGGAATGAATCTCTTAACTTTAAGTCTGTCCATAATGCGCCGAGGAGCCTGGCAAGGGGAAAATGACAAGCCGAGGGAATGTTAATCCATTTGGATCGGCTGGATGTTTTGCTCCCTCCCCCACCCCCCCGGCTCCGCACTCCGCTCAGATGTGATCGCGGATTGATAGCGGAGGCCGTTAAAGAACTCTTGTTTACAGCGGCGGGAGGCTATTACGCGGCGCAATCTGGAAAATCTCGCAAGGCCACGCCGTGCGATTCCGCCGTTCGCCGGGAGTCAGCAGCCTGGAGTCGCTGGCTGCGGAAGAAGGGGAGGGCGAAGGGGAAGAGGGGAACGGGTGAGGAAGGGGGGCGGGCGGAGAGGCAAAGCACCGCAGGCTCAACCCTGGGAAATGGCAGGAAAAGAAGAGGAGACGGCGGAGGACGAGAGGGAGACGAGGGAGAGGAAGCCTGGCGAAGGTGTTCTGGAGGCCTGAAAGCCCCAGAATGCAAGGCAAGCAGGAAGTGGGGGGGCTTGTCATGTGTGTAATCAGCACTTTGCGACAATCCCACAGGACCCGGGGCACAGACGGACAGACAGAGAGAGACAGACGTGCGTGCAGGCAGGCATATATATACATGTGCCGAAAGGCACGAGAGGCAGGACAAGGCAGCGTGGAAAAAACAGACAGACAGGAAGAGAAGAACAACGAGGCCAGCAGCCACTTCACTCCACTCCACTCCACTCCACTCCGCTCCGCTCGCAGGCTGCAGAGCCTCTCTGAGCTTCTCTTCTGACACTTTGCTGCTTTGAATATTTTGCATTTCCATTGCATGCATCTTATTGTTGCTGCGGGGTCTCAGCTAAGCTTTAATTACCCTTTATTATGCATGTGATATGCATTTACATGCATGTGTTTTAAGGCCCGGCGTGCACACACACACACACACACACACACACACACACACAGACACACACACACACAAACACACGCGCGCACATGAACGCACACACACGTGCACGGCACACATGCAGGGTTTTTATAAATTAGGCGTGTCACTTCAGAGGTCACACAGGCTTCATTTCTGTATCTGCGGGCTGAGATCTCACCGGAGGCGTTCATTCAATCACATTTTGGTCGGAACGCACCGCGCAAAACGCGGCAAACCGTGGCTGAAGCGATTTACATGCTTTGCATCAAGGTAGCGGGTAAACGCTCGCTTGTAAAAATAAACAAATAAATAATACATTAAAAAAATACCTGGCTGTGCACAGTGTTGAGCTGGTTGTTGAAGGTCATGGTGAGGTTGTTGGAGGTGCTGGGGGCCACGTGTGTGATAAAGGGCGTCTTGCTCTGGTTGACCGTGTCGTACATGTTGACGCGGCGCTTGCAGATCTCCATGTTTTGGAAGCACGACTTCACGCTGCACAGGGGGCGAGACAGGAGACGTGGTGGGTGGGTGGGTGGGGGGGCAGTTGGGGGTGGATGAGCACTTCCTGCTGAGCTTACACTTAACGACTTATCAAGCAGTCTCCGAGTCACAGGCAAATTTTCTTAATGGTGTGGCTGCAGACCCCCGTGGTCTCCCTCTTTTAGTGTATCATTAAACCCAGTATGCGCTTTAAAGGGAGTCTTTGTCTCGTCTTTGGCATTGCGAGCAAATGAAACCAGTATAACATTTCCACAAGTCTTTTCTGGTCAGATTTCATGTATCACAGATGATACAACCAGCTTTGGTGAAGTAGTGGAAGTGGGTTAAGAGCATTAGCATTTCTGCTAATGCTCGTATCTGCAAGCTAGTTAGCTAATCATCATAACACTGTGCTCGATCTTTGGTTTACGAGAGATAAAAGATATTTTGTCCCTTATATTTTAGTAACACTATCATCTGTTATAATGGAAGATTTAAACTGGGTTTGTACAACATCCACAGGCTTGCAGGTGATTAACAGCATTAGCATTCCAGCTAATGCTCGTATCTGCAAGCTAGTTAGCTAATCATCATAATATTATGCTCAATCTTTGGTTTATGTGTGATAGAAAATATATTTTTTCCTATATTTTAGCATCTGTTATCATCATGTAAGATTTACACTGGATTTGTACGTCATCGTGCAGACTTGCAGGTGATGGCCCTGCCAGATTCGGGCAGACGAGGACGAAGACGAAAAAGTACAGGAAGATAAAAATTCCTGACAGCCCTCTGGCATATGTTGAGCATTAAGCAAACAGTCCGTGTTAAACATATTTGTAAAAGTAGTTGTACGATGAGGACGAGCTCGTACTGTGTGCTGTGAGGGAAATCGAGGAGGTGGGACATGGTGACGAAGGGGTGGTTGAGCGTCTCGATGGGGGTGATCCTCTTGTCGGCGTCGATGGTCAACATCTTGGTTAGCAGGTCGATGAACTCCCTCCGGTCCGCCTTCTCTGCCAGCATGTCGCTCCCCTCCAGGTCTGACGTCATGTTCACCTGGAAGCACAAAAAACATCTATGACCTTCGCCTCAATGGCACAATCGCTGACTGCTGGTCCAAGGTTCTCCAACGTGTCTGCAGATGACGGAGAAAAGTTTCCTCTCCCGCAGCTCGTTCCCATACAGGCGCCTATTAATACTCACAAGGCCTCATCAGTCAGAGTGTCACCGCTCGGCTGTGCGTGCATGTGTGTGTCATTCGCCCCTGTGATAACCCTGCACCTTGGTGAGAATATAAACATTTGCACTGGTATTTTTAGCACCTCTTGGAATATCTCCTGGCGCCTCCGTTTAGATTTTTATCGGCTCCTGAGATTTGAAAACAAACAGAAAACTTGGACCCCCCCGGCCTCCTCCCCCCCCCAAAAAAAGAAAAAATCCTGTCACTGGCTGCCCTTTTCGCAAAGGGACACCAATCAGCGAGCGTCTCTGAGACAGCTGACACGAGACAACTTAACCTAAATATGGGCCGAGGCAGTTCTGGGAAGCTGCTCTGGAACATCGCGCCGGTCCATCTGCATTAAGCATCGCGGCTTAAGGTTTGGGGATAAACACTGGGCAAAGAAGATTGCTGCAGATTTATTTTTTCTTTTTCGCTCTGATGGAAAAAGAAAAAAAAAAAAGGCACACGTAACTGGGAAGAATTGATTCGTTAGGCAGGGAGGCTAATTCCAGGGACTGGGATCACATTTTTTTGTGTTGAGAGACGAGGCCTGGGCCCTGGCAGGCAGGCGGACAGACAGACACGCACATCGACAGGCAGTGGCAACAGACAGGCAGCCTTGTTTACCTCGACTGCAGTGCAAGAAGGTAGCCGGCCTGTTTTTAATAAAGACGCGGCGCTTATCTGGGGGGGGGGCGCTCCAGGGGCTATCAGATGTTCTGCCAGTCAACGCTGCCCATCTGATCCAATCCCCTCTCAGGCTCCGTAACCATCTCTTCCCTCGCCCCCCCCCCCCCCCCCCCCCTGCCGTCCACCCTCGCTCGGTGCGATAAAGGATTTAAAAAAAAAGAAGAAAAAAAACAACAACATGGGGGTGGGGAAAATAATCACACCGTCCTCAGCAAAGGTGTTTAGAATAATATAGAAATACTAGGGATGCACCGGGTAGAGTGCGACTGCTTGCATGTCAGTACTCACCGATACCGAGTACTTAATAAGACCAATACACATTATAGAATTACTTTTATTCTTTTTCCAGAAACATTCCTCTGCATTTTTCCCCCAGAATATATATATACATATACAACTGGTATCGGCCTCACCACGTAGTAGTACTCAACTCTGGTATCGGTACCGATACCTGATACAGGTATTGGTATTTGTGCATCCCTAAGAAATGCTATACAAATTCTAAGGATAATAACACAGTATAACTCAGTCATGCAGAATAATGTTTATAGTAGAATAGAAAGAATAAGACCAACAACAACAATAGTTATCAGTTTGCCTAGTTGGCCCAACAGGAGCTGTATTCAGCGCTTGTTTCCATTTGGCAGACGCGAACGGGCTGCACGCAAACAGCAGCACAGCGTGTTGAACTATGTTGGGAGAGCGGCCTCGTTTAGCACGGTCGGCCAGGCGCGACTCGCACGTCAGCCGCTGATCGCCCAGCCACATCTGCGCCGCCGACACAGATGTCGAGCAGAGACGCAGCTCGGGGCGTCGCATCGGGGAGACGTTGTGCCGGCCGGCCGGCCGTCCTTACGACGAGCGCCGCCTCGGCCGTAAACTTTTATTCTTCTCTGCGGGGAGTAGCAGCCGGCCGCGGGAAAGAGAGAAGGATTGGTTTGCGGATCAAAGTGGATCACTTCTTTTCTTTTTTCCCCCCTTCCATCCACCACCCGGGTCGGGGCCCTGCAGCGAGGTCTTGCTTTTTCCGCTGTTTGGGCGGCTCTCTGATTTACCCAAATTAGACATACTTGTGACTGAGGCCTCCGCCACATTTCCCATGACTGAAGGGGAGGGTTCATTATCTCTCGCTGGCACCCGGCCGCCGTTGCTGCCGTGTCTTTCAGGGCCCGTCAGCGACATCATCCATTATACACACGGAGACAGATGTCCACAATGCTGACTTGTTTATACGGGTTGGGGGCTTTCGGGGGTGGTGCGGATAGCGAGACGGTGTAGAAACAGGCGCTTTTTTTTTCTCCCACACAGTCGGGTTTGAGCAGCTCGGCTCGTGTTTTTCCAGCGAGTCGAGCAGCGAGAGGGAGATGAGACGCAGAGCTGGAAGCGTTGGGAGACAAGAGATGACCCAGGGGATACCGAAACCGGCGCGGGTTGGTTTCATTAAACCCCCTCCGCCCGCCCGCCTTCCCCGCAATGTTGTTTGCCCGTGTGCGGTAGGTGCAAATTCAAACAAGTCCGAGCAGCGATAGAATGCCGATAGATCTCGTCCCCGCGGGGGCTGCGTGCTATTCCAGGAGGACCTGACGGGCTGCACTGGGCGACGGCGGCGGTCTCAGACGTCCACGTACGCCCGCATCCACAAGAGACGGTTTCACAGAAGCCGGTTGAGCAGCAACATGGAAGCGATCCAAAAACACGAGAACATAAACAGTTGGGTCAGTGGGGGCAGGATCGAGGGTCCGCTGTCGCGGATTCAAAGGGATCTGGAAGAAATCGCGGTATTTTTTCCATCGTCGCCGGCCGTATCTGGCTGCCAGATGGGTATTTGGCCGGGGCGAGGGCGAACAAACAGCCCCTATCATCCGACGGTCGGGCACACGGCACCGAAATGCCACGGAGCTCCCCGCGCGGAGAGATAAATTCAGCCTGACTCATGCTGGAGATTGACGTTAGACGCGGCTTTTCCGCCGCTGCAGGCAACCCCGGCCGGAGGCTCCGTCCACAGGTGGCGCTAACAAGGCCGGGGAGCCTCTGGGAAACGGCCGTGAGATGTCTGCGCGCTTCGGGGGAGGGGGGGGGGGGTCGACGGAGAGCGCAGCGCTTGCACCCTTCACCCCGCGTTACATGTGGTGAAGATGTTAAAAAAAAACGTTAAAAAACAGAGACAAGGCCGCAGCCCTCAATGCTGCTCGGCTTAAATAAGAAAGCAAAACTGAACGCGTAAAAGAAAAACACATTTGAAGCGGCCTCGCCACATGTTCAGCTCCGACTGTCTGTCTGTCTGTTGCTCATTACGCGGCGGTCGAGCGAAATGAAGAGCAGAGGCAGAGCCGGCGAACAGCTGCGTTCGCTTTCGCCAAGTAGGGAAAAAAAAAAAAAAAAATTCAATATTGCAGTCGAGCTACTCCCGCATCTGGAGCTCAGGCCGAGGCCGGATAAATATTTTAACTCGATACAAAAGTTTTTTGTTCGATTTGACATTTTCGGAGGACAAGCCTGTATCACACTGGACCCTCCCCACCCCCCCCACCCTTCTCTTTTCCCACACCTCACTCCCACTCCTCAAAGCGAGGAGGGCGGGGGTCTTGATTTGATTAGTGGGAGGGAAGCGGCGTGCTTACCTGCGCCATGTCATCCAGGCAGTTGAAGATGTACTTGCGAGCCTCCTTGGACTTGATCCCCGTTTCACCCTCATGGTCCTCTTGAGTCTGCGGGAGACACGAAGCAGATGTTGCTCTCCAAACCCGTCACACTCACCCCCCCCGCCCCCAACCTCTGGATAGGCACTATTTACATTAGGGCCATTACAGCCTTGTGTTGTCGGCGCGCAGCAGGAACTAGCAGGCCCTCCGAGCAGCCCCGGGGTGACACACAAAACGCTAATCTAACAAGCAGGGGGGAAATACATATATATATATTTATATAGAGGGCAGCGGGGGGGAGAGTGGGCCGGGACAATATGCACATCTCAGCAATCTGGGCCCGAGCGCATTCCAACGGAAACCGCATGGAATCCCATAAACAAGCACATAAACACATGAGATCTCCTCTCGCCGAAGAAAAACTAACTTGTGTCGACCGGCGAGAACCTCCCGCGCACACGATCTGTTGAATTACGACGAGGGAAGCCGCGCAGCTGCCGCTACGTGGAACCACATGGCGGAGGTCGCGCCCGGGTCAGGGTGAATGAAGCGAGCTCGGGATGCCTGGAGGTGTAGCGACTCGCCGCGGGAGGAGCAGACAGGTGAGAGGTGCCTCGTGACGATCGCTCAAGCACCCCCCCCCCGCGCCACCCCCCCTGCCTTCAGGGCAGTGAGGAGGGTGGGCAGGTTCACATTCTTCATGCTAATCCTTTAGTTCTTTGCATTTTTTCATTATAGATAAAAACAAAAACCATTGCATCTCCAGCAGACGGGAAAAAAAAAAAAAGCCTTTTTTTTTCTTTTTAAGATCGTAGCCTTTCTTTTACAAAGCAGCATGTGCCCTCGAACCCAGAATGGATTCCAGAGTGAAGGCACAGCTGCAGCTGCCTGATATGATAGTCCACTGTCCATTCACACACTGTTTCCATTAACTTGTCCACGTGCATGTAGGTGGACGGCATGCATGATCACCGAGATGCATCTGCGCTGAAGATTCTGATGAGTCTATTAAGTCTTGTTAAGGCCACTCAAATGTTTTGCAGCGCGACCGTGATCAGACATAACTTGTGTTATGCGTCAGTGGGAGCCTCCAATAGCTGCGTTTCCATTACCAAGTACTATTTGCGATTTGCAGGTGTTGCCATTGAATGGTGTGAAGCGCATAAGCTGTAATTCTCGTAAAAATCTTGTCGCTGCGAGATTTACGAGAATGACGTTGCGTTTGTTTGTTTACATTTGTTTGCTGTCAAGAATGGTTGTTATATTTTTCTCTTTGATTACTTGTAAAAAAATATTGCGTCTCCTCCTCCGTCCAAACATAATGCGCTATTTTTACTTTTTTCGAAGTTCCCATCATTTTTATTGCGATATTTAGGTTTTTGCGCAATTCTAGGGGTAACGGAAGCGCAGCTCGTGTCATCCTGTTTGCCTGTGCTAATGGCTCTGTAGCAGAAAGTGCTACCCTCTTATTCTATATTTTTGCCAGCTTTTTTAGAACCTGGCAGAAGTCGAGACCTTTCCGTTTTTAGCATGCATATGTCGTGGCTTGTTTAAAATGTGGCCTTAGCCCTCTGTTTACAACGCCCAGAGTTGCTGCTGCTGAAACTGGCCCTCTGTTGGACATGTTTGGAAGGGGAGATAGCTGGCTCAGTGTTTGCGCCGCGGCAGCACAAGTTCAACGTGAGTTGAAAAGGGTACGAAAGAGAGGAGACCTCCTTATTGAGTGGCCTACATAAGAGAGGGGAGGTTGGGGGAGGGGGGGGGGGGGCGTCTCGTTTGCCAAATCCTCTCACACAGATCCGTTTCACTCTCATTAGCCCCTCGCATTTGGTTTACGGCCAGTCAGTACCACACACGGCGGCGTTTCTGAAATACCGCTGAGATGCCCCGGATGCCTCTGCCTTGCGGTTCGTGTTTTGTCTAATTGCGGGGTATCATTTTTTTATTTTTTTATTTTTTTTTCCAGCTGTACCTTGAGTCTCCAGAGGGGGTAGGTGGAGTCTGGGTCCCTGTTGAAGAACCTGGTGGTCTTTGTCCCTGAGCTCAACAGATACTCCGCCGGCAGACCCTGCGTCTGAGAGATGTACCGTATCTGCAAGGCACACACACAAAAAAAATGCATTGAAGACTTTTCCCCCCCACTTTTTTTTTTTCTTTTCAAATGCACGACTGAAACACAAGTTGCGTTTAATTCCGAAAAGGGGGACGAGGTGAATCTCAGCGTGTCGTCCCTGAAACTTTAGGACGGATGTTCTTTTTGAAATCTCTGAAAAAGGAGTCCCGGGGGCGGGGGGTGTAAAATAAAGAATCTTGTCTGACATTTATGACTCCAGACTGATCCCGCTGAAATATGCATGGCGCCCAAACATGACCTCAGCTGGAGAGCCTCAGATTGAGACTTGCAAATGAGACACTTTGCCAAGGTTTTCGCGCGCAAGAGAGACAGAGAAACAGAGAAACAGAGAGAGAGAGAAAAGAAAAGTAAAGGGGCTCGTTCGTCGACGGGGCGCAACTTTCGCTCAAGGTTCTCCCACCGAGGCTCGTCTGACTGATAGCTGGAGAGAGGGGAGCGCCGCAGAGTCTTGCTCCGGAGCGCAGGGGCTGCGCTAATTGGACAAGTGGCTCTGTGGCATCTGTTCAGATAAACACGGAGGCTGAGCAGGAATCATCAGGGGCTGTCAGGGTGGGTGGTTGGGTGGGTAGGGGGGAGGATTAGAGAAGCATCCTACCCTCACAGAGGGAATGAGGGAAGGAGGGAAGGAGGGAAGGAGTCCGGGCAGGCGTCAGAATGCACGCACTAAAACGCTAAACATGCAACGTGGTATGTATGCGGGCACGTTCGCTCCGTGTTACCTGATCGTACTCCGAGGCCCCCGGGTAGAGGGGCCACCCCAGGAAGAGCTCGGCGATCACGCAGCCCAGGGACCACATGTCGATGGCCTCGCAGAACGGCAGGCCGAGGATGATCTCCGGAGCTCTGCAGAGGAGAGAAGAGAAAACACACTCGGTCACTTCGGTGGAATTGTCGGATTTTGAATTGTTGCATTGTACTGCATTCTGTTTATTTTCATTTCGTTTTCGTTTCGCAACAATTTCGTTGTACCTTTGCTTTCATTTCAATTCAATTTTCAATTCAATCCCAATGCACGAGACGCACACGGAAAGACGAGCGCCGAACAAAGGATCTTCCCTCCTGCACTGCGCGTGGCGAGCGGCCAGCTGGGGAAAGTGCTCCGCAACGTTCCTGCTGGAATCACCCAAGGCGAGCAGTCGCTCAACTAGACACACGCCGTGTCGCAGTTCCGCAACATGTGGTGTTCAATTTTACATTAAACTGCAGCAAACAAGGGGAAAAAAGTTTCTCAAGAATGTTGTGGAGGGCGGGTTCCAAGTCGTCGCCGTGCTGATAAGTGATTGATGACAACGCAGTGGCTTCCAGCGAACGCGGGGAGGGTGGGGGGTGGGGGGGAGTCAGCGGTCCCGACGTTGAGGAGGAGGAGGAAGGGAAGGATGAGAAGGAGGCGGAGAAAGAGCAGGAGGACGACAGCGCAGCCAGTGTCGCTCAGTCCAAGGCCACCAAGCGCACGCGCGCATGTACTCGCGCACGCACACAGCCACTGTGCTGGAAATGGGAATCTGCTGCGTTCAATGGGAAAATTTGCGTCAGATGTCGGAGAGGAGCTGCCGTCCCAACTTCCACTCAGCGCGATGCGCATCCTGTCAGAAAGACTAATGCAGTCCCAGCGAGCGCGCGTCTCTAACGGAGCTTAAAATAACCGGGAACGCAGTGACGCTGCTCCCTTAACGAGACAACAAAGAAACTTTCAAGAGGTTTTCCAACAGCTTTCGTCGCTTCCCCCCCACCCCCCCCCACCCTCATCATCATCTTTTCTTTTTTTTTGGGATCCAGAAAATTTATTGGTAGAATTACACTTGGTGATCTCTTTCAAAAAAAAGAACAAAAACACAACAAACAAGTCGGGGGTTTCCACGAAAGGAAAACAGAGCGCTTGCTGCCCTGCGACCGCCGCCGCGGCTGACATCAGGGGCCGGCGAAGCACAGGCAGAAGCTCGGGAAGGTATCTCGCAGAGTCGCCCGCGCAGAGCCCAGTTCACAACGCCGCCGTGACCATGGCAACCGTGGCCGGCCACCCCAAAAAGCCTCCGAGGCCCCTGACAGAGTTTTGGCCGCCGATACAGAAAACGAGGGTTCCTGGCGGCGGTCCCGCTGCGACTGCGGCTGCCAGGAGGACAGAGAATGCGGACGGGGGATGGGTGGGTGGGCAGGTGGGCGGGTGAGAGGCGAGGGGCGACTGCTGGACTTTATTAACCTGTATTGAGCTGGTGGGTTAGTCAGAATGACTGAGTATAAGCCCGCAGGAAAGAGCGAACCTTTTGCTATTTGGCGGCTGCGCATGGATATATTGAGCACGTAGAGGTGGCTCCGCACGTTAGATGGAGGGAGATGTTGGTAGGAAGCCACACTCAGGGCCTGCTTTTGCCGCACGGAAGCCAAAGAAATAAAAGGGGAAAAAAAGCGGCGGCCGGCGGTGAGAACGGCGGTTATTGGCGCCCCGGAGGGCAGCGGCGGAACAGACGAGCCTGTAGCAACGCTATCTCGGGCCACACAAAACAACAGAGGCACCTTGGCAACAGAGCCAGCCGGGACGCCAAAGAGGTGTAAAGGAGTGTGCTCCGGGGCGATAGCGGGCTGAGCGGCGCGGTCTGCTCGGAAATGAAAGGAAGCGGACGCCGAGGCGGCGGCGGCGGCGGCGGCGGAGTCGGCGGGATCCTCCTCTAACAGCCTGTTAGCGAGGGCTCGGGTTTCAGCGCCGGAAGGCACAGTTAGCAGCCGCGCAACAAAAACGTGGACCGCGTTGTGTGCGTGCGTCGTGTGTGTGTGCGTGGGGCTAAAAAGCCAAACCCGGAATGAGACGCGGAGTCTCAGGAAGCTCCTTCGGAGGAGTGAGATCGTCGGTGGGAGACGCACTCGGTCGGTGACACCTGAGGAATCGATGCACGTGCGGGCACACACACACACACACACACGCTCTGAGGCGTCTCCACACATACAGTGTGTGGGTATTGTGATAAACACAGATTTTTTTTTTTTGTCCATGCGTTTGAACTTTCATCCACACACACCAGAGTGGCTGCACCTTCTCTTAAAGGGCCAGGCTGGAGTGGAACTGTTTAATGTCACCAGAATAATAGAACCAGTCTATATATATATAAAAAAAAAGGAAAACTTCCAAAAGTCTTTCAAAATAAATCCTCAAAGTCCTTATTCAAAAAGTTCAAAAAGTGACCATCACATCTATAAAATGGATCTTTAACTAAGACTAATTGTGTGAGAGGGCGGAGCCTGGGCCTGACGGACAAGTGAGGTCCCGCCCATCGATCATTTTATATCCGTAATCATTCGTTCGACAATGGAGAGCTGGCTGACAAGCTAACTGACAGGCAGTCGGTTTGCAGAGCGACTTTTTTTTTCACTTCGCCAGACGGCAAACAAAATTGTTTTCGACAAACATACTCAAGTGCACACGGACGAGGCCTAAAAGGCGTGCGATTGTCCAGCGAGACGCTCGCTGGAGTCAGGTTCACTTTGGAGTCCTTCGGAGGTGAAGTCAGACGCACTCAAACGGTGGAGGCCGTCCGTCGACAGACACAACCGACAGCCGTTTGCGAGGATCACATTCTGTTTGTCTGTTCCAGGCGTCATCGTTTGCGCTCCGCTTATCAAACTGTGAGGACGATAGCGAGGCCGGCAGCGGTCCATCATCATCATCATCATCGTCGTCGTCGTCATCATCATCACAGAAAGTGCATCCTGGGAAAAATATCCCTCCAATGTGATGAAAGCAATCCGCCAGCCCAGTCGAGCAGCTCGGCCCACCATAAAGTCAACGGAACGGGAGTCGCACGCGAGCTGCTTATTTGCATGGGTGTGAGGTAGAACAAAAAAAAAAAAGGTGGTTTGGCGCCAAATACGTGAGAGGAGATGGAGGCCGGCCTTCGCACGGCGAGGGAAACTCTGACGAGAGCCGCAGGAGATCCTTTCATCAAACGACGCCGCGCGGCCTCCACCTGAACTCCGGAGCTTGAACCCCCGCCTTTCAGTTACGCCAATTAACCCAGTGACTCCTCACACCAATCACCATCATCATCATCATCATCATCATCATCATCATCATCATCATCATCACCATGATCACGGCATGTAATTCAGCCTTGCTCTTCTCGCAAACAGACAGCAGAGCCCACTGCAAGGGGTGGGGGGGGGATGGGGGGTCTGACCTTGACCGCGGCTCACATCAAAGAGAGGTTTCGGCTTGTTTCTTTTTTTTTTTTCTGTTCCTTCCTCCCCCCCCCCACTGCCTCCCCCACCCCCCTCTTCTTGAACTTCAACAAAACCTTGAAGTGTAATTAGCGCCGGGCTGTTAGAGCGACCAGTGTTCCCGGAGCCGTGCGCCGTGACCACATGGAGACCTTGAGCGCGATGGAGAGATTTGCTCGGTGTTGATGTTATGCTTGGCTCCGTTTCAGGTTTCAGACCCCGAGACCCCGTTCCTGCGTTACGCTCCGCCGCTCCGCTTTTGGCCGGCCGCTCTCACGGCTTCCCGAGAGCTCCGCCCACTCGGCGGGTGGGAGGGGGGAGAGAGAGAGAGAGAGAGAGAGAGAGAGAGAGAGGAGGAACGTCGCTGGCCGTGATATGAAACCACAAATGCAAATTAGTCTCGAGCGACTCGCCGCTGCTCCTGCATGCAAAGCAGCCCACAGCTGTTGCTGATGCAGGGCCTTTCACTGGCAGTGACGAACAGCCTCGCTCCCACCCCGACGCCACCAGCCCCCCCCACCCCCCCCCCACCCCCAACTCCCTCGCCATAGAACGACAATTCATGCGCAGCACAACCGTCTCATTTCTTCCCTCACCGCCACAGGTGATGGAAACTTACAGCCAAACGGCCCTCGAGTTCATGTTTAAACGCCACCGTGCTGCGCGATATAAATACTGCACTTGAAATAAAGGAAAGACTTCACAGTCAGAACGGGCAGTGAGTTACGCTGCCTTCTGTCACTCTGTGTTTGTGGATGAAAGAGCCAACATGACGCAGGCCCGCCCGCCCGCCGCTGCTCCTCCGTCTGCTCTCGATGCACAGCGGCCGGCGACGCAACGTCCAGCTGCCGCTGCGCTCGTCGCCACAAACCCCCCCCCGAAGAGGCCGCCGCCGCTGCTTCCAACTGGCGTCAGTCCTCCCAGTCAGTGTCACTTCCAGTAAAGTTTGAACATTTATTTAAAGCTCTTTACGGGCCTCGCCCCACCTTATTCATCTGAGAATTTGCAAGCAAATCAGGGATCTGATGTCATCAAACCAACTGCTATTTGAAGTCTCGAGGTCAAAGTGCACAGGTTGAGCTGACACGGCTGAAACCTTTGACTGGTGGTGTATCAACTGTCACCGAGCTGGACCCCAATAACGTGCCAGTTTGAAACGCAGTCAGCCCGTCTGAGAGATGGGGCATCTGTGTTTTAAAAAAACAAAACAAAACGATTGACCGTTTGCAGAGACGTCGTAATCACGCGGTCAGGACCACATGGCGACGCTGGCAGGAAGTCAGCGGGGATCACGTGACTAACCATGAAGACAAAGCACTGAGTCTGACTGCGAACGACACGTGACTTCAACTGCAGTCTGGCACAAAATGCGCGCGCTTAAAAAAACAAAACAAGCGTCGACCCACAAAAACCTACAGCCGGCAATTGATCATCAGCCTTCTGCCCTGCATCCCACCTTGATTGACCTTATCGACTGATTAACGATTATTTGTTAAGTGGCGATTTTTCCTGAGAACCTAAATTTCACAATGAAACTTTTTGAGATTGAGAATTTTTTTTCCTTTACCTTTTTTTTTTGGGGGGGGGGCTTAAAGGTAAAGGTATACAAGTATACACCAAGCCATTTGACAATACAAATCCTGTGTGAAAAATGGTCAACTAATTGCGACTAATTTCATTTCATCGATTAATTCTTAATCGACAATTAATCGATCATCGATTAATTGTTAACATTCCTCCCACCAATGTAGTTTACAGTTTGAAACCGAGTGGCCTCATTTGAAACCAGGAGAGTGCGGGGGTTGGGGGCTGGGGGGGGGGGGGTGTCTCTCGTGTTTGGGTGAACGGCCCTCGACACGAGAGAAAAAAAAAAGGGCGAGGTTGGAATGGAAAGAGAAGAAGACGGAGAGAGGGTGGGGTGGGTGGTGGGGGGCGGGGCAGGGGGTGGCGGTGAAAGGGGTCTGCATGCTGACATCCTCCCAGCTGGCTCGGCCATTGATGAGCCCCGGACCCCCTTTGGGAGGCAGAGATGGCACCGCTCATGAATGGAGCCTTTCTTTTCGCCCCCCCGCCCCCCCACATCTCCTCCACCCCTCCGTTACCAGGCGAGCCAACCCCTCTACACCTTGCCCTGCCCACCCCCCCCGCCCTCTGCCTGCAAGGCCCCCACCGCTCTCAAAAAAACCCCACCGCTTCAAAACTGGGGCGCCAAGGCCGACACTCGCACCTCCCTCCCTCCCTCCCTCCCTCTCGCTCGCCCTCTGCTCCGCTGAACCGTGCCCGCGTTTCGGCGAGCCTGCCAGGCCACGTGCGCGCACGCACATACACACGCGCACGCCCCCGCGCACGGCTGACATCACAGGCTGTGTGCATGTCAGGATGTATCCATCAGGCTGACCTTCCCTCAGCTTGGCTCCAGACGGGGAGGCTGATGGATCCCTGGAACCCTGCAGCAAGTTACACACAAATGCCCAACGTAACACACACACACACACACACACACACACACACACACACACACACACACACACACACACTGGCTGGCTGATACGGTTTGATCACTCTCCTTTGCACCCTCCATGCTTCATCGCTGGCCCTTGTTATACCTACGCCTCAGTCACTTGGAAAGTCTCTGCAATTAACTTTGCTCACCTCTCACTCCTTCCTCTCTCTCTCTGTCTCGCTCCTTCCTCCCTCTCTCTCTCTCTCGCTCCTTCCTCTCTCTCTCTCTCTCGCTCCTTCCTCCCTCTCTCTCTCTTCCCTTCCTCTCTCTCTCTCTCCTTCCTCTCTCTCTCTCACTCCTTCCTCTCTCTCTCTCTCTCTCCTTCCTCTCTCTCTCTCACTCCTTCCTCTCTCTCTCTCTCTCTCACTCCTTCCTCTCTCTCTCACTCCTTCCTCTCTCTCTCTCTCTCTCTCTCTCGCTCCTTCCTCCCTCTCTCTCTTTCCTTCCTCTCTCTCTCTCTCTCTCTCACTCCTTCCTCTCTCTCTCTCCTTCCTCTCTCTTCCTCTCTCTCTCCTTCCTCTCTCTCTCTCTCTTTCCTTCCCCTCCCGCTCTCCGCCTTTTCCTAATGTGAACAGTGTTGTGGGGATTACTCCATAAAAGTAATCCAACTACTGATTACTCCTTTAAAAAGTAATCTGATTACTCCTTTAACTACTTTGTTTCATAAGTAATCAATTACTAATTACTAATTACTTTGTAACAGTTGACAACGTCTTGTTTCCTGCACATAACGCACAACGAACCACAATGTTCTTCGACTGAGACGAGATGAACTCGAAACAATGTTTGCATTTCCAGCTATCAAACGCTTTTGCTGTTTTTTCCTTTTGCCGCCGCCATGCTTGTCGCATGTCAAGGACGTTGCACGCACAGCTGCAGCATCAATCCGTGACATCGTCGTTTTTGGCTATTGTTGTAAATTTCAGGTATTTTGTGGATAATAAGACATTTTTAGCTAGCAAAAAAATTTCTGAAAAGTAATGGAATCGTTACTTGGTTAAGTAATTACGATATAATTACCGCTTTTGCCAGAGTAATCCCGTTACGTCTGTTGCTGTGAATGACTCCCTGCCTCACCCTCCTCACCCGCCGCCAGCCTCCCCTCCACCTCGTCTCCATATTCATGGCCCTCAAAGGGTTCCTTCACACGGAGGCTCTTTGAAGACGCGCCATTGAGAAACACTTTATCTCCATACATTGCACGGTGGTCACCGACTGTGAAATCAATGTGCAGATTTTACACGCCCGGCCCACCCCAACGCCCCCCCCCCGCGGTGCACCTGTGGCTCACAGGAAGACCCCTCTCCCAGAAGACCCGGCTCTCTCTCTGTCTCACACACACACACTTGCGCTGTGCAAACAAGTGCTCTCCCTCCCTGAAATCTTGCGCGGCGCTCGACTCGCAATATTCATGTAAATTTATGTGGCAGGGGCCCGTAGATTGCATCCTATTTAGGAGTGTTTTTTAAAAAAAAAAGAAAAAGAAACAAACAAAACAACAGGTGCTCCAGGTGAGTTACCATCGAAACGCAAGAAGGCGACGTCTGGCTGAGACCATTTTTTTCTCCAAAGGAGTCCTTCAAAAATGCAAGACATCAGATTGTATTAACACAAAGCGAGAAATGACGTGCTTTGATTAACTGTTAAAAAAAAAGAAGAAAAAAGCAGTGGGGCATGGGTAAGATTTTCTGAACTTTAATCCAACACCCATTACGAACATGGAGTATGTTATGTGGTCATAAGCTGCGTTTCCATTACCCCTAGAATTGCAAAAAGTATCGCAATAAAAAACTGGTAATGGAAACGCCTTAAGTTTGAAAACCTGAAATATCGCTAAAAGTTGAGGTGTTTTTTTAGATGTATCGATATGGAGTTATATCGTATATAGTGTCATGGAAACACTTTTACGCATTTACAAGTCAACGGACGCGACGTACGAGGTCACATGACCAGTTCACTTCAAGTGAAAATGGCGATTGGACAGAGGAGGTGCAGGTGTTTCCATTCAATGGAAAGACCCGAAAATCGCAATTGTACATTGTCGAAGTTTTAGAAATATCGCTTTTATTTTGAAAAAAACTGTAATGGAAACGCAGCTATTGAGTTGTCTTTTCACATCAGTTTTATTGCCTGAGCATGTCAGCACTTTCAATACACCAAGCAAAGGGCCGTGTGAGGGCTGCATGAGGGCCGCATGAGCCGTGTGACATTTCACCACCTTTGCTAGCGACTCGTAGCGATGTGGCTAGCCCACAAGCTAACTGGGACTCCACAACTGCGAATTGACAAGTTGCAGACTGACAACACAGACTCGCATCCAACCACTTTTTTTTTTTTTGTTTGCTTTGTTCTTCGTCATGTGGTGAAATGTTTAGCTTCCTTCCCGCCACCGCGGGTCAATATTAGCACTCAGGGACGCTGCTGCTGCTGCATCCTCCCGTCGCGAAGCGCAAGCTGTTCCCCGAAACGGCCGTTCTCGCCGCGGTGCGAGGCGCCACATCGAATGTAACCTAAAAGACACACATTACGGCTCAGCATTCTCTTTCGCTCTCTTCGCTCCATTAGCGCCGCCAACTTAGATGTCTATATAAAAACGCACGGCGCTTCAAAGCGGTAAATGGCACGGCAAATAAATACCTTTCCTCTTCTTTTTTTTCCTTTTTATTCAGCCTGCATCTGACCCGGAAAGTAACTTAATGTGATTCCACCTGCAAAACCACACAAAGCCAATGTGCGGCTGCCTTGCTGACCTCTTGCCTGCCTGCCGCAGAGGTCAAAGGGGCGGACGTGCGGTTAAAGGTGGTGGAGGTGGAGAGAAATGAGAACGTGGGCTGGGTTTTTAAAAAATAATACATGTAAAAAAAAAAAACACAGTAGAGGAGCTGCATGTATGCATTTTGCCATTTTTGCCTGTCTGGTCAGAGAGGGGGGGGGGGGGGGGGGGGGTGCCAGAAAGCATCCGCGGTCGGTGAATGACGGCGATGTGACATGTCGTGATGCTTCTTTCTTTTTTTTTTGTTCTTTGCAAGCAGCCTGGTGGGAAGGCAGCCAATCAGGTCCCCCCCCCTGCATCATTAGAGCGGCGGTGCTGTGACAGACAGACAGACAGACAGACAGACAGACAGACAGGATTAGGTCACTTTCCCAGCCAGCGGCGAGACGGCTGACCCGAACCCTCGGGCAAGCGGCGCCCTGGACTGAGAGGCATCAATCGCCCAGCGAAGAGCAAAACAGAACACGGAACAACGTGCAGGTGTCACGTGCGCGTGCGCGGGCTCGTGCGCTCTCCTGCACCTCGTTTTCGGACGGGGCCAGATTCTGTTCTGCGTAGCCCCGCCGTCAACGAGAACCCAAAAAGGAACAAAAAAAACAAACAAAAGAAAGCGGGAAGAACTCGCTCGAACTCGAATGAAACGGCGGCGACAGAGGAGAAGTTGGACGAGAGAGAGAGAGAGTGAGGGAGAGAGAGAGAGAGAGAGAGAGAGAGAGAGAGAGAGAGAGAGAGAGTGCAGGACAGGGTCGGTCAGCCGGAAGGGAGGAGGGTTCGGGGGTGTTGAAACCGAAGCGTCGATCACTTCTGTAAAATCAGAGCGGAGCGACTCAGCGAGCCAGACTGCCAGCTTTTTTTTTCCCGGCAGGGCCGGCCGAGGTTTTGGCATTGGCCGTACATCACACTGTCATAATCTGCCGCAGCCTTCATTTAAAGAGCAAGAAGAAGAAGAAGAAGAAGAAAAAAAAAAAAAACAGAGAGCAGGACAACAGTCAGAGCGCAATCAAGTGAGAGCCAAACCAATCACGGCCTTATCTGCCTGCTGGACCGACTGTCTGTCTGCCGGCCTGTTAGTTGTCTGTCAGTCTGCCTGCCTGCCTGTCTGTCAGTTAACATCTTAGTCTGTCTGTCTGCCTGTCTGTCTGTGAGCCTGTCTGCCTGTCTGCCTGTCTGTCGGTCCTTGCCGCCTGCCTGTCTGTCTGCTTTTCTGCCTGTCTGTCTGTCTGTCAACCTCTGTCTGCCTGTCTGTCTGCTTGCCTGTCTGTCTGCTTCTCTGTCTGTCTGTCTGTCTGTGAGCCTGTCTGTCGGTCCTTGCCGCCTGCCTGTCTGTCTGCTTTTCTGCCTGTCTGTCTGTCTGTCAACCTCTGTCTGCCTGTCTGTCTGCTTTTCCGCTTGTCTGTCTGTCTGTCTGTCTGTCTGTCTGTCTGACGGACACTGCTGTCATCTCACACCGTCAGCCTCCAGCCTCCAATAACACCAGAAAGATTGGCGACGCCGCGCCCCATTCGCTTGATTTAAGGCGAGAGGGAGATCAAGCGACAGGCCGGGAGGAAGCAAAGAAGGCCAATGAAAATGAAAAAAAATAAATAAATAAAAAAATCGATGTTTTCCTCGTCGGGGGGTGGGGGTGGGGGGCGTCCATCCGTCCTGGACGTGCGGTGGAACAACCTGATGGCCCAGAGGTAAAAAGAAATTTGAAATGCGGCGCCTGGGAGACCCCCTGGTAACCACACGGGGTCTCCCTGCCGGTTCGGTCTGGCACACATTTGGCAAAACACGTGTAGCACGTAGACAGTTTCAATCATGGGCGACGCTCCGGTTGGCTAGTTCCTTGTTTCAGTCCCTAAGAGAGGAAGAGCACGTGTGTGTGTGTGTGCGTGCGTGTGTGTGTGTGTGTGTGGTGGTGGCGGCGAACATTTGCGAGACAAACTGAAGAGAGAAAAGGAAAGGAAAAAAAATGTTCCCCTCCATCTTTCTCACCCCCCACCCCCGCTCCTCTTGTTTGACTACACCCCCCCACCACCCCCCACCCCCATCTGACCCCCCCCTGCCGGCCAGTAATACCATCTCCTGCCTAATCAAATTCCGCCGTGTGTGACATGAATTCTCGGTGCCCAGGGCTGCTGGGGGGACGAGGGGTGTCTGTGTGTGTGTGTGTGTGTGTGTGTGTGTGGGGGGGGGGTGTCTGTAAGTAAAGCTCACGCCTCTCGGCCCCCAGTGGAGCAGCTCGCAGCAGCCCCTCGCTCAACATTTTACATTTTAGCCCTGCACCGGCTGGAACCACCTGGACGTCCCGGAAGCTTCCCGGCTCAGTCCGCCCATCACACGAAGAAGAAGAAGAAGAAGAAGAAGAAGAAGAAGAAGAGGCTGGTGTTTCAGAGCCCCCCGAACAGGACCTCGGCAGGTCACCATGAATTAATCTGATCGTATTCCACCCAAACGGCCGCCGACTCCCCTCCTCCTCCGAGAGGTTCAAATTATCATCAACCATCCACTTTCTGTCTCCCGCTCCATCCTGCACTCTGGGGTGGAGGTGGGGGTGGGGGTGCTGGAGCCAATCCCCATCCCCGTCTTAAGGCGAAGGAAGGCGGGGGGGGGGGGGGGTCACTCTCCGGACAAGCGGCCAGGTTATCGAGGGGGTCGCGGCGAAAAGACAAACTACCAGTCACACCCGCGTTGCACGGCTGCGTCTTCATATTTCACACAGGCAAAAGACACACGCACGTCCTTCCATGCCGAGTGTCGTCGTCCCCCCCCCCCCCACACCCCCCGTCCCCGTCCCCGTCCCCGTCCCCGTCCCCACCCCCCCGCTCGGACTGGTGTCCGCGGGCACGGCCGCCCCGCCGCGCCTCCAGACGCTCTTAACGCCGTTTGTCACGCCGCATTCTCCGCTGACGAGAATTAGAAATGTCATCACGTCGAGGAACAACAGCAGGATTATTGAGGCTTTAGGGAGGAATCTGGACAAATGGGCCGTTCCCCTTCTAGCAGGCCCATCAGGAGGCGGGCGGAGGCAGCCGACGGGACGTGGATCTGGCGTGTGTGTGTGTGTGTGTGTGTGTGTGTGTGTGGAGCTTACTTTGTGAAAAAAAAAAGAAAGAAAAAAGACAGAGGCGGGTGACGGCGGGGGCAGGTTTAGCTTTCTTGTCGTTTTTTTTTTTTTCAGCGCAGAGACTTTAAAGGTAAAATTATTCAAAACAGGGGGGAAAAAAAATGCTAATTGCGCGCTTTAATTAACGCGGAAATGCACGCGGAGATTTTTACGATTCAGGTGATGCTTCCTGCCGACGCGAGAGAGAGAGAGAGAGAGAAAAAAAAAACAAAAAAACAAAAAAAAAACAACCAAAAAAAAAATAAAACAGGTGCGCAATCTGCAATTCAGCTCCGCCGCTCGTTTCTTCTGCCGGAGAAGCCGCGAGAAGCCCGGCAAAGCGGGCCGTCATCATAAAACAGGGGGGTCTTCAAAAACCATCCGTCACGATGACAGGTAATTAATTTGGCGGAGCGACGCTGCCCCGCCAGTCGTTTGTGAGTATAGCCACAGTTAATCACCTCTCAACGACGGCCTGCACAGCTGCATTGTTGCGTGTGCGCGCGTTTTTCTTTTGGTGTTTTTTTTGTTTTTTTTTCTGTCACAAGGACGGTGATAATTCTGCCCCTCTTCTCTTCTACCCCCCCCTCGCACCGCCGACCACGACAAACGATGAAGACACATGCCGCCTTTAATGCGCCGCGCAGTTTAGGTTGGAGAGAAAGCAATCGCCGCGGCGCCGCCAGTCAATAAGGCGTCCCCGCCTTTCGCATAGCCGCACTTGAGGATTCAATTATTATGGGCAAAAATGATTTTTTTTCTTTTTTTTTTTTTTTAATTTCTCGAGCCGTGGCCGTCGAAACGGGCCGGACCTCATCGACGGCGTTATTTCAGCCGGATACTCGCTCCGAAGAAACGTCAGTGCCATTAATGAGTGAATTGCTCCTTTTAATTAATCAGCGTTCACGGAGCGAGAACGATCAGAGGACCGAGCCGCGCTGCCGGTTACAAAGACGCGAAGCGGCGAACGAGTCGATCGATGAGTCACATCGCCTGGAAAGATTTCACATTTCGGTCTAAACTGACCCGAAGGCTTGCCTTGAAAAAAATAAAAATAAAAGCACGGGAAATGCCATATTTCTTACTTTGCTCCTTTAATAAACACTGACCTCCATTTCACTTGTAAAATGTTGCGCGCTCGTCTGAAACATCCATCGGCGTTTCGAATGGTGCCCCCCCCCCCCCCTTCCCACACACTGATGAAATAGCTTCATTTACGTTCATTTCAAAGACGCAGGCAAACTGCGCTGCTGCTGCGTGCGAGACACAAAGGGAAGAAAGGTCACAAAAGGTAACGAAGAGGGAAAAAAAAAAACAACAACACAGAACTCCGGCCGATATCACCGCCTCAGATCGCCGCCTAATGACAGACGAGGCCGCTCGGCTCCTTCCTGGACGCGTCGCACGCCCTTGCCGCAATGACAAGACGAGATGGGGATGGGGATGGGGGTGGAGGTGGAGGTGGAGGGTGGGGGCGGGGAGGGCAGATATGCTTTCAATGCCGTTTGCAGAGGGGGGGGGGGAGAAGAAAAAAAAAAAGGGAAAAGGAAAGAAATAACATCGCCGCGCAGACGCTGGTGTCCTGTGACGGCCCAGTAACTGATGGTTGGCTGCTTGAACCAGGTGTTTCCCCTGTTCTTAGCGGCGCCTTGCCCAGAGGGCAGAGCGTCATCCCTCTCGCTGAACACACACACACACACACACTCACGCACACACACACACACACACACACACACACACACACACACACACACACACACAACAAAGGCATTCTGGCTGTGAACTTCTCCTTTTGTTGTGAGAAAGCAACAGACGTGCTTTACGGCGCGAGCTGCGCGTCGAGCAGCAGCAGCAGCAGCAGCAGCAGCAGCAGCAGCAGCAGCAGCGGCGGCGGTGCTGGAGGTGCCTGCCAGAATCAATGTGAAATTTTTCAAACCGGCACCAAACATGACACATTTACACTTTTCCCAGGCAAGAAGCCGCAGCACTGGCGGCAGCGCGCTGAGGAATTTGCTTCCTTTTCATCTTGTTTGTGTCTCCTGACTTTATTTTGTGCCGCCCGCCTGTGTGAACTCTCGGAGGCTGCTGTTGCTGCTGCTGCTGCTGCTGCTGCTACTGCTGCTGCTATTGTTGCTGTTGCAGCTGCTGCTGCCGCTGTTGCTGCTGCTGCTACTGCTGCCACTGCTGTTGCTGCTGCTGTTGCTGCTGCTGCTGCCGCTTCTGCTGCTGCTGCTGCTGTTGCTGCTGCTACTGTTGCTGCTGTTGCTGCCGCTTCTGCTGCTGCTACTGTTGCTGCTGCTGTTGCTGCTGCTGCTGCTGCTGCTGCTACTGCTGCTGCTATTGTTGCTGTTGCAGCTGCTGCTGCAGCTACTGTTGCTGCTGCTGCTGCTTCTGCTGCCACTATTGCTGCTGCTGTTGCTGCTGCTGCAGCTATTGCTGCTGCCGTTGCTGCTGCTGCTGGACAGGCTCCAAGAAGGACACAGTGTGAAAGCAACACAAGTCTGACCTCCCAGACGACCCCCGACACAGCCAATCAGATCACTCCTTGTCCATGCACAGGCCGTAATGACTGGTCAGTACGCAGGCGTGTGTGCGTGTGGATACGGCCGGTGGAGATTCAAATGGCGGGACGGAGAAGGAGGAAGGGAAAAGAGGTGAGGCGGGGGCAGCTCTGCCGCGCACTTTATTTAACCTCCCCTGCGCTCGGGACAGGAAATCTCCAGAACAAAAAGTTGGCATGTCGGCGGCGGCGGCGGCTGACAGGAAATAAAAACAACGCCGGTCCTCGGCCAAGTGGCAAAGAGAGCCTTGAGGGAGGTTTATTCCAGCGCATTCCAGACTTCATCGCCGGAGGGAGGCGGAAGAGGTGACAGGACGGGAAATGAGCGGGAACGTCGGAGGGGGGGGTCTCAGCTGCGAGCGGCGGAGGGGACACTGGCCCTCAAGTTTCCTCCGTCGCTTCTTTTAAGAGGAGGACGTGGACCCTGCTAGACCCCGAAACTGTCAAAGCAGGTAACATCATCACGACTTCATTTGTCTGAACAAAAGAAAATGAAAGCAAATCAAGATCAACGTTTTTTAGTCGCATCACTTGCATTCCACAGCCTCCCACAGCCCCTCTGGGTGGTGGAGGGGCTTCACAGCTGGGCGCCAAGTCCTTCCCCCGTCCACCTCCCAGCCGCCAGACAAACTAAAAGCACCCTAACAATGAGCATTTCCTGCCTCTCACCCATGCGTCAATCGCTGCTCCAGCCTCGCATCCAGTTCACGTGATGAGGTCAGGCAGCCGCGGCGGTGGGAGGTCGAAGGCGACGAGGAGCCGGCGGAATGCTAATCACGCCGCTATATCAGCGGGTATCGTTTCATTCCTCCCCCCCCCCTTTTTTTTTTTTTTTTTAAATGTTTACTTTTTTCCCCTCTCAAGGTGCGTCACGGTGACAGGAGCCGACAAACAGAGCGCACAATCTAATTACCTCGCCCGCGGGGGCTATCTCGCTTCCAGCAAACAGCCGGAGCTGGACGTGTGCGGAACCCATCGCACGATAGAATAAATAAGAGGTAGGAGACAATCCGTAAATCCCCGGAGAGACGGAACCCCAGGGAGGCGGGGATCATCCCCCTCAAAAAAATATCTGATCTTTTCTTTTTTTTTTTTTTCCCATTTTCAGCCTATCAAGGAGTGGCTCGTTTACCTGGCAACCCGAGGAGGTGAAAATGAGTGCGATGGAACACGCACATCCATATTTAGACGGCGAAGTTCAGACGCACAGATCATTTTTTTATGCGACAAGAAGAAAGACACCATCACGCCAATCGTTGTAAACGTTGGGAGGTGTGGGGTGGGGGGGTGGGGGGGGAGTGAAAAATAAAAATGCACAGTTCACACAAAATGTCAGTCTGACTGCTACGGGCAGAAACTCGCATCTGCGCTCCCTCGGCAGCTCAGATCAGAGCGTCTCAGCAACGGCAGCAGCAGCGGCGATTTGAAAAACGCACAGTCAGTCGGTCAACGCAGATGGGCAGGAGCGCATATGGGCAAGAGAAATTAATCATGAGTGGAAAGTGGGATAAGGCCTCGTGCGCACAATACCGAACCCGAGGACTTGCGGCTGCTTCAAATGTCGCCAGCTGAGCTTCTCCGACTGATCCGACGTCGGGGAATTTAAAAAAAAAAAAAAAAAAAAAAAAAAACGATCGCAAAGAAAGAGGGTGGGGGGGGGTGGGGAGAGAAAAATAAAGGGAACAAAGGAAGTTGAGAAAAAAAAGATGTGCGGGCGTAGTGAGCGTGCACGGCGGGCGCATATTAGCCTTCATGGACGGCTGCGTGTGCGCGTCTGTAAACAGTTAAGGGCCTCGGCTCGCTTTCATTATTCCGGTAAATGCCACGCAGTATATCAGTCTAAGTGCCGCAGACTCGGCCCATTTCCATATCTGTAATAGAAAAAAAAGCCTATTCCCTATCAGAGGGGCCAAATTATATACCACACACACACACACACACACACACACACACATACACACACACACACACACACACACACACACACACACACGCTGCATCTCTGATGAGCTGACATAGAAAACGGGATTTATGGAGAGGAGGAAGAGCAGGAGAGATGGAAATCCGTGCTGGGGGTGCAATTTCAGTAAAGGACACAGGTTGTTGTCGGCACCAAAACCCCCCACCCCCCCAAAAAAACACAGACACAACCCCCCCACCACCACCACCACCACCACCACCCTCACACACACACACACGCAGACAGTGGCGGACGCGCCGTGCATCAATCTCCCCCTGAACAGAGACCCTGTTTATTTCAGACCCGCGACACAAAAGCCACGCGGCGGCGGCGGCGGCGGCGCCTTATCACTGCGCATCCCTATGAAACCCCCCACCCCACCCCACCCCACCATCACCATCACCACACACCCCCTCCCCCCCCCAAAAAAAGAGCTCCCCGACACGCCGCTTGCCACTTTCAATCAGTTCCACAAAGAGAACGTCCCTCCGACCAAACGGAGGACGGAAGCTCATTACGGAATTCCACTCGATTCCCGCCTTTGAAATATAGATCAGGAGGCCGCGCGTGCACGTGCACGTGCCCGTGCCCGGAGCAGATGAGCGCCGTCTCCTGGATTAGCCACTCCTCAGGTTTAGCAGCAGCCCCCCCCCCCCGCTTACCCTCCGTCTCGCCCATTAGACCCTTTTTCCTCCCCCTTCCCTTCCCATGCGCATGTCTCTGCATCGCTCTCTTCCCACTGAACAGGTTCCCCCAAAGCTACGGGGGAAAAAAGGCGGAGAAAGAAAAGGGAAAATACTAATAGTCTGACAAGAGCATGAGAGAGTGAGAGAGAGTGAGAGAGAGAGAGCGAGGGAGAAGAGAGCACCGGTAAATGTGGATGTCCTATTGAACAGCGGCACAGACAAGCAGAGGGGGCAGCGGACACGGAGACACACGCTGATACGGCGCTCTCTCTCTCTCTCTCTCGCACACACACACACACACACACACACACACACACACACACACACACACACTTCTCCTGAAGACACTTGAGCTCCAACGTGGGCCTCAGTGCAAATGAGCCGCCGTGCAGAACTCTAAAAGGCGCACCGTCGAATCCAAAGGTGCTTTGTCGCAAAATTAACGGCCCGAGAGCCCATAAAAGCCATCACGTCCATCCGTTTTCCTCCCAGCACTTACAGCTGAGGACCTCGGCGGTGCTGGAGACGATCCCGGTCGAAGCCGACACACAGAGACAAACAAACAAAACCGCTAAATTTTTTTTTTTTTTTTTAGAAACTTTTGAGTTATTACACGCGTCTTTGGACGCTACTCTTTGAATAAATAAGTTACACTAGTAGGCGGCTGGCCGCTGTCATGAGTGAAAAAACCTGACGAAACACGATATCAGTGAGCCGACTGGTTAATGTTTCTCCTCCAGGAGCAACAACACTGGGGTTAAACAGCGTCCCGGCGTTTAATTTTTGACCATGTTATTGCACTGGCTAATCAACAGACGACGGCAATAAAAACACTGCGTGTTCCTCTCCGGGCTTCACTCCCTCTCCTACACCGGCAGCCGGCTTATCAAGCAGCTAACGTCCAACAACGTGACCCAACACTTCTGCCAATCTCGCACATTTGCACATTACCAAATTGCGCTGTAGAAATAGCGGCGTATAGACCTGGCTTTGTAAGGTCCATTGTCCAGTCAGACGAGAAATAAACTGCTGTGTGGAAACTCCTAAACATCTGGCTGTAGCCTTGTGCTGGATTTTAGGCATACGCTTGAATGTGCATTTAATTTGACATTTGCTTAACCTGCCCAGGAGGTTGTGGGTTCAGAGTTAACTTTAAGCTAGCAGTTGAAGGAGCTAGCTGAATCTGGACAGTCGTGTTTCTATGTGCATCGCACGTCATCCACACTGTTAATGCCAAAGAGGCAATGCCGTATGTAAATAATTCCATGATTGGAAGCCCAAGTTAATGTTAAAAAATATTATTGACATAAAAAAAAAAGCAGTAGATGTTTCTGTATTTAGAACATTTCATTTACATTTATTTGCATTTAGCTGAAGAATGAAATGGTGATTTTTTTTAATTCTTGTTTTGTCACAGTTTTCACTCTGTCCCTGTAAGATGTTGTTACAGATCTACAGCAAAGTACAAGTCCTCGTTTGCAAGGATGAGTTCAGCTAATTGTGTAGCTGCAGTAACTACACTGTAGTGAGGACAACATACGACTCACTGGTGCTAACCGGCTAACCGGCTAACCGGCCTCGTACGCAACCATTCGCGGTCTGACCTACTCGGGCCCATCGTCACAGTGCATGGGTTCATAGCTTAAAGGAGGCGCGTTGGGGAAGAGGATGAAAGGAAGTGGAAGGGGCGGAGGCAGTCGACGCGATGGCCACTTTCAAGAGAAACGTTTTCGAGCCTCGGCGCTCGGCTCGTCCCCGCTCGCCCCGCTCTGCAAATCGCAAACAATGGCGGGCAAAACGCCGGGGCCTCAGCTCGAGCTAATTGCCGCGGCAATAACAAAGGCGGAGGAGGGGCTTCCTTCGAGCGGCGGGGCAAATTAAACATTAGTTTGGAGTTTTCTTGGAGACCGAGGGACGTTGTAATTACCCCTATATAACCCTAACCCTAACCCCCCCCACCCCCCGGAAACTGCCGCATCAGCAGTTTTTGCACGCCACGCGTCCCACTCTCGCAGCCCCGGCGGCGGTGGAAAACAAATGCATCTCATATTCCGGGAGAAGGTGGGGGGGGGACGGGGTATAGTAGCGAAGGGGAACCGGGAGGAAGATGAAACAGGAGGGTTTTAGGGGAGGCAGGCGGGCGGGGGGGGGGGTCGACGGTGAAGGGCACAGCACAGAGCGGGAGGACGGGGGAGGACAGAGATGGAGAGAGACACGGGGGCATAATGAGGCCAGAGGAGGTGGAGAGTGATCGCCTGCCTCCACAGGCCTGGGCGCGATAGCTCGCGAGGCATCAAAAATGCACGCCCGCCATTAGCATACTGACCCCGCCCCCCCCCGTCCCCCCTGCACTCCTCCCACCGCCCCCACCCCCCACCCGACTCCTCTACCCTCCTCCCCAGCAACCCCTCATTATGGTCAGGTGGCAAACGCGAGGCGACGGAGCTCATTTCCCTGCGAGGCGCTCCAGCGAATGTCACGGCCGCCGCGGTAACCGAGGATGAATGAGGCGGCTCGTCTGGCTGAAGGGCCGAGAGCGCTTCAAATAACCTGGGTCAAGTTGTGTGTGAAATTAAATAATGAAGTAAAATGAGAAAAAAAACCCAAAGAAGGCACGGATGCAGGAGAGACGCACAAGCAAGAGCCAAAGCGGGACGACACAACTGGGTAAAAAAAGCAGACACGATCACATAGGAAGCTGATGTTTTCATAGCTCGAAGGTTTTCGTCCTTCTTCTTCTTCATGTCTTCATCTTAATGTCTACTGGAAATGAACAGCATCGAGCATTGCAACAAAATACCCCCCACGATATTCAGCTCTTCATTGAAATTACCCTTAAAGCACTGATAAGATGGGCTCGCAGTGACTTACAGCTATCTTATGCCTTACTTACTATTAATATCATTTCTTCAAGTTCGGCGGGCCGCATATGGCCCCCGGGCCTTAGTTTGCCCGGGCCTGGTCCAGCCTGTCGGCCCGTTGGCTCCGCTGTTTGTAGGTCAGGCCAGAGGGAGCGTCTGCCTTCCCTCCATCACGCTCACACACAGGCGGACGGACGCATGATCTCATCCGAGCCAGCGGCCGTGCCCTGGAAATCTAATCACCCAGGCACGCTCGCCAGAGGTTCCACTGCGTGTGTGTGTGTGTGTGCGCGCGCACCCCCCCCCTGTGCACGCACATCTGTGCATGTGCGAAAAGAGACGGCCGCCGAGCTGTAATCAGCCGTTTTCATTATTTTTTTCCTAATGTATTTTTACAGGCGGAGACGGAGGGTGGGGTGGGGTGGGGTGGGGGGGCGCGGCGCTATCCACATGTTGCGTCGGACGGCTCGCTCAAAGCCGGCCCGGCCGGCCGGCCGACTCCCTTCACACATGCAGACATGGGCGAGCACGCAGATGCCTGTGCGTCAGCAGACCAAAGTCATAAAGAAACGCCTGCCCTCTAATTGGCACAGAGTCATTTTGTAATAAACCCCCCCCCCACCCCCCCAACCCCCACCCGCCTCCCTTCTCTCAAGCCCCAATTACCTCTACATGTTTATGTAATGGGGCCTGTTATTTCCTGCCTTTTATTATCCCCCCCCCCCCTTTTTCGCATGGCTCCAAGCCGTGTGAACGCCGGCATTAACAGACAACGGGGGGGGGAGAATCCCGGGATCCAGGATTGGTTACTTTTTTGTTACGCCCGATCCCCCCCCCCCCCCTTTTCGCTTGTGCGTGGAGCCGTTCCCGAGCGATCCAGAGCGGTGACATCAGTTAATTACATAAATTGGAAGCGGGATCCGGTGGTCCGGCCATGAGTGGGGATTACGACAAAAGCGGCGAGTGAAAAGGCGTGAGGGGGACGCGGCCCGGTGTCTCCCTGACGCCCGCATTCAGCGCGAGACGGCGTTACGTCACCGCGCCGGGGTTATGTAAAGCAACTAGACCTGCGCCGAGACAGAAACACATTTAATTGGACGTTAGCCCCCTCGACGAACAGAGAACAGAGCTCATCGGCTCCAGTCGGGAGTAACAATGCACGCAGCTGGGTGATGGATGAAAGCGCGACGGTCCGGCGTTGCAGGATTTGGCCGGATGTCATGGCGAGATTGCATTGTTGGGAAAAAAAAAGTTTTCAGTCTCGGAGTAAAACGGTGAAATTCCATGAAGATCATCGCTCCGAACTACTGTAGATACGCTGAAGACCACCACGTCTTTATAAATAGACCTGCTCTTTGTGTAAATCTAAAGGCTTGAGATGAGTAAATGGAAGCGCAAAAAAAAAAAAAAAAAATGCATTTATTTTCAATGCCGTTGGCTCGAAGCGTCATTTTCCGCTGTACTTCATGCCGACAGACCCCTTTGAAAATCACGCAGCAGGCCTTTATTATCTTTGGAATAATAATAAAAGTCACGCACTTTCAAAGCAGAAGAAGAAGAAAATAACGTCTCCCGATAATCAGGCCGACAATATTCTCAAACAAAGCGGGAGCTGCTGAGACAGGAGGAGCTCGTGAGGTCTCCAACCTTCTCATCAGTCGGCCTCAAGTCGCCCAGGAGCCCAGAGGCCAGATCAAAGCCCGCTGATCCAGGGGGCTGTTATATCACCCGCAGCCTGCTCTCCCACTGCAGGGCCTCCTGTTGAAGGGCAGGCAACAGGGCCGTGGGGTGGGGTGGGGGGAGTGGGGGCGAGGATGGGGGTGGGTGGCCGACACTGACCCGCTCCCGACCGCTCATGCAACTTGACATGGGCTTCTTCAACGCCGTTTTTAATCCCTCCTCCTCCCCCTCCTCCTCCTCCTCCTCCTCCTCCCCCTCCTCCTCCTCCTCCTCCGCCTCAGCCTCTCACATTTACATTCCACTTTGCATTGTATTAATTTCCATTTGACCACACTTGCAATGTTTTTCTTTTCTTTTCCTTTTTTTTTTGCCGGCAACGAATGAATAGTCATGAGGTTGCACATGCACAAAGAGGGTACACAGCCTCGAGACTAACAAAGGCTGAGGGGTTTTTCGCCCCCTACTTCTTCTTCCCCCCCCCCCCCAGACATTATTCACATTTTGAAGAAGAAAAAAAACAAAAAAAACATTATGTTTAATTTGCCTTTTTTTTTTTTTTTTCCAAACTCAACTTTCATTCCGAGCGGGGCTCGTCTGATTGGAACCGAAAGCCCCCTGCTGCCTCTTTGTTTCGCACACCCTGATTTAAAATCACCACCTCAATCTCTCCGTTTTTCTCCATATGCTGGGTGGGAGAGAGGGAGGTGGGGGGGAGAAATGAAGCGAGGGGCTTGGAGAAGAGCTGGTTTCTTTCCTCAGCGGAAAGGCATCTCAACAGGCCTGTTATTGACCACATCCACCAGGGGAGGGAGCAGGTCAATGCAACAGAGAGCAGGGGACCATTTTGGCCCACTTAACTATAATCAGTAAATGCACCCCGGTCGCAATTAGCGCAGGGCCACCCCGAGAGTGTTCATCTGCTTTTTATTCCGCTCGGCGGGAACCTTGTAATGCAAATGGCACTCATCACTCCCCGGGGCAGCGACGGTAAAGGGAGGCGGGAGGCGCAACCGGCGGCGCCGCGTTTGGTGGTCGTTTTTCTGTGTAAATCCCAACGAGTAAAAAAAAAAAAAAAAAAAGGAAAAAAGATACGAGAGGGAAAAAAAAAGCCTCCCTGCACTGCGTTCACACGGGGGGAGTAAACTGGGAGGTTAGTTAACGTCACGACCGTTTCCCAGATGCTTTCTTTATTCCAAGCCCCCCCCGGCCCCCGAATGCCGTCTTTCTTTGCAAATTGAGAGCTCGTGGAGGAGGACGAAGTACGGAAGCGCACGTGATAGTAAAAAACGTAAAACTATCACGTTATAATGTGAAACTATCTCGTTTTCACATGGCAATTTTCACGTTATAACTAGATACTGAGGGGGGCTTCAAAAACGCTGGAAGAGCTTAACGTAGCTATGTACGTTATTTCGTGGTAGCTTCACGTTTTTACGTGATCATTTTCACGTGATAATGTGAGAGATTCACGTCATAACGTGAAACTTGTCGGGTAAAAACGTGAAAGTATCACGTTATTTCGCGAAACGCTCACGTTATATATAACGTGATACTGAGCCCCGTTTTTTTTTTTCTAGGATGGCAATAATACGCTTCCATAATGAAGCGCCTTTTCTGACTGAGAAAAAAATGTAAAAAAAAAAAATGTAAAAACAAATTGACAGCTAGCTGGTGCTGTCAAACAGATTTTGAAGCACAAGAGGAAGAAAAAGAGGCGACAGCGACGGACGGCAGACGCCCGTAAAACACACACACACACACACACACACACACACACACACACACACACACACACACACACACACACACGCCCTGTTTTAAAAACCAAATCTGTCTTTTCTTGCAACGGAACAGATGTTAGAGCTTCGACCGACTCGAGCTGAGGCGTGCACCGACGATGCAAAGCGCCGAGCCCTCACACACACACACACACACACACACACACACACACACACACACACACACACACACACACACACACACGCACACACAAAGACACACGTTGGAGGTCTGTTTTGCACACAGCCAGGAGGCTCCTGACTGCAGATTTCTGAGTGTAGGACACCTGTAAGCACGCAGGCGAACCACTAAAACCCGCCACGCCAGAGCTGCACATGTGACCTTTTCTCGCCCCTTCTAACGTCTCCTTTGCATTCCGCTAAGTCTCTTTCCCATACATCCGTCCCGCGGCGGCTCAGCCTCCGGTCGGCAGTAATACCCGACTGTCCCGTACGCCACCCTCCATCCCCCGCCCCCCGGGTTTCCCCCCCCTCGGCCCGGCAGAGGCGGGATGAGGCTTTGTCCTCGTGTGCGACTCCCAAGATGTGATGATTGAAATGCCAGGCAGATTTGCTCCGAGGGACAGAGGTCAGGGAGAGAGGAAATTGGGAGTGGAAGGGCAGCATGGTGCAGGAGCATGATGGCGGGTGTGTGAGGGGGGGTGGGGGGGGTAAATGGAAAGATGCGGACAGCAACTGGGTAGGGGGTTGGGGGGGGGGTTGAAAGTTCACCGTCCAAAAAGCCGCATTACGACGGTAACAAACATCCAGAATTAAAACAAAAAACGCCACTCAACAGATTTGTTGCTCACTTTGTCGTTTTTGTGGGTCTTTGTGTTTGCGCACGTCGACGACATTTCAGCCGTCAGTTAATCCTGGAGCCGCTGTAATGTTGATCCCCCGGTGGAGCTTTTTTTTTTTTGCATTGCATTAACATTTACCAGCAAATGTCTTGTGAGAAAGAAAGTAAATAGGTGGAATTTTCCCTGACAAGAGATTAAATACTGTTGTGGACATGGCAAATAACACAAATTTGTCTAAGTGCACTTATTATTATTTTTTTTCAACAGAGCCTTTGAGACTATTTTAATAATTCATTGTTTCGCTTGCAGTTCACTTATTTATTTATTTCGAGAAATTAAATCGTTTTGCTTTCTGGCAGGATTTATTTGCACCACTATGCAGTGAAACAATTAATTCATTAATTTTACGATGCAATCAATAAAATGATGCAGAGAGTAACGACGGAGAAGGCGATGCGACAGGAAGTGAACGCACCAATCAGCTGCAGCCGCAGCCGCAGGCAGATTATTAGGCCCTGGTGAAAGCTCAGACAGGTTTGGCTTGACCTCGTGTCACCGTGTCGCCGTGCTGCTGAAACATCTTGACACCGAAAAGGGTCGGTGTGGGACTGTTGGCTTCTTCTTCTTCTTCTTCTTCTTCTTCTTCTTCTTCTTCTTCTTCTTCTTCTTCTTCTTCTTCTTCGTTTTTTTTCTTCCGAGGGTTCATCCAGCACCTGCATGTGTTATGTCAAGAGCTCCGCCACTCGCCTTCAGCCAACGAAGTGGAGACTGTTCGTCTGTGCCCGGCGGTGGGTGGCTGCTTTCTAACGTTCGCCATGTTTCAAATCGGAGGGGGGCGGGGGGGGGGGACGGAGTAAAGACTCACAGGCTCACAGTGGAGAGCTACCAGCAAAGTCATGCCAAAGACTTTAATAAGAAATCAGGTGGCGCACCCAGGAGTTTGCCGGAGAAGAAAGCCTTCCTCGGAGGAGAGCGACGACTCAGAGCCAATAATAATAACAGTGTCGCGGGGAAAAAAAAAAAAAAAAAAAAATAGAAGAAGAAAAATCTCCACTTTCCGACTCCCTTCTTCTCCCCTCTTCCCTCTTCCTCGCGCTGGGAGGGAGCGCGATGGCGCGGCTGGTAACAGGCTTCAGATGAAAGCCAATTTGGTTTTCTTTGTGTAACTGAGAGCTTCGGTTGGACCACAGGTCCCCGCGGAACAAAGGCGGGAGCGGAGGGGTTGCTGGAGAGGTGGGTGGGTGGGGGAGAGACGGAGAGACGGAGAGAGAGAGAGAGAGAGAGGCAGGGTGGGAGCGAAATGTGAAAGACGAGCGAGAGAGAGAAAGGAGAAGAAGGGGAGAGAAAAAAAAAAAAAAGCCGGGCGTCCTGGCCCACCTGGGCAAACAATAGCAGCGAAGATGAGAGCCTGCCTGGCTCAAGGGCCCCCAACCCCCCACCGCCCCCCACACACCCGCCCGCCGCCCAGTCCCTGAAGTACACAGCTGCTGGTCAGGGGCGCGCCCATCACAAACGGCCCCCGGACCGGTTCAGGTGAGCTCTCTCCCAGGCGAGCCCGCCGTCTCGGTCGCCATGGCGACGGCCGCAACACGGAGAGAAGAGAAGAAGAGAAGAAGAGAAGAAGAGAAGCCTTTGTTTTTCAATTTTCACGTGAAGTGATGTGAGCCCCGGCCGGCGTCCCCCCCCCCCCACGTTCGCCTCGACGAGAGAGAGAGAGAAATGAATTAATATACGGAGTGTGAAAAATAAAATTGAATTTAAAAAAAAGGGGCTGAAAAGATTTCGGGAACGCTCTTAGCGAGCGTTAGAGGAGCTTTTTTTTCTTTGCCACCTGGGAACTCCGGGCGTCTCTGCCGCCGCCGCCGCCGCACCTGAAGTTTGGATCGTGCGCCGCCAGCAGCTCGAGGAGGATTCAAGGTTGCATGTTAATGACTTGCGTGTTACGTCCGTCCTGAGTGGAGAAAGGCCTCATTTCCTTAACGTGATTTTTTTCCCCCCTTTCTTTCTTCTCCTCCTTCTTTCTAAAAAGGTGTTCCAGCCTTGGAGTGGGAATTTAAAAAAAAAAAAACCTCCAGCTCACAGATTCAGCCTCAAGGGTAGTCGCTCCTCTTTCTCGCGGCTTTCTCTGTGCGCTCGGACGAAACTTCACATTGGGAGGACCAGGCGCGGCGACTGCCGACTGATCAAAGCCTGACTGGAGAGCTCGCACAAAAACCACCCTGAAACTTCACACAGCGGCGTCGCATCGCCTCTCGACGAGAGGCAACGAGGAGCTGCGTGTAAACCAGTGTTGGCGAGTAATCCATGACTAAGTAATCCACTAGTGTAATTAAACTACTTTTAAACTAATGTAACGGGATTACTCTGGCAAAAATGGTAACTGTATCCCAATTACTTTATCAAGTAATGAAGTAATTCCATTACTTTTCTGAAATATTTTGCGAGCTAAAAATGTCCTATTATCCACGAAATGTCTGAAATTTAGAAAAACAAACGAAAACAATGACGTCGCAGATGGACGAGGTGGTTCGATCCCCAGACCGCGGGAGTCTGTCTGCGTTCCTCCTTTGTTGTCTGCGTGTGCGCATCTGTCCAGGTAATCTGCTGCCCTCCCACACCGCAGTCACATTCGGCCTCAAACCCTGAAGACCGCTTTTTAAGGGTCTCAGTCTCCGTCTCGTCTCAGTCTGGGATTGGACGGACTCTGGATTTTGGATCAAGCAAGACCGGTTGAGACTCGGCCGTCACTGCAATGACAGACAACGAAAGAAAAGAAAACTTTTATTTCACCTCCTCATCCCCGGTGCCATGAAGAACTCTGAGCTCTTTCACAACCACCATGAGGGAGATGAGGGTATTTTTACCGTTGAGCTCAGACAGGAAAGGTTTTCACGCAATTTGATCGTGCTTGGCGCCAAACAATTCCTCTTTTATTTTTACATTTTATGAGGCAAAGTTTTTTTTGTTTTTTTTTTGAAAATGGTTCAAAATAGCTGGCAAAGCAGCAAAGGCTGAAAAGAAATGTTGCTGCTCCATTTATGTAGAAGCGGACTTGACTTAAAAGATACTGGTCATCTGTTCTGTTTTGTTATGATTTGGTCTCGAACCCCCAGCGTCTTGGTTTTGTCTCAATCTCTTGCTAATCGTCTTGGTCTCGGTTGGTGCGGTCTTGACTGCAACCGCAACCCCCGAACCTTACGGAAGGTTTAGGATGGAAGTTCCACTGGTGTGACGTGGATGTTTGGCCCTGCAACAAAATGGGCCGTGACCCTGATCGCAAGTTCAGTAAACGGTTGGATAGACATAGAAGCAATGCCGCAGCTGCTGCTGCTTCAACTGCTGCTGCTGCTGCTGCTGCTGCTGCTGCGGCAGAGGGAAGTGGCGGGCGGAGACGAGCAGAAGCGGCGTGCACCACTTTGAGCTCCCGCTGCGTGGAAAACCTCCTCTTCACCTTCAGTCGACGGCGGCAACAAACAACAGCCGCGTGTTTGTTTAACATGAAACCATCTGCTTGGTGATGCATGGACTCTCGCCTGCAGCCGCGTCAACGCCGCCTCCCGTTTGAAGGGGTCGACATTCCACGCACAAACACTGCGAGGTGTTGCTTGGTTTTATTCATTCATTTATTTGTTTATTTATTTATTTATTTATTTATTTATTTATTTATTTCCAGGAGGTGCCCTATTGTGTGTGATTCGCGACAACATTCGTGTTTGTACGAGTGAAGGATCGGGATTCGGAGCTGCCGGCGGTTTCCGGAGGTAAACTTCACAAGAATAGAAGAGAACAGAAGCCTCTGTCAAACCCACATTGGGGGAAAGTCGCACACGATAATTGATCGGAGGATGCGGGCATCGACGCCGCTGCCTCTCGCGTGCCGTCGGGGGGGGGACCTCGGCCTCGTCACAGGAAGCTGCGTCTCCGCAGCCACTGCGGCCGCTGCGGCCACTGCGGCCGCTGCAACCGGGCCGAACTCCGGCAGACACTCCGACGCTCCCGGCGCGTAAAACACCGGGTCTTTGTCTTCAAAGCACGGCTGTGCCCAGCGAGCAGGAGGGAGGGAAGGAGAAGCTCATTAGATTTACGTCGCTCCTTTTTTTCTTTTTTTTCTTTTTTTTTGGTTTGTTTGTTGTTGTTTTGGGGTGTGTGTGAAATTAAGCCGTAAACCACAGCTGCTTTTTGCTTCTCCTTTTTTTCAAATTTATGACACGTCTGCGGCAATGATTAAACGCCGCGTTTTAGCCGGCGAGTCGCCTTAAAGGCAGCCGTGAACGTCGCCCCTGTCCCTATAGCGCTAACCCTTTTAATATTTAATCAGCAGCCGATGCAGAAGTAATTATTTTCCCAAACAAATTAAGCCTCGGGGCCGAGAAAAAAAAAAAACGAAAAAAAAAGCGGGCGCAATCTGATACACCCCGCCGATACATTTTCTGTCACAAGGCGCTATTAGTCATTTTAAATTATTCATCAGGCTCGGGTGAAACAGGATTTGTGTCAGAACCCATTTTTCGACGCCAGCGTCGGGTCCTGGAGCAGGATTTTGAGCATTTTTTTTTAACTCGACAAAATAAATTTGAAAAAATAAAAATAAAAATAAAAGAAGCCTCTGCAGCTCAACGAGAGCACAAGAGCAGCCGTGACTACAGTGAGAGAGGAAGCGCATCTCAGGAAACATCTTTGCATATGTCAATAATTTTGTTCTGTCAGATCTAAAAAAAAAATAAAATAAAATAAAAAAAACTAAACTAAACTAAATCTTACGACTTTTCTCGAAGGAAATAAAGTCGGGCATCTTTTTCGTCTCTTAATTTAACCCTTGTGATGATGTTCCTGCACTGACGGCCATGAATACTGAGCGCAACGGTAATAATTGCGAAGCCAAAGTCACGCCGCCGTCTGCTTTTACGGCTTTTTATGAGCGGCGATGAAAATAGCCGGCACGGGCAGGAACACAGCCTCGTTCCACTCAGCCATCTGCAAGGAGGGTGTGTGTGTGTGTGTGTGTGTGTGTGTGTGTGTGTGTGTGCGCGCAGAGAGGGGTGTGGGGGGTTGGGGGGTTGGGGGGGGTGGAGAAAATGCGACGTTTTTTTATGGAGCGACAACTGTCGCCGTGAATGCGTTTAACTGGGACGCTGAGCGTCTTCCATTCAACACAATGAGCGAGTTTACAAAAAAATAAAAAGGAGGGGGCGGGGGGTGCGTAAAAAAACAAACAAAAAACGAGCGGATGCACGCGTTTGAACGGAGTGAAGTCAACTTCCAGGGACGGCGGAGATGAAGAGGAGGAGACGGACGAGAGACGCGCGGCTGCCGTGATCGCTCGACTGCTTTTTGTGTTTTTTCCCTCCCTTTTCATTCTGCTAGCTTATTTATTTTTCTTTTTTTTTTTTACACGGGGCCCCCAGCTGGCCGACGGAGGCGCTGTGCCCACTTGGCTGCCGCAAATTAGCCAAAGTATTTACCCTCGTATGCGCACATTAGCAAAATTCCTTCGATTGAGAAAACAAACGCATCTGTTTCGTGCCGTTCGAGAACTTCATGGGAAGCCTGCATGGCCCTCTGCACACCAGGCATTCTCTACAGTCACAGTGGCACACACACACACACACACACACACACACATACACACACACACACACACACACACACACACACAGATAAACACACACAGAAACACGCACAGAGTCAGCGTGCAGCCAATTGCTGGTCCACGCTGCTAGGCCCGGTCAATCCCCGCCAATCCTCCACCCCCCCACCCCCCAGCTGGACGGCTACAGTTTGGAGCCCCTCCTCTCCTCCTCCTGCCCTCTGTCCTGTTGTTGTTCAAACTCTCTGTTTACCTCCATCAGCGCAACTCTTGGACCAGTTTCCAGTTTACACAGCAACAATGGCTTTCGGGGGTGAAACGCAAATGTTTGTGTTGCGTTTTGCCCACCCGTCCACACAGGAACAGGATTTTGGATGACCCCCCGCCAAAATAATACGTTTTTTTTTTTTGTTTTGTTTTTTTTTCAAATTTCAGGAATTTTTCAAATTTTCAACACAGCCTCCTGACTGGTAGGTTTCTCAAAAGCAGGCTAACAGGTAGGCAGATGTTGTACGATTCCTGCAATCAGCTGCAGACAAAGACTTTTAATTCTCAGTTGTGTTTGGTCCATCATGAAACACGTCCATTCGGGCCTGCAATTACCAAGACTGAGCAACGTCTGGCCACTAAAATCAACCCAACGCCCCTCAATGCATTGTGGCACGATGTCAGCTCCCATTCCGTCAGCCCACGTCACCAACTACTGGCCCGGGATGCTTACTGCAGGATAAACCCCCCCAATCTTATCCACTCCATTGTTGTGCGAACAGAAGAAAATGAAATTGTGTTTTTTTTTTTCAGGCCTGAATTTCAACAAGACCCCCCCCCCCCCCCCCCCTCACTCACACACACTCACACACACACACACACACACACATACACACACACAAACCTTTGACCGGCTGAAACTGGGACATTTGGATTCAAAATCTCTGTTGTTGTTTCCTCTGCGCACTTTCGTTGCCCTGCGCCGCATGATTTACATGGCCGGTGTTTTAGATTTTAAATATTCATGCCCGCGGATGGCAGCAGCGAAGTGAAGTGAAGGTGGGGAGGGAAGGGAAGGACAAAAAAAGAAGAAAGTGGGGGGGGGGGTGGGGGTGATGAGGACGATGATGATGGGACGAGCCGCTGCAGCCCTCCGTCCTGCCGCTCCCTGCGGAGGGATGCGGGCCGCTCGGTAATGGAGGAAGACAGGGGGGGGGGGAGAGACCAGCAGGGCCCCTCATGATTTATTTAGACCCGTGGGGGTGGGGGACCGGGGGGGTGGGGAGGGGCACCGGTGCCAGTCAGTACGCCGCCACCCCGGTGCTCAGACCCCAGAGAGGAAGGACCCGGTCTGCGGCGAGATGGGGACGTTTACATCGTCCTGCCGCTGAGAGGAAGTCCACCTGTCCGGCAAATGAGCGCCAGACTCACGTGAGCAGAGCACTGCATTGTTCCCCGGCTGTAACCCGACGCTCGTGACGACCCGCGGCATGCGTTCTTTACGATTCCCCCCACCAGGCCCATCGCCAGAGCCGCTGCTGCAGAGCCAGCCAACACCTGGAAGGCCGAACAAGTCCCTGCTTGCGCCGGCCGCCCTGAAAGCTAATGAGCTAACGCGCGTTAATTATCTATAAAAGTGCAATTTGCAGATGTCTTCGTTGAACGGCGTGAAGCGCACGAGGCGTAATTCTCAGAAAATCCTGCGGGAACGTCTACGTTTTCACGGTGAAGTGAACTGGTCACGTGCAAATGCGGGAAAAAAAAAGCGTTTCCATGACACTTTTGCCATATACTTCTATACTGATAGGTCTGAAAACCCATCTCATGAGAGCGTCAACACCTTTTAGCGATATTTGAGAGGTTTTTATCAGAGTTTAAGTGTTTCCATTACCGTTTTTTTCATTGCGATATTTAGGTTTTTGCGCAATTCAAGGGGTGACGGAAAGGCCGCTTCTAGGTGGGTATAAAAAAAACAAAAAAACGCAAAGAATAAAAATTAAACGTTTCACGCAAACCGATGGACGAGGAGGAGGAGCCGGACGGCCCGGGCGAACCGGAGTGGGCGTCTCGCTGCGTTTTTTATCAAGGCGGCTTAATTTCCGTCGGCTTAGCATCGAGGGAAACGTATGGAAATTGAACGGCGGGAGGGAGAACAAAGAGCGCGAGGCGAGGATGAGACGGGGGGGATGCGGCGGAACTCGGAAAGCCGTCTTATCGCCGGAGCTCTCTCGCTCTCTCTCTCTCGCTCTTTCTCTCTCTCTCTCTCTGGTAGCATGACGCTGTGCAAACACAAACACAAACGAGCATATCCGGGCAGCCCGTCGATAGTTTCGCTGAAATACGTCCCCCTCTCACTGTTTGCCGGAGTGACAGCGAGGGGCCGACGGAAGTGGTGGCTAATTGGCTTAGCAGATAGCCGTCTCCGCGGAGGAGACGCGCGGACGGACGACATATTGGAGATGGGGGATGGGGGGGTTATTAAGATTCCGTCATGCGAGTCGAGGCGCTGCGATGGGCCGTAAAAAGCAAACAAGTGAATCGCAGCATTTTTTTTTTTAAGGCGGCTCCTCTTTCCATCGGCGCGTCGCCTGTAATAACCGACGGCTCCTGCAGCTCCTTCAGCAGCAGCAGCAGCAGGACGGGAGCTGAGCGGCCGTGAGGCAAATTGAAGAGCGAGTCGAACCAGGAAGTCACCTAAAGAGCAGCAACTTGCACCGCATGCACGCAGCAGCAGCAGGAGCAGGAGCAGGAGCAGGAGCAGGAGCAGGAGCAGGAGCAGGAGCAGGAGCAGGAGCAGGAGCAGGAGCCGTCCGAACGCAATACAATTTAATTTGCATTATTAATGACGATAATCTGTCTGTGCTGGAGGGAATGTAAGAAGCACAGTTCCAGGAGTCGGGTGATTGCAAAACAGCAACCTCTACCCCGTCCCCCCGTGCCCCCCCCCCGACCTCGCTCTCTTCAACCATCAAGCTGCTCAATCTGCACAAAAACAACACCTGCACCGCGGTTCTTCTCTTTCCATTTCTCTTTCTTTCTTTCTTTTGCCCAGTTTATCTCTTTTACCCAATCCTGCCGTTCACCGAGCTCTCTTTCACGTTTTGCAACACACACACACACACACACACACACACACACACACACACGCGCGCGCGCACACGTACGCACGCTTCACAGAGCAGTAACTAATAGCAACCTCGTTCATTAAAGCGCCCCCTTGATGTTTTGGCACGGAGGCAGGCTAAATGTGCTGGAACGCTCACCCCCGTCGGTGCGGTTGCGCAACGCTAACAACAAGATAGCGAGGCAGATAGACAGGTGGGGCCGGAGCTCGTCTTTCACCGGGGGTTGGTGTTGAGGCGGGGGGGGGGTGTCTGGAGCTGCCTCACAGCGGCAGCCCTCGACGGAGACAGATACATATTTCATCAGTTATTAAAGCTAACGCCAGACGCCGGGGGCCCCCGTCAGGAGATCCTGTCTGTAGCGCCGGCTGCCACTCTCCGCGGCCAAATGTCCCGCCTCTAAAAGCGGAAGGAGAAAATGCCGCGCAGCCACCGCGCAAGCTTCTGGGTGAAGGTTTCCATCTGCTGCCAGAGGACTTTGGCCTTCACGCTATAAGAGCGTCTCGGCCGCTTCACAGCCGCGGTGACGTCAACGAGCCCCTCCCCCGTCCCCCTGGGGGGCGGGGTGGGGCGCCGCCCGCTGCACGTCGAAGACGCGGAGTCGGCAACGCGTGCGTTTCCGAGTAACGTCTTCGCGCTGGCAGGTGGCGCCGAGCGCGGCGCAGGACGCCGTCGCAGCTCCAGACCACTGCGCTGTTAATATTGATACGTCTAATTATTGAAGGGGAAATTGCTCCGTCCTCTTGTCTAACGGTGATTGAGCGAGGCCACTCGACTCTGCACGTACACCAGCTGCAAAGTGATCCGCAACACCATAAGTGATCGCGAGCGATCCTGAGGAGGAACCCGAATGCAGTCAAGTCACTCTTTCTTTTCTATTTTAGCTCTTTGCACTCTCGGAAAGTAGAAAATAGTCGAGGAGCCTCGACACGGACCATTAAAACCAAATTCCTAATCTCCATTGCGAGTTGGCACTTTATGAGCGTTGCAGGAACGGCCCTCGTAAAAAACGAGTGCCAAGACCCTCTGACAAGCATCTCTGTCGGTGCATAGGAACATGATTTTTCCCACAATTAGACAAATTAGGCTTTGGTTGTTTATTGGCTCGCCCGTCACAAGGAGAAGAACCGACAACAGGGCGAAGTACCGGGAACTGAAGTGCTTCAAGAAAATGAATGTGTACTTGGAACAATCTAAAAAAACAAAAAAAATCCCTCCCTCTAAATTCCACATATGTAATGGCCTTTACGCGATGAGATAAATAGGGCAAACATGCTCAACCGGGACAAGACAATAATCCCCTTATTTTGCACAGGGTAAGCTTGACCGGCCAGATTATCTGTTACATCATTAGCAAACCGCTAGGAGGAGGAAGGTTGGGGTTGGGGAGGGGAGGGTTTGAACATATTTGAATAACAAAGGAGAAAACTGCATTAAAGCACAAGGCAACCCGCCGCCCGCGCCTCCGCCCCCCCCCCCCCGAGTGTCGAGGTGCCGGAGAGACGGACCTGTGACAAGGACAGATGAGCTCAGCAACACGAGTCTGGATCGTCGGCGTGGCCGAGCCAACAGAGCGGAGACGCCTCAAGCGCGTTCCTGCGAGTAGCGCGTTGCTCCTTTTACCTTGACGACCCGTCTTTTATTTGCATGAGTCAACCTTGTGGAAAATCCATAAGTAATTTGCGAGCCGCGCACGGCCTCACGGCTGTCCGCGACACTTCCGCGGGCTATGAAACCGCCCCCCCCCCCCCACCCCCGTCCGTGAGAGCAGGAGCGGAAAGTGTGTCGGCTTTTCTTTTTCTTTTTTTTGCAGCTACAAGCGCAGCTCGTTCGCCGTCATTTCCACGAAAGCGTTGGAGAAAGAGGGAGACGGAAACTCGCAGCCAGCTCTCAAGAGTCTCTGCGGTTTTATTCAATTTCACCTCTCCTTGCCAAAACATGTACGCAGGATCATAAAAAAATAAATAAAAAAACAACGGGCCGCTAATGCTAATGCTAAAGACGACGACGCTGCAGGTCCTAGCTAGAACGTCCCGCCTGCAAGTGCAAATATTTACCCCCTCGGCCAATAAAAGGGCGTCGTCGGCATAAAAGAAACAGAAAACGTCTAAGACGCCCGCGTTGCCCGCGTCCTCCCCTGAGGTCTGTCTTTGAAACCAACACCAGTTTCATCTCAGCGGCGTCCCGCTCTTCAAGCTAGCACAAAACGCCTCCATCCATCCAATCCAAAGTCTTCTGCCTCGGCTTCTTCTGCGCTCAGTGCGACTGCGGACTATCACGCGGCACGGTTGGACCCTGGACAAGTTGCCGCTTTATTGCGGGGGCCCGAATACGGAAAAAATTTCAAGTTGCCAGTGAACCTGACGCGCACGCACACTGGGACTGGGAACCGGGAAGTGCCTGGAGAGGTCCCATGTAGGTCGTAAGCCTGTACCGCCCTGATGGTACACAGCTTAACACACAAATAACTGCACTGTGACAAATGCACCAACATACACTTGTTTGTGTTTCTCACACACACACACACACACACACACACACACACACACACACACACAGCAGCGCAGGGTCACTGGTCTGGAGTTCTCCCGCAGCTAGCGGGTAATTTTCCAGTCAACATCAACCTCCCTCCGCCCCTTCCTACGCTGCCCGGGAGGAAATGAAGGGATGATCCCCTCGCTCTCCACCACTTGTCACTCCCAGAAAGGAACAAACAGGAACATTTTTTCCAGCCCAAGTAGTTGACCTGCAGCCCGGTTGCAGCAGCGACAGGCTATTAGCGGTCTTTATCTGCGGATGGAGGAGCTACTAAAACGGCCGCTCGCTACACCCTGTCCATGGGCTCGGGCCAATCCCCCCCCGGGGACGTGCGCAACACTCGGCGGGTGACGCAGGTTGCAAAACACGCGGGTCCTGATGAAGCCGCGCGGATGCGTTTCACCGCCCTGTCGTTTTAAGAGGAAACTGTGCTCCTCGGCGTTACATATTTTAAATGCCGGGAGCAAAGCCGTTAAGATCGGCGGGGCCACAAACCTTCTTTTCAAAGCTGGCCGCGCGCGCGCTCGCTCTCGCAGGGCCAACCACCTGGCGTGTGTTTGTCTGAGCGAACGTTTGTGGGCCATGCGTGACACCACACACACACATACACACACACACACACACACACACCTGTTCCTCCCACAGCGCCATGAAAAATGCCACGAGTCTCAAACAAACCATCTCTCTCTCTCGCTCCGTCTCCGTGCACACACATGTTGAAAATTCCTCGCGCAGCTTTTTTTTTTTTTACCCCCGGTGCTGCCGCCTCTGCAGCGAGAGAAACGCGCTGTTTTGCAACGGCTGAGAAGTAAAAGCAAAAAAAAGAATTAAAAAAAAGTGAAGACTGTTGAAGAGGTGGTGGGAGAGGAAGTCGAGGCCTTCCCGGAGACTCATCTGGTTCTAATGCAGGGCCCTGGCGGTGTGGATTACAGGCACATATTACAGGGGAACTCAGGCTAACCCCCCTCATCTCCACCCCGGGGCGAAATGGGAGCCAACGGACACTGATGGGAGCGCGAGGGTCCCGAGTAAGCGAGCAGGGGAGGCGAACTGAGAACCCGCAGGCAGCCTGCCACCAAACGTGACAGGCGCCCCCGTCGCCTAGCGTGAGTGAGACCCGTGGCCAAGCCCTTGCGAAAAGGACGGGGACGAAAGCACTTTCGCCTCTCCTCTTTCTTTTGAAATTCGGCTCTGACGCTGACTGCAGGAGAGTTCACCGACTCGATAGCGAGGATCATCAAAGCAACTCGATTTCGGGCAAAACTCGTCTGCGGTAAGCGCACACAGAGAGCCGCGGCGGAAATCAGAGCGAAGAGCAGACGTAACCCGAGCCAACGCGGCCGCTCTGCCAAACACTTTGCTCGACGAGGATGAGAAAATAGTTCCTTTTAAAAGTGGAGATGAATCGAAAACCCATCGACCGTGCAAACCCAAAACAAAGATCTCGCGTTGGGGGAAACGTGTCAATCAGGGATTCTTTATAGTTTCCGTCTCGCAACAAACCCAGCAGTAGCAGAAGCAGTAGCAGCGGCTCTTACCTGTAGTATCTGGACTGTAGGTAAGTGGAGCAGACGGCCTTGGACACGTGGCTGGCCGAGCCGAAGTCGATGACCTTGACCCGGTAGGGCTGCCGGGACGGGTCCACCAGCATGATGTTCTCGGGCTTCAGGTCGGCGTGGATCAGCCCCAGGCTCTTGAGCTTCATCAGCGCGGCGGCCACCTGCTGCAGCACGGGCCGGATGTACTTGAGCGGCAGCGGGCTGAACTTGTTCTGCTTGAGGAAGTCGTACAGGTTCTGCTCCAGCATCTCGAACACCAGGCACGTGTGGTTCTTGTGCTGGAAGCACTCGTAGGCGCGGACAAAGTTGTAGTCGTCGGCGCTCTCCGTGCTCAGCCGCGCCAGGATGCTCACCTCGATCTGGCCCTGCCGGGCGTACGACGGGTGGTTCTTCAGGATCTTGATGGCCACGATCTCACTGGTGCCCCTCTTCCAGCACTTGACCACCTGGCCGAAGGTGCCCCGGCCCAGGAACTCCAGCACCTCGTAGGTGTTGGTCATGGAGCAGAGCACCTCGTGCTGTACCAGCTGGTAGTCGCCCTCGCTGTTGGCGCCGCTGTTCTTGGACGTGGCGGTGGTGGAGGTGGTGGTGGTGGCCGCCGTGGTGGCACCCGCCCCCGCCCCGCCGCCGACCGCCCCGCCGGCCGCGCCCCCGTTCTGGATCATGTGCGGGCCGTGCTCCTCGATGATCTGCACGCTGCTGTTGTTGTTGTCCAGCTCCTCGCTCTTGCGCTTAAGCCCGCATCGCTGGTACGTGTCCAGTAGGCTGACCGTGCTGCGTCGCGTCAGGTTGTGGACGCCCAGAACTCCGAGTCCTCCTCCTCCGCCGCTGCCGTTGCTGCTGCTGCCGCCTCCGCCTCCGCCTACGCCGCCCAGCAGAGACCCCACGGTCCCCGAAGTGCTGCTGGCTGAGGCCACCACGATGTGGCCGGCGCTGGCCGGGAAGATGAGCGCCTGCTCGTAGGGCACCTGCAGGGAGCTGTTGATGGTGAGTGGGGGGGCGCCGCCGCCACCTCCGCCGCCGGCCGACAAGTTCTTGCCGCTGTGGTGGTGGTGGTGGTGGTGGTGATGATGGCTGCTGTAGACTTTGCTGTGCGCCGTGCCGTATCCTGTCATATCCCAGTTGCAACTCTGCTCCACCTTCAGCTTCTTCACGCTAAAGAAGGCACTTGACTGGAGAGTGTGAGGGGAGAACACTTGCACTTGCGAGGCCATACCTGCAGAGAGAGAGAGAGGTGGTGGGGGAGGTGGGTGGGGGGGGGGGTGGGGGTGGGGGGGGGTGCGGGTTGAAAACGAGATGTTAGAAAATTGAGAGCGTCTGAAACACGAGCGACACGCTTTAAATAAGGACAGCTCGGGGGGGTCAGAGCGGGTCGCTTCCACCAGCGTTCGCTGATGCGTCAGCGTCGTGAAAAACCCCCTCAAGACGGCGTCGCGTCGCGAGCCGCCGGCTCACATTCTGACCGGGCATATCTGGCTTCGACATTAATGGCCGGCGGTGGACGGCGGCAGATACAATGTGAAACGGCCTGTGACTAAAGTTCTGAGGAAGTGAGAGTGGGGCTATTTCTTTCTTTTTCTTTTTTTTTTTAAAAAGCGCTGATATTCATTTTCATGCACGCAAAAGACGAGTGAAGAATATCTGGCAGAAAAGATAAGAAGGCCTCGATATGCAGAGCGGAGGAGAGGAAATGGCATTTTCCAACTCTGTCCATCTGCGGGACCGCTGCGGACGAAAGAGTCCACACAAGTGTTTCTCAACTGGTGGGTCGCGACCCTAATGTGGGTCGCGGAGCTGTTTTGATTGGGTCGCAGCTTTGTCGGCAGTTTCCCTTATTTTGAAAGAAATATATTTCTATAGAAAATGTTGGGCATTTATTTTGCAGGACACACAATTCAACAACTAATTGGAGTGCTGTGGAATGAATTTGGGATGCAACTTCATGATAAGGAAAAAAAAATGTGGTTCCTGAGACTCCACCAGTTGGGAACCACTGGTCTACACAACACAAAAACCTGTAAACAACAACAAAAAAAAATAACACAAAGAAAAAAGGAATGATAGCAATTTCCTTCCTTCGCTAGGCGACCCTGACCGGCTAGCTGGCCGCGCATGACGCAGCTCTCAGGGAGAGGCGTTCGGGGGGGAGAAGGCCGGCCCGAGCCCGAAGTGGCTGTGAGAGCGGTGGCGGCGGCGGCGAGGGTGGGGGGGGGGGCAATGAACTCTCTCTCAACTACAGATCCCGGCGACGGCACAACAAAAGCAAAAAAAAAAAAAAAAAAAAAACTGCAGTGCGCGCACACACAGTGCGCTGAACTCCTGGGAACGAGCTGCCTCAGAATAAGCAAAAGCCTCTCCAAGCAAACAAACGCCCAAAAATAGTCCCCCTTTTCTTTATCTCTCCCTCTCTACTCTGCAAAACAGGCTTGTCAGTAACGCCAAAATGATTATTACAGACACACACGCACGCACGCACGCACACAGACAGATTATAGGAAAGCAAGTCACGCTACATTAGAATAAGGTCCAGCCGAAATAAAAAAAAAACTGAAATGGAGGTTTTTCCCGCCAAAAAAACAAAAAAAACAAACTAAGAGCTTCCACCTGGCCGCCGCCTCTGATCAAGCGGGACGCTGACGGTCGGAGCTCCAACACAAACACAATCAATCCGCGCAAACACGGCTTCGCAGTTTGTTTGCTGGTTAAGAGCAGCGGGAGTGGGGGAGGGAAGAAAAAAAAAAAAAAAAAAAAAAAAAAAAAAACCCGCTGCTTTTTTTGTGTGTTTCAACAGGCGTCTTCAAAGGTGGGAAGTGTTGCTCGGCTCAGACGTAATTAGAGGCCCGTCGCCCCCCGCAGGACGGGAGGAGCGGGCGGACCTGGAGCAGGGAGGAGGGCGGCGCGCTTTGTCATTATTAGCCCTCTGAGCAGTGATGATGATTAATTTAGTAGGAAGTTGGCAGCCCTCCACTCTACTTTGCGTCATTTGTCTTTTTTAACTCCTCTAACCTCTTCTCTCCTTCCTCCTTCCTCCTCCTCCTCTTTAGGATTTTTTTAATGTCTTTTTTCGCCCGCCCGCCCCCCCCCCGCCCCCCCAGATACTCCCCGACCTCGGCTGGGCTCGCCAGCTATCTGCGTGGTCATCTGGTCTTAGCCCTAATGCTGCCGGATTGGAGCTGTGCCGCACATTAGAGGGCTCACTGTTAAGCTCCGGCGAGGCTTTAAGCGCTTCGCTAGCAGACGCAGACCGTTTCCCTCCGCGGCGCCTGCGACGTCGGCCATGAAATACGTTGCGCATTCGTGGGCACGTACGCGCCCAAACGCGCACATGTATGGAAAATTCGCCGTCCGCGAACCGAATGTTTGCGCTGCGGCTTCGGCCGGCCAGGTAATGAAGATCGTCCGCTACGCTATTCGGGGCAAGACTCTGTGCTAATCACATAAGCCCCGAAGGCCAGATGTCACTCCTTGGATTACCAATTCCTGTGCCTGGACTTTACGCTAAAAATAATTTGAATGATGGGGTTGCGTCACAGGGTGGCGTCAACGCCGCCGCTGGGCGCCCTGATGGATGAGAGTCGCACAGGAAGGGAGGACGGACGGACGGGACGGGACGGGCTAGCCTGTGCCCCTTATAGAAAATACCAGCGTCTGAGAGGGTCTCGCAAAGTCCAGTCGCGCCACAAAAGAGAGTGTCAAAATTTGCGCCGCGACGGAAAGGTTCGTCGCTTGATAGCGACGTGTTGAAAACGGCCTCAATGACGAAGAAATGTGATTTCAGAGCGTTTTATCTGGGAAAACACTCTCCAGGAGGACCAAGGCCAACATAAAGACCCCCGTGCTGGACGCAGGACGGAGTGGGCCAGGAGTGAGAGGTCACGCGGCTGGAATGTTATCTCACGCCGGCGTACACAATCCACAATGTGACCGTTTAGACGCTCGCCATGAATCCCTCGCCGGCCAGACTGAAGTTCAAACATATTTATACTCCTATTATCTGAAGCGGGGGGGGGAGAAAAAAAAAAAGACCACCCCCACCGGCCGAGACAAACACACGCGGTGAGAGAACCTTTCCTTGCAAATGTCATATTGAAGTTTATTTGAATTTCTCAACTCGGCGCCAGGAGAGCGACTCCGAAAGGTCCGCTGTATTGTTGTGCGCTCCACAATGCTGGAGCGCCTTCAATGAGCCGCGGCCGCTCCGTTTAGCAAGACCGCCGGAACGCCGCGCGTGGATGTGGCGGAATCAGGAAGGACGGCACTTTTCTTCTTCTTCTTCTTCTTCTTCTTCTTCTTCTTCTTCTTCTTCTTCTTCTTCTTCTCCTCCTGTCTCTCTCTCTCTCTATGTGTTTGGGAGCGCCGCGTTAAAAAAAGGCAGCGCTCGGTATTTCCAGCGAGAGATTACTGCTCCGTCAGGGCCCCGTTAATCTTCTTTTTGGGAGGATCAGGGCCGTTTCTGCGAGGCCATGTGAGGCCGGGGAGGAGGCGCGAGGGGAGCGGAGCGTGGCCGCGAGTGGCCCTCGCATGTGACCCGCTTCTATCCGCTCGCCCTTTACTGAAGCCGTCGCTCGCTCTCCGCTGACAGAGGCTATTGGACGAGGATGCGTTTGGACGCCGGCGGACCTGCCGAGCGGTCCCCCCCCCTCTTGTGATTGGTTCCTCGCTCAGCGGGCACGTAAGAGGAGTCATGGTAATGGCGCAACTAGCATTTGTTCAGATCCGTCTGCTTGATCTATGGAAGTGGTTCTCAACTCAGTCTCAGGACCCACATTTTTTCTCCCTTATGAAGTCTCAACCCAAATTCATTCCACAAAAATAAAACACTAGCCCACTTTCTATCATGTCTAGTAGATAAATGATTGAAAATGATTGAATTGAATTGGGTGTCATGCAACGCAAACTGCCAACACGGTCCTGGAAACTCACTGGCAGCTCATGTCAGAAGCTGTCACAACTACACCACCTTTAAAAAAAGACCCTTGAGCAGTGGTTAATAACAAATGGGACCTGCTCTCATGAGTAATCTTCTTATCTTTTGTGTGTGAATTGGAACTAATTCAGTTCGTAAGATCTTTGCATGTTTTATCTATTTGTGAAAGTGTATGTTTCTAAAAATCTGTTTTAGGACAACAGATTAAAATTAGCATTCATGCTAACTCCAGCATATTTAGATTGATGCTTTTGCTGACATGTCCATTGATGTGCATTGTCCTAATCAATATATATAAAAAAAAAAAGAAAAATGGAAACTGGAGCAAAGCTGCGACCCAGGCCCGCAAGCCACCAGTTGAGGAACGCTGATCTACCGGGTATATATATATCTGGACTACTTCCTGTCCCTGTCCTCTTACTGGACAACTTCCCCCTACCTCACCTCACCCCAACCCCAACGTGTGCAGTGTCTCGGTTGAAGCCAAAGCTGACAAGTGACGGAACTCCTGACTGTCTAGACGAAGCATTAACTCCGTTATCGTGCTGTTTGCATTTGGTTATTGGGGCCACTGGCCGCTGCACCTTTGACCCCCCGCCAAACCCTCCCGTCCTCAGCTGAGACAACCAGAGGGCGGGACCAAACCGGAGAGTCTCAGCCTGATATTGAGCCAGAGGGGTGGCTTGAATTCATCTGGTGGGCAACACCTGGCGGAGGGGACACCCGGCGGAGCTAAGCTGACAAACGAACAATCCAATTTCCCATTGAGCGTTTTCAGCAGCTACTGGCTGAATTTGCAGTTTGAGCGTTTTTTTTGTACACCGCCTCCACGTCACGCCTCCAAAAAGGCTTCGGGGGAAACACTTGTAGCGGGGGGCCGGCCGGCGTTGAGGGGTTAAATTAATGTGCGAGCGGCGCAACAGAGGAAGCACACGCTGTCCGCGCGGAGCAGCCAGGACCCGCGTGTTCCGGCGTGGTGGATGAGCTCAGCCTCTCGGCGGGTGAGCTGGAGCTCCGAAGCGCTGCACACGACGCCTGTCCCTCCTCCTCCTCCTCCTCCTCTCCCCGCCCTCCCCCCCTCCAAACCCATGACGACTATTGACTGCTAACCCGTCTGCGTTTTTAGCTCCCTCATCTCGGCTTATTTATAGAATAATGCATCAGACGAGCTCGCGGGGAGGAAGTGTCACGCAGGGCTGCCGCTCCATCAGCATTTGCAAACATCCCGACTGCAGATTTCTGACCGGCTCAGATGCCCCCCACAAACCACACAAATACACACACACACACACACACACACACACACACACACACGTGTATATACATACATATATATATATATATAGAGAGAGAGAGAGAGGGAGAGATATACATATAGATAGATATAGATATACATAAGGCATATATATATGCAGTTCATATATACATATGTATATCTATATATGCATATGTGTATACATATATATGTATATGTATATATATGTGTGTGGTTTATATGTATGTATATGTGTATGTATGTATGTATATATATATACACACATACATATATATATAAATATGTATACATATGTATATGTATGTATGTATACATATATATATATATATATATATACATATATGTATGTATGTATACGTATATGTGTATACATTTCTATGTTGTATATATACACTTGTACTTATGTATATATACACACATGCACACGTATATGTGTGTGTACACATATTCATCATCCCGTGAGGCTGTTATGAATGCTGTGTGTGTGTGTGTGTGTGTGTGTGTGCCTGTCAGCTTGAAAAAACAACAACAAACAAACAAACAAACAAACAAGAAAACCTTCCTGGAACTCTTAGCAGCCCAAGACACAGCATGTTGTGTTCGATGTGAGGTGGCACGTTCCGTCGGCGCCCGTTCGGGAGCACATGCGCGGGCGGGTACACGAGCGGGAACGGACACCCGGGGGCCGGCGGCACAGATGTCCTCGCGTTGGCAAAACATTTGCGCAAACTGATAGGAGGGACGAAAGGACGTCAGGATCCCGCCGGAGCCGCGGTCCGCCGCTCGCGGGATGAAATATTAACGTTGGCAATCTGAAAAGCAAAGCTGGAGCACCACCGGCGTGACCGCGGCGGAGATAAGGAGGGGCTCCGCTATTCACGTCGCGAGTGCGGCCATAAAAACAGCCGTTGTGTGAACGAAAACGGGGGGGAAAAAAAGAAGAAAAAAATGCCTTGTTTGCGCTGCAAGGTCAGCTTAACCAGGCACTGAACCCAGACACACAGGCGGAGGAGGAAGAGGAGAGACTGGGAGGAAGGCAGAGCGAGCTGGATGGACACACAGAGAGAAAAGAAAGAAAAGAAAAGAAGGAATTCAAAGATAAAGCCAACGTGCAACGTTGCTGGCAAACTTGTGTAGCAATGCGCGGTGGAAAACAGGAGAAAAAAAAACCAACCGATAGCACCTGTTAGCTCGGGCCACGCGGCTGCACTACCGCTATCGTCCACTGCGCAAACTGCTCCGAGCACACAAACACACACCCATGCACAGTTGCAAGGCCACGCAGGGACACGCACCTGATAAGCAGCCGTACCCCAGCGTGCACTCCCCCTTCCCGACCCCCCCCGCCCCCCTGCCCCTTATCATTAGCACACAGCAAGAAATGCCCCGCCGCCCAGCACTTCCCTTTATGTCATTAAGATCAACAGTGACAGCTGGACAAAATGTACTGTAACCAGATAAAACTGCGCGAGGAGGGAGGGAGGGAAGGGAAGGGAAGGGAAGGAGCGTGGGTGGAAGGTTTGTTGGATCAGCGACCTGCCACAGACGACAACAATGGGACGGCGGGGATGCACTGATATGTACATTGTGGCAGCAAACAGCGGCCGCGGGGCAGTTTGATCTCAGGAGGAGGAGGAGGAGGAGGATGGGATTTTATTTTATTTTTTTGTAGCGTGAACGGTGGCGTTATTATTATTGTTTTGATTTTGCAAAAAAAAAAAAACAGTCAGCTAGTAAGGACTGTTCTGGTCCTCATACACCCTTTAGGTTCAAAGAGACAAAGACTGACCCTCAGTGAGGTTCTGTAAGGGACCGTTTCTCAATATTTAATTTCCAAAGCGCCTCTAAAGATGCAGAAATTACATTCGTTTTCTCAGGCCACTGGCAGAGAGATGAGAGCAACGCGGGGGGGTGTGGGGGGTGTGGGGGGGGGGGGAGAGAAAGGTTCAGAGAGGGAAAAAAAAAAAATCACCATCACTTACTTATTTGATCCCCGTTGAATCATTTGAGGCGCGGAATTGTAAGAAATGATTATCACATCTAAAGCAGTGAATTAGATGGCCGCAGTTTGGGAATTCAAGCAATTTCTTTTTTTTTTTGTCCAGTGTATTGGGAGGGGAAAGGGAGGGGGAGGGGGGGCGCAAAGTGAGAATGAGGTTGTGAGGACGGAGGAGGAAGGACGGGAAATTATTTTTCGGAGGGTGTGCGCAGGACTTCCTGGACGGCTCGAGCTTCCCAGAATTCCCTCCTGGTCTGATAGTCGCTGATGTCAAGAGTTTGACGGTGCATCGCAAGTTTGCTGAAGGTTTGATGTGAAATGACCTGCTGTGTGTGTAACTCCAGCAGGGGGCTGCAGCTAACACTGCACACACACACACACACACACACACACACACACACACACACACACATGACAAGTGGATGACAAGAGTGACTTACATCCTCACACTTGTGATCCTTAATGGCTCCATTATCACTTCTATGGTTATGCATTAACAAAAACAGGCATTGGAATCGCAATCACAAAGACACACATGTGCACATGCACGCACACAATAAAGGGATCACTGTGAGGCTCCGCCCCCTGCTGCAAACCCCCGACAACAGAGGAACCGGTCCAACCTGCCGGGGAAGACTGTGCGCCACTCACAATCCGAGGCATTAGCGGCACTTCCTGTGTTTTCAAAACACTCATACATCACAAGCGCCGACAGACCAGGACGTCCAGCTTCCAGAGACGCTCAAAGGAAGCCAAACGCAAGCGGGGCGAAATGGACCTGCCCTCCGCCACTCCGCCCGGGCCATTTAAAATTTCACGCCGATTGTGCGTCAGAACTCGTTTTCACGTGTCGAGACGACCGAGATAAGGAGGAAGGGAAAAAAAAAAAAAAAAAACCCTCTCTGCAGCTGTCACATGTCTCTGTGCCAGCCTTCCCAACTTTTCCTGTGGACTCTGCACTCAAACATGAGCCAAGAGTGGTGCACATGCCACCCCCGGGCGACAAGGGTGTGTGATATTTCAGCAGGGCGTGTGATGCTGCTGCTGCTGCTGCTGCTGCTGCTGACGCTGCTGCAGCTCGGAGCCCGTCAGGGCCGCAGATCAAACTAATTCAGCCGGCAGATGCCTTTTGTCGTGAGGTCAGGTGACTCACCGGCACCAACAACCTACACATTCTTAAGAGGTTGCAAAGTATTCACATTATGTACTTAAGTGATGTACGGATACTTGTAGAAAAAAAAGTAAAAGTAGTAAAAGTAAAAGTAAAAGCAATGATTCAACTCCTTTACTCGAGTAAAAATAAAAAGTACTGGTTGTAAAATGTACTGAAGTAAAATTATTTTTTTTGCCATACTCTTTTGATAATATATGGCAGTGTTTTTTGTTTTTTTTCAACTGCAGCACTAATATCTATGACCAGTCACTGACACAAACAGCAACATAACAGTGACCAATGTTATTTTTTACATTTCTTTTTTTTCGCTGTACTGACACTGTACTGAACAGTGTCGAGTACCTCAAAGCCAAAGTACTCCAAAATAATCTCTCCCTAAAATATGATCCACTTTCTTATTAAACTGCATAACATCATAGTCCAAATAGCTCTGCTTCCATCAATAACAACTGTAATACTAAGTTTTAAACCTAAAAGTAACTAGCAGGCTTTCCCAATGCAAGGAGTAGAAAAACACAGATTTTTGTCTACAAATGTGAGGAGCAAAAGCAAAAAGTCATCAGAAAAGTAAGCATTCAAGTAAAGCGCAGATACCTGAGAAACCTCCTTAAGTACAGTAACAAAGTACTGCTCCATCCCATCTACACACGCCTGACACTCAATGCAACTTTGGCCGCGGCAAAACGTACATTCAGAAGGGCTTTTAAAAGATTACACCGCGCGCACAAACAACAAGCGCTGGCGAACAAATTTAGCAGAGCCTTCGTGTCCCTAATCCAGCGGGACGCCGTCCCGTAAACATGGCCGCCGCCGCCGCCGCCGCAGGAGCCCGAGGAAGCAAACACGAGCGGCCGAGTCGCGTCGCTGATTCAGCGTGAAAACCCCCCCCCCGCGGCCTCAGACGATTATTTTTACGGCGTCCTGACGGTCGCAAATAGCAAAGCCGGGGGCAGGCGAACGGCTATTCTGACCGGCGGCTTTAACGCCCCACATGCCGAGCAGCCTGTGTTTGAAGAGGGTCCTGTTTGGAAATGGCCCGCGTCTGATGCTGAAATGAGGGCCCGTTTTTTTTTTTTAGAGCCTGCGACAAGAGCAGTGACTGGTGGGAGAGGAAGAGTGAATTAAGCTGAAACGTTGCTCGACCAAAAAATGGCCGGTTTCGATTTCGATTCCCGCGGTCAGTTTCTGAGGCTGCGTTCAGACTGCAGGCGAATCTGATTCAAATCAGATTCCTTCTCAAATACTTTTTTTAGCAAGTGTCCAAATGGCGCCATATCATTGCGACAGCGGAACCTGTTGCGATACATGGCCTGGAGCTTGGCTTGAATGGAGCTATCTCGCCCGCAGACTGATGAGCCAATGAGCTTCCTCCTCTGTCCAGGGACTGCTGTTTGCTACTTCTTCTGTCCGCTCCTTTACATCTTGCGTCCCGTAGGAGTGACGTCCCGTCACGACGGTCAAAACCCATCGGTGTGTTTTGGAGCTGTTCGCACTGAGACGCGTCCGTCCAAATGCCATTTGAAACGACCTCCCAATAGGTGGTTTCAATCCGTTTTGGCAAAAATGGGATTTCATGTGATGTGTGACTGTTCAGACTACAAAAGAGCCAATCCGGTTTCAATCGGGATGGGCTGAAAATCGTATTTTGCCTAAAATCCAGGTCTGACACAATACAGAGAAAGACCGCTGATACGATGAAGCTGTTAGAAGAATCAGAGAGTGACTCCGATGCCTCCTGATGTCCTCAAAGTTTTTTTTGTTTCATTCTCCCAAGTGGCCTCTGTCTCACAGGGGGGCCCAGCGGCGGGGAGGGAGGTGTGAACCAGTTTGCTGACCTGGGCCGCTGAAACAGGGCCCCCTCCCCACATCACCAAGCGGCTGAATGTCAACTTTTGCCCTCTTTCCCCTCCTCTCTCTCTCTCTTCTGTCTCTCCGGCCTCTCTTGTAAAGTAGTGAAGGGGTGAGAACATGTTTGTGTGTGTTAGCAGCTGCTGGGCTCCGTCAGTGGGGGTGGGTAGTCGGGGTGGGCGAGGCGCCTCGTCCGGAGAGATGGAAGGAGGAGGAGGAGGGTTGAAAGACCTCCACCCACCACCACCCACCCATCCTGCCCTCCGATGCCTCAAAATGAAATCCCCCCACCCCCCGGAGCGGACCTCCCCTCTGGCCGGACCAGCAACCCCCTGACCTCAAGCGGTGCCCCCCCCCCCCCCCGGACTCGAACTCCTCCCCCGACCAACACCCTGACTACCCTCCCTCCTCCACCTCCAGCCTCTCTTTCTCTCTCCCTCCCTCCCTCCCTCCACCACTTCATTCCCTTTGAGGAGGCTGCCGGGCGTTCATCTGCATTTTCATTTAACGCTGCGACGCATCCGGAGCCCCAGCAGTGCAAACACACGCTGCCCTCTTTACCGAGCCGGGGAGCCTCAGAATGTTTACTGAAACTTTATAAATGACAGGCCGCGCTAACACACACACACACACACACACACACACACACACACACGAGGAGTGCACGCTTGAGGACCCCCCCTTTTTTTCCACAATAAATGTCACAGTTGTTTTCTTTTGGCTAAGCACAAGAGTCCTTCACGGCAAGCCAAACACCCTCCGCTATCGCTCGGCGGAGGAATAACATGATAATGAACAGGTAAGTACCTTGTAAAGCTGACAAAGCCACAACCCCTCGCTTTGAAAATAAAGATCTGAACGATCTGGGGGGGGGTTTCCATCCGTTGTGTATTTGTGGCAATGAATATATTGAAAAACATATTTGGGATATTATATATCGGCATGACTTCCACCGTCTGTCCCTCGCAGAGCGCAGATATCCTGAATGAATGAATGCCCCTGAATGCATCACCTGAACTTGATTGCATGAAGAACAGGTCATTTAACTTCCCTGCTCGTGGCCATGGGGGGGGCAAAGTATTCCTATTGTGTACTTAAGTAATGTATGGATACTTCTAGAGTAAAAGTAATAAAAGTAAAAGTAATGATTGAACTCCTTAACTCAAGTAAAAATGAAAAGTACAGGTTCTAAAATGTACTTTTCAACTCAAAGAGCGCAGACATCCTGAATGAATGAATGCCCCTGAATGCATCACCTGGACTTAATTGCATGAACAACACATCCTCTAACTTCCTTGCTCGTGGCCAGGGGTGGCAAAGTATTCACATTATGTACTGGAGTAATGTAGGGATACTGGTAGAGAAAAATAAAAAGTAAAAGTAGTAAAAGTGAAAGTAAACTCCTTAACTCAAGTAAAAAATAAAAAAGTACGGGTTCTAAAATGTACTTTTCTACTCCAAGAGCGCAGATATCCTGAATGAATAAATGCCCCTTGAATGCATCATAAAGAGCGCGACATAAAGAACCCTTCATTTAACATCCTCTCTTTTATTGATACCAGTTGCTATAAAGGAAAAAGAGACTTTACAAAAACAAGCCGACAGAAGGTTTGAGCCGCGAGAAAAGGACCTGCGAGCGAACACAGCGCCAAGCAGAGCGAGCGAGAGAAGTCTGAGGCTGCTCATTTCCATGCCTGTTGACTCCTTTGACTAGCGCGGTCCTTGTCCACGGCACCCACCCCCCTCCCCCCCCTCTCCTCCATCCGTTGGTCTGTGCCTTTTTGCCTCCTGGCACTGGGGGCAGAAATGGGCTTGAGTGCTCGACTGGGCTTTGAAGTCCTTTTGGTTATCAGCCAAGCGGAGCGCTGTACCTGCAGCCATCTGTGAAGGGGGGGAGAGGGGGGGGGGGCAGCAGCCGACCCATCACTCCGCCGTGGCGGGGGCTGAGTGGGCAGCGGCGTCGGAGCTGGTGGCGGCACTTAGTCCGTGTTGGCTACCCGCAACACAGTAAAGCCCTTTGCTGTGTCCGTGTCAATGAATACTGATGCACGGCGGCGAGCGTAAAAAGCACAGGCTGCGAGTCTTGTATAATTCAGTCCACTTTTCTTTTTTCTTCCCCCCCCCCCCTCCAGCTTATTTCCGGGATCAGGCTGTATACTCTGCCGTCCTCGGGGTAAAGGGGGCGGTGTTGGAGCGGAATTGCAGCGGCGGCTATTAAAGATTTGATTAAAACTAAACAACAGCTTTTCATTTCGGCGCCGCCAAAGATTGGGATCTTTTGTTTTCACAAAGCGGCGGGAAAAAAAGGGAGGAGGACAGGAGAACAGGAAAAGGACGACCATCCTGTTCAGCTGTAGCACCTCACATCAGTGGGCCCCCCAACGATATTTTCAGGGACTGGCACGATAAATTGAAACTTTATTAGCAGCGTCCTCTTAACATAGCGACAACAAGGTAACATGAGCAACATACGCTTTTTTTCTTTCTCAATACTCTGAAGGCTGCTGGTCTTTGAATGCAGGGTGCTTGGTTTCTGAGTGGCAAAGCAGTTTTGAAGGCTTCATTAGAGAGCCGGTCGCCGCATGTTAAGCTGAGTGGGCTTGTTGCGTAGGACTCCCGGTATTGTCAGTCAAACGTTGCTTTCTTTTTCTTGGAAGTCGTGGACTATTCTGTCTTCTCGTTGGGCCCTTTTCCTCTTTCCACAGACGTTTGTTTTCACTCATGTTGTTCGCTAGCTTGCTAGCTGCTAGCTTGCTGGCTCGTGGGTTTAATCTAGTGGGAACGTATCACGTGACCGAGACAATCTAGTAATTTTTCAGAATGAAATTGTTCAGAGTCAGATAACAAATCAAATAGAATTAATCTAACGGAACTGCCCGTACTGGTCTGCGACCCAGGGGTTGGAGACCACTGCCTTACATCATCCGCGGCAAACTTTTAAAATTTGTTTTGCACTCTTTTGCATTGGCGTGGCCAAGGCTTCGAGAGGCCCGACAATCCTGCGACACGCTGGACTGGTGTGACAGGCAGGACATTATCACAAACAATAGGATTAAGACCTGAGGCTGCGCGTTACAAAAAAAAAAGCCCACAATTGTGTGTGTGTGTGTGTGTGTGTGTGTGTCTGTGTGTCTGTGTGTGTGTGTGGCTAAAGATGTCAATAAGAAAAGCTGGGGGGGGGGCTAGAAGGGAGGACTGGGACGGGGGGGTGGAGGTCTTGATTAGAGAGAACAAAAAAGCTACAGTATTAAGACCTCTTCTCTTCAGACTGGCCCCTAATTACGCACGCACGCACACACACACACACACACATACACACGCACACTCACGCGTACATGTGGGCTTCCAATCTGGCCATCAGGCTGTTGCCGAAGTGTCACATGGGCAGCATGTGCGCCGGCCCATCCCCGCTCGGCTTATCAACAAACAGAGTGGGATGGAAGGGCAGATAAGAGATAGGGATGGGGGTGGGGCAGAGAGGAGAGACGCCAGCCCAGGCGGCGAGGGAGAGGAGGGGGGGGGGGGCACTGGCAAATGACGATAATGGCAGAACGAGCGGGAGATATTTGCGCGAAAAGCAAGAACACAACATCGTCGGTGTATCGAGTCCCCAATTTTTCTCTGGCCGTCGGTGTCCCTGGCGTAATTATCCCTCCACCCGGCCGAGTTCACAGGAGAGCCTCTCTCACCGTCGAGAAGGAGCAAAACGTGAACCTTTGTGCAGAGAATTCCCAGCACCGGCGGCAGCAGTCTGAGCAGTTTCCAACGCAACCCCCGGCTGTTTTCTGTTATTTCTTCACGCTAAAAGGGCAAAAAGCGCGGGTATCACATGCAGGAGACTACTGATAAAAAAAAAAAATGGGCCGGGACGATCTGGAAAGTTCATTCAAAAGGCTGCAAAGACAAAATTAAAAGTGCCTTAAAGTTCCTGTGGACAAAATCTTTCCAGTCTTCAAGACAGATGAGAGGAGCTGGCGTTTGTTTGTTCGCTGCTTCTCCGTCTCTGAGTTTCGATTAAGTTTTAATTGTGTTGATTCACACTGTTTTTCCATTATTTTTTTTATCTGTGGCACTTTTAGATTTACTAATGAAAAGTGCTTCATAAATAAAATGTATTATTATTCTTATTATAAATGGCAGTTTTGCACGATAAAGTGAAACTGGGGCAACGAATCTTCAGCTGCCCCCTTTTTCTTTCTCCTCTGCAAAAAGCAAGAGCGAGAGAGTGAAGGAGGGGGAGGACTGAGGGACAGAGTGAGTGTACAAAACGTACACTGACTGAACTTTTTCCAAGTCTTTCTTTTTCAAACAATCAGCTATTCTTGCATCCTCAACGTCCTGACACTGTTACATAGGTCGGTCCTCTGCGGTCCCTCGCAGCCTGGAGACGACCCGCTGCTATCCGGACCAGTGACACCACCGGGGTCCTTCCACGTGGGCAACACGGAAATGCCTTGTGTAAGCAGTGGAGGGGACTGAGGGCTCCATCCTGACCAGCGAACGACCTCACTCTCCACCCCCAACCCCCCCTCCAAACACACACTTTCCTCTTTAATAGAACGTCATGTCAGCAGCTGATGTGCTCCGCTGCCTCAAGGGCCTTGGCGGCCGGAATTTGGGGGTGGGGGGGTGGAGGGGACTTTGTTAAAGACACTAAAACAGGAGGCTTAGCGGCCGCCGAGTCCAGAGCCGCAAAGCCGTCAAATTTTTTCCGGGCCGGGGCCAGCGGAAGGATGTCGCTGCTCCTCCGGAGGGGGAGCGACGACAGAGGATTCAAGGCTGAGACTCCGAGAGTCACACTGGCCTTTACCTCCCGACCCGTAGGCCTCTTGTTCAGTCTGACCCAGCCCGCACCCCCACTGGCGACCTCCTATCTCTGCTCCCGAAAGCCCCACATGACACCTGTGAACTAGTAGCTGCGTTTCCATTACCCCTAGAGTTGGGCAAAATCTAAATATCGCAATAAAGTGGCAATGGAATCCCCGACATTTCGAAAAACCTCTCAAATATCGCTAAAAGGTTTCGACGCTCTCATGAGGTGGTTTTCCAGACAGATCGATATAGAGGTATATCTCAAAAGTGTCATGGAAACACTTTTTTCACATTTATGCGTCAGCGGACGTGTTGGGGGTCACATGACCACATCACTTCAAGTGAAAATGTATCAAAGAGAAAAATATAACAACTCTTCTTGACAGCAAACAAGCGTTAACAAACAAACCGCAAACATAATTCTCGTAAATCCCGTGGCACGAGTTTTTACGAAAAATGTGTCCCGCGAACCCAGATTTTACGAGAATTACGGCTTACGTGCTTGCATTCAATGGATTCAATGGAATTGCATTCAATGGAAACCTGCAAATTGCATTTTTACTTTGCAGAAAAACTGTAACGGAAATGCACCTAGTGTCGCATCATGCAGCTCCCATATCCTGCCAGTCTTGAGAAAAACTCGCAACTCGGCTACTTTCTGCTCAAATGCTCCAACAAATCAATAGCGCCGAGAATCCCCCCCCAACACTAGATTTCACTTCCTTTTTTTTTTTCTTCTTTTCAAAAAGGAAGCTTTGAATAATGCAAAAGCAATACTTGTAAAAAAAAAATTAAAAAAGAGAGAAAAAAGGCGGCTTATCCATTTTCATAACCCTTTCTTTCCCAGCAAGCGAGGAACAAACCAGTCCGTTAGGCTGTGCACGGGGTCAACAAACTTGTTGGAAACTGCCACTGAGTTGGAGATAAACATTCGCGCTGGCACCTCGGTGGATTCGACGACTGTTCCTTCCTGCCAGATATTTAACTCTGCTCAACCCCTGCGCTCCTCCATCGCCCAACTGTGGATGGTTAAGAGCTAAACACACAAGCCTGCCTGTCATAACAGAGAGGAAGGGGAGCCCCCCGCCCCTCTCCCCACCCACCTCCTCCTCACTTCTCCCTGACCCTGCCACCCTGCTCGAACACTCGGCCCCAAAAAAAGCTCTTCCTTTAATTCTAATCAAAACTTTAAAAAGCTGCAACCTTGGGACTCTCGAGGAAGACATCAATCAAGCGGCTCCAAACAAGAATGAAGGGAAGTGAAGGGGAGGCCGGAGAGAAAGTCCGGCCTCCCCCTCTTCTCGCTGTGACCACCTTCTGGGCCACTCGGTCGGAGGAGTCGCTTCCCAAAAAGTCTCGCGAGCGTGCTTTCACTTCGCTCCAGATGAAGTCGCCTCCTTCCCCGCAGCCGTCCGTCTAATCAGCAGCGCGTACCCAGCGAACGGGCGACGGCGCGTGCGTAACGGAGCCACGCAGGTGCTAGCACTGCAACGTCCACATCCAGTCCGGAAAGACAGCGGGTACGAGACGGGACGGGCAGAGAGAGTTCGCTGGTGTCTGGCTGAGAAGCTTCTTGCACTGGAGCTGCTTCCATTTACCAGGCTGTGTTTGGGTTCACAAGGGGCTGAACTTCCAGGGTGAGCAGGGAGCTGCAGGAGGCCCCCCCAACTGAAGGCCATTGAGTCTGCGCCGAGAGACGAGCAAGAACTTCAGGGTTATTCGACAAAGAATGACGCGATTTCATGACCAATTGCGTCCATGTCTTAAACGTCCGATGACGTCAGGGAGGGATTCGCTCATAGCGTCGATGCTGTCCGTGCTTCGGGTGGTGAACACTTGTATAAGACAGGAAATAGACGTTGATTGTGAGTAGAACACTTGTGCCGCTGCAGGAGTTTTCTATTTCTACTTCTCCTTCTCCTACAGAATAAAAAAAAACAACAAACAAAGTCCACAAAGTGAAAAACACCAAAAGGGACTTCAAGTCCGGCTGAAAACTCTGAAAAGAGTCTTGAACTTGAAACGCCGGCGCTAAACGGCAAAATTGGAGGAAGTGGTTAATCATGTTGATTTAAGTTATTAGCTGCCCCGTAGCCAGGGGTGACTAATCACCATAATAGCCGGGGTGTACGTGAAGCACCCCCCACCACCCCCCCCCCCCCCCCACCACCACCACCCCAACCTCTCCCTCCCCTCACCCCCACCAAGACCTATTTTTCCACCCGAGACTTTGGCCATTTCCACCAGCGCTCCACATAGCAGGCCTCCCTCGGCAACCAGGGGAGGAGGAGGAGGAGGGCGAGGTCATTAATCCCCCCCCCCCCCACCGACTCCCCCCTCCACCGCCCCCCCCCCCCTTTCTCTCCCCTTCTCCCTGTCGCCGTGGCGAGCGGAGAAGCCCAGGAATGTAATTTACACTAATTACCTATAGCGCTCACAGAGCCTCGTTTCAGCTTTTTTTTTCAGCTATCCCCCCCCCCCCCCCTCTCGACCCCCCTCTCCGCTTTTCTTTCTTTATTTTTTTATTTTTTTTCCTGCGGCACGTACTCCACAACAAAAAGAATGGCGACAATGTTCCCCAAAACTAGTGACACGAGGAGGGTGAGTTCGGGGTGAGTTTGCAGCGAGCTCACACCGCCACCGCCGCCGCGTCACCCACGGTGGCCCGGTACATCCACAACATGATCCCGCTAGGACCCCCGCATCTGCTGCTGATTTGCCTGTAATGCCACTTGACATATTACTTTTCAACAGTCCCCCCCCCCCCATGGAAGTTTCGGAGAAAGAACACTTCCCTGCACCGCCGCTAGAGGGACTATAGAGTAGTTATCAAACATGAGGCTGTTGGGGGGGAGAAAAAAAATAAATACAGGAAACATGACGGGTCGATATTTGCCCCCACCCCCCACCCCCCTAAACTCCATGCGTGCGTGTGATCTACGAGCACTCCACATACACTGGGTGTTGCTCGTCCTCCTGTCACTTCTGACTGATGCTGGAGAAAACTGAACACGGCAAATCCATGCGTTTGTGTTCCCATCACCAGCCCCGGCGGCTGCCATTAAAATTGATTGGCTCGGCTTGCTTGCAGCAGGGACCGGCTGACAGTTGCCGGATCATAATGGGGCCGCTTTGCATTGTTTTACGTGAAATCGCCTTGCAGCGACGCAGCAACTGCAAGTACGTTGCTGTTTTGTCTGTGTGCGTATGTGTGTGTCAGGGCAGGCGGTGGTGGTGAAAGAGTCATTTAGAAGAAGCTGCACTGGCTGCAAACAATTTGGGGGGGTTCTGCGTCCCGCTCCAATTGAATTAGTCACAGCAACAACGCTGCAGCGATAGCGAATCTGGCTGCGTTCAAGGCTTCCCGGAAGAAAGCACGAATTTTGTTTGAGAATAAATAAACAAATATTAAAACAAAAAAACAAACAAAAAAAAAAAAACAACAGGGCTTGCTTGGGTAGATGATCCGATGCAGGGGTAACACATGAGGTCAGACAGTTTGGGGGTGGGGGGGGGATATTTGGAAACGAGAGGCTTTTGAGCAGTGAATGGAGTCGGGACCGATCGCTCTCCGACCTCCTGTCTGTCTGTCTGCCTGTCTGTGCCCGTAGCAGGGACGAAAACATGCGCATTTCGCCGCTACAGCTGCTGTTTGTTTACCCTCTTTCTCTTTTGGTGACCCACCATCAGCGATATTATCAGCAGCGGAGCTCGGCTCGGTTACGGGGGAGCGAGCGCGATCTGATCGGACGAGATTCTACATAACGTTGCGCCCCTGGGAAGGTACCAAAAAAAAATATATATAAAAAAAAAAATGACCAAGAAGCTCCGAGAGGCTGCAGCCGCTGCAACATCTGACACGTCCAGAATAGAAGCAAAAGCAAAAAAAAGAAAAAGAAAAGCAAAAAAGCAAATGCAATGTTTTTGTGGTTGGGGGGGGGATACGAGGCAGGGATGAGGGGGTCAAAGGCATCCATTCTAGCCGCAATTCACTGCACCGACAGGGCTGTGCGCGAAGTGACGGAGCCCCGCAGAGGAGGATGAGAGGCGAGCGGAACATCTTACCTTCGTATACAGGGGCCATCGGTGCAAGGGTTTCTGTTATTCATGGCAGAGAATAAAAGCGATGTTTCTTGTCAGAACTCAATGAAAATCTGCCATCTTGAAACGCTGCTGATGAGAGAGTCGCCGCGGTCTCCTGCATTACTGGCCCGGTTCATTAGTGACGGGGTGGCTCATCATTCATATCCAGGCGTTTCGATGGTTTGTTTGGGTTGTTTTTTTTTTTTTTTTTAATCGGCGACAGGAAGAGAGGCCGAGTTGATGTTAATCCACACACACACACAAAAAAAAAAAAAATAACACCGCGGCGTGGTTTCCTTGTGTTCCCCTCCAGAGGCTCCCGGTGATGAGCCGCGGTCACGGGCTCTGTTTTTCCCTCCTCCTCCGGCGGCTCCTCTTAGTTCAGCTATTGTGCGACATGTCTGTGGAGTGAGGAGTCTCGGCAAAAGTTGCAGTGGTCAGAGCGCAGCGAGTTTGGCGGCGTACAGTGAGCGAGTCGATCGCCGAGCGAGTCGATGCGGGGCGACGGGGAGGCGCGTCTCTCTCTCTCTCTCTCTCTCTCTCTCTCTCTCTCTCTCTCTCTCTGGGTCGTGGCTTTATCAAAAGTATATATATACATATATATATATATATATATATATATATATATATATATATATATATATATATATATATATATATACATATATATATATATATATATATATGTATATATATACTTTTGATATATATATATATATATACATATATATATATATATATATATATACATATATATATATATATATATATATATATATATATATATATATATATATATATATATATATACACATATATATATATAAAAGCCTTCTGCACAAAAACATGCAGAAAGAACAATTTTAACGCGTAAGGGTGTCTTCACAGAAAATAGTGTAGGGACCAAACTTCCATTAAGTTCAAAGATATGGAATAGAATTAAACGAGAAAAAAAGAGACGTAAACAAGAAGACGCAAATAAATAAAGAGCCACATTAACAAAAAAAAAAAAAAAAAAAAAAAAAAAAAAGCCATACATTGAAAATTAGTTTTTAGATTATTTTGTGTATTTGTTTCAATCCACGTTCTGTGATGATATACGCATTTTACTTCAGCAGAACTATTTAAAAAGCATATATTAATGTGATTGTTCTAATGAACAATACTTTTTTTAATTATCAATTATTGAAAAAACAAATTGCTATTCTGCCGGCAATTATTGTTTATCACCATGATTATTTTAAATACTTATAAACATTCTTAACGTTAGTTTAAACTTAAATAATATAGTTTCCATAAAATATGTTCGAAGAAAAACTGAATAACAGTGTAAAAAAAAATAAAATAAAATAAATTCAAAACTATGTTAGTAGTCGGGTAATCTATCTACTGAATGGGAGAATCGATTAATCTGGGTGCCTTGGGTCGCGTCTGTCCAAGGCTGAAGCGTCTCTCTCTCTCTCTACAGTCGGCTACAGTATGACGACACGAGATTTGCACAGAATGAACTGGAGCGGAATCGGATTACACAGGCTCACACAAATGTGAGTAATCTGTCATTTACCAGCGACCCCTAAACTGCACTCACACAGCGGTTGAGCGCAGCGGCCTCTAAATTAAACATGCCCACCAGGACATGTGGCCGGAGTGCAGCTGTGCATAAGAACAGAGCAATTTATCCATAGCCTCAACTAGGATGCGTTAACGTCCGTCAATATAAAGCAGGTGCTAAAGTAGTTTTGGTTGCAGCACAGAGAAATGTAAAATAAGAACCAAGTGCAGCCGCAGTTTACATGCTGTGACCCAAATGCAGCGGACTGTACGTGCACTAATGCATTTGAACTATACAGAGAGGAGTTATGCAAGTTCTCGTTCTCATCATATATGTCACGGCGCCCGCAGCCTGCTTCAGACGGAGCTGACCGCTGCGCTGCCAAGTGGGGGGGGGGGGGGGGGGGGGGGTGACGTAACTTCGTGACGAGCATCAAAGTAGCGCTTTAAAAGCTGCAGGGGCAGGTGCAAACAAGCGGCGTTGCATTTTTATGCACTGTGCTCTGTGTTGTTTGTAGTCGTTGCAGCAGCAGCAGCAGCAGCAGCAACACAATCACCTTGCATAACTGCTGACAGGAGAAATTTGTGTCGTTTCAATGACAAATTTCAGCGGTTGCCAAGTTTGGAGCAGACGGCAGTTAATTTAATTCACTTGCATGTTGCCTGTAGAAAAAGAAAAAAGGGGGGGAAAAAAAGTAATACGTAGGTTGCAGCATCTTGGTAGTTTCCACAGGTCAAGATGTCTTCTAAAGAAAATGTATTAAAATTTCAAAGCTGCATGGGTTTCTTTGGTGTTGCAGCATTCTCCCGTCGACATAAAACAAAAACAAAATGAAACATACATGAAGTCTGCTGACTCGTTTATTAAAGGTCGGTGTGCAAAACTCTTTTCAAAACATTTTCACCCTTCCAATCCCGTTCAAGCCGAACACATTTCTTGCGGCTGCTACGTCGTAAAAATGTGAACTTTTCTCTGACTTTTCGTACAAAGTGTTTGACTAAATAATGAGTGTTTACTTTGACACAAACTGGCACTGCAGGTGGCAGCCTAATGACAAGGAGGAAGCAAAAGGCCATGGTAATTTATTGTTCATTGTGAGTTTTGGCTGAACCGGCGGCTCTTATTCAACCAGCCTCGCTTGCCAGCAGCCCTCAGGACAAACGACCCAAAATATGAAAATCAAGCAATCATTTCTGTTGTCATGCTCTAATTCTAACCTGAAACACCTAGTTCATCGTGTCAAAACCAATTCTCAAAGCCGCGTCCCTTCCGAAATGATATCATGTTCAATTAAAACAAAGGCTAAATGAGAAACAAATATGTTTTTCCTTTTAAAAAAAAAAATGTAATTATCCGATAACAAATTTCTTAATTTTTTTTTTTTTTTGAAGACAATATTAAGAGCGAAAAAACAAAGCTGCATGCATTAAATTGTATCCACAATTTATTCTCAAAGTAACACAAGACTGTGTTCGCCGCTGACTGCGACTCTTCACACAGACGTGCAAACCGACGGCAGTAATCAAGACGGACAGAAAAACATCCGTATTCAATGGAGAGACTGACAAGCAGATGGTCCAGTGGAGTTTTCTATTAGATTAAAATGCCCCCAAAACACACACACACACACACACACACACACACACACATTCAAGCAAATCTTATTAGACTGAGTGAGTGATGATTACGCACATGCTGTCGTGGTGCAGGTGGTTACACAATATACAAGCTCTGAAAGGAACAACTAACATCTTAATGCACTGGAGTAAACTGTAAATAAATACAGCTACTGTTTTGTTTTGTTTTTGGCAGTGATATACACACGCTGACATAAAACTGATCTTAAGCTTTTAATAATAGCCTTTATTCTATTCATTGATTTCTTAAATGTCCTGCTCATTGGTTTGCTTATTATTAAACTTGGCTTAATACAGTTATCAGTATGCATTATTTTCATCTTCTGAGTAATAATCTCGTAAAGAAATACTTTTAGCAGGCCTAAAACAAAACACCTCCCATTTAAATTCTGCTGATATCAAAGCTAAAAATGTATATTTTTGGCTTTTATGCATCGTCTATTAAAAACTGCAGAACATCTGAAGCCGTTTTTCGCCGACTTTCCTCTCTCCCCCCCACACCCCCCCCCTCTCTCCCTCCCTCCCTGTGTTTTCGGGACCTTCCCCGTCTCACCTGCAACAACAACCTCCTTGTAAAGGTTTGTTTTTCGGTCCCTGTTATGAGACACCACGCTCCAGCGAGTAAAGACTATAAACTGTTATTACGTGTGAGCAGAGAAACACGGACCATGTGCAGCAGATGGAATTAAAAACCCCCGGTAATTACAGAGACGGCGAGCGCTTGGACGCTGCTGTTTGTGTTGCCGGGGCAGAACACACACACGCGCGCGCGCGCGCGCGCGCACACACACGGTTTCACCGCAGAGTTCAGCACGGGGAGATAAATCCGGTAAGTGCGCGGCCGCATCGGCGGCGCAGAAATAAATAAAGAACTGTTTGAATTTTGGCGAAGCAGCATGAAGAGGGAAATGTTTCAGCTCTGTCATTACGCACTATTTGCCCCCCGCTCACGCACGTGCGTCATTCGCCGGCCGCCGTTTTCTCTCTCTACGGCTTTTAACGGCCGAGAGAGAGAGAGTGGGAGAGAGAGAGAGAGAGAGCGAGAGAGACAGAGAGACGTGTAGGTGGTCCTTTCTAAATAAACACCCTCCCCTCAACCCTCGGCGCGTTCTTCTACCCTCCGCTGTACTCCCCACCAACCGTAAACATGAACTCCCGGCACCCACGGCTGCCGCCGACCTCTGACCTCCAGCACGGCGGTGAGAAGCCGAGTGTTCCAGCTCTCGTGCTCCGCCGCGCCGCAAACCCCCAGGTCCAATTATTACCTCATGATCCGGGGGAATGGAAGGCTGATGACCATTAAGTGGACGTTTCCATGGGAGAGGACTTTTTTTTCCCCCCCGCTCACTTTCACCTCTGTGGCGTTTTGTTCCAGGGAACAAAAGAAATGAAATAAGAAAATAAGCGGCGCAACCACGCAGACGCGACGCGAGGGCTAATTGCTTTTCATTTCAACAAAAAGAAAAAGGCCACCTTCAGTTGCAGGACGCGTGGGAATCAAGGGCACGGCATTAAAAGTCTGCCGTTCGTGTCCATTCACACTTTCAACTTCTGAGGATCAAAGTGTGGCTTCACTCTTTGGCTGGAGGTTGAAACGCGTTTCCTTTAAAGTGTTTTTCCCCCGCCAACCCAAAACTACCAGAAAACTCCGTGTGAAGAGATGAAAACCTTCCATTTTTGCGGCAAGCCTAACATTTTTAAAGCTGCACATAGTCTGAAGTCGAGGTGCAGTGACCCTCACACTGTCACCGTTGGTGTTTGGTTGCCTTGAATAAAGTGATGCTGGAGGGAAACGGGGGAAATGTTACTCAGTGAATTTCCATTCTGTACAAAAAGCGGCACATCCTGTACGACAAAAACAAAAAGACTACAAAATAGTTGCAATTTTGATGAATTCTTGCGCTTCGAGATGCGAAGGTCAGGCCGGTGAGATCATCAGTGAGTCGTGGATTATGAGATGAAATCAGAATCCGGAGAATTCTTGCAGATTTTGTGAAGAATGCTGCCCGGTGCGGAACTTTCCTCCAGGAAAAAAAGGGAACGTGGCTTCCAAAGAAAACGAGGACGAATAGAAACCAAAGGTGACGGCGATGCAATGCTGTGGAAACTAACTCAGGCTGAACCAGGGGTGGGCAAACTATTGGACTTTTTGACTAAAATTTGACAGAGGGGTTAGAGCAGGAGCGGATGGATGGAGAGGTTTGGTGACTCACCTCATGGGAGAAACAAAATATATCACGGGATATGTAGAAACCATGTGTTTTAATGTCATTTAAAACTGAATGCATTACAACAAAGTCAGTGTCTTTAAAGCCCCACTGTACTGTACTTTGCTCTTTTTTGAAATGACTCTTAAAACACTGAAAAAAATGGATGAAATGCAGCTATTTTATGGTTTACTCACTATCAATATAATTTCTTCAACTTCAACGGGCCGGATTAAAAAGCTCAACAGGCCACATATGGTCCCTGGGCCATAGTTTGCCCACATCTGGGCTAAATCTTGCATCTACATGTAGTTTGCACGATCATGCAATGGTTCAATCAGCGTACATTTCACAACGCGGTTGACTGTGCCGTTCCGGGACGAGTCAGGGGTCGCGAGTCTCTCTGCGAGTGAGTGATGCTCGGACGTGTAAACGAATGAGTAATAACAACCCGTCTTCAGAGAGGCGGCGAGCAGCGGCGGCGGGGCCTGTGAAGCTAGGTGTGTTTATTACGGGCTTGTTTAGTGCCGCGTGAGGACGGTCGCGAAGCGGGGGTCATCGCCGCGTTCCAGCTCCGGCATTACGCGGCTTGATTATTTTAATGAGCTTCCTCTCAATGACAATTAAGCTTCATAATTAACTCAGCGAGAGGCCCAACCCCCCCCCCCCCATTTCCCCTCCCCCACTTATATGCCTTAGTGTTCATTAAACCGTCTATCTGCCTGAAACACGCTTTTGCGAGGCCGCATTTTAAGAGGAAATAAAACCGGCGACGACGAGAGAAAAAGAGAGAGAGAGAGAGAGAGCGAGTGGGAGGGGAGGTGGGGGGGGGGCAACATGTGAGTGACAACTCTCCTACACAAAAGCTGTTTTTTTTCCCCTCCCTCGCTCTGTGCAGAGGTCCTTTCCACCGTTTTTTTCTTTTCTTTTTTCGTTGGCGTGTGCAGGTGTGATGTCGCTCCCGCGTGTGAAAAGCTGTTTTTTTGTGTTTGTGTTTTTGTTTTGTTTTTTTTCCCTCAACCAGGCATCTCGGCCTCAGAGCGAACAGAATTTGGATTTGTCTAACGATGAATTTGGCAGAGGCTGTCTCTTTGATTGAGCCGCTGTATGTTATTTTTTTTTTGCATTCCAAGCCGGCAAACAAGCGGTATAAATTACCACCCAAAAGCCGTAAATGATTATCCCATATGTTTCACACGCGCCGCTGCGCGCAGCTCAACAATCGAGCCGTTTGTCATGCCTTATAAAACCGGGGGGAGCGCACCGAATAACTCCTCTGCCCCTATCGTTTTTAATATATTTATATAGAAATTGGGACGCTCAGCAAAACTGCTGGCGCGGGCTGTTCCGCGTCCCTTCCTCATGCTAGCCTCTCTCGCTGCGGCCTCCTGAGCGGTTACACCCGTATGGTGGGCAAACCTTTGGACTGGTGGGCCACAATTGGTTTTACAATGTGACACGGGAGGGTTTTAGCAGCAGCAGATGGATAGAGATAAAAAAAATATATATATATATGATGGGATACATGTCAATTGAAAACGAACAGACGCGTTGTCTTTGAAGTCCCAACGGTATTTAGCTCTTTATTGATATGACTCTTAAAACACTGACAAAATGGATGAAAAACAGCTAATTGATGACTTACTGGCCGGATTAAAAAGCTTACCGGGCCGCATAAGGCCCCCGGGCCGTAGTTTGCCCACGCCTGGGTTACACATTGACGCAGGGTTACGGAGGACAGGGCAGGCTCGGGGGGGCGGGGGGGGCGGGTTGTCACAGGCGGGAAGGGCGAGAAACTCCGCCAGCCGCTCAGACAAAAGGCGGCAGGAACAAATAATTGACAAGTTGCTTTGGAGACGAGCCAACTCATCTGATCTGCATGAGACGAACGGAGGAGAGGAGAGGAGAGGAGAGGAGAGGGCGTCACGTGCTGTCTGAGTGCAAAGGAGTGCAAGGGTGGCCTGCAGTGAGCGGTACACTTCAAGTATCAGCCGAGCTAAAAGGAAATCATTGCCAAAAAGAAACAAGACATCATCGAGGTATGTTGCCTCTCCCACTCCTTCCACCAGATGAAAGTGTTCCTCCGAGCGCCGTTTCTGTTTTCACCAAGGATGTAATTGATTTCTAAATGTATTCCACGTCGGGGGTGCCGGTGAGTTTGTCCACGTCAATCAAACTCAGCCTCCTCCTCCGTGGCTCTTCCCCCGCGGTGGGCAAACACGTTCGGCCTCGACTCGGCTGAGTTTTCCAGGCCAGGTGGGAAAATAAATGCTCAAATTTGTTGATTGGCACTGAGTGTTTTTGTCGTTGAGTGAAGGTTTTGGGAACGGGCTTGCGGTCTTTGGTTGATGGTTTATCAAGCGACCGGCCAAATCCTAAAAAAATGACTTGTCAAGGGTACTTTAAACTAAAAGTAAAGGCCTTGTACTGGCCAAATCTGGCAGTGCTGATCCAGGCAACTTGAATCACACAAGATCGAAACTTCCTTTTTTGGCCCAAGCTCATCCTGAGAAACAATGACTAAGTATTATTTTGAATAACAAGCGGAAATCCTCAGTGACGTAACCGGTGCTTGGCGATGGTTATTAACGGCTGCCAAGTGGCCGCAAAGTTGATGACAGTGACAGAAATAGCAAAGTGCTCGGATAAGAACTGGGATTTGCTCTAATATGTATCTCTCTTTTGAGATACAGGTTTGTCAAAATAATACGGTCGCAGATATTTTAAATTTTTTGACAGGTGGACCCACAAGCATGACTTTGGACTGTCTGGAAGTACTGTCCAATCACCTTGATTGCAAATCTGCCGATTTGGGCAAACAGTTTGCTCAGCCGCCCAGTCGTGTTTTGTCTAGTCACAACAGTGAGGCGCTGTCTATTGGTGTGAGGGCCACTGTCACTGTCCCACTGAGGAGCCCGAAGCACCACAGTGCCACGCAGAGAGTCTGGAGTAAAGCAAAAAACAAGTTGTGCAACAATAAAGTCTTCAGCACCAAGATTTTATCTTCTAGTTTAATGCAAAAAAAACCCACTTCTGCTGCAGCAGCAGAACTTCCTGTTGCTTTGTTTTCCCTCCTGGGTTTTTTTTTTTAAGAAGCAGTTGCTTCCTGGTTTTTCTCAGAGTCAACAGTTTGGTTACGGGATCCAACCGGGAAGAACCGACCGATGACGGAACCTTCTGAACGGAGGTTGTCGAACGGCGGGCGCGCAAAGGCTTGCGAAGAATCTCGCCGTTCGAGTCGAAGTTCTCAGGACGTCTTCGGCCCAAGATGCTCAAAATACCACAGCGGCATTTGAAGCGTCACTCGAGGGGAACGGGGAGAGGAACAAGCTCGTCGTGTCTCCATCCCATCGACGCCTTCGCCGCTCATTCCAACGCGCTTTGACACGCCGTCTTAGCTTCTGCATTCTTTTTTTCCCCGAATTTCTAAAGCTTTTCTCCCAGCAGGCGAACGCTATGTTGATCCTTGCGTCACTTATCGGGTTTTTGAGGAAGAGGAAGAGGGAGAGGAAGAAATCGAACCTGCATGACGGTTTGATGGTGGTGGTGGCGGGGGTCGGGGGGGGGGTGAGGATTGGTGTCACATGTCAAACAAAGCCTCCAGGTGTGTGTGTGTGTGTGTGTGTGTGTATTTGGGGTGGGGGCGGGTGGTTCTTTATGGGTCTGTGTTATAAGCATAGCATGACCAGACCACAAACAAAAAAAGAGCAACGGCTGAGAAACGTCTCTGCGAAAGAAAAGAAAATTCTCACACGCGTTGCAAATCGAAAATTAGCACGGAGAAAACCAGCCCGCCGCGCATGCGATGGCACCACCCGATAAGGGAGCCGACGCCGGGGCCCGCTGCTCCCTCCCGTTATCTCCTAAACGCTGTTCGAAAAAAAGGCTCATTTGCAGGCGGGACTCGGCACAGCGTGTCTTGTTTACGCCAAACTGAAGACTTTCAGCTCCTTTGTTGTGGGACGAACTTTCACCACATCAGAACTCCACTTCGGTTGGCAGGAAGCGAGGGCCTCTGATCCAACTTAGTCGGCTGCCGAAAGTGCCGTGTTTATTTTACCTTTTGCACTGTTTGCACTCGCTCCTATGATTAGACAACCCCGTTGCACCCGTGCACGGAGCGCACGCACGCACGGGGCAGCAGAAACTGGCTGCAAGAGAGCAGCCGCTTCCAGAACATGTAAATTCCTGTCTGTTTGTGGAGCCGCAGCTGCGGCGAAAGTTATGCAAGCTGCTATCGATATAGATGAAGATTTACGTGCCGGCGGAGCGCCCAAGGTGCGCGTGGCTTGGAGAGCTTCGCTTTTCCGCGCAGCCGCCCCGAGATTGGAAACGACAGAGGTCGCCGCAGTTGAAACGTGGAGGCAAACAGCCAATTACACCCACACGTCCAACTTTATCCCTCAGCGAAAAAAACAACAAACGTCCGACTAAAAGGTTTTCGTCCTTGAAAACCTGCGACCCGCCGCACTGCCGTCCCCCTCTTTCGGCCGACACATTTTTGCAGCAGAAAAACCCGTCCGGCCCTGAGAAAATCCAAACGCTTCCCTTTCCCGTTGCGCCTCAAAACAAACCCCTCTCCTCGTCCATTTCCTCGCCGTGATGAATGCTCTCACGGTCTGCATGCCTGAGCCACCGAAAGAGCCTTAATGATCGTTATCTCAAAGTGGCTTAAATGATCAGTTCAAGCGTTTTCGGTTCACACGCACACAACACACCGAGGCAGGGTCTTTTTTCCTTTTTTTTTTTTTTTTTCGTCCTCCAGAGCGGTAAAGAGAAAACATTTCCTCCCCCTGAGGCCGTGGGATCAGCAGAGTGTGGCAGGCAGACTGGGTTTCACACTCCTCTACTGGTGCAGGCTTGAACCCCCGGTGAACTCTCTTGCGGTGTAGGCAGAGCAATGACTGAATGATTGATTGACTAATCCCACCTCCGAGCTCCGTGCGGTCCCAGGCCCGGTCTGGAAACAGCGCCAGCAGTGTGTCTGCAGCGGAGCTCCCAGGTTAGAGTGACACCTGCTGGAGTCTACGGGAAACACGACGTATGTATTCTTATATGTAACGGCCGCTCCACATCTCCGGTGCTTTGCGATTCTTCCAGTCCAACCAGGTGAGTGATGATGCGGGGGGGGCAGGGGGAGGGGTTCGGGGAAAGAGGGATCGGGGTTGTGTAACCGTAACCGAGATGAAAAGATGTGACGTGCAGAAACGTGAAACAGAAACCCAGAGAGGGCGGGGGTAAGGGGGATGGGGTGGGGGTAAGGGTTGGGGGGGGGGCACATGGATCTTTTCACCGTGGGACTTCGTACCGAGACCGATAGCAAGACGAATGCTGTCTGAAACATGGCGTCCAGTGGCCCAGTAATCCACCTCCCTTCTGTTTTCCCTCCATATAAAATCACTCCAGCGGCAGCGAATCACTTCAGCTTTGCAGGTCGGTGAGGAACCAAAGCAGAGACGGAGATCGTTCGGGATCCGGGGGTGGTGGTGGTGGTGGTGGTGGTGGTGGTGGGCAGTGCGGACTGATGACATCTTCTCATTTTTTCTTCAGATTTTTTTTTTTTGGAGAACAAGTGAGCTCTTTAGCCGCCTTGCTAATTGGAGTGGCTCCCCCGTGCTTGCACACAGAGCGAGGCGCACGCGTGTAAAAGGGAGCGGGACGACGATGGTGATGGTGATGATGATGAGAGCTTCTCGCGCATGCCGCGCGTTGTCAGAGTGGTTGAATAAATCAGCATATTTTGAATTTTGATTTTTTTACGGGACGGGTTTTTGGAAGAGACGATTGCGGATGAAGTTACAAAAACGCACCGAGTCGTTTCAACCTGCAAAGGGACTTTCGCTGGGTGTTTTTTTTTCTTCTTCTTCTTCTCCTCTCTCTCACCCCCTCCTCCCCCCCCCCCCTAGAGGATAGATAGGATGCTCCAGCCTGCTGGGAACCTTCGGCTGAACGCTTCGGCAGGATAACCGCCGAGTACTCGGCGGTGATAAAACGCTCAATGTCCTGTCCAGATTGTTCAGGAATGTTGGAGAGGAGCTCAACGATCCATACGCTCTTTTCCACGTGGCGCAGCTATCTGAGCCCCTCAGATCACATCCAAAGCCAACGTGTTTCATTAGAGCTGGCCGTGTGCTCCGCCTGTCCGGGTGTGGCGGGGATGGTGAGGGAGTAGTGTGTGTGGGGGGGGTGCCTCTGTAAATCACGGCTGGATTACTCGCTGAAATCAGCAGCAGGCTGGAACCCCACTCCACCCCTGCCCCTCTTCCCCAAATCGGAGGCGACTTGATTGCGAACGTGAGCAGTCGCGACTTTCTCCTAGCTAGCGTCTGATTGAAGGGCAAACATTTTCGACGGGGTGCGTTTAGTTTATTGCTGCCTGGTTTCAGATTCCAACACGTGTAAGCAGACCCCCCCCACTACCCCCAGCCCCCCGCTGGAGCGAGGAGGTGACAGCCACTCGTAGTTAAACATCGACACCGTGTAGTCGGGCAGAGAGGGAGGCCGCGGCTTACCACCGGCAGGAAAACACATTATGCTTTCTCTTTTAAAAGCGGCACACAAGCTGTTAATCAAAGAATCCTTTTGAAAACCAGAGGGAAACCTGGCCGAACTCTTTTAATTATTCCCTTTGCTCCTGCGCTGTTATTTTGCATAGAGTGGTGTTTTGGGGGGTTTGGTGATTTTTTTTTTCAGTCCTGTTAGGCTTTTATACTCTCCATTATTATTCAGCATTCTTCTGTCTTTTTACATGTTTTTGGGCTTGCTACAAAATGCAACAAAATGTGAGTTCAGATATTTTTTTGTAAGGCTTATGAAAGAAAACAGAAGAAACATTCCGCCTTGCTTTCACGTTTTTTATGGAAGGGTCCGTGTTGCTCGGGGGGGGGGGATGAGGAGCCTTTATAGCCTTTACAGCCCCTGGAACAACTGGGACTTGTCTCAACTCCCATATTGTTGAAGGTGTCGGCAGCCTCTGCCAAGGTGTCACATAAAGAAGCCCCTCTGCTTCTACCCTTTACACGCAACAACACATACAACGCCATTATATTGGCCAATAGACAGGTCTGCTGACGAGGCAACCCCCCCGCTCGACCTTCCGCTCCCTACATTGTACAGATTGTCCCCGGCCGTCACGCTAAGAGCTTGTTTGAAAACGGCTCGCTGTTAGATTTCCATTGTTGTGTCTTACATTGTTGCATTGTTGGAGTTGGTAAATGTGAGTGAATCAACGTCACGCCATGCTTCACCATATACATTTACACGACGTCACATCGCAGCAAAATTCTCTTGGTATTTTAATCAAAACAAAAAATAGAAATCAGAATCAGATCTGTTTTATTTGCTGTCTGATTATTTAGAATTAAACGTTTGTGTCTGATCGCAATTTAATTTAATATGATTTTATACTGGATATATATTGTTGACACCACCTGAGTTTGGATTGGATTAAACTGATTACAGAAAATGAGTCCTTTGCAACACTGTTTTAATCTTAGGAGTCCCACAGGGATGTTTTCTATCTCCCACATAATTTGCAGAACAGACAACAAGACTCCTCTAACTGTGGCCTTGGTGTCACATTTTGAAAGCTGCCACTATTCCAGCAGCAGCATAGGAGCATGATTGAAGAGAGTGTCACGTAGAGGTGTTGTTGGCAGGACTCTAAAAAGAATATCTCAAAACACAACAGTCAACTGAAAGTGTCATCATGGTGAGAAGGTTGCTAATTTCCAAATGGCACTTATATGGAAAATGGAACCAACAACACAGGTACAACCGGACGCACACACAGGGAGACAAGGACTATTTATACAAGAGGGCAGAAGAACACAGATGAGAATAATCAAGGGCAGGACCGACAACGAGACACAGGTGAAAATCACGGGGCAACAAAAAGGCGGGAAAACAGGAACAGGAAGTAAAACACAGAGAACGCAAGATAACGCAAGACTATCAAAATAAAACAGGACATGCGAAGGCAACGGATCATGAAAGACAGATAACTGTATCTACTGTATCTCTTAACTCATTCTCTCTGGAAAACCAACATCATCCTGCTTGACAATTCAACTCCTCCCACCTGCCTGTAGTTCACAGGGACAAATGAGAACACTTCCATTTGCATCATCAACGAGTCCAAAGTGTCTTAAACAGTTCGTAATCTTCTCTTCTCAAAGATAAATAACAAAGTTTATCTGACTCTGATTCTCAAACACTTTTCCCCAGCCTACAGCCACCCCCCCTTATTTCTCTTAACATCCCTTATTCCTCCAAGACGTTCATCCATTAGAAGATAAGACAAACCCGGGTGCCTCCTAGCAACAGGAAGAGGGTCCTGCCCCCCACCCCCACCGAGAGGCTCCTGTTAATCTCCAGCCTCGCGGCTGCATTTACGTCCGCGATGACGTCAAAAAAAAAAAGAGGCTCCTGTGTTATTGTTTTCCCTTCGCTTCCTGTTTGAGTCAAGAATAGCCGTCCTCGACCCCCCCCACTCCACCCCGGTCCAGCGCCCCCCCCCAAGGTAGAGTGGCGGCGATCGTTGCGGAAGTCGTCCCGCGGGGGCCGCCGCGTGTCGCCAGGAGGAAGGGCCGACTTTGTGTGTGTGTGGGAGGCGGGGGGGGGGGGGGGTTTGCTGGCGAGATGGTGGCGTCAGAGGTGTCACAGGTGGTGGTGGTGGGAGCGGCGTCCATGTGACTCACCGCGGGGGAGGCAGGGGGAGGGTGGGGGAGGGATTAGGGGTCATATGCGCTCATCCCTTTGTGTCGCTTTGTGTCGTTGTGTTGCCCTGAAGTACACCTGACCGACGACGTGTTTTTTGTTTGTTTTTTTTGCCTCCCAGGTGCTGCCAAAGCACGGCGTCCGACCCCCTCCACGCCTCCACCTCCCACCCTCACCCACACCCACCCACACCCCACCTCCTCTACATTGTCTTCATCTCCCTCCCTCCTTCCCCCTGCTCTCCGCTTCATCATCCGTCTTCTTTCTTTTCGGGAATAAAAAACAAAACAAAACCACCCCCCCAATCCGACACCCGCCCTCCCTCACCACCACCACCACCACCACCTCTCCCCCCTGCCGTCCCTCCCTCCCACCTCGGCGGCTCATTTTTTTTCTTCCTTTTTTTTTGTGTCTGTCTAGCGCTGTTTGTGGAGGCTCAATGGAGCGTCGCTTACTGGCCCCTCGACGGATTCCAGACAACAAACTCGGCAGCTGCGGCGGAGGAGGAGAGCCCGGCGCTGGCGACGCTCCCCCAAATTGCTCGGCGCCGCTCTCGGCGTTTAAATAATGGTCCTCGCGCCGAGCTAATGGCGGCGGTGGGAGGGCCGCGGCTGATGAAGAAGAACGCCAAGGGTTTTTTTTTTGTTTTTATTCCATTCCGGCGCGGGACTTCGGGACGGCCCCCGCGTTTCCTCGGGGAGTGATATGTTGTTTTAATGGAAATGAAGGCCGCTAGAGGGTGGGGGGGTGGGTCGAGGGGCGGGGTCAGGGTTGGGGGATGTGAGTGTGTGTGTGTGTGTGTGTGTGTGTGTGGGGGGGGGGGGGGGGGGCATTAGTGCGATTCATCCCCGTGCGATGTTTCGAGGGAGTGAATGCGGCCATTATCTGCCGCCACTGGCTCCCCCCTTGTTGCATCTTTGGCGGTGGCGGTGTTCGGGGGCGGGGGGTCGGCGGGGTGGGGTTATTACAGTGAAAGGGTTACAGTCCAGCCAGCGCTCCTTTGTTAACTTACATGCGAGAGAACAAAAAGCCGGGCGGTGATCGACGAGCGCGTGTGTTTTCTCCGCTAACTCCTCCAGCGTTGCAGAGACAAAGGATCCGTCCCGCCGCCGCGCAGGGTGCTTAATTTTCCACTTGTTTATTTATTTAGATCCATTTTTTTATTTCTTTTTTTTTTTTTTTTTTTACCCCTAGACTTTCCAGGCCTGTATTGCAGTAAGATTGTTTCATTAGGGGAATATTCATGGGCGGGGAGCACAAGCCTCGGTTATTGATGCAGCTCATTGGTTTTTTGTGAGGCACAATGGGCTCCCTTGATTGATTGCGCTCGACAGCCGATGATGTGACACAGAGGAATGGCAGACATGTAGGACGGCGAGCTCGAGACGGAGATAAAATTCCCCCAAATTCACTCTCACACACACACATGCACGGATCCCACACACACACACACACACACACACACACACACACACACACACACACACACAGCCCCGAATATAAGTTTATTGCAGAGGAACGTGTGTGTAATGAAGACGGCTCTGTGACAGTAATGAACATTCGCTCCTTTATGGTGAGATCCCAGATTCATGGCAGGGCCCCCCAATAGGTTTGATGATGAAGAAAAATAAATGAGGAGAACCTCTGCAGACTGGATAAACCGTCCCAGAATGAAAGGGCAGAAGAAACTAGTTTAATAAAAAATGGTTTCCTTTTATTTTCTAGATTAAAATTCCAAATCTGTCCCAGACTTTTAATGTGACTCAAGGGTCAAAGGTGAAAGGAGGAGGTGACAGCAATTGATGAAAACCTATGAAATATGCTCAACTCAATTATATGTAACCGAAAAACAAATCACGGTGACACTTTGACAGCGTTTTCCTTCGCACAAACTTCCACAGCGCTGTCATCCATTAGGCTGACGAGGAGCCTCGCGATTGGCCAAATGTGACAAAAAGCTTTGTATCAATCACATATTTAATTGGTCTTAGCAGACGTGGGTGTAAATTGCAGCTTAATTGCTTCGCAAAGGCAAACTACCATGAGGCAATAATTATAAAAAAAAAAAAAAAAAAAAAAAAAAGAAGAAATTTGGAGGGGGAGAAACATCCCATAATAAAGCACAGCTAACCACATTTGGTCCGATTCTTTCGGCTTATGACTTTGCAGTGCAGCGGCTTATTAATCAGCGTCCTGCTGTCTGTGATAAGCCTGTTTATTGTGTATTGTGCGGCCACGGGGCCTGCATGCGCGTGTGCACGTGTGTGGCTACTATGGTGACCACCAGCCAGGACGTGGGATCCGAGGCTGAGCTAATACAGACAATGCTCAGCAGCGCAAACACTGGCACATGCTCACTCACACGCTGGTAATAAGATGCTGCTGCAGCAGCAGCACCTGCAGCAGCAGCAGCAGAGCGGGAGTCTCACTCTCTACCTGATTCCGCCCAGACTTCCCTCTCCAGTCTCTCCTCTCCTCACTTCTCCCCCCCCCCGTCCATCTGGACACATCCATTTATTCAGGCCCCAGTCCCAGCAGGTCTGCGCGCAGGTCTCAAGCGGACTCATCAGGCGCGGCGGAGGCGAGTTTCCATAATGCGCGCTGATTAGCATTTTAAAGCGTCGAATTAGAAATTCTTAGCCGGAGGAAAAAAAAAAAAAGAAGCTGCGAGAGACGTTCGGTGGCTCCGAGTCCAAGTTGCCGTGCTGCACTTTGCAGAGACGGGGTTCTGGCCTTTTCCTCTGGTGCGGCAAATAAATCATGGCACATGTTACATTTATCTCCAGTGTCTGACTGATGTAAGAGGCGCAGGTCTTCCCGGATGCCCGACAACAGCGCGGCCGATGAAAGCAGCAGGTCGACATGGTGCAACACTCAGAACGTGCTTCTTATTACAGCGCCAGCTTGTTCCGTTTCCGCTCTGCAACCTTCCTGCAAAGCCACTTTTCTCACAACTTACCGCTGAAACAATGAAAGAGCAAGAAGTAAAATAAAATGAAATTAAATGGAAGACCTCTTCTTTTTTCTTTTTTTTTTTTTTTTTTCTTTCTTCCAAGATTTCAAACATTTGCCCAAAATGTTTGCCACGTTTGCCGTGGGGCTCACAGCCGCACTCGGCACAAATCAGTGGCCGCGTATCGACGCCTCTTTTTACGAGGCACTTAACAATAAAAAGGCAATAAGCTGTGACACGGATAATGCGGCGGGACATCGCGGGAACCGCGCAGCTCCCGTTCTAACGGCTCCGCTCTGCCTCCCTCTGATTTACCGACGCGGCTGCAGACTTAAGAAGCTCTCTGACACCGGCTACATTTCCAGGAAGTGAAAGGAGGATTTATAGAGCTGTTTGCCTGGTATCTATTTCCAGGGTTTAGTTTTTTTTTTTTTAAACGATATCGAGCTAAAATGATATCATTAATAAACGGAGCGACTGCAGCTTCTCCCCGGAGCCTGAAGTGCATTACACTCTGCCGCTGCGTGTGTGCATGAGTGTGTGTGTGTGTGTGTGTGTAGGTGTTGTCTCAAATTGTCACGTATCGCTCTCCCTAATCTCTCACAGCAGACAAAGTGCGCAGCTCCCCGCAAATAATATCGGAAAAAGTCTGCGTGTGTGGGCTGATAATATTGTTTGTGGCTTTGCCTACATGCCGATCACGCCGGTGGGTTAATATGTGGAAAGAAACCACGTGGAATTACGGTGAATTACATGCAATTACGCCGCACCCCGGGGTCGGCGGCGCGTGGGCGACACTTGGACGGCAAACTCACACGACGGCAGTGAAACTCAACGTTTGATTGGAGCCGGCGTCGGCGCGCTGTTTGCGGGGTCGTCCGGCCTGATTGCTACGCGCCGTCAACTCTGGATTGTTGCCACTATTTGCGCGCGCGTGGGCGCGAGTCCATGAATATGCGGTCGATTTTTGTTGATGACTCCAAAAAAAACAAAAGCCGATGTTTACTGTTGAATGCGTCGTGCGCACTTTTGTGTACGTACATTTATTTACCCAATGAGGTCACGATATATATATATATATATTGGTGAAAGCTCAACATGCTGCCCCTGAATATATTAATAAAAGTGTATCCTCACAGTACAATAAATAACTTGATTTTCCAACACATAGAATGGTTCTTATTTATACATAGGAACATACATAGGGCAAGGGCCCTTCTTCCAGTTAGCTGCCATCTTGCAGCACTATATTACTAAGGAAGCCTAGTGTGGAAAATCGAGCTGCCTGACAGATATTTAGGGTGAACACTCGCCTCTTCAAGTAAACCAACGAAAAAGAAGGTGGACGAAGTGTCCAGATTTGTGTGGACAGGCCACTGTAGTTCACTGGCAGGCTTGGGAGAGGGAGGGATAGCGGATTTTAAAGCTCCCATATTACACCCATTTTGAGATGCTTTTATTATTTATTTTTTTTGAAGAATAATTTCTCCTGACTCAAAGTGAGCAGCGTTTCAAGGTTAATTAGCTCCCCGCAAAACTCCATAGATCAGCACATTTATCCCACTGTTTACAACTGGCCATAAAACAACACCTGGCTGGGGTCAGTGCCAATAACCTGGTGGAGGTGTCAGTGAGGGATCAGCACCCCATGTGACATCACAAAGGTTTCCGGAAGAGTTTGCTCGAGCGCGAACTCTCCGCGTGCACGAGATTTAAAAAAAAAAAGCCCAAAAAAAACGTCTTTTCTCATCTATGGACACGTTATTAATAGAAGGCATCAATTGAACAGATTTTGCATAATGGGAAACTGTTGAGCGTCTTCGATAACCGACAAGTGACTCGACATCTCAAGGACGAAGTTGACTTCGCAAACAAAAGATTTGCCGAACGGCCCCTTTAAAGACGAGCGCGCGGACGTTTTCTTGTTGCGTTATTAAAGATTCATCCGTCGTCTGTCTGCCCTCGAATGCACAGCGAGAAGCCTGGCAGCGGCTCCGACGCGCAACCCTGGGAGGAAGTGCGTTGTTTTTAAGCGGGACGAGTCGGCACACAGGGGACTCGCCCGACTGACACGAGTCGTTAAAACGTTCTTCGGAACCACTGCGCACTGCACAGCCTAAAAAAAAGAAAGAATGAATAAAAAAAAAAGCCAGGCAGACTTTGCCCTTCCGTCTTTCTATCTGGTCTTTTTTTCCCCACCGCCCTGCAGGTTCTTCCCACGGCTCTCGCCTGTCACGCGCCCCTAGCGCGACGCGGCACTTAGCATCTCGATTCATCGGAAAAAAAACCTGCGAGCGGCCAAAGTGTGTCACAGCCTTTTGTCAGGCCACCGCAACAGGGGGGGAGCGGTGGAGGGGTGTGTGTGTGTGTGTGTGTGTGTGTGTGTGTGTGTGTGTGTGTGTGTGTGTGTGTGTTGTGGTGGCGGTGGTCACATTTGGCTCCGGTGCCATTCTGCCACATGGCTCCGAGGCTTTGCCCTAAATGTCAGCGAACGGGGAAAATATTTAGATGCCTTTCACAGCCCAGCGAGCCTAAATGCATCGTCTGACTCATCGGGGGGGGCCTGCGGCGTTTGCGTGCCCTTCGGTGTTTCACACTCGCTCGCTCGGCGCGGAACTAATTACGTGGCAAAAAAACTCAAACGCAAGGACGAGTTGGGCCCGTAAAAGCCTCTGACCCCCACCCCCTCCCCAATCCCCCACCCACCAATCCCCAACCCCGAAGTTTTCCGACTTTATCTATCAAAAATTCGCAAGGAGCCAATCGCTTACGATCTAATCTTAGTCTCCTTCATCAAAGGGGGGGGGGGGCGTTGCATAATGTGTGTACGCTCAGCGGCTAATGTGATTAGTTCGGAGCTATCTTGCAAAAAAGAAAGATATATATACATGTATATATATATATATTTATATATATCACAAGCTGGAGATGAAACTCTGTGATTTTCGTGCATTATTTAAACGACGTGTTGAGAATCCTTCCTCCCGACTGACTCAATTAGACACTTTTACCTTCAGCCCGGACTGGCCGTCATTTAATTAGCCTTCGCTATTAGCCACTGTTGCCGTGCAGGATGCTGGTTGGTTCTTTTTGTCACCATGGAGCCACACATGCACACGCACACACACACACACACACAGGGACACGTCGCACACGCTCACACACACACACACACACAGGGACACGGACGCACACGCTCACACACACACTCACACACACACACACAGGGACACGGACGCACACGCACACACACACACAGGGACACGGACGCACACGCTCACACACACACACAGTATTATGTGTGTCTGTCCGCGTGTGATGACAACAGATAGCCCATTGACGTCATGCAGTCACCTCTCATGCAGCCCGAATGAGTCAGTGCTTCTTCCACTGGCCTTGTGCACCCTGTGTCTGCCCCCCCCCGATCCATTCTTCGCCTTTTTTTTTTTTTTACCTCCTCCACCCTGAGCCCCTCTGATCTTTCTTTCATCACCTCCCTCTCTCCCCTCCCACGTGATAACTTCCTACTCACCCACCTCGCCCGACGCTCTTCAGTCGCCGTCTGATTAAAGGTCAGAATTTGTCATGCGGCCTTTGCGTTGCGGTGGCGCCGTGAAACTTTGAGCCGTCGCGGGAGGCCTGGAGGCAGGCGGCTTCCCGGTTGGTGGCCCGGTTCTTCCGTTTTCATCCTGGACCGCGGCTCTAACCCTGAACAAATAATGGTAATGACAATAAAATAGTAGTAAAAACCTTGACAGGTCTTTTGAAAATAGCAACAAAAAATAAAAAAAAGAAGCCGGTGGTGTCACCACCAACCTGGGAGCAGCGTTAATCATGCATTGCCCTTTGTGACATCACAAATGTCCTTCTGACAGTATGCTTTTAGCACACACTTTGCAAGTGAATTGCTGGCTGAAGATGCTGATTATCTTCAGGCTACGCCGCTAATGCTAACGTTGCCTCTTATGCAAGCTTTAAAAGACTGTTGCCATCAATTCACTAATAAAATAATATACATGTGACATTTTCTACGTAAAGTGACTTTAAATGTAAATGCAGCCGTGCAGAATGCAGCTATCACCTTGAGGAGGGCAGGTGCAAACTCCAGGTTGGAACTAAGGGCTTTAGCCCCTAAGCTAAGCTAAGCTAAGAGGCTTTTTCATTGAACAAAAATCAACTCTCTCAAGGAAAACAATGATTGTTAAAGTGTCAAAGGAAAAAAATAACACTTCCCAGGACTAAAGCAAACAGGGAAGGAAGGGAGTGAAGCTTCAAAGAAACACAAAACCTGACTTGGCGATACAGCAGTTGGAGTTGTCGGCTTAAAGATTCTCTGACAAGACAAGACCAACGAAAGAAGGGAAGACAGAGACTATACATACCAGAGGGCAGGGGACACAGGTGAGAACAATCAAGGGCAGGACTGACAACGAGACAGGCAGGAAGCGCAAGGGGGAGATGGGACCATCAAAATAAAACAGGAAGCACTGATACACAATGTTTGTTTTTTTTAATGCGCGGCTTCCCACTTTGGTCAATGAGGTTTTATGAGGAACATCAAACGAGCAAGCAGTGAAAAAAAAATGAGCAGCAAACGTGTGGAAATGAGTTCGGTTTGAGAATAACTCGGATGTGTTCGAGTGTCTCACTGCGCTGCTGGTTAGGATCTCCTCCCACGCTCGGAGCAAAGTCGGCCCGGGGCTGAAGGTCGCGCTGCCTCTTTTTCTGCTCTGAATTTTGCAAAGAGTCAGGGTGAAACAATCTCCGTGGATGAAGCGAAATGCAATGAAAACGAGTCGAGAGTGGAATTTACAGACCAACGCGGCTGACGTCAAACTGCCGCGCATCCCTCCGTCCCACTCCACCCACCCTGCGCTGCAGAAGTTGCTGCAGCTCCCACAGGCTGACTGCCCCACCCCCACCCCACCTCCACCTCCACCTCCGCCTCAACCCCCCCATCCTTCCTCTCCTCCGGCTTGCAGGAGATGCATCACCCCCCAGTGGCTCGCTGCTCATCTCTCACTCCTCCATAAGAAAGGGGCCTCTCTCTTGCTCTCTCTCTCTCTCCCTCTCTCTCTCTCTTCCTCCCTCCTTTGCCTTGTTTGGGGTAGAGGGGGGCTCGGCCCTCCCCCTGCAGCCCCCCAACGCCCCTCAGAGGCCGGCTGCTCATCCCTCAATAGCTGCAGCGGGCTCCCCGCGGTGCTGAGCCCTGTCCTCCACCACTCAATTACTCGCCCCTGTAAGGACCTACAGAGGGGCTGTGACACACGACTCAGACACAAACAGAGCCACGGTTTCGGGGGAACGGCGCCGACCAAAAACAGCGGCGGTGCGGTCCTTTTCGGAAGGAGGAAGCCTCCGCTTTCTCTCCGCACGGACCTTCTCCCCTCCTTTTTTTTTTTTTTCCTCAAAGGAGGTGAAGCCTCACGTGTTGTTTTCCCCTCCGCTCTCTCGTCTCTTTTCCCCTCGCTGCGCGGCCCGCAGGCGGTTAATGAGATCACAGCGCAGATTACCTTACCTGCCTGCCTCTGTTCAGCAGGTGGCTCGCGATGACTCAGAGCCGATACAAAAAAAAAAACAAAAACACAATAACGGCTTAGACTGTCGACAATGGCGATAATCACCTGGAGTGTAAAAAAAAAAAAAAGCCAAAACGGGCCACTGAGGAACATTGGAATGCGCGCAAGATGCTGACAACCGAAATGCAATCTCAGCTGTTTTAAGGGTTCAATACAACGAGACGGACACGTAAGACGCCTGCGTTGTGAGTAATTCAGCTTTTTCTTCTTTTCTCCCGCGTGGCAAAGGGACGGTCAGATACCTGAACACCGCCGCTTCAGGATAAAGTGAACAAATCGTTTCAGTTCATCATGTCGCCACAATGGCTTATAAAAACAGGCATGTCTCCATTTCTTTCTAGCACCCCCCCCACCCCGACGATCGATACCACAGTCATCCGAGCTGCGTTCGCTGTTCCTTTGTGTTCTGAGAGACGGCTGATTTTCTCACTGGATGTCCCAGTGACTATTTTCTTGAGCGTCCCCCCCCCCCCCCTTCTGAAGAGAACGACGTCGGGGGGTTTGTTTTTGTTTCCTCAAAACGCATCAGTGAGACACTCAATAGCAATTGGAGTTCCTTGATTATTCTCAATGATTCCGAAACGCAACAAACCGCAGCGGCAGGTTGGAAATCGCAGAGGGTTGTGCATTCCTGCCGTAAACGGCTCGACTTGATGATGAAGACGCAGCCTAAGGGTGTCTCCTTTAGCTTTGGGTTTCAGTCGTTCAGGTTCTGGGTCGGTCTCTGTGAAAGGCTGCAGGTTTGCACCCAGACAGCCTGCTGCTGTCTCTGCTCACGCACTCAAGCGCACACGGCTCCACACAACTTTGCGTCAGTTGTGTGCGAGTGTTGTTGGGATCACTCCATAAAAGTAATTCAACGACTGATTACAGATCACTCCTAAGAAGTAATCTAATGACTTCTTTAACTGCTTTGTTTCATAAGTAATCATCAAATGTTTTTCATTTTGCCGCCGGATTTATTTCCATTATTTGTTATTATTATTATTATTATTATTATTATTATTATTATTATTATTATTATTATTGTTATTGACACCGTGGCTGTTCACACAGCCTCGCGCTTCTTGATTTTCTCAAGTCCGAGTCAAGGCCGGCCGGCCGAAATTGCCAAAACAAAGCGTCTCTCACTCAAGGCCCACACACACACACACATACACAGACACACACACACACACACACACACACACGTTTTGCACTCGCACAATGCTCCGGCGCGGCATTCGCAGGAAACAAACAGCGTTTCTCCGCCGACCTGCGGCGCCGTGTCACTCAGAGCCGCGGAAACACAATCCATGGAGCACAATGGCGGCTCAGTGTCAGACGCGGGGCAACAGTAAACAGTGAGCGCCGCCGCTCCTCGCGGCTTAATAACGAGCAGCTCCCCCCGCCGCCCCCCTCCCCCCCGCGCTGAGATGATCCCACGCCGAACACCGCTTACATCAACACCGCGCTCCACAGATGTTCCCCGTTATCCTGCTCAGTTTGTTCAGGGCTTCTCGAGGATCTGCGGGGTTTGCGGCGAACGGAAAGTAACAATCATTTCAATGCGTCTATTTTGCGAATTTATTTTTTATTTTTTTGCTGCTGTGAATACAGCAGACTTCCTCAGTCTTCCTCCTGACTCCCTCCGACACCGCCGGTCCCAGTGTCCGCACCAGTTTGCTCTCCGAGCTCATCGACAATACGAGCGTGTTGACGAAGGCCGAAGTACGGTGGCCGACGAGGGCCAAACACAATGCAACCGCCTAATGCGCCTTAATTGGCGAACACAGGTGCAGGTATGGAATGCAGGTATCGTTCTCGGGCCAAACCTGTGTGTCTCTCCATTGAGCTGCTTGGCTAAGAGCGCCCCCTGCAGGTTTGGAGGACTTCCATTGCAGTGACGTTCGTTTGCATGTGTTTTCTTTGGATTGCACCCGTATTTGATGATGAAGTATACTGTATGTTTTTATGTCTTGCAGTGCGTTTTTTTTTTTTTTTTTCTGGTTTGCACCACAATTCTCTTTTTGAACCTTGTTTAGGCTTTGTGTTTGTGAATGTGCATCGTTTCCATACCTGCGGCTGTTTTCGCCAACTAAGGCGCATCAGCCAGTTGTGTTGTGTTTGGCCCTTGTCAGCCACCGTATCGACGCTTGTGAATAAAGATATAGAAGAACGGGACTGGAAGTGCGTATGAGCGAGTGCGCGCGCGTGTGTGTGTGTGTGTGTGTGTGTTTGTGTGTGTGTGCGTCCGGAGTCCTGTCTGTCACTTCTGACACATGCGGCTCTAATTATCGCGGCGTCATTTAAATGACTCAGTGTGAGAGGCAGCCTGGCAGTGCTGCTTTATTGCCCGGCTTAATCTATGACCGGTTCACATCTCATTATTAATATGGTAATGGATCTCCTTGAAGAGATTAGGGGATGGAAGCGCTCGGCGCCGAGAGTGAGAAGCTATTTTCGATTTTAGCATCACAGAGAGGGCTGCAAAGGGAGGTGGAGGGGCTCGGTCGGCTGTGTGCGTGTGTGCGCGCGTGCGTATGTGTGTGTGTGTGTGTGTGTGTGTGTGTGGAGGGGCGTTGACTTGGTGTGTTGACGCTGCAGTCGATGAGAAGTGGCGTTCGACGCGCTGTTGCGTTTTGTTTTTTTTTTTATTTCTTTGCTGCTTCCGAAAACCCGACCGCTGTCCTGCTTCTCGTGGTTCTCTTTTTCTCTTTTCCGCCCGCGTGCAACTCGTTGACGGATGCAATCTGTGTCGCAATAATGCAGCTGTTGTCGCGACGCTCTGCCCTTTTTTTTTTTCTCTCTTTCTTTCATTTGCTGTCGGTAAATGTCACCGAGGCGGCTATCGCTCTCTCCCGCCGGCGCGCGGCGGACGGGAAACCCGAGCGCTAACGCGGCTTTAGATATCCAGTGAGGTGGCCTTCCCGCCTCTTATCTACCTTTCTTTCCCCCTCCTTTTCTTCCTCCCTTCCCTCCTTTCCTTCCCCCCCTCCCTACTCTCCTCCCCCTCTCTGAAATGCTCACTCATCCCCTTCCTTTCTCCCCGCTCGTTTCACTCCTCCCCGCTTCCCCTCTTCCCGCCGCAGGCCGACAGATGAGGCCCTATTACATGAGTGCCACATCCCATAATGCCCCTCAAACAAAGTCCTGCGCGCAAGTCCTCGGTGCCTCGTCCAAGGACTTGCGCGTCAGCGAAAAACTGCGTCGGCCGGCGGAGAAGCGAATGAATAATGCATGCGAGGGGGTTGGTCTTAGGAGTCGGCAGGCAGGCGGGCCGGCAGGGGTTTACGCTCCCCCGAGCAAATAAATCCGTCAAGCGTCGCGATGTTGCGTGTGTGTACGCGAGCAGACGCTTGCGCCGCGTATCCGAGATTAGATCCCGTTGATGTGAGTTGGCTGATTTCCACCCACTTTTATTTGCCGGCTCATCGGGACACCTCGCCGCTCTCTCTCCCTGAGCTCCTCCAAGGCTTTCGTCTCGTCCAGGATCCCGCTGCTGCCCCGGCCCAGCGTGTTCGGGTTCCAGCAGGTGGGATTAGACCGGGCGTGGGCAAACTACGGCCCGGGGGCCACATGCGGCCAGTTGAGCTTTTTAATCCGCCCCTTCCAAACTTGAAGAAATGATATTCATAGTCAGTAAGTCATGAAGTAGCTGTAGTTCATCCATTTTTTCCCCCAGTGTTTTAAGAGTCGTTTCAATAAGGAGCTAAATTCCTTGGGGTTTCACGCTTTTGTTCATTTTCGATTGATATTAAAGCACGTGTACATCCCATGGTATTTTTTTCTCCTATGAGGTGGGTCATCAAATCACTCCATCCATTTGCTCCTGCTCCGGCCCCCTCTGTCAAGTTTTAGAACCCACCGTGGACCCACCGGTCAAGAGGTTTGACCACCCCTGGTTGAGGCCGAAGACGGGTTGATGTTGATTTCACACATCTGCAGCTCAGTTCAATCCCATTCTGTCTCCAAAAGAACATTTCTGCTATATCACAAAAAAGACCTGAAGTCGCTGGGTGACACACACGCACACACACACACACACACACACACACACGCACACACACACACACACTCATGAATGCACACACACGCACCCACACGCACACTCACACTTGCATATCAGCCCCCTGAGGTGGGAGAAATCTTGCCTCCAACATATTAACGCACTTCATTAGATTTGTTCATTAAAGAAGGCTCACAAGTAATGACTTTCTTGCACCATGTGACCGCCAAATAGATTACAGTATTGATAATTGCATTAGTTTTTAATGATGAATATGTAAAAGCCGGGAAGGGGGAGTGGGTGTGTTTAATATTGCAGAATTAATAATCTTTATTTCATCTCAGTCGAAATTCCTCCCTGGTGTGCACGATGGCGATATCTCCCCCCCCCCCTTCCCGCCAGCCCCGCGCTTACACTGAGGGGATTATCAGCGGGGAGAAAAATAACGTACGTCTGGGAGAATAATATTCAGCCCGTTATCGAAAGTGGGCTGACGCAATAACAGAAACGTAAATGGATTTACACCCGTCACCTTCCTATCAATCTTTTCGACGCTAAAGGGTGGCAACGGCGTATTCCGCGTTGTGGAAGTATCGAACGGCGTCAGTTAGCGCTCTGTCTATAAATGATTGTTTGCCTTGCGCAAGAGCCCCATCAAATCAATCCGCAGATGGTTGGCAAATCCAATGTAAATGGGGTGAGAAAACAAACGCGCGATGACGCGCTTCCATGCGTACGCCTGATGGGGAGAATGAAGGTGCGTCTCACTGGGTGTAAGATGCAAGAAGATCGGACGTCGATATCTGAAAAGAGGTTGAAATTTTGCTATTATATGCATTTTTTAGAGTTCTTATTGTTGTTCCATCCATCCGTCCATTTTCAGTACCCGCTTCTTCTGGGGCTCAGGGTCACGGGGCTCTGCTGGAGCCTATCCCAGCTGTCATAGTGCGAAGGCAGGGCGGCCCCCTGGACAAGTCGCCGGTTCATCGCAGGGCCACACGGAGACAGACAACCATTCGCACTCACACGCGCACCTACGGACAACTTAGAGTTCCCAGTTCACCTCATATGCAAGTTTTTCGGAGTGTGGGAGGAAGGCGGAGAACCCGGAGAGAACCCACGCAGACACGGGGAGAACATGCAAACTCCACACAGAAAGGCCCACACGGTTCAGAGAAGAAGGAAATTACTATAAATACTGCGCCATAAATACTGTTCCTCCGTTGATATTTCAGCTTACTTGCTGATGTTCGAATCACCGGTTGACTCAACGGCAACATTTGCCCTCCCGGCGCTTCGTCTATTTTCATAATGCAAAATGCAAATTGACATTGAGTCCGGTGTCATCAGCATCCCAAGCCTGCACCTGCAAGCAAATGGCAGCGGTTTGTCTTTGTCTCGCCAAAACCTGCCCCCACACAGGCAAACACAGCCTTAAAAATAGGCTCTGACCCGCAGTGCAAAAGGACCTGGAGGATGAGCCATAAATGGCGGCGTTGGATCGGCGCTGGGCTCGGTTGGACGCGGAACAGGAGGACTCTCGCTGCGCGATGGCAGGGAAAACTGTGGCTGCGACAGACTGAGAAGGTGCCGCTGCTGCTCCTCTCCGCCTGAGTCTAACACTGGAGGACAGAAATAAATCCACCCGTCCATCTGTCCTTTTGCGGACGGTGATTTGGTTACTTTAAAGTGCTGCTTCAACAGAAAAGGGACTGATTTGTTTAAAGAAACAAAAGTTAAATGAGTTAAAAATCAATCCGAGTTCCGGTCGTTCCTATTTAACCTTGCAACATCTGGTTGCTGAGAGAGGTGGCGCTATTATGGCCGTTTCCAGATTTAATAAATTGCTTTTTGTTTTCTACTGCCAAACATTAATGAGGTTTGCTTGGTCAAACTAACTCAGTTTGAGCTGTACAGGCCTTACAAAGCAAGGCTCTCCCTCTCTCAGCTACTCACTGCTAGCGCTAGCTAGCAAAGAACATGGCTACTTGTTGGCTACAAAAAAAGAAGCTAGCCCATCATCAAGTGTGCAAGTTGTCATTTTTTTATTGGCAATTTTTTTCTTGAAAGCTAAAATCTTGCATATCTACCTTGCTAGGCTGTGATCTGACAGAGTTTAACGTATGTCCGCACAAAAATGTGCATTTTATCTAAAAATATTGATTTTAGCTACTGGTTAAAAAAATAAATATATATATCCATACTTTCAATAGTATTTTGATTTGTCCTCAACCACTAAGAGTACATAAATGCATTTAACCCACATGCAACCCCCCCCCCCAAAAAAAACAACAACAACAACAACAAAAAAACAGTTTCTTGTATACGATAAAGAAAGGTGGGGGTCGTTGAAAATCTTCAGACTGGAGGGAGCTTGCCAAAAGCTCCGGCTTTAGCGGCCTAGAAATCTGTTTCCACATGGATGAATGGCCAAACCAGATAAGGAAAAGCTGCATTTGTACAAAAAAAAAAAAAAAAAAACCAAAAAACCCCCAAAAACCCCACATTCATCCGGACAGAAAGAACCAATTTGTATCTTTTTATAGCTGTGACGAAAGTAGGAAATGGAGCTGCGTTTCTGAGGTGGGAACAATGTTTTTAGGTGATTACCAATTGACTGCCAATCGAGTTTCGCTTAAGTGCAGCCCCACTCAGAGGCAGTAGGACGCGGTGAATCTCTTCCCGTGAGCCTCGAGCTGTTGCTAATTAACTCCATCGGCAGTTTAAAAAAAAAAAAAAAACAAGTGTGAGGAAGTTTATTCATAGCCGGTATGTAGGTAGGCTTGTTCTGCAGCAACACGGCCTCTTACGTCTACATTTACCAACAACCACAAATCCATCAAATGTGTGGAAAGTTCCATGTGAAGTCCTTGCGAAGGACAGGATGAAACAGCAGCAACTGAACCATGTTTCATCTCTGCTTCAAGACGTGCTTTATTAACAAAACCCGGTAAACAAAATAATCACATTTGAAAGGTAGTTTACGGGTCTCACTGCCCCACAGCCAAGGTTTTTTTTTGTTTTTTTGGGAGGGTTTTCGGGTTCCCTCAGCTCAAAGCCCAGCCCACCGCCCCCCCCCCCACCCCCCCCCCCCCACACCCTCGTCTCCCCCTCTGTTCCCACCAATACCCAGCAGTGCATTAGCCAGAGAGCTCTATTACAGAGTGACTCTGGAGAGCTGCAGCCCCCCCCCCCACCCCCACCCCCACCCCACCCTCAACTGGTTTAATGGTGTGCCGCCCCCCTCCCTCGCCGGCCCGCCACTTCGTAGCCAGCTCTCTCCAGGAGCACCAAGGTCACATTAAAATAGAGGACAGTGCAAGTGTCAGTGTGTGTGAGTGTGTGTGTATGCGACTGACCACAAAGGCAGAAGAGTCATTAGCGCAAAAAAAAAAAAAAAAAAAATCCAAAAAAAAACCTAACAGTCTCTCCCTGCTGTTTTCTTCCTCTCACCCTCAATTTGGGCCAGAGGGAGCGAGGTCTCGCCGTCGTCAAACACGAATGGAAGCGTCTAATGTAAAGGGAAAATTCCAATAGGACAAACTTCAGATCTTTCGGGCCCGAGTGCAAGAGTGCCGTATTGATTCGCCCTCGTCTGTGATGAATCCACAATTAGAGCCGCGGCCGCTCGGCCGCTGGGGAGTCTGTCCTCCGTTTGATTGAGGCTGCCCTCTCCGACTCCACGGCTACAGTACGGGGATGAAACATTAAGCTGGAGGTGGGGGGGGAGGAAGAGGAGGAGACGCGTGTGTATGTGAGTATGTGTGTGTGTGTGTGTGTGTGTGTGTGACAGCTGCGGCAGGCAGGCGGGAAGGCAGGAGCCGCTCCTAGCGTGACAGCAGCAGAGAGACGGAGAGGAGACGGAGCGAAGGCAGAGAGAGAGAGAGAGAGAGAGAGAGAGAGAGAGAGAGAGAGAGAGAGAGAGAGAGAGACGGACGGATTCCCAGGATGATCGCTGACGTTGGCAGACGCTCCAACAACAAAGAGGACGAGGAGGCGTGGCGCCGCCACAGGCCGATGGGGGCGGTGCTGATGTGGTGATTGATGCTGCAACTATCGATACTTCCCAGGACGCACGCGTATTTTCCTCTCAGCGTCCACCGTCACGTCAAAAGATCCAATTTACATTTGCTTACGGCAAATGTTTTGATCAACACAATCAATTTCAATGTCATTCCATTGCTTTTACATAAAAATCTTTACGTCAAACCACCTTTTTGAAATTGTGGCGCGCTTTTTTTTTCTTTTTTTTCTCTTCGTCGGACTGCGCTACGCAGTCAAACCGGCCCATGACTAGTCTGCACTAATAGAGCATCAATTTTTCATAGCACCAGAAAGTTACTCTGCTATTTTGAGGACCTATTTTGTGATGGTAGGCAGGCAGGCAGGGACTTGACCTTTACTTTTATGGCTGTATAAATGCACTTTGAGTCTTCTTACACGCACGCACACACACACACACACACACACACACACACACACACACACTCAGGTAAAATGCATGAGGAAGGTGGTCAAGAGTGAGTGAAAGCAAAGTTAGGGGCAGTTCTGGGCAAAAAAAAAAAACACTAAACCAAACAAAAACAACTTGAGTAGATACAAAAAAATATGCTGTTTTGTCTTCAAACCTTTGGATGACGGGAGATCTGAGAAAATAACAAGGGAAGCTGAGATGTTTTCTGACTGTTGTGCTTGACAAAAGAATTCCAGGGAGCCTGATTCATTCATCCGTCATTAAATATGTTGCCTTTCTAGAGGACGTTGTGGATTTTTGATGGAACCTGTTCTGGTTTTAAAGGATTCTTGTCAATGCAAAAGAAGGACAATGGTGCCTGCGTCATTTCAAACTACCTGATTTGTTCGTACCTTTCTCCTGACACAGGCTGATGTGCTCTGCCAGTGTAAAAACATTCAAAGTAAAACACATTTTCCCTTTCGCCCATTTGCCTTTTTTTTGTATTTTGCATTGGGCCATTACAGCCAAACGCTGAGCTTCCAAAAAAAAAAAGAGAGTTAATTCAACGAGGTTCATTCAGCTTGTGCGTTTTGATTGCAATTTGCCGCCGCTCTTTATTCGCTACATTTGAAGGGCAGGTGCGGATAAAAAAAAAATAAAATAAAGGGGGCCGAAGCTTTTTGTGCGCAGATGGCTGCCGTTAATGTGTTGTGGGAGCGTCGCAGCGACGCGCCGGTCCGGTTCAGCCTCGTTCCTCGCGAGCTGCTGGAGGTATACGTTCGTCTTTTTTCGTATATTCCCGTCCCGCAAGACTCTTTAACGAAAGTTTCTGCATCAGCGTGTCTGTCTTCCTCTGCGCGGCCCTCCTCCCCCTCTTCCTCCCACTCATCCCCCTCCTCCTCCTCCTCCTCCGTTCCCCAGCTGCTGTTCCGTGGCAGCGCTTGGTCACCGCCGCCTGCATCTCATCATCCAGCAGCTCTCCACCTCCATTATTGGGTTTTATTTCTGCAGGTGCCTTTCGTTTTTCGCTCCGTTCCTCCAACACATTTTTGTCCTCTTTCGCGGCCGCCCTTCTTCGTATTTCATCGCAAAAGTCCACGTTGTGAAATTTGAACGCAACTGTCATTTAAATACTCTGCGCTGCTAACCAAATAATGCGCAATTTGCTCTTCTTTTACTTGGAATCCCCATCAAAAGATTTAGGGTGAAAAGTGTGAACGGCAGCATCGGCCGGTGCGCCTTCGATCACGTGATCACTGGTATCGCAACATCACCGGCGATGGCGACTCTCTCAGGGAGCTGTTTCATATATCTGAAGGGTATATAACCTGGATTGTGTGGTGGAGAGCTGGTTGAAGGGGTCTCCAGCCTGCAGGAATGCCGGAGTGAGAGTGAGAGTACGCGGCGGGGAAGTGTGGTGAGGAGGAGGGGTTGTGGTGGGTGGGTGGGTGGGTGGTGTGAGGGGGCATCCTGCCAACTGGGTCTGCAGCTTAATTAAGTTGGATGCGGGCGAGCTGCGGGGCCTTCCTGTCGCCTTGCATATCAACGACCGGAGCGCTTTCTAAGCACCTTCGCAGACAGGCCGTCCTTTGTGAGCTCGGAGGAGTTCATTCAGCCGGGGCCGGCCGAGGCTGAGGAGGAGCCCCCCCCCGCCCCCTCTTTCCCCCCAGCCCCCTCTTGTTTCTCCCCCCGGTGGCTGATGGAGCTCAGCCTGTTTTGCTCACAAAAAAACATTTGGATGAAGCTTCAAATGCTGAAAGTTGCAATTTAGATGAGAAATTTTTCCAGGAAAAATGTGACGATTTAAATGGCGGAATTTTAATCCTTGGTCCTTTGGTTGCCGGTTCTGGCTTCTCCTTCACGTCTGAACTCCGAACGCAAAGTTCCACAGTCACGTGATCGACCTGTTCTGGCTCTGCGCTTACCTTTGAGAAGGTCAGAGCAGCCGCGGCTGCCCACCAGACACTGCCTGGCGTCAACCCGACTCGATACTGACCTCTAGCGGCCGGCAGCGTAGCTTATAAATTCCGGCCTTTTTTTCTAATCAGGGTGTGAAAGCGGGGGACGCATTAGTGGCTGCTTGTCTTCTGTCGCTGCTGGAGCGGCTCATTCTCAGCGCAACCTGATGAGAAGTCCCAAATAACCGCAGTGCAACAGCAGAACAGTCGAGCTGACTGCTCATCCTGCCTTTTCCCTCTTGAGCTGGTTGCAAAACTACATTTGATTATACGCGGAGGGTGCGGCGGCCTGACGCCTTTTTCCAAGGACTTACCGCGATCTGTGACGACAGCGGTTGGATTATTTAATTTGGACGAGCCGGCTGCTGTTGGCCGACCTTGACTCGCAGCCTGCAGAAAAAGCCCGATGACAGCCTGCCTGTGTTTGTCCTGGGTGACCACTCAACAGTGTTGAGTACAGCCATGTGTGTAGCCGGCAAGCCACTCGTCTGTTTGTTGTTTGTGCTTTCTTTTTTGCTTTTTTTAAGTTGTTGTTGACCGACAGAGAGGCTGGGCGATAAGCTGCTGATTCGTTAGCGCTTTGTTTCCCGACCAATCACGACAATCTTATCAGCTCCACACATCGACCGCTTTGCACGCGTTTCGAAAACACACATGCTGACTGACCTGCAGTGTAGAAGGTGGAAAAAACGAAACAAAAAACAAGCCAAGCAACCTTGATTTTACAATCAAATGTTATAAAATAGGGCGGCACGGTGGCGCAGTGGTTAGCGCTGCCGCCTCGCAGCAAGAAGGTCGTGGGTTCGATTCTGGGGCCCGGGCCCCGGGACCTTTCTGTGTGGAGTTTGCACGTTCTCCCTGTGTCTGCGTGGGTTCTCTCCGGGTTCTCCGGCTTCCTCCCACACTCCAAAAACATGCATGTGAGGTCAATTGAAGACTCTAAATTGTCCGTAGGTGTGCATGTGAGTGTGAATGGTTGTCTGTGTCTATGTGGCCCTGCGATGAACCGGCGACTTGTCCAGGGTGCCGCCCTGCCTTCGCCCTAAGACAGCTGGGATAGGCTCCAGCAGACCCACGTGACCCCGAATAGGAATAAGCGGGTATGGAAGATGAATGCTATAAAATAGATCTCAGCCAGCACCGGCTGGGCTGTGAAGTTCCTTTACCTGAAATAAAACATCAATTCTTGTGATTTTGGCCCTGTTTTTTGTTTTACTTTGTTTTGTGCAGCCAGTTTGCCATTTGCACATAGCCTCCCCCATCAAACAGACGCATTCATTAGAGAGACAATTTGAGCGAAAACCCCAATTTAGTCTTTTTTCCTTTTTTCAGCGAGAGCCAAATGAATTAATTAATCATTTGCCTTCACAAGAACCTGGAATCAAAGTCATCCATCTTTAGCGGCGCGGCGGTTTTATTATTTCATTCGTTTCTTCAAAGTTGAGTGAGACCACTGATGAACAAGGTGAATGGGAGAAAATTGAGGCACGCTTCCCTTTCATGCAGCTCTGAAAGGACAAATGAGAGGCATTGATGAGCAGCCGAGCGCCTGTGGGTGCTTCCCCCCCGCTCCCCCCCACCCCCCCCATTTCCCTGCAAACAAAGCTCGCGATGGAGACACGCAACTGTGATCCCCTCGAGTCGAAACAAGCTGCTGAGCCTTCCTTGTGTACACGTTGCATTTGCCGCACAGATCCAAGTTGACGCTAACGGTGAAGGCACTCATTAGGTAAGGTTAGGCGTTGGATGCTAGTACGTTTACATGACACTCGAGAAAACCAAATTATTGCTTTAACCCGATTATGTGACGGTGACGGTACGGCTGGAGGGATCCCGAGGTTGGAAGTGGTTGGAAGAGCAAAGTGTAGATTTATGGACGCAGTGGACGAGGACATGGAGGTAGTCGGCGTGAGAGAAGAGAATGTAGCAGAGGACAGGGTTAAATGGAGGCAGATGATTGGCTGTTGCTGCCCCTGAAGGGAAAGAGGAGGATGTTGTTGTGTTGTTTCCTTTTGTTGTTGTATCTCCCTGGGAAAAACAACCATTGATTTATGAAAGACATAAATCAATCAAGTCTAAATGGGTCTTTGCGGATCAAAAAAACATTTTTCTCTAGACTCTCAGGGCGAAGACAGGCAATTTAAGAGTCTATTTGCCTTTGCACAGATATTCACATGTCCAGCAGAGCACCAGCTTTAGCAGGAAACAGAAGGTTTTTTGTTGTTTTTTTTTTTTTTTTTATAAGAGACTGTAAACAGAGGGCTAAATATGATGTTTAATGGAAATTTTGTGTTTGGGAGGGGCGGGGGGGGGCAATTCACCATTAGCAGCAGCACAGCTCGAGTCTGGGATGAAACCAAAAGGTCCGAAAGTGCATTCACGATATTAAATCTGCATTTGACATCAGGCTTGAAGGACAGGATATCAATCTTTTTGAAATTTACGTCACACTTTGACTCGCACCTTTTTTGTGTGTGTTGGATTAACAGTAATCCTGAATTCCTTGGCTGCTTTTTTGAAACCATTTTAACCTTTTTTTGACTTAAGGTATCTGAGTAAACAAAGTTTTTGAAAGCATTTTTCACTTCCCGTCAATATGACAAAATTTTATCTTTAGTTTTTTGTTTTTTTAATCTCACTGAATCCGTCCCACTTTTGCAGGCAACCCCTCCCCTCTCCCCCCCCCCCTCCAATCTTTTCAGGTCACAATCTCGCCGAATTCGAGGCATCAGACGGGACTAAACTGCGCGCGGCACCAGTCTCGTGTTTCGCTCCGCAAATGTTTGTCAGATATCAGAGCGGATCACCAGCAGCACCCCGCCATGACAGCCTCCCAGCGGGCACGCCGGTATTAAAGCGCCACACTCCGATGCTTTGCCTGATCAGTGTGGCTCGAGAGGACGGGACGCTTATGAAAGGCAGACTTCTTTCTTGAGAACACATCAAAAGCGGGCCAGTCTGGCTCACTTCCTTCCTCGCACGCTCTGGCAAGGCTCGGGAAAGAAAACAAGGAAGAAAGCAAGGTTGGGGCGGGGGGAAGGGGGGGGGGGGAGAAATAAGCGCGGCAAATTGGGTTTGCCGTGGCTGAATGTGATGCCAAGACCGGATGAAAGAAGTCAGAATTCGGGGATATACGCCAAAATAAATTACTACACTTCTCGCTGAGCGTAATCCGTCACTTCGGCGCACATTTCTCTCGCCTCTCCGCGGCGAGAGGCGTCCGCATTGAAGTTCCGGGATGTGCGGTGTCATCTGTCAGAGCGTCGAGTTGATTTTGGTAGCAACTCTTTGGAGGGGAAAAAAAAAAAAAAAAAAAACGTGTTTATATTTGCCTCTGAAGGGTTTATCCTCTGTAAATGTCGAGGTGAACTCTGCTGTGATTGGAATGGCATCCGTTCCGCAGGCAATTCCTGGCAGTTCCAACTCAAAAAGAAAAGGAACCTGGACACAAATAATTCTGTTGCGAATCGTGGTCTGGGTGAACTGCTTGACAGTCAGCACGCGCAACATTTCCTGGACGCACTTGAGGAAATGGCCGAGATCCTAAAATCTGATCTTCGTAATCAGCCAGCCGGTTTAGGGGGGGGAGTGATGTCTTGATTGTGCATAAAATTACGGGGGAAGCGCAATACGAAAGCCTCCCCTCCCCCAACAAAAAAAAATAATAATGAAGGACCAACGGTGCTTTGTATTGCTTCGTACTTAAAGCAAAAAAAAGCCCCCCCCATCATCCCGCTTTGCACCGAGCTCTTTGTTTGAAGAGCGCTTTAAATCTCATCTCACGTCATAATCTGTGTCTGTGAGTGTGTGCTGTGCGCGTGTGTGGAAGAAGCCCACCAGCAGTTAAAGGGCAGTGTTCACAGGGGGGCCGGTGTATGAACATGGTTATTTAAATCAGTACTGACAGCCTGGCTGCTGCGGTGGAAGTGTGACTGCCAACTGTGTGCATCCAGCTGAACATCGGCTCAGCCTGCGAGGCCTTCTCAGGTGAACGCGTTCCAAAATAGCTCCGTCTCTATTTTCTCCAACGGCTGCAGCGGTCAATGTTAGTTTTCACACCTGTCCTCAAAACACACACACAAAAAAAAAAGCTTGAAAAGGAAGGAGAAGGAAAAAAAAAAAAAACTCAACCTGCTCAATTAATTGTGACCCCAATTTGCTTCAATTTCATATCCAATTATCACCTCAGGAGTAGAGGGCTTAAATCGTGGCACATTTAATTTTCCACTCACTCTGTTCAATATTCAGTGTGAAATTGATTCTTGTTTAAAATACTCCCGAGAGCCAAGAGTAGTATCTACTGTTACCTTCCCACCTTCATTCTTAGCGCCGCTCCAATATTTGTTTTGGCTCCAGCAAACTCCACAGCTGCTCAGATATTTCATTTCGGAATGAGACGTCTTCTCATTTTAGGAGCCACGCTTCCCCCCACCACCACCACCACCACCAGTAGCAGCGTCGGTGCAGGCTGGTGATATCTAAATGCTGGTGCAATAAGTGGCTGTCCCCGAGACATCACATCAGCAGGCAGAAATTCATTGGTGGGTTGCACGGAAAACGGCACAGTAGCCGCTAGCCAATTAGCATTTGCTTCTTGTACAGATTGTCCCGTTTCAGCCCTGAACTCTTCGAATGAAGTGAAAACATTTTCTTGGACTGTGCGAGCCTCGCTCCAGCCTCCGCGCGTGCGCTTTCAGACGGGCAGAAGACCAACGTCGCACAAGTGAAAGTCGAGGCGGCCAGACTTCCCTGTGGAAGGACGGCGCTGATGGAGCGCGCGTTGACGAGCAGATGACGAGCAGGTGCGCTTGATTGCGCAGGCGGCGCAGGTGCGGGCGGCGCAGCAGAGCTGGCAGAGACCGGGAGGAGGAGCCAGGGGGCGGGGCCAGGTGACGGACGGCTTCAGCTTCCCTACCAATTGATTGGTTCTCATATATATACATATATACATATATATATATGCTTGCAGTCTGGATTAGGTGCCTCCAGACTTTCAGGGCGCAAACATGCAATTTAAGAGTCGCTTTGCCTTTGCACAGATATTCACATCTCCAGCAGAGCACCGGTTTTAGCAGGAAACAGATTGTATTTTTTTTTTTTTTATAAGAGACTCCAAACAGAGGGCTAAATATGATGTTTTATGGAAAGCTACGAGTTTCTGGGAGACAATTCACGATTAGCGGTCAAACAGGTAATATTGGACAATAAATGGAAAAGCGTGACACAGAGAACCCGTGTGGCCTCCACTGGAATTTTTCCAACATTTGTCACAACCACAACTCTTCATTTGCTTTAAGAGGCGTGTCCACTTCTCTTCATGCGGATATATTTGGGCTTTCACGTGATGACAACTGACCTTGTCTCCTCACTGATTGGTTGGTACAAAGATAAGCCACCAGGGATGCAAGGCCTGGGAATTGATGACATGTCTGCCTGTGTGTGTCTGTGTGTGTGTGTGTGTGTGTGTGTGTGTCAGAGAGAGAGAGAGAGTGAGAGAGAGAGCCTGTATTGTGAGAGGATGATGCGCGCTGGTTCACGCTCTGTGATTTCGCAGCGGTCTTCGGGGGGCTTTGGTGTCCCCATCCCTCGATCCCGCCCCTGAACCTCGAACACGGGAGCGACGTGGGCGTGGGGTGGAGGGAGGGCGGGGAGCCGAGCGTGAAGAAAGAAGCAAAGCTGGGGAAGCGGTGCGTGGTGGGAGGACGGCTGAAAAATAGTCTGAGAACAAAAAATAAAAATAATGGAGCAGATGATGCCGAAAAACGCTTGATAATGAAATAATAGAAAGCCGTGCTGCAGAGTGATGAATAGATGTAAGGATGAATTTGAAGCGGCCGATTGGTGCAGTATCCCAGAATGCCGCAGTCGCACGGCGGACTGATGCCGGCGGACGGGTTCAGAGGTCACGCGGCCGCCCCGGCTTTCATCATCCGTGCACGCCGGCCGCACGTCTGAGCAGCCGCCGGATGAAATGTCAAAGGGCGAGGGGGGGGGGGCGGGAGGGGGGTCGGGGGTGGAGGTGCTAAGTCGGCTGGCGGTATAAATCGATACGCTGCGGGGAAGCTTTGTTTCAGCCGCGCCAGCTTTCAGTTTTCAGGGCCGGGACGCAGGGACGGGAAGGCGAGTCTGCCTCTGTCAGCTCCGCCGTCACAAAGACGCCGACCCCTCCCACCACCGCAGGTATTGACCGCCGCCGCGGCCACGGCAACTCGGAGACAAACGCCGTTGATTAAGTGGAGCGAGCGGATTTCAAGTGAAGTGAAAACGGCGTTCCTTTCGGCGCTTCGCCCCGCAGCGTTCGCGCTCCAAAGAGCTGCAGCGGAAACTGACGCGACAATTAAAAAAACGAAAGGGCGCCTGACCTCTTCTGTAATCTTTAGGAAGTGAAACCAGTTTGTGACATTTAGCTGGATCAATAGGGTGAAATGAGGTGGGGAAAATCCAGATATGTGAATAGAATAGAATAGAATAGAATAGAATAGAACACCTTCATTAATCCCACATTGGGGAAATCTTCATATTGACAGCCTTGGTACAGTGCAAAGATAATGGAAAACATATGAATGAAAAAAAGAAATGAAGAAATAAGAAAAGAAAAGAAAATATTTATAGAGTAAGAAAGGAAAGAAAACAGGATGTTCTTCTGGACAGGTGGATTATTTACAGTTACAGTTTATTGCACCTTTGAGAAAAGCAAAATGTAAAATGGTAAAGAGGATGATTTTATGAAGTGCAATTGTACAGCCTGATGGCTTCAGGGAGAAATGACCTGGGGTAGCACTGAGGGGGCAGCAGTAAGATGAAATCACACCAAAAAAATTAAAAATTGATTTCAATTGCTAATTAAAAAAAAAAAAAAAAGCATTGACAGTCATGAAGAGCAGGTCTGCTGGAAATACGCCTGGTATTGTGGAACTGTAAACCTGCAGTCGGCCATCTGAAAGCAAAGAAGAGCGAATGCAAAAAAAAAAAATCAAAGACAAAGGTTTGGAGGAGACGAAGAAGAAGAAGAAAGAAGAAGAAGAAGAAGACAAAGACGAAGAAGAAGACGAAGAAGAAGAAGAAGGCTGAAAATCACATCAATATCTTGGCAATAAAATCTGTATACACACACTGAGGCCGCACTCCTTCAGGGGGAACAATAGCAGGTGCAGCAGCTGACCAGGGAGCACATACATCAGTTTGTATTCCATCTCCAACACCTGTGTTTATCCCCCCCCCCCTCAGGTTGGCTGATGCAGGGATTGAGGATTTAGCGATGATGAAACTCACTGGAGTGGACAGGAAGAAGCACGACGGGACCACCGCACACGCCGACTCCCCCCCCCCCCCCCCCCCCCCCGTTTATTGTCGAGATGATTTGACCATCTGGGTTGTGGTGGGCGTGGGGTGGCGGGACGGAGGGGGTCATGGAATCAAATAATGACCTGGAGAATAGTTCTGGTTGGGGGGGCGGGGGGGCTGGAGAGGTGTGAGTGGATCGGAAATCTGATCCCCCTTTTGTAACAAGGACACAATTAGGAAGAGAGCAGAGTGTCCCGGCGGTGGCTCCATCCGCCGGGATGAAAGGCACAACGCCGACCTTTGACCCCCCCCCCCTCAGCCAGCGGTGATCCTCTGCTTCACGTCCAGCCAGTCAACCTTTTCCCCAACCGCTTTATTTCTCTGGCCTCAACCAGTATCGTATAACCTGTCTGAGGAAATGAGAGGATTCCATCCTTCACTTCCTGCCTTGCTTCGCTTTTTTGTGCAAAAAAACCCAAAACAAAACAAAAAACAAAACAACCAACGCAGGCCCTTTGTGACATCACAACGGGCATCAACATCTTATTAATACTTCACCCAGGTTGGCGACAACATCCTGCAGCTCCGGAAAAAAAAACAAAAAGCCAAAGCCACAACAAAGGATGCGTTCCAGCAGGAGGTTAAAACAAAGTGTTTTCGCACAGACGGCGAGATGAGATGAGCTGTTTTCCTTTTTCTTTTGACGGCTCCCCACACAAAGCTGCTACCCCGCAGTCCAGGGTTTAAAAAAAAAAAAAATCAAAAATGACCTTCAAATTTGGAGTCTCTGTCTGAGCTCATCATCTGCCTCTCCACGCTGCGCGTGATGCTAACTTCCTCGTGCCTCAACCTCTTTGCGTGAATCCAAATCACTGCGCTTGTTCGCAAAATGCCGCCCATGGTTTCTTTTCATCTCTTCCTTTTGAATTCCACCTAATCTCATCCGAGTCTTTGAAGCACTCTGATTTGTTTCACTCCTCGCTGCACCCCGTCACTGTCTTCTTGACCGCTGCTGCGACGCGACGACGGGAAAGTTGTTTGATGCGACTCACTTTTTCAGCCGGGGGGGGAGGGGGGCCAAACTCTGAGGGTCTCTGCTGGTGCATTCAAGGTCCGGTGTGTAAAATCGTAAAAGTTTGACATACCGCCTATAAATGCATAAAAAAAAGGTGTGTACTTGCAGTTCAATTAAAAATTTTGTTTTCCTGTCCTTACCCTTAGTTCTCATAAGCTATGTTTCCATTACAGTTTTTCACAAAATAAAATAAATACTTCTAAAATTTCGACAAAGTACAATTGCGTTTTGCCGGTGTTTCCATTGAATAGTTGGAAGCGCATAATCTGTCATTCGTAATTCGTAAAATCTCGTCCCGGAGAATTTACGAGAATTACGTTTGCTTTGGTTTGTTTACCTTTGTTTGCAATCAAGAATGGTTGCTATATTGTTCTCTTTGATTACTTGTTTAAGAAAAAAAATACTCTGTCTCCTCCTCCGTCCAAACCTAACGCGCCATTTCCACTTGAAGTGAACCGATCACGTGACCCCAGTACGTCACGTCCGCTGACGTGTTTCCATGACACTTTTGCGATATACGTCGATATCGACACCTCGTGAGAGCGGAAAAACCTTTTAGCGATATTTGAGAGGTTTTTCGAAGTTTAGACGGTTCCTTTACCAGTTTTCTATTGCAATATTTAGGTTTCGCGCAATTCCAGGGGCAGTGGAAACGCAGCTCTATGTATATAAGAGGGGTCTCGCACCTCGTTAGCTACCATCTCGCACCACCACCTTTTAAGGAAGCCCGTCATTTAAAGAAGCTGACCTGACAGTGCCCTAAATACGCAACGCGTTATCAGGTGGGCTTCATGAAAAAATTTTTACATACTGAACCTTTAAGTGCTTCACCAGCGCTCGTGTTCATCCTTCTTGGCGCATTTCATCTCTCTCTTTCCCCTGTGGAGACTCACCGCTCGCAGCTCAGCCCTCCACCTGTGGGTGAATGTAACCAAACAGCAAACTCTAAAACTCTCATTATTCTATTTTTTGGTTTTTTTTGTTTTTTCGTTTGAAAAGAGAGAGAGAGAGAGAGAGAGAGAGAGAGAGAGAGAGGGAGAGAGAGGGAGAGAGAGAGAGAGAGAGAGAGAGAGAGAGGGAGGCTAAACTTGGATGCCTGTGCGAGCCGAGCCAAAGGCTGTAATTACCCAGGAGACACGGAGGGGAGAGGAGAGAGAGGTGGTCATTTAGATGAGATGTTAATTGTAATTACCGTTTCTGGTAGGGTGTCGCCATGGCAACACTTTGATACCTTTAGCCTCCCAATCTGACCAGAGAAATTGCACGCAGGTGAGCGTGTGTGAGCCTCAGCTGACGGCAGCACCGTCACACTCTAATACCTCACCCTCGCGGCCTCCATTTTCAATTTCACTTTTACGCTTCTTTCACATCGGAACCACTTCCCGATATTCTATTCTCACTCACTTCATCCACTCCCTTCCACGCATCCAGGGCCGCCCCCCTCTGTTCACGTCAGCTCCAGAACCGTGCCAAGAAGAAGTCATTCAAATGTTGTTTACGTCTTATTGTCAAAGGCTTCGCTATTTTTAAAGTCAGCGACCAGATGCTTGTTCGCTCGTCCGAGGGCGTGCGTGCGCGCGAGCGCCTGTGCTCCCGAGGAGGACGGCGTCACTTGTGAAGATGTACCTGTGATTCATGCCACTCAGAAATAGCTCCTGCAGGAAACGGCACAGCTGGGAGCTCTGCACAACAACAAGAGAGCTGCGGCCGGGTGCGGGTCGGTCTCTGTTTGCCGACGGCGCGTGACATCGGGGATGTGGCGTTCTTCCTCCGCGCAAACATGTTGTTCCGGAGGCCCGGTTGGGGCGGTCGGCGTGTTTGTGCTCTCGCTGGACGCAGAGGTGAAGGACTGTGTTGCGTATCCTGGCTCCCCGCTGATCAGCGAGACCACTAATTAGTGCTTTGTCGGTGACATCAAAGTCGGCGCTCATGTTTGCACCCTTAAAGGTCCAGTGTGTAATATTTGGCTTGATTAATGTTTTTTTTTTTTATAATTGGCAAAAGCTTAACATACTGCCCGTAAATACATTAAAAAGTGTATAATCACGGTACAATGAAAGTAATTTGGTTTTCCTGCCCATAGAAAGGTTCTCATATATAAGAACACACAATCCCACTTTCGCTGCCATCTTGCACCACCATTTTTCTAAGGGCGCCCGGTGTGGACAATCCAGGCCGCCTGGCAACGCGTTTCGTAATCAAGGTGACTGCTGTCTTCAAATAAACCAACGAAGAAGAAGTTGGACGAGGTATCCGGGTTTGTATGCGCAGGCCACAGTAGCTCACTGGCAAGCTCGGGAGGGGGAGAGAGAGTGAAAGATGCCACCATCTGCAATGTAACCACTTGATGTTGCCGTTTCCTCTCCAAAATCTCCAAATATTGCACACTTGACCTCTAATAGTGTGTCATTGAAAAAGCTAGCGGAGCATCCATAGCTTTAGCTTTTCAGTTAAGCGGCTCATGCTTCCCAACTGTGTCACCTCATCATGTCGACGTGACACACTTGCAACGTCTGCAACTGCGTTCTTACTCATCGGTTACTGATCAAAAATACAGTGTTGTTTGTCATTGTTTGCTAGCCAAAAGCTAATCTCAACTCTTCATGGCACGTTTTTGTCCGTGCAGACGTCTTGCCGGGGCAACTTTAACACCCGGTTAATTAAACGAACCAGGCATCAATCGTTTTTAACGATAAACATGGCTGTTTTGACTTCACAAAGAGAACAAGATCAGCCAGCCAGCACTCGGCGAGGATCTTTTTGTGTTAACATAAAACCGACACTGAGAGACGGATAATTGAATAACGCGGTGCCAATTTATTCCTCACCAGGGTAATGTGAAGTATCAGATTATTTTAACACAATCAACTTAATGAATGCTGTGGAAAAAAAAAAAAAGAGTGAGCCCTTCAAGGGCCCAGTCGGCACCGCTGGAGAAGCCGAAATGCATTTGTAGAACGAAGATGAAGATCACACGGTGCAAAGAGCAAAGGAGGGACACCTTGAATTATCCAAACACCCAGCTGCACATGAACAGGAGGTGGAGCGCAAACGGCGAAAAGGGCCAGAAGGGAGAGATGCTTTCACACTTGCGGGCAAATTCAAATTGAAAAAGAGGTCAACGGCTTCGTTGGCGCGCCGCTCCTCATGCAAATGCGTGTTTGAATTAACTTAAGACTCATTCAGTCTCAATTCTGTTTGCAAAGTTGGAGATTGAACCAATGGGGGCCGGAGGTCAAGAGCGCAATGGTTTTCATCCTGGATAATTCGGGCTTGAAATTTGATTTTTCTTTCATCCTTGAATCAGAAAACTGCTCCACAAAAATAGAGGAAAATCCTTAAAAGAAATTCTCTATCGTCACCCGGCAAAAACTCATTCGTTTTCCATTTGAACACAAATAAATTGCCATGAGCGGTCCGGCTGTGATCACCCAGATCCTCCTCCCTTTTTTCCAGGTCCTGTTTCCGTTGTCCGACAACACGCTGCGTTCATTTTTATCGAAACGACGACAAATAAGTCGCACCCCCCCCTCCCCCCAAAAAAAGGCTCAATGTCATCCCGGCGTACGGCGTGCGGGTGAACACGGAGGACTGATAAGCGTGAACGAGATAAGGTGACGCGTCAGGTGCACGCGCTGTTCTCTGATCTGCTGCTTTTAATGCCGTGACCTCTGCCGTCTGCCGCCGAGCGCCAGCCTGAGACGGAAGAATCAATCACTTCACCTCCGAAGCTGCGAAGTTTTCTCCCCTTTTTACTGGGGTTTCGACGGGAAGTCACGTGACACCCCAGATGACGCCAAAAAAAAAAACACGAGCGACCTCGGTGGCAGGAAGCAGCTGGTTTGACTGGGAAGGTCACGGAGGGGAAACGCACAGCTTGAGAGAGGACCGATGGCGGAGAACCATCACTCGTTCCATGGCTGAGTTACCTTGCCTTTATTCCTGGTTTCTGACGCAATAAGAACAAACAGGGAGGAGAAAGATGAGCAGGTCTTGGGAGGATAGTTGGACTACAGTTATTGTCAAAGGCTGCTGCAGTGTATTGCACTTGGTTTTCCCAAAGAGAGACGCTCAGGTTAACGCGGTGAATTGGTCTAACTGTATTCTGTTTGTTTGTTCCAAGCACTTGGCACTTTGACGTGACATTGGCCTGTTCAGGCTGTTTGAAACCACCTTTTCATGACGGAATAAAAAGCCGTGCTCAGAAACACATTGGTCTGTTTGACGGCAGAAGGTCGCAGGCTGGGGACGGCTTGTGATAATTGACGCGGCCGTGCTGCGGCGGAGTCAGATTATTGATAACGGCGGGACCTGCGGGTGGTCGAAAGCCGCGCACCGCCAGTCTTGCGTGGATCTACTTCGATGAAGTTGAGTTGACTGGCCAAACTGTGCCAAAACGCCATCATCTGCCGTTGTGTACAGAACCGAACAGGGCGGACCGAGCAGTACCGTAAAATACCGAATACTGTTGCATCCCCCAGCATTCACGGTTGTGTACGACGGCCGTCCTTCCCATCATTCCTCCCGCTGAGATCATGAGTCCTTAAGGGGGGGATCCTCCCGAGATATGAAGCACAATAGACAGTCAGGCTGCGTGCGTTTTTGCAGCAGGCTGCAAACAGAGGGCTAAAAAATGTTTGTTTTTTTTTAATCAAAACTGGCATAAAATGTATTCTTTATTTTCTTTCATCAAAGAAAAGAAGAATCTGGCTTGAGGTTTGTTGTCCTTCATCCTGATCATCACAGCAGTGAATCATTGCTCCACACATTGATCCACGAGCACAAACATCCACCCCGGCGTCAAGCCACAGAAACTTCAATACGAGACGCTGGCAGAGGGCAAGAAGAACTCTGCTGCTGTCACATGCAGTCAGCCCGCCTGTTCCTCACCATGTGACCTCCAACCTCACGTGACCTGGCACGCGGCTCCCATCCAGCCCAACCCTACTTGAAACCCCGGCAATGGAGCGTTTATATCCCACAATTCGTATCCCGCCCTCCTGCAAAAAAAAAAATCCAGCCAATCAAGAAGCCGCCGCGCGTCGATGCCGGCGGTTTGTTCGCCTCCAGCGCGAAGGTCCGCATTGATCTGCGGACGCTGCGGTGAATCGGTGAGGGAGCGGCAGACATTCATCGGGGGGGGGGGGGGGGGGGGGTATCACAGAACTCCGGTTCGAACATCTTTCCTCCCAACGTTTTGAGTCTGAATTTTTCCCACTTTTGCCGGTGACCTCGTCGCCGCTCTTGTCTTCACCTTCCACTCTCACTCCGTCTTCCTCTGCGGGCAGCAGGGCTCGACAAGCTCAGTCCGCGCGTGTGCGGGGCCGTGCGTCTCGCGTCCAGCCGCGGCGCCGGTTTGGAAGAAAAAAAATTAGAAAAGAACGCCCACGCGGGCGTGTGTTCCCCGCGTCCTTTGAAAAGCATCCAGCGTTGGCAATAGGTTGCCTTTGATGCCGCGCTCGCCATTTCATATTCATGCTTTCCGTCTCATGTCGAGTTTTGATGTGGGTTTTTTTTTTTTTTCGTTGTTTTTTTTTTTCATTTTTTCGCTCGCCTCGCCGTCTCCTTCCGTTTTCATTGCGTGGCGCTAACTGCGCCGAGCGCGAGGCCCCGCACGTTAATGAACAAATGAATTAATTAGATCTTGTTTGATCTGCCGTCATCGCCAGCCGCCCCCCCCCCCACTACCTCCCCCTCCCCCCCCTCAGTAATGACCTCAATAATGGCGCTGACTTTAATGGGATTTTAATTGATTTGGCTGCTTTTAGGTTCTGCTGGGCGTTTATCCTCAGACTGGGGGCGAGGACAGCGGCTGAAGCCTCGCTGCTCCCCAGCACTTCCTGTCATTGGGTGTTTTACGGCCCCCGCTCAAGTCGATTTTTTTTTTTTTTTAAGTGATTACTTTTTTTTTTTTTCTGGCTTTGCAAATGCACCAGCGGCCTCTGCAGAGGTGTTTGCATCAGGTGTCTGCTTTAAAACCGTAAGGGAATATTGTGGAATAAAACATGCCTTTTGTTGTGTTTTATAACATTGCAGTTTGGGGTGGGGGGGGGGGGATCTCATGGAAGACGGGCACAGACAGTAGGGCGACTCGCTCGGCTAAACTAGAATAAAAAAAAAACAAGCAGCAGTTTGTTTCGTCCCCGTATTTGTGCCACGGAAGAGCCGAAAATAGAGCGCGGGGAGACAAGGAGCAAATTTCTCCTGGGAAGTTGGAAGGAGGTTAGCGCAAACAGGAAATGCATTTTAGAATGAAATTATTTATACTCCTGCAATTTGGAAGTTGCAGTTTTCTTACACTGAACTGAGCAGAAATGAAGCGATAAGACGGACGTTAGTTTGGACGAAGACAACACGATTAACAGACTTGTTCTAATAAAAGAGGCAAACAATATTGTGTAACTCTGGCAATATATATATGTTTATATATATATATATACATTCATTCATTCATTCATCTTCCATACCCGCTTAGTCCCGAGCTCAGGGTCACGGGGGTCTGCTGGAGCCTCTGCCAGCTGTCTTAGGGCGAAGGCAGGGGACACCCTGGACAAGTCGCCAGTTCATCGCAGGGCCACATAGACACAGACAACCATTCACACTCACACCTACGGACAATTGACCTCACATGCATGTTTTTGGACTGTGGGAGAGGAAGCCGGAGAACCCACACAGACACAGGGAGAACATGCAAACTCCACACAGAAAGGTCCCAGGCTTTACTGCAGCCAACCACATCTCACTTTGGAGAAACAGTTTAGCCACGTTAGCATCTAAAAGCCATCGAGTCTCCCCCTGTGTATAACTCGGCCCCTGTCTGCTCTCGAGCGGTGAAGGTGAGGAGTTTCAGACATCATTTATTCTTTCACTTCCCGCGCCAAGTTTCTCTCGCAGAAAGAGGCGCTTCCTGTATCTCTGTTAACGAGAATATTCATATTTTACCAATGCGCTTCTCTCTGCTAATTCAGCACAATTAAATCCCGTGTGCAGATCTGAAATCCTGGACTCCAGAGAGCGTTCACACCGGGCATTTCGGCACCGGTGAGCCGAGTCTGTGGCCTGAATTTGGGTTGATGGAAGTGAGAATGCAAAGCTTTGCAAGCAAAGATGAAAGAACGGTGGAATAATGTGTCTCTCTCCCAAAGGCTGCAGCTTTTACAGCAAGCAGAAAAAGGGCCGGGTCTAACCTTTGGTGCACGGCGAAACTGAATTTGTCTGAGCTTAGACGTAACCCAGGATAATCTCTGTCTTTCATTAGCAGCTGGCGTAAATTACCCCGACATCCACTGTCTGCTGAAATCCACAGATTGCCGTCCTCGGCTTCCGAGACTCACTCCGAGCACTCATTTCCCAACAAATCCACTCCGTCCACCGAAGCCTCTGGAGAGGAAGGGGAGGAAATAAGCACATATTTACTCTCTTCCCCCATCAGGGGAGTCGGGGATGCATATGAAATTGGAACGCGTAACTAGGTTTATCTTGCCGCCTCGTCTTTTCTATCAGGGGCGAATCAGTTAAAGCAGAATTTAAGAAGAGAGAGAGAGAGAGAGTGAGAGAGAGCAGACAGAGGATCCGCTCAGCGAGGCTCTGTTTTAGCGGAGGCGCCCTCCTCCCCTCTGCAAGGGGGAAAATGAAACATTAGAGCGCGAGCGCTGGGCCGGCGGAGGGGAGATGAAAGAGCGTCTGACTCGGGTCGCCGAGATCTCCTCCTCCTGCGTTTGATCCTGTCTCCGGGTTGGGCTGGCTGCCTGAGAACGGCGTGGCGGGAGAGAGAGAGAGAGAGAGAGAGAGAGAGAGAGAGAGAGAGAGAGAGAGAGAGAGAGAGAGAGAGAGAGCCAAGGCCACGGCCGGGGCATTAGCATGGAGGAGAGGACAGAGTGGCTTTCATGAGCTCTAAACACATCCCCTGAGGTGCACACGCATGCACAAACACACAATTACTCTGACATGTGAGGGTGAGGTGGGGGTTGGACATGGTGTGTGTGTGTGTGTGTGTGTGTGTGTGTGTGTGTGTGCGTTGGATGAGCCCAGATCACTGACTTTAAGATTTTCAGCTCTTTGATTAAAAAAGATAAATACATAATTTTTCTCACCTAACGGAATATCAGAGTTTTGGGGAAACCGATGATCAAAGTTGAGAGACTAGCATATAAAAAAATAACTTTTTTTTGTTTGTGTTTTCATGTCAGGCGTAAGCTATATATTTTTTTCTTTATTACACAGTAATAATCACTACGAAATCAAAGCAGAAATGATACCATTCCCTGTTTCTTTGTTGTTGTTACTTTTTTTTAGTCTCGTCAATCCACCGAGGCAAGCCTCATTTACAGCGCAGACGAGAGCACAAAGCGAAACGAAAATTGAACATACGGATCGACAGAGTAAGATGAAAATACAGTGACAGAGAGGATCAGAGATAAAACGTCCAACCGGAAGACGGGAAAGTAGTGATTCGCGATTCAAAGTGAGTAAATGGGACGAGTGAATTTAACTCGAGGGTTAGCTGAAGATGATTCCAAATGTATGGAGCATTACCTGTTTAATCTGAGTCCTGATACATCCCTCATCACCTCTCAGTGTCTGTCCTCCAGCAGAGGTGTTGCGTGTTGGGGGCGGGGGGGGGGGGGGGGGGGGCGGAGCCTGTACCATCTGCTTTAAGGTTGAGAGGCGGCCCTAAAGTCGCCCTCTCGTCATGACAGCGCTGGGACGGAAGCCGACGCGCGCTACTCCTACGCCGAGCCAATTTACAGTAATTAACCCCGACCTGCTTGTCTTGCAGCGGGGTCAACGTGCAGCTCCCGTCGAGAGAAAAACACACCGGTCGCCACCGAGTCTGCCGCCGCGTTCGTTGGCTCGTTGTTGGCCGGCGAGAGCGAATCAACAGGCACGAAGGCACGAAGGTCTCCGCTGAATACGCAGGTTAAGATGCAAGAAGGGCCATGATGGATACGGACATGCGGAGCAGAGAGATCCCTGCATCCCCCCCCCCAGCCTCTCCTCTTCCTCCTCCTCTTCCCCCTCCCCCTCCTCTTCCTCTCTGGTCCCTGGTGCTCACAGATGCCTGTCACGTCACAGAGAAAAGACAGCAGAGAGAGAGAAGAGCCTGTTACAGCCTGTCTGAGTCTCTCTCTCTCTCTCACACACACACACACACACACACTCGCACGCACGAGGTGATGAAGAGACGGTCAGATTGAAAGGTGTAGCTGATCCCTGAGTCGCGCCGCTGCCGGCTTAATACCCCCCGGCCGGCCGAAGCCTCTCCAGGTGCCGGGAGGAGGAGGCTGACGTCAGCGTGTTATTTCTGTCCGTCCCCCTGGTCGGGGAGGGGTCACCGTCTCTAATGCATTATTCACACCGGCGGCGTCAACAGAAGACAGATCTTATCTCGACAGGGGCCGGAGCGGCTCTCACCCCGCGCGGTTCAATATCTGAATAAGAAAAGCAGGGAGGAGAAGACCGGAAAAAAAAAAGAAGCGACGAGGCTCGCCGGAGCGTCTCCAGCACTGAAGCTCTTTCAACCAAAAACACGTCCATCACTGCTTTTTTATTGTTACTATCATGATTATTATCATTGTGATTCCAGGTACCAGCTAGCGTATTAGCTCGACAGCGGCTTCACTTTGTTGCACGTCGCCGTCTTTCTCTCTCTCTCTCTCTCTCTCTCTCTCTCTCTCTCTCTCTCTCCCTCTCTCTCTCTCTCTCTCTCTCTCTCTCTCTCCCCCGCAAGGCGAAAATCTGTTTAACGCGCCACTCTTCACTGGTCCCTTTCACGCCGAGACGACAATTTCAGCTGTTTTATTTTTTTTGTTCGTTTGTTTGTTTTTTTTGTTTCCCTGACGGATGTCGAGGAGATCAACAGCTGTCAGGCAGCTGCGCACGTGCGCTACTGGGGCTCACACATGGCTAATTGTGCCGCAGCTCCTTCACTGTCCTTCCCTCCTTCCGTCCCTCCCTCCTTCCGACGGGCGGCGGCGCACCGACGTACAGCTATCTTCACCCTCCGTCAGCCATGTGAGGGAAGGCCCGCTCGCGCCGAGCCCTCGTTGATAGCTTGCGTGATACAAGCTGGAGCGCTCTGATAGCTACCGAGCTAACGACGCATCGCACTGTAAATAACGTTTTTTTTTTTTTTTTTTCATCGACATCTTACTCAAGTCCTCAACTGGTTTAATTGTCCAGATCAATGTTATAATCTGTTTTCTGTTTAATCTTATACACTCTTTTTATTTCCTCATTGGAAGTCTTCGTCTCAGTGGTTCCCATTTAGCGGTAATCAAGCCCCGGACCAGGGGAGCATCGTCCCAATTGACCCCCGTTGCTTCCTCATAAAGGGGAATCAGGCAGTGATCAGTCTGCCGTCAGCCTCCCTCAGGGTGGAGTGAGAGCCCAGACTGTCACTCTCCTGAAACACACACGTCCAGGTGCATCTTTACAGACGCGTGGACACGTGTGAAGGGTTTGATCCTGAGGGACACAACAAAAAAACGCTTCAACCTTTTCTCAAATTTCTGCACTTGGTTAAATTAAAGATGGAACAAGGCACCTTTTCTTCCATCTGTCCATCCATCAATCAGCCATCCATCCATCCATCCATCTATCCATGCTTTATCAGCCACCCATCATCCATCTGTTTTCCATCATCCATCCATCCATCCATCCATCCATCATCCATCCATCCATCTGTTCTCTGTCATCCATCCATCCATGCCTCATCAGCCATCCATCATCCATCTGATTTCCATCATCCATGCATCCATTCATCCATATCCATCCAACATCAGCCATCCATCATCCATCTGATTTCCATCATCCATGCATCCAGCATCATCCATCTCTTTTCTGCCATCCATCCATTCATCCATATCCATCCAACATCAGCCATCCATCATCCATCTGTTTTCTTTCATCCATCCATCCATCAATGTTTCTGCTGCACTCATAGATGTTGGAGTCTCCATCCTGCTAGGTGCTTACGTTTTTTTTTTTTTAAATTAATCTGGACTTTTCCAAAAAAAATAAACACCTTAACACAAACTAATTAATAAATACAAGGTATAATAAAAACAGCGATGTGCGTGAGAGAATAGCGTCCCATTAACATACAGCGATACTGTACATATAGAAGCGGTTTTCAAAAAATAATCAGCAGGTATCAAAGCAGCAGCTGCATTATTCAGTGTTAAACAACAGCAAACGCAGAAACTGAGCCAGAAATATTTGCCAGCACTGCCGGGGCCTGATCCAGTGAAGGCTGCAGTTCTCGGTGTAATTCCGAGTCCTCACAAAGTGACTGCTAAACAGCGTCTCTCTGCCCCTACACATCTCCCCCACTTCCCAAATTGCTGGTATACATACATTTCCAAGGGAAACAGTCGGCATTTATGTAAATCAACGCCTTGGAAAAAAAAAAAAGAAGAGCTAAGTCCGCGGCGCTGTTTGCCAGACGCTTGAGTGAAATGTTTAGCGTCGTGCTCGGAGTTGGCGGTGATTGCAGGCCGTTTAAAACGTGTGTCATCACACGGCCAGACTTTACAGTCGTCGTGGCGGGGAGTGATTGCACTGACATGATGTTATAATGGAGCAGGACTTGCTCCCCGAGTCTGCCCGACGGTCAAAACTCCCTGCATGTGCTTCAACAGTCGCAAAATCAAACAACTTGTCAGAAGGTTGTTGTTAGAATAGGTAAGCTACGTAATAGTTCAGAATACTACAAATGGCAGGGGGCCACATCACCTGGTCTTTCGGTGATGGGGAGGCGAAAAATGAACATATAAAAATCAACATGTGGTCTGCGAATGATTGAGGTTCCTCTCGTGCAGTTCTGATGACCCGGATGGGCCACAAGCGCACCATCGTGTGCTCAGTCTTTGAATCCCCGGCCGCTAATAGCGGCCGACAGAAACCATGGCAGACGAAGTGTAACATCGTTGGTTTCGAGCAAATCACTGCCTCTTTCGTTTGTTCGCTCGTTGTTGTTGTTGTTGTTTCTTTTTTCTTCTTTTTTTTTTCCGCCCGTACGTATGGACGACAGCCATGCCGAGGTGTTTAATGACTGCCCAGCTACCTGCTCGCTACAAGACCCCCTGCTGCTCCGGCAGGGGAACCCCGCGGCTTCCTTTTTTCAGCGGGCTCGCAGCGGGGGCTTTCAGATGGCTCCCAGTAGACCTGGCTCTTAAAAGAAAACAGAGAGAGAGAGAGAGAGAGAGAGAGAAAGAGAACCATGGGTTGTTTTATAGTCTTTCTGTTGATGTGATGGAAACAACATTTCCTCGACGGCGACAGCTGTAAATATTATCCTCCGCAACGCCGTTAAAAAAAAAAAAAAAAAAAGCCACCGTAAGATTCAGAATGAGTGAATTTATTTCCGGGGCCCACGGCTGCCGTCGAAGGGTTTTCTTTGAATAAATACATGAATATATTACAATACATTATTTGCCCCCTTTTTTTTTTTTTTTTTTTTTTTACAAGAAAAAAAAAAGTAAGTCTTCTTTCTTTGTCTTTGGGCTATAGAAATGTATAATCCCCGTCATTTCTGCCTCGGCTCTGATCCCGGGGCTTACTGTATATATATGAATGTGTGCGGCGGGTGCGGGGCTGAGGAGAAAAGCAGGTGATGGATGAACACCGCCGCCATCAGCTGCCTCCGCCGCCGCCGTAATTGAAATGGTAATTTTCCGATACAGCGCGATGACCTGTGCTCGGGCAGAAATCCCCGGCCTTATTGGATAATAAACACAGAGAAAATTGTCCCATCGAAAACTCCCAGCAGCTCGGCCTCTCGCCATTCAGCCTGCGGATGGATGCATGGGGCTGTGTGTAAAGTCTGCATATTTTTTCATTATTTTATTATATTTTTTTATGCTTTGTGTGGGTTTAGTTGTGCGTCGTCCCTCTTTCTCCTGCTCACTTCCGTTTTTATATATGTATATATATATATATATATATATATATATATATATATATATATATACATATATATTCCAAGTCATTCAAGCTTCGGCTCAGGTACGATAATAGATGGCGAAAAATTCTTCTTCTTTTTTTTAACATTCAACACGTAGGTCCACTTTCCACTGCACCTTTTTTCCAGAGACAACGCATTGCTGAGTGTGGGTGTACATGTTGCCTTTCACCAACACAGGCTTTCTAACCTTGTCCATCCTTTGTAAAAAAAAAAAAAAAAGAAAAAAAAAGAAAAGAAAATGGGGAAAAAATGTTTTCGGTCCATTTGTTTCCTCCCCGGCGGAGGAGCTCCCGTCTCCCCGCCGCTTTGCTTCTGTTTGGCGTGCGGACTGAAAGGCAAATGTGGAGCTATTTGTGCTGCGTGCCAGGCAGGTAGCTTTGTGTGTGTGTGTGTGTGGGGGGGGGGGGGGGGGGTGTTTATGTTTTTTTTTTGTCAGTCAAATCATTATCGCAATTGTTTTGCATTGCTGCGCTCGCTGCCGTACCTGAACAAGTGACTCGCAGCGACCGGCTTCTCTCTTTTTTTTTATTGTTATTTCTGTGGCTCTGTGTCCTTCTATTCTCTTGCCAGGCAAAAAAAAAGAAAGAAAAAAAGAAACGAAATCAGTGCTTTAGTTCGCAACACAGACGCGCATACACCCAGAAAAAACACACGCAGGCCTAAAGCGATTACTCAAACTAATTAACTAACAGCGAGGCCCCCGGAACAAGCGGCTCGGCTAAAGCAGGGAGCAGCACCGAGGTGTTTAAATCTCTCCTTGTTCCTGCCCTAGCGTTAGCTCCTCTAGCTTTATTAATGCTTCACCGTTGGAAACGTTTGAATTTATCTTCTGCCTCGCCGACGCGCAACCTCTTACTCTTCATTATACCTGAGATAATAGCTTTTTTTTTTTTTTTTCTTAGGTCACCATGGGGCCCGCGGCACACTTTCAGTGTAGCATTGTTTTGCGGGCGCGTTTCAAATTGGGAGCCATCGCTGAGTAAAGCAAACAATGGCAACGTCTCCAAACAAAAAAAAAAAAAAAAAAAAAAAAGGTTAAAGCATGATTGTTAAATACAGCAAAAGCAGCTCAAAATTACTTTTGCTTGCACGCTTTGTATAAGACAAAAAAAGTTTAATGGTCCTATTAAACTTCACTCACCTTTCAACCGCTTTACACTTTCACAAATGTGCAATAAAAGACTTCTTTGTGTGTCAGTATGTAGGTAACTGTAAATAATCAAAATGTTCATAAGATTTAAATATCTTGGAGGTTTTTTTTGTTTTGTTTTTTTTTTCATTTTTTTTATTGCCGTGTTTCTTTTTAATGAATCTAATTTTCCGTCGTTTTCACCTTTTACCATTGCTGTAATTATGCGTAATTAAAATGTGGCTACTTTCTATTTTCCCTGGTTGCACATTCTAATCGCAAAACAGTGCAAACCTCAACTATTTTCCCATCCATTAGAACACATTTTTAAAAGCTTCCTATCGTTTTTCGGCACACACACCCACACACACACACACACACTGCAGGAGCCGCTCACGGCTCCTATGGTCGGCATACATTAAAAGCCTGGCGCCGCATGCATCCGATAAATCTTTGCATCTACGACTCGTTTGTCAACAGGTCTGCTTCAGAAAAGCGGGGTAATGTGATGTAAATAAGCTTGGATGAGATGACAACAGGGAGCAGACAGCGCCGGGGAAGCGGTGCAGGCAAACTGGCCGCAACAGGAGGCAGCACAAAAGAGCACGGAGGCCAGGATACAAAGACAAATCAGGCATGAAAGGCAGAGCCAGAGCCGGCTGACGATATTTGCACAGTAATTGGTTGTTTTTGTCTCCATCAAATGCAGTCTGTTAAAGAATAGAGTCTCAAAAGACAGACAATGGATACCTTATGGGGGTTTTTTTGTGCATGTTCAGGTTTGGGTTTATTGTTCTTTTTTGTTGTTCTTGTTGTTTGTTTGTTTGTTTGTTCCTATCAGCAGCAGGGGAGTGCTCCATAAATCCCTAAGTCGGTATCCTGGCACTGATGTCACTTATGTACATGACTCAGACTCAAACACATGATGGGTTTTTCAGAGCAACAGATGGGACATTTCCCAAATCCTCGGGAGTTATTTGGAAAGAAGGAGGAGGCAAAAACCGGTTGGACAAACTTTATCATTCAAGCAGACCAACCACTTTTTTTTTTTTTTCTTGCTGTCTGTTTGCGCCAGATGTGACATCACACACGTCACTGGACAATTTTAAACCTTGACATGTGACTTAACAGTCTTGCCAAAGTCACCCGGGAGTAAAGTAAAAAAAAAAAAAAGATATATTTTCCACATGAAAGGTCTGTGTCAGTTCTGATAAAGGAGGCGCCAGTGCAGCATCCACGCTAATCACTTTAGCAGCATTAAGGCTCGCAGACGTTTCCTGTTTATCTTCCATGTCTTCTTCTGCGGTTTTACAAGGCCAGTGGTTGCTTCTGAGTTTTGTCACCGCTTAAATGAAGCGTATGTATTCGCAAGATCGCTTTAACAGTATTTTCATGCGAGGTGGACGAGCTAGCTGTCTGACTGAAATCTTAGTAATCCACAAAATTATACAAAGTTTTCGGAAACGTATTAAAATACAGATCCTCTGTAAAACTGTGCAGCTTTGTTTTTTTGTTTTTTTTTATCTTATTTTCTTTTTACACATCATCTGGCGGTGGTTTGTGCTTATCTAAAGGTAATTGCTTGTGAAGGCAGAGTGGTGCGGTTAGTTCCAGCCCCCTCTCACCCCCAGCTGCAAACACTTTACCTGGACTCATTAAGCATCAGACACGGTACATCAGAGGGAGCTCTCTGCCAGGCTTCACACTCTTAACTCTGCCAAGTTCTGCCCTCTCTGAAGTAACCTGCCAAACGCCAAAGTATCTTCTCTCTCTCTCTCTTATGGCCTGGAAATGATTTTTTTTTTTTTTTTACTTCTTCTGTTGGTGGTGGGTCGGTCTTGAACTCTTCTAATAAAGGTAATTCTTTGTACTTTGAGCTCGAGAGCGCGGCAAGGTTGAAAGAGGGTTCAAATAGTTTTTGTCCGTCCGGAGCGAAGTTCAAAACCTACTGAGGGGGGGATTTTTTTTTTTTTTTTTTTTTGTGCTCCCCACGGCCTGTCGGAGTTCATGAGCAACAACGGCTGTTTGAAAAAAAAAAAAAAAAAAAAGCCACAAAAAAAAAAAACAGCTTAATGTGACAAATCAAGCAACGGCCATGTTTTCAACTGCTTTTTTTTATTTTTATTTTTTTTAATCCAACTCCATCAAACTTCTCTCTTATCTCTTCCAAAAAAAAAAAGAGGCTACCCCACCCACCCCAGACATTGTAGTTCTAATCATATTTGCCATGAATTGTCTACATTGTAAGAGACTTGGCCAAACTTGAGTTAGAGTTTCCCTGACAGCCCTACGGTGTAGCGTTGTGTAACCCAAGGCTACAGCTCTGCGCATGACGGAGGCCCTGCTGCCGGTGCGTTGCCCTTTCCAGAGGTTGTTTGTGAGCCATTATTGAGTCTGCGGGGACTTGGATTGAGGGTCAAAGGGTCTCTTGAAAGGTTCACATTTTCAATCGGTCCTTGAATGAAAAAAATGAAAGAAGAAGAAGAAGAAGAAGAAGAAGAAGAAGAAGAAGAAGAAGAAGGAAACTGGCATCCGGCAGAACATTCCATATGCAGTCCTTCATTTACTGACGGGACATTATCTCAGCGATATTGCCGTCAGCTGTTTTCAGCCATGCATCAAACTCTGACATCTTTTGGCTCCAGGCACCTTGACTGATTGTGGAGTGGAGGAGGAGGAAGAGGAGGAGGAAGGGGGAGAGAAGGAGGAGAAGGGGGCAGAGAGGCGGGGGTCTTCATCCGATTTCCTCTCAGGCCTCGGGTGCCCTCTGGCGGCCCCTGCGGTAGGACACCCCACCCTCTTCTTCCTTCCGCTATTAATAGCCTAGTGCGGATCCAGCTGCCATTGTTACTCCTGCCTGGCTGCGTGCTGCTTAGAGGATTTCACATGTTTATCAGACCAGAAATATTGTGCATTTCCACCGAGTTTGGAGGGAGAGCTTCCTTTTTAAAAGCCTCGTTCCCGTCTCCTCGTGCATTCTCGAACTTTGTTTATCTTCGTCAGTCCCTGGGTTGTATTTATTTTTTTCCTGCCCTCACTGAGATGGCCACTGTTCTGGAAATAGCACACATTCGCCTACATGTGGGACCATGTATAAGCTATGAGAGATTGAATTTCATATTTTCTTTCCTGCAGATGCAACTAAATCAATGTTCAAATGACTCCTCTAAAATGTTCAGAATTTCAACAATCAAAACGATTCATGAAAAGACGTTAAATTTCCTCATGAAGAAACAAAGGCGAAAGGTTCCACTTACATCTTGTCATCTGACCACGAACCTACTGAAGTTGAACTCTGCTGCACTTTTGACGTGCATTTAAAAATGTGCCCGTTGCATGCGCATACTGCACTGTTGTGTTCGAAGGCCCTCTGCAGGTGTCTTTTCGCAACTGCAAATCAGCGATGTCATTCGTTGGTAATGTTTCCTGATATTATACAGAGTTCATTAAGCTTTACTTTATTTTCAGTGGCGTTTTAACTTCGACATATTTCATTTTCTTTCTTTTTTTTCTTCTTTTTTTAAAAAAAAATATACTCACAGTAATTATTGTCATATGTTTTTGCTAAAGTTATATTCTACATGTTTTAAAACTGTGAGATTTCTCACTGTCTCCACTGTGTACTGACGAAGTGTGTACATCTTGATAAATGCATTTGCGCCTTCGGAGTTTCGTTTACAACATAATTTGTTTTCAAAGTTAACGTTTTCATTTCAGTTCACCAATTTAACCAACGATTTACAGACATGACACCCCAAACGGCGCTCGGTGCTATTACTCAAATGCACAGTAGGTGGCAGTGGAGGGAGCGCTCCCTCTGGGCTGCCACGCCGAAGAAGAGGGCTTTCGGTCACGGTCAGTGTGTTTACAAGCGACGGTCGGCAGGTCAGTGAGTCGGTGAGGATGAGCTGGTCCGAGGCAGGTAATGTAACTGTCTGTTTTTCCCGAAATTTCCGTACTGCTAGCAACAACCGTGTTTAGAAATAGACATATCGCTCGAATGGTTCATAACATCATTCATAATATCTCCGATACGTAGCGAAGCGGTTACTCGTCGACTATCCTAGTAGGTTCATAGTTGTATGGAATAAATGAAAAACTGAAATGATTATGTAGCAACACAAGTCGTGTTTTTTTATTATTATTATTATTTTTAAACACTACGTTAAAAGACAACTGTGCTAGCTGTGGGAAGGTTTTTTGTTTGTTTGTTTGTTTGTTTTTCGCCGACCAAGTTGTGTAAAAAAAAAAAAAAAAGGTCCAGGTCGACCTGGCGCCTCAGTTCAGACAGCAGGGGGAAGGTGACGCCTCTAAAGCAGTTGTCCATCCGCTTTATGTAACCATAACGCAACAAATAAACTGGTTTGGGGGCAAAGTCCACAGAGGAGGCTGTTGTTGAATGCCCCTTTTCTGCAATGTCTGTGTATCTGTGAGGCCACAGACACACTGCTGCTCCAGGTTTATAAGACACATATGATCTTTTTTTATTCTAGGATTGCCCTGAGTTTAATCTTTAACAGGATTCAAGTGCATTCAGCAGCTCTTTCCTTTGCTTCCCTTTTCTTTTCTTTTTCCCCACAGGATCTTTCAACTTGTCGTAACTGGCCGCAAGCGGAGACCTCGGACGACCTTTCACACGATGGAGGCCGTGACTGACTTCCTGAGAATGTTCCACATTGAGGCCAGTCGGTCTTCTGTGACCCTCAGCCTCTTCCTCATCTTCCTGGGGCTTCTCTACTGGTGAGAACATGTCTGCAGAATACAGGTTTTGCATGTGCCACTGACATGGCTCACTTTCCTTCGATTTCACTTTTTAAATTGCAGATCACATATTAAAGTATAATGCATATAAAGAATATCCATAACATACCGTTCCAAAAAACGAAATAATGATGATCTCGGATGCGAGTTCTTACTTGCTCCAACTTAAACCAGGAGGCCAAAACATGGCCTTGCCTAAACCTCATATTTGATATTTTGGCAAAAGACTTCATCAGTTAGAAATCACTGTATTTTAATAATCGCTTCTCTTTACTCTATTTTCTAGGTACTCCGTTTATCCTTTCTCAGTTCTTTCGAGGTGTGGCATCAGTCATCCAAAGCCGTCACCTTTTCTTGGCAACCTGTTCCTTTTCCGTGAGGTAACAGATGAAATCTGTTTTTCCCTTTGTGCTGTAAATGTGTTTTACTTGCGTTACGTGTTATATGAGAAAACCTCGCCTTGTGCTTCCTGTGTCATAAATATAAATACTTCTCATTCTTTAATGAACATAAAAAATGATTTATTCTTAGCGACTTTATTTAACTAGAAACATAAGTACATACATACATACATACATATAGATTTTTCATTCCAACGTCGATTCTGTAAATGTGAGGCATTGGTTTTCTAACTGACCAGTGCCCTCTAGTGGCTTGGCACGGCACTGATCGTGACATTTATTACGTGTCTCTTATTACGTGTGGCGTTTTCCTTGTGTTGGAACAACACCCGACATGAATGTCAAGCAAAAAGTCCTCCATCCAAAGTCAAACCTTGCCTGACATCGCTCACTGTGTCGCTTTCAAGGGTTTTTTCAGACCTCTCCAAGATCTTGTTGCGAAACACGGCAAAGTCTGCGGGTGAGTAACGTGAATTCTACATCCATATTTTTTGATTTGAAACATTTAATTTTATCATCCATTAATCAGACCACGTAATACCAGGGATTTCTTTTCGCTCTCTCCGTTGAAAATGGAACTCTCAGGTATTACATGGGCCGCAAACCAATCGTGGTGATCGCAGACCCAGACATCCTGAGGCAGGTGATGGTGAAAGAGTTCAGCAGCTTCCCAAACAGACTGGTAAGGGCGACGCCGGCCGGGAACCACGCGCTCCACGCGGCGCAATCGGTCTATTGACGGCCAACCTGCGTGTTGTCTGCGCAGAAACTTGTTATTACCAGCAAGCCCATGTCTGACTGCCTGCTCTTCCTGAGAGATGACACGTGGAAGAGGGTGCGCAGCGTCCTGACCCCGTCCTTCAGCGCCGCCAAAATGAAGGAGGTGAGACGTGAACGTGTCTGTTAATATGAGGATTTTCACCACTTGCGCCAACCACTTAGCCCTCCCCTTATGACTTCTCTGACAAGTGCTGGTGTCTCCTCCACTGTGCCGCAGATGGTCCCCCTCATCAACACGGCCAGCGACGTCCTGATGACCAACCTGAGTGTTTACGCCGAGTCAGGAGAATCTTTTGACATCTACAAGTAATTTTGACGCCTCAGCTTAAAAAAAAACAGGCTTACACTTTATCGCTGTCCGTCCCGACTCGCGTCTGTGTAGGCCTGACTGTGTGTTTCTTGCAGGTGTTTTGGCTGCTTCACCATGGACGTCATCGCCAGCGTGGCTTTCGGGACCCACGTGGACTCTCAGAACCACGTGGACGACCCCTTTGTCCGCCACGCGAAGCTGTTCTTTTCTTTTACCTTCTTCAGGCCAATCATGCTTTTATTCTGTTAGTTGAAAACTTTAATTTTTTTTCAGAAAATATCGATTTTTTGTATGATGGTCGAGTCATGTGAAGCCGATACACTAACTCCTCTGGTTTTGCGTGTCCAGTGGCCTTTCCTTTCATCGCTCCTCTGGTCCGGATTCTTCCAAACCATAAGCGAGACACCATGAATCAATTCTTTGCCAGCACCATTCAGAAGATCATCCAGCAGAGGGAGGAGCTTCCTCCTGAGCAGGTGAATGTGGCGCTCTTATTTTCATTTTAAATTACACTTCATCTTGCTGTCGGCCACTGTAATAAGTAGGGATGCACTGATTTTTTTTTACAAAAACAAGCAAAGTACGAGTATTTGCATTTCAGCACTCACCGATAGCGATACCAAGTACTTGATACGGCCATTACGCCTGAACGTTCCTCAGCATGTTTTTCTAGAACATGGTGGCTGTCACTATGTTTCACTGCAATACAAATACAAATTTAACAAAACTGTCATATATATACATGCATATGCAACTGGTATGGGTATCGTGATATCATCTGTACAAGTAGAGTTCTCAACCCTGGTATCGGTACTAATACCCAATTTTTGTATCATACCGATACCCGATACTGGCATCGGTACAAAAACCCAGTTTTGGTATTGGTACCGATACCCAATGCTGGTATCGGTACCAATACAGATGCTGGTTATCGGTGCCAAAACTCGACTTTGGTATCGGTACCAATACCCGATGCTGGTTATCGGTACTGATACCCGATGCTGGTATCGGTGCATTCCGAGTAATAAGAGATCAGAGAGAAAAAACATGATGCCAAATTGAATTTACCATGGCTTCGTAAGAAAGATTTCTCCATTTTGTTTGCGCGCAGAGGCGTCGGGACTTCCTCCAACTGATGCTGGACGCGAGGACAAGCAAGGAGGACGTGTCTGTGGAAGACTTTGACACAGTGCAACCCGCTGCCGAGCTCAGGAACAAAACCCCGCAGGCACAGGACTCGCCACCCCAGCAGGACGAGAACGAAAGCGGCCACCAGCAGAGGGCGCCCTCGGCGCGTCCACAGAAGAGGACCATCAGCGAGGACGAGATCGTGGGCCAGGCGTTCGTCTTCCTCGTGGCCGGGTACGAGACGAGCAGCAACACGCTGGGCTTCACCTGCTACCTCCTGGCCAAACACCCGGAGTGCCAACGCAAAGTGCAGGAAGAGCTGGACCACTTCTTCACCAGACACGTGAGTGGGTTTTTCTTGTCGGAGGAGATTCAGATCAACTCTCCCACTCTAATTTCATTTCGGGTTTAAAAATACCTGCTGGAGTTGCCTCACCTGGTGTCTCTCATGTTGTAGGAGTCTGCAGATTATACAAATATCCAGGAGCTCAAGTACTTGGACATGGTGATCAGTGAAACGCTACGCCTCTATCCTCCTGGACTCAGGTAAGTTAAGGCTGTTTACTGAGGAAACACATTCATCAAGCTATACAACAAAACCTCAGTAATATTTGTGTTGGCTGTAATTACAGTGGTGAAAAAAATGTGAATGATTTTGTTTTTTTTTTCCTTTAATTTTTTTCCTTTCAAGGTTTGGACGTGAAATTGAACGTGACTGTGTGGTGAATGGCGTCTCTTTACCTATGGGGGCGACACTGGAGATCCCAGCAATCTCCCTGCACCGCGACCCAGAACACTGGCCTGATCCTGAGAAGTTCGACCCAGAGAGGTCAGATCAGCTGTTCAAGAAATATATATATTCACATTCTGTTAATTCTGTTCAAGTCTAGTAAATTGTGTCGACTGATATATACAGAGAAACGGCACGAGACAGCAATCCAATTAAAATTTCACACTTTCAACCATCTCAGTTGAGCAGTGATGATATTCAAAGCGCATGTTGACACGTGACCAAACCAGTGTTCAATCATTGCTGTCAATGTTCTGTTCATCCTGTTGATCATGTTGTCCATTTTGCAAATCCAGGTTCACTCCGGAGGCCAAAGCCGCTCGACATCCCTTCGTGTACCTGCCATTCGGGGCCGGACCCCGCAACTGTGTGGGGATGAGGGTGGCCCAGCTGGAGATGAAGATGGGTCTGGCTCGTCTGTTCCGCACCTTCAGCCTTGTGACCTGCACTGAGACCGAGGTGGGCTGGGAATCGTTTGTCTCCCCCCCCCCCTGTATTTAACTAACACATACAGCTGTATTCAGGACCGTTTACTTTATGACATTTGGTATTTTTTGTCTCCCCCCAGGATCCTCTTCAGGTGAAGTCGTTCAGCACTCTTGGACCCAAAAATGGGATATTTGTGAAAATTCAGAAGAGAGACGTGAAACAAGGTCCATCCGGCACCACAGCAGAACAATAGAAGTTTGCTGAACTCAAAGCGGAGGAACCTGGACACCTGAATCACAGCCATATTAACATGCAGCAGTGTTTGGGAGAGCAGCTGTAATGGGAAAGATGGCGATGGTTTCAGTTATTGGTAGTGGATAATCAGTACAGCGTCAACTCTGATTGCAGAGCACATCTGGTGCTTTTTTTTAGGCCTCAGAAGTGCCCTGTGCACTAGTCACTTTGGAGTGTTTTTTTGTTTTTTTTTGTCCAACTTGCACTGATAAACTGTTTTCCATTGAAAGTAACCAGCAAATCTATTGATTTTCACAAGTTGCGTGTTTTAATTGAATAATGAATAAAACAACTATTAGAGCTCTTGCAACAATTACAGCTGGGTTGACACCGCAATCGAACATCTACTCAAGGTGAAAACGTGTACGTCCATCCACTACTGCAATCATATGAGATCCTCACTTTAATGCTGCTCTTTTTTTCTTCATTTGTTCCTTGGCAGGTGACAAGCTTTTACTGAAGTTTACTGAATATAACCTCTAACTTGATTTGGTTTGCTGTAGAGATTCTGATTGTTTCCATGAAACGGTGTCTAACTGAAACTGTTTAGATTTTGAAGATTTTCCGGTTGAATCGTGCACTGTACATTTTACCCGATTCTGTCCTTGATCCTGTGTAATTAAACATCCACACGCGATAAAATGTCTCCCGTCGCTTTGTGTTTTTATTCTTAGTCTAAATACCAGTTATATAACTAAACACCTAATAAGCTGTTGCCCACCTTGCCCACCAGTTTTCATTTTTCTTCGACCTATTCCTCTAAACACCATCTTCAAAACGTTAAAATGATACTTGCACATATATAAATAACATGACCATAGTTAAAGTTTGGCCTGGTGGTCAGACTATTTATATACACAAGAAAATCCAGCATTATATTGTAAATACTGTTGCACGTTAAATTATCCAAAGTGCATTTTATAATAATAATAAAAAAAAAAAAAAAATAGAAAGTAAACCAATAGATTCAGGAAGCAATTGCGAAAGATGGAAGTCTATTGAGCTGTTTCTTAATCCCCCTCAACTCAAGACTCTGAAACTGAGTCAGAGCCACTGGTCACCGATCGTGGTAACGGCTGCGGTTCCCCCACCAGGGGGCTCTCAGAAGATCTTGAAGCCCTTGAGCAGGGTGAGCGTGGTGGCTCTCCGTTTGCTCTGAGCCCTCGACGCCTTCACCGTCACCAGCTTGGCGGTGGCCGGGGCGGGCAGCTCCTTGTAGCAGGGCGTGGTGAAGGAGGGGGCGTCCAGCAGAGCCTTGTCCTCGTTGAGGAAGACGGCCGGCGCGTTGTGGCTGCGGCCCCTCCCCCGCCTCGTCCTCCTCACCGCCTCGTAGAAGACGTGCTGGACGGAGACAAAGTCCAGACAGGCGGACACCTCGAAGAACAAGCAGCCGAACTGAGAAGCCAGAGTCTCGCCGTCACAGCGGCTCACCTGCCTGAGAGGGGAGAGACACGTGGGGGACATTTTGCACGTGAAACATCCAGGAAATCGAATGAAACGACAGTGAAGTGACATAAAAGCCTTAGCCTTGAATTGCAATTTAGGTGCTTTTATACTGTAAAAGCAGAATTCAGGTAGATTTTTTTTTTAAGTACTTCCTGTGACACTGCCGCACAAGGCGAGTTCACCATTAGAACACACACACACATACACACAGGTACCAGCCTGTATCTGTCCATGTCCAGCTTGTTACCCAGCAGGATGATGGGAACTTGAGGCCGGCAGGTCTTGTTGTGCAGGGAGAGGGTCTGCAGGTACGGCTGGCAGCCTTTGAAGCTCTCCGCGTTGTCGATGCTGTAGACCACCAGGAAGGCGTCGGCCCACGACAGATAGCGCTCGCTGTTCACTGGGCCGTCCTTGACACACAAAAAATGATTTTCATAATTTAATGATAACTGAATCAGCATTGTGACAATTTACATTAGCACTATATTATCAATGTATTCGATACCTGGTCAAACGTGTCCATCACTCTGATTGTTACCGGCTGATTGTCCACAACATCCTGGCATGAAAAGATGTCCTCTGCTGACACAGTGGACACATTATTCATTTATATTCATGTGCTTTTGATTGCATGTGGTTTTTCATAATTATGTCTGAGAATCAAACAAACGTGTTTGGACATAGGACGAGATTGAGTAGTGCGCTATTTATCAGTGGATACTCTTTAAACTAATTTAATCCAGTCCTCGAGTTTAGCAGAGTGCATTTGTAAAAGGCTAGCGTAAGTCAACGGTTTCTGCTGGCCTTACCCACAGCACAGTATACCCATGGCAATAAAGTTATTAATGATAAGTGATTATTAATTGCCTATTATTAAGAGTTTGTGTTGACATAATCATTTTAGAAATAAAACCACCCCTTGCATCGTATTGCATTTTGAGCGAATAGTGTCTCAGCAGTTACGTAGTTATCCTTCCTGTGGTTGGTAGTGGGCTAGGGCAGCGCGGGCTGATATTACCTAAACTACCGCCCCTTATTTACCTGCCGCTGTTATTGCCACAGAAGCCGAGTACAGTTTACGAGAGTAAAGTTCCGGCGCTGCTGAGAAACAAGTTCCTGGAAGTGCAAAGCGACCATTGCAGTAGTTATTTTTATTGGCAGGATAGCAGAAACAGTTGTGCTAGCCTAGCGCGAGCTGAACAGAGGACTGGAGGAACTTTGTTGAAACGGTTTCCCCTGAGAAATAGCACACTGGCTAACATGGAAATGTCCAAAAAATTCTGAACCACCCCTTTAAAAATGATAAATATAAGAAGGAACAACAGGTCATTGGAGAAAACAACCAGTTTCACATTTAGCGTTGTAACCCAGTGGCTGCCTTAAAAAGAAATGATGGAACTGTACAAAAACGAAAAGTGGATTCAGAGATTTCATTGTAATCTAATGTGTCATATCTTTGATTTTTTTTTTTTCAAAAGAGATTATTCCAACAAGCTGCTAGAGCTCAGGCAGAGCTGGCAATTAGCGTGGTCCAGATAAAGAAAAAGAGAGAATATCGATGTGCAAAAATCAGGCAGCTTTCAAACATATCGGAAGGTCTTACATACAGCCTTACCAAGATGAGGGTCGTATTCCCCGATGAATCGTTTAGTTAGGAATTTGACGGTGAGCGCTGCAACACATGACTCATGGTCACAGAGAGACAGATCCGAGGAAAAATGCAAACAAAACCAAACATGATGCTGTAAAGTGTATCATGTGATTCTCAGTTGACATGAAAACTTTGTGCGGACAAAAGTCTCACTCTGTAATACTTCTCTTCTTTCATAAAAGTTGCTCAGAAAAAGAATAAACACATTTATTTAGCATTTGTTATGTTGAAAAGGAAGCCGATGGTTTGTTTATGGGATGTATGACACAAACATATAGAAGCTAAAAAGTAGGACCTGATTTTCCCGATCCCATCACTCCGAGCAGCACCAGGCTACAGTCGGCTGGAGTCTGGTCCGGAGCGGCTGCAGAGTTGTTTGTCTTAACCTTCCCGAACATCATGGACATGATCTTCCATCGAAGCTCTTCCCGGCCTTACAACCAGTATAAAAACACATGGCCGTACAGACGGGTGGCGCATAAAGAGTGCCTGTTCAGTATCCCGACAGAAGGAAGAACGGTCCGCTCGGCTCCGCCGAGTTTACTAAAGACTCCAGGCTCTTTTCCAGAGGCTGAGCTGTAATCACCATGTCATACTTGTGCTCCCATGAGGGGGGAGTAAGGGGGGGGGGGGGGGGTGAGTCCTAAGTGCAACTGATGCACTGACCTCTCCATTTTAGGAAAAAAGGCTTCCAACTAAGCCTGAAAAAAAGTTGAACTGTTGCCAGCTGAGCCGCCAACCACTTAGCTCAGCTGAAATAATCCGCGCACGTGCACTCTTACGTTTGGATAGTCGTTTTATTTGCCTTGCGAGGCTTCCAGGGTTGTTATGGGTTGCCAGTAAAGTGCCTCTACTGGAAAAATAATAGCATTATATTAAACCCAGTAGACCCAAAGGGCCATATTTCAGCATTTTTGGACAAACGCGACATCCAAAATGTCTTCAGTTGTTGGACTCTTTTCTTTTTGCCTTCTTTAAATGGTAAATGTAATGTATATACTGTCTACGTAAATGCGGGGTCACTCAGCAGGTCGCCAGAGTTTGTTGTTCAGGGCTGATCAAACCTAGGTTCCATGGTGGTGATGTACTTCAGTGCTGGTTATCCAGAACAAAGAGAGAGAGAGAGAGAGAGAGAGAGAGAGAGAGAGGGAGAGAGAGAAAGAGGGAGAGAGAGAGAGAGAGAGAAAGAGGGGGAGAGAGAGAGAGGGAGAAAGAGGGAGAGGGAGAGAGAGAGAAAGAGGGAGGGAGAGGGGGAGAGAGAGAGAAAGAGGGAGAGAGAGAGAAGAGAGAGAGGGAGAGAAAAAGGGAGAGGGAGAGAAGAGAGAGAGAGAGAGAGAGGGAGAGAGAGAAAGAGGGAGGGAGAGAGAGAGAGAGAGAAAGAGGGAGAGAGAGAGAGAGAGAAAGAGGGGGAGAGAGAGAGAGGGAGAAAGAGGGAGAGGGGGAGAGAGAGAGGGAGGGAGAGGGGGAGAGAGAGAGAAAGAGGGAGAGAGAGAGAAGAGAGAGAGAGGGAGAGAAAAAGGGAGAGGGAGAGAAGAGAGAGAGAGGCCAGGTTTTATCTGGGACACGCACGCAGGAAGCTACTGCTAGCTTGTAAACAATCAGAGATTAATTTACCAGCGTGTCACAACTGGTCTCAGCAAGGTGAAATATAACAACCTGGAGCAACACAGCGAGACAAACAACCATTTTACGTTTGCGGATAATTCAAAGTTGCTTATTAGGCTGACGTGTCGTTGGACTGTGGATGGAAGTCAGAGTTCCTGAAGAGCAGGGAGAACAGGCAAACTTCCTGTGAAATGAAATCCAGAGATTTTAATTTGTTATTTTTAAGTTACCTTGATGGTCCACTGGAATCTAAAATTAGCGAATGTGAATGCTTGTTTTTCTTTGTTTATCTTTCGTTTACTTCCTATTTTACACCAAATTTGTTCGGACTCACGTGAACTCTCCATTTGTGCTCCCACCACTCTGTGCACTTGACACCTCACAGGTAACCGTGTTTTTTGGCAATTGGCACCCCTTTCTATTTCTATTCCATTCTACCTCACTTGACTGACAGGGCAGACAGGGACATTCACAGCTGCCCTGCCATTATTTGGCTCCTCTTTCTCCCCTCCGCTGTCCATGTCATCACAAAGTACTTGAGCTGGATCACATGTCCGACTGCTATGTATAGAGTCTGTTGTCAGAGCCGCAGAAAACAGACCGGCGGGGTGAGCTTGACCGCCGAGCATCAGCTCGAGGAGGCTCCCACTCTGGCTGGGTTGATCGAGAGAGAAGCCTGAAGGAGGAGGAGACTCCTGTAGAAAGAACCGAGGCGGACTGTGGATGGCGTGACAGGGCCGGTGGTGGAGGTGGTGGTGGTGGTGGTGGTGTTGGGTGAGGTGATGGAGTCCGGCAGCCTGAGGGTCCGCGTCTCCGACAGCTCTTTTGTGGTGGCCAAACCCCTGGTGGCGGAGAACTGCGAGTACTTCCGAGCGCTCTTCGAGTCTGGGATGATTGAGAGCCGACAGGAGGAGGTCCACCTGCAGTGCGTGGGCGCCCAGGGCTTCCTGGCCATGCTGCAGGTCCTGGATGGCGGCCGGCCGGCGCTCAATGGCGACCAGATCGTGGAGGCCATCGCCTGCGCCGCCTTCCTGCAGGTGCCGGCCCTCGCCAGGCACCTGGCCAACTCGGTCAACTCGGAGAACTGCCTGCTCATGTACCACACGGCCGCCACCTACGGCGTGTGGGAGCTCGCCCACAGCTCGGCCGCGTTCATCCGCGACATGTACGCCGACCTAAAGGAGGATGTGGACGCCCTGCCCGGCGGCCTGGCCGACCACATCAGGTGAGTAAGTCTGTGAGCGCTGTCAAGTTACGCATAGAGACTTAAAAGATACAGGGCCCGGGCGATGGGGAGGAAAAAAATGAAAAACAGCCAGTAACACTCAAGTATTCCTCAATCCATCCATTTTCAATACCTGCTTCTTCCTGTACTCAGGGTTGCAGAGGTCTGTTGGATCCACTCCGAAATGTCATAGGCCGAAGGCAGGGTAGACTCTGGACACGTCGCCAGTTCAACGCAGGGCCACTCAAGTGTCCATCATAGAACATTTGAATTCATCATCTTCATCATCTTCCTCAGTGTGAATCTTCCAAAACGCACCCTTTTTCGTCAAAACGCACCTTTTGATGAACTTTGTCTTCAGTTGTCTTACGAAGAAGACTTCCTCACACTGATTACCTGGACTCACGTTGGGCAAGACTCCGTTGAAATGCAACTTGTGTTTGATCCTCAATATGCTCACCAGTGGGACAAATTCAATTCTTCTACGACGGACACTAGAGTGTTGTTGGCCGTTGTTGACTTCTTTTTCATGTTTTTCCTCTGGACCACCGCGTCAGATCTCTCCTGCCCAGCAGCTACGTGGCCGTGTGCAGCCACTCGCCCGCCACCGACCAGCTGCTGGAGGACCCCCAGAGGACCGTCCGCTACCTGGACGAGGACGAGCAGGACTGGAAGGTCCTGACCCACCTGCCGGCCAGCGCCAGCACCACCATGGCCGGCGTGGCCGTGCTGGACAACCAGCTGTACGTGGTGGGCGGCGTGCACGACGTGAGCAAGAACGTGGTGGAGGCAGGCTACCGTTACGACCCGGCGGCCGATGCCTGGTCCCCAATCCGCGGGCCGCTGCAGCCGCGGTACAACCTCACGCTGGTGGGCCACGACGGCTGCCTCTACGCCGTGGGGGGCGAGTTCCGGGCCAAGGCCATGTCGTCGGTGGAGCGGTACCGGGCCCGGGATAACACTTGGAGCCCGGCCTCGCCGCTGCCCCGCCCCGCCGCCTCGGTGGCATCGGCCACGACCGCGGACAGGATCTTCATCTGCCTTTGGGGGGGCAATGGCGCCACCGAGATCCACGAGTACCGACCCCGGGACGACCGCTGGCTTCCGCTGACCACCCTGGTCCGCCCCCACAGCTACGGCCTCTACATGGTAGCCCACAGGGACGACCTATACGTGATGCGCAACAGCCCCGGCGAGGACTTCCTGACGTGCGTGATGGACCGCTACAGCCTGAGCTCGGGCCAGTGGACGGCCGTGGCGGGCCAGTACGGCAACACCAAGGGCTCGCTCTTCACGGCCGCCGTCAGGGGGGACTCGGTCTTCACGCTCAGCAGGCACGTCACCACCGAGTACGTCGTCAGGGAGGACGGCGCCTGGAGGGAGCGGCGCAAGATGAAGGGTTTCGGCAGGATCGGCTCCATATACACGTTTCTGATGAGGGTGCCCAAGGCCAGCGTCTCGGTCGGGGGGAAGTCTCCAGGTCCGACGCGGGGCCGAATCCTCAAGGAGACCGGAGAGTGTCCGTCGTCATCCCCGCGGTGCAGAGACAACCTGTAGGAGGCTTTCGTGGCTTATTTTTTCCAAGTACAAGTCCAAGTACGTGGATGGAGCTTTTCTGCATGGAGATCTAAAAAAAAAACAACGGAAGACGAAAAAACAATTTAAAAAAAACGATGCATAGGTGGTTGAAAAATATAAAAAGCCTTTATTTGATCATGGCTTTGTAGAAGTTAAAAATGCCAATATTTTGGCCGTGTAGGAACTTCTTCAAGGCAGATAACCAAGACGAAAACAAAAACAAAGTATATCATCATCATAGCCTGCAAGGCTGAAACATGTTGGCATCTATAAATTGTACAAAGCCACGATCAAATAAAAGCTTTTCATATTTTTCAATCTGGAGTGCCTCAGTTTTTTTTGCATTTTTGTTTCATCTTTTTTTTATGATTAGAATTTTAAACCTATGAAGTAAGAGCGCCTGGTTTAGACAAACGTGTGCAAATATGCCTTTTTAGAACTATGACTGACAAAGCATGTTAAAAAAAAAAAAAGATCCTGTTAGACACATGGATGTAATTACTGAATAATATGAGAGAAGTGAAACGCTCCACGTGTCTCATATTATAGTCACGTTTCAAATCTTTGGCAGGACTATACGACAAGAGGTGATCCTCCCACATGAACTGCTGGCGCTCTGCTTCCTGCTAAAACTCAAAGTGTTGTTGCCGCTTCCACGCGTTTGAAAGGTGACAAAAACAAGACGGCCGACAAAAAAGCAACACCTGGCTGAGGGCGTGATCGTAGAACTGGGGCGTCACTGAGTTAGAATTGCAGTTGTGACATCGGAAAAGGCCAAATCTCACAACCGTTTGTTTCAGCGGGCAATGCCCTAAAAAGAAGAACAGGCAAAAGCAGTGAAGAAAAGACTTTGAGTTCACCGAGAGGCCGGATACACAGATTGCTGTTAGAAAAGCTGAACTGAATTTTAGAGAGTACGACAAGAGTGCTTCAATCAATTTATGCATCAAAAACATTGCATATTGGACAATTAATATCAATTTTAACTTGTCAAAATGCAAAAGTGGCTGCTAATACACATGCCTCCACAATGTGATAGCATTTTCTGAAATAATCACAATGCATTTTTAAGAACAGACGGTCTTTAATTCGTTAATAGTAGCATTATTAAATCTATTTCCATCCTAACTAATTATACATGGCCACAACATCTACTCAGAGGACCGCTATGGGCATATCTGCAGTGCACGGTCTGGCAGGGCGAAAGGCAGGGGAGCATCCGTCGGTGTCTTCTTCCTGCTGCTTCGACTCTCATGCTCCTCAGTTACTCGTGAAAAAAACATGAAAGCAGGAAACAACAAAACCAAAGTAGTTGATGTTGGTAGGATGAGGCGTAATCGTCCTTTGACAGACAAGCGCATCTTTTTTAGATTCTCTGGATTGAGTTTTTCCATTTTCCATTGGGTGTTTATGGAAGCTGCGTGTGTGTGGGAACCAGCTCCCAGGGGACGTCGGCTCCTATTTTTACAGAAAACAAGTCTTGGATAATATTTGTTTCCCAGACGGAATTACATTTATGGAAGCAAGGGGGTCAACGGGGCAGGAAAACTGAGCAGAGAAAACACATGAGGGTGGTGGGGAGGAGCGCTCCCATTCATAACATTGCTTCACGATGATTAGTCAAAAGAAAAAAAATAAAATGCTTCTGTTGACTTCTAACACAGTTATTACTGTAGTATTGTAGTACTGTTGCACGTGAAAAGATTTTTTTTTTTTTTTTTCTGGTTGTTGAAACGGTGCAGCCTTGGCCTCGGAATTGTCTCAGGTGCCTCTACAAGCAGACTCAGCGAAGTTGAAACGTGCTGAAGGGAAGTATAACGCTGTCTGCATCTGACCTCGATTCAATCCGTTTTCCACCACACACGCAGCACATTTGACTTTTGCAGAAAGATAAAAACATCGACGTGCACTTGCTAATCCCACTCTGACCTGGCCGCAGTGGTGGAGGATAGTGACACGTCTATTTCGGGCGCGCAGATCCCCTGAAAATCTTTTGGAAACAGGAAGTGAAAGGGATGGCGAGATTTGATTTCACCTTCCAGCTCAAACAGTGTGGACATCCATTAAGTAAAAGATATTTTCAGAGTGACCCATCGCCCGCTTTCGTATACCTGAACACAGCTCAGCCACTTCAGCTTGGCTGTGTGTGTGTGTGTGTGTGTGTGTGTGTGTGTGTGTGTGTGTGTGTGTGTTCGTTCCTGGCTCATGTGTGGGGATTAAGAGTTGCGCTCGGGGAAAAGTAATACCCCCCCTCCCAAGCTTTAGGCTGTATTCATAGTTGGTCCCCAGCGGGACAGAGGTGTTTGCTATCTATACCAGCGAGCGCTTCAGGCTTCATGCACGACATAACTTTGGGCTTTGGCGGTGTCACACGCTTGAAATGAGGGGCATAAAGTACGCATGATGTCAAGGTTTGCCATCCGGTCGTAGCCTGCAGTGCCATGCGCCCGGTTCTGTGGTGCTTTGAAGCAGTAGAGTCCGCAATATTCGGGCAGTACCGACGATGGTATTATCGTTTGGATGCTGACTTTGGGGGTGATGTGGTTGTGGTTTCAATATTAGTGCTGGATGGGAGAATCGTATCTAAATGTGCAAGTCGTTGCTTCAAGATGAACTGTTTTTTTTTTGTTTTTTTTAAGATGCCCTACTTGCTTGATATGTGACATGGTAACTGCGGAAACAACCTTAACGTTGAATGCCGTTCAATCAAACAACACACAAAAAAGGTTTTGCTAGCGAATAGTATTTCCCATTCATTGATTTATTTGCAAATTTTCCATCAAAATGAACACATAATGACAAGCCGTATTTCGTACATACGACATAAACACGAGTGAATACATATTGAGGGCAACAATTTAGTTTCAGTTCTTTAGTTGTTTTAATTTCCATTGTTGGCAGAGAGTTTGAACAACCGTTTGCAAAAAGAAACATTGGCCAAGAAAACTAAAACATACACCCATCATGTATAACTCCATGTCTGACTTCATTATCTGGACGTTAGCTCACAATGTTTTTTTTTGAACACCTTACACTATTCCAAAACTATTCTGAATAGCAGCTGTTCCAAAAAAAAACCCTGTAATCTTTGATGAAACACGCAGCGATTACTTTTGATAATGACTCGTTCAATACCGGTAAGTGCATTTTAGGTCCCTGCTGAAGTAGTTTGACCAGTGTGGATCAATCAAAAGTTGCTATATGTCTGGGACAGTGTCATTTTCGTCCACGTTCAAACACTGACTCGTGAGCAGCAGCGTGCATCGATCGCTTCTCCCAGCAGAAGAAGTACAAGAAGAAAAAAATGTCAAAGTTGATGATTTAACAGCACATGGAACCTGAGTCTGTAGCTACTGGCACCATCAGGAGGGGGAAGACAGAAGACAGGTCTGAACGAAAACACACATTTGCACTTTTTCAAAAATGTGCCTTATCTTAATCTAATAAATGCACCACACATTCCGTGTTAGCATCCCAGAATCAAGGTTTAGCGCTGAGGGTTTGGCCGGGTCACCAGCTCCACCACCGGGACTTACACGTACTTGATGACGTACTCCGGGTAAATCTGCTGCTTTTCAAAAATGACAAAGATGCTGGGGTCGCTCGTCTGGTTAACACAACTGTCGTAGAAGGTTTTACCGTCTGACTTGTGGGGAGGCCTGACATAAGCGGCGGTCCCTTTGGTGTACTCTCCCACCAGGACCAGGGCGACAAACATGATCTTGTTTCTTGTGCCAATTTTCACGCCGGAGTATCTGTTCGAGTAGGAAGCGTCCCTTGCAAAGTAGCTGCCTGAAATGTGAGAGAGAGCGGTATTAGCGACACGGACCAAGGGAGCGCGAGGACTGGTGGGGTTCTGACCCAGGCACGGAGCCAGTTCCGGGCCTGACTGGACATCCCGCGTTGGAGCAAAACACAGTTCTTGACTAAAGTGAACAGTAACTTACTGATGCTCGTCAAAGAGAGTTTCATTTGCCATTTTTGGTTGCGAGGTTTTTTTTGCAGTTAGCTTAGCTTTAGACCACCAGACTGAACCGGATTTGAAATCGAGTCTTTGCTGAGCTCGGCTGACCGAACATGTCGTAGGCAGTGGCAGGATGCTGTTTTGAGTTTCTCCTTCAGCTTTTATTCTACTTCGGGTTTCTCTGGGAGAAGATGCAGACAATCCACTTTTTGTCCAAGCCCACCCAGTTTCTGCCTTTGCCACTGCTTGGTTTAGGAACTCAATAGGCTCGGAGACCTTTTTTTTTTATTTTTTTATCTCTGTTTGCTTTTTCAGTTTTCGTCATTACCGACGCCGTAGCCTGGCCTTTGAAAGTCTGCCAAAACAACCAAATCATCAAAGAAAGCAAGTTTTTTGAAAGAGATCAACTACAAGTTTGGCTTTGCTAGACAGGCAACATACCATGACGTGGCTGTAACGGACTGTAGAAGAAGCAGAGGTTACAAACCAGACACAAAAATAAACAGTCACCCTGGCAACATACAACTTGGGATGTTTATATGAGAACGACCCTGTAATGATTGTGTGTTTTTGGTGTGGAGTCTGGCTCCTGGCTCCGCCCCCTCCTAGCTCCGCCCCTGACTCTCTATCGGCTCTGCCACCTTCCGCACCTGGTCTGGGTCAGCAATCAAGTCCACCTGCTCTGAATCAGCTCATCACCGCTGCACCGCTGCCCGTCAGCTCCACTCAGAGCCAAGGAGGAGGAGGGGCGCCCCCTGCTGGTTCAGTGACTTTACCACTAAACACCGTTTCCGGCAACGATTGAAACCTCGTCAGTCTCTCGTTCATTCGAAGGCAAAGCTGCACACCGGCTCTACACAGCCATCTAGTGGACAAAGTTAGGAACAGGCAAAACTATCACGTCGACGCTGTCATTTTGGGAACTGAATTTGGAGACTTAGCGTCAGTGTTAAAAGTAAACACGCAATGCACCTCATATACCTAGCATGTTTTCCTAAGCAGCAACTTAACTTCAACAGATATGACAGAAGACTAAGACGTTGATCGAATGATGAAAATAAATAAATAAATTGACATGCTGAGCATCATGAACCACACATTTTGCATAAATAGATTTAAATGATTCATTGATGTATTCTGACAACTCTTTTTTTTTTTTTTTTTTTAATCCATCATTTTGGGGGCTAATCGACTTGGAAATTCCTCTCCTCCATGCCGAGCAAGAAAGCTGGAATCGACAAACAATGACAATCAGGTGTGAGAGACCCGTGTTTGGTGTTTTTACCCCCTGATTTACGAGTTGCATATCCAAATTGGGGAGCCACTTTACGAACAAGTTACGACACAACCTGCTAGTGAGATTTTGGCATGGAGAAGAAAAAAAAAACTGTTCATGCAAAAGAGCTCAGAAAGGTTGGGGAGGTTCTAGTCGGAAGCTGTCGGACAGGTTTTTGTCGTCCCACTCTACCTTTGCCGTACGCTGTGCCGTGGACGCCGCACATCCTCCAGTCAAAGTTCTGCTCGCAGATGGCCTCCACCAGGGACGCGTCCGTCCCGTGGAACAAGTACTGCTGATTCACGGCTTTGCCGCCGTTCCTCTTCTCCATCTGCTCTCTCTGCCTAACATGAAAAAAAAAAAAAAAAACTCATCGAAGACCTGAAGCTTCTCATTGTTTTCCAAAGTATGTTTTTTAGAAAAAAGTAACGAGAACACCATATGACCTTTCACTCCTGATTTTGCCAACCCAAAAATAATGAGCGTTGCACAGTCATGGGTCTCTCCTTGTGACACTATCAAATTAAATTGATTATTTGAACTCTGGAACAGACTTGGCTTGACAGTAGCTGGGCTTCCAATACAGTTTGTTGCAAAATAAATCGATATTCCTGAAATTTTGATAAAGTGCACGTTGTACGACACTCCGCTGGAAGAAAGATGGATTCATCTCAACTGTTAGTATGAACTTGCCAAAGATCACAAATCTTTTGACTATTTTTGCAATTTCTTCATTGACTGTGTAACTGATATATGTGCTGTGAAAAAACACAGCTGCGTTCGCAGTTTTGTGAGAGTTGACCTCATGGCTGGCACAGGTTGGAGGGCAGGGATGTTTACACACATTTATCTCTCTCCACTTTGGCCTGATTTTACTTGGGAGCTTTTAATTTACCACTGAAAGACTTTCCACAGCGACGTGTTCTGGACCCTCTCGAGGCTGGTGATGGTGCTCGAGGGCATGGTGCGCTTAAACAGCATCTCGACACTGCCGTAGTCCTTTGCAGATTTGGTGAGAGGCACCAGCTAAAAGAAGGAGAGTGAAATGAGACTTTGATGTACGGAGTCAAACAAACACTAGGAAACAAAAAGCCAAAGCCCCCCCCCCAAAAAAAAGAAGGTTACTCTGTATCCATAATCTGGGATGGCATTCTTGTCCCAATTGGGGGGCACACTTTCGGACAAGGCGGAGCTGGAGGAGCTCTGCGATGTGACTCTAAAGAGAAGATTTAAATCATTTTAACTCACAAAAAAAAATCTATCTATCTGTCAATCAATAAATCTATCGATCTGTCGTTAATGTATTAGTGCATTGTACAGATTTCAAAATACCCTTTCAGCTTCTCTTCCACGTCAGGGGCAGACACGAAGCGGGGCCTCCTTTTCACCTCCCTCTTGGTTTTGAACTTCACATTTTGCTGGTACATCTGCTGCCCTGCGCTGTTAAAGTCGATGACATATTGCTGCTTGCCGGCACTGAACGGAACCTGTGCATTTTTGTCGGCCAAGTAGACGTTTTCCAGCGTCTGAGAGGAGACCGAGGCCGACGTCTCGCTGCCATCCTAAGGAGAAAAACACAACCAAAAAAAGGAACAAAGAAGAACCCTTTTATTATTTTTTTTTTCAAAATCTAGACAGATTTGTTTGGATGCTCTTTGTTTGTTGTTATTTTTTTAAGGAAAATATTTGGTAAAAAAAAAAAAAAAAGAGTGTGAACCCTGAAACTATAAGCTGTAAGGTTTATAGATTGAAACTTCATTTTCTCTCTGTGTGAAAGTCTGATGCAAAAGTTCTGGAGAGCTACAATGAAAGGAACGTGTTTTCAGTAAATGTTCTGACATGAAGAGATAAAATCCTGCCTTGCTTTCCCTAACTTCAAATCTGTTAGCGTCTCATTGCTTCGATTCTCCACCCTTGATGAACTTAAAGGTTCGTTACAATGAAAAATTTACACTACCAATGTTAAACAGCAATGACCTGTGTCAGTGAACACTGCAGAAATGAGAAAAGCTCTCCTTTATTGATCGTGCTTGCTTGTGTGCTAGAACCTGTAGAGCTGACAAGCAGCTCTTTGTGATGTCACAGAGGGCACAGGTTTTGAGATGTCTGAACAGGTGCTCCTACTGCTAAAAAACTGTCATGCTCAAGACGAATGTTCCCTTGTTGCTGATATACAGGTACTACCCAGAAAATTAGAATATCCTGAAAAGGTTGTTGTATTTCTGCAATTCAACTTAAAAGGGCAATTTGACATATTATGTAAACGAATAATATGCAAATCAATATATTTCAAGTTTTTATTTCTTTGGATTTTGCTGATCAGGTCTTGCCGTTTAAAAAAAAACCCTCAAATTTTATAATAATTTTCTGAGTTTGTGGGTTTGTGGTTTTGATAAGCTGAAAATCTTGATCAGCAAAGTTACAACAAGGAACTGCTTGAGATGTCAATGTGCGCGTAATGGCTCAATAAGATTTGTTGGTTTCATCTTTTATGTTAAATTGCCAAAATAAAACAACTTTTACTTGATATTCTAATTTTTCGGGTAGTACCTGTAATACCTTCACTTTCCATGAGTATGAGATATAACATCTTCCCATCCTCCTGATTGATTTGATCTTTTAGAGTATCTGCTTTGCGTTTGGCTTGATCGCTCCCTCGCTATGCAACACACTGACCTGCCCAAACTCCACCCACTTCCCGGTGTTTTCCTTCCAGTACCAAAGCCACTCGGTGGTCAGAATGAAGTGAGGAGGCTTAGAGGCAGAGGAGGCGGTGGACAGGCGGCGAACCGGAGAGCCTTTATACGTCATAGTCAGGAAGTCCACTGACGGCTCATCGGCTGGTGGATTGCTAAAGGCAGGCAGAGCACGCGCTGTAGCTGCTTAGCATCATTAGAAGCTTCAAATTACTGAGAATTCAGGGCAAACAAACAATCTTCTTTTATGGCCCTGAAACGGAGCTGTGTATGCCTGTGTTGCCCAGTTACCTTTGAATGTTGAGAAACCTAAAGATGCCCGTCACGGGCGATGATGCTTGGGAGCCATTGGAGTCTCTTTCCGGGTCACAGTAAGCCCGCTCGATATCCTCCATGCACTGCAAGTCGATCCACTTTGAAATGCTGTCATCATAAACCTGCCATCTGTAAGGCAGGTGCCAGTGGACGCGAGCGCACCTGTCTGAGAAAAATGAGACCAAAACGTCCTTTGGATAGCGGTGGAGTACTCCCACACAGCTCAATTCTTCCGAGGAGATCAGCGCAACAGCGTTGTGTAAATACTGCCCCGTCGCTCGTACCTTTAAAGCTGCAGTTCCTGCGGATGAAGAAGAGGCAGATTTCATTCTTGTCAGCATCGGTCAAGGGTGGAGAGGAACTAACAGAGGCCGCGGGGGACCTGGATTTACTGTGAACCACTGCTGTGAGGGGAAACATTATGGGGGAAACGTTTTATTCAGACTGTCAACCCGCAGAGAAGGGAAACTTTCTCTTTCAAGGTCTAAATACCAGGAGCCGCCGCCGCTGAGGCTCTTGTTCCCTGATGTTCCGTGATGATGAATTTGTTTCTGTAGATCCGATAGAGGTTTCTCACGTTCTCCTGACTTAGGCCCTTCAAGCTCTTCATGTCGGCGGGACAAAAGTTATGGCTCCTCTTGCACGTGGCTCCAAACTTGCAGTCATCGTGGAGGAAGCGCAGACAGAGGTGGAGCTTGGTGCAGGTGGTGGCGTACCTGCAGGAGCCGTGCGGCCCGTTGCCTTTGTTGTAGTGAGGGCAGACCTGGAGGGGAAGCAGCAGACATGCAGTGAAGCAGCTCAGAGCACAATGCCCCCCCGCCCCCGCCCCAAAGTAGCAAGAGACTGACGTCAGGGAGCAGCCACGGGTCGTTCTGCAGCAACAGCTGGAAGAGCTGCTTCTCCGACAGTTCCTGAAGGTCGTGTCTCCTCAAGAGGTCCACATTGTGAAGTGAAACCAAACTATGGTCATTTTTACATCTATCCCTGAGCAACATAACAAAAACGAAAATTAAAATGGACACTGTGTGGCATTAATGTCACCCTTATTTGCACTCGGCGTTCAAAAATGTATTTCACGTATAAAGACAAAAACAAAATACCAACAAAACTCACAAATAATAAAGAAACAAACAACAATGATTTGTCATAGCTAAACTGAAATCTTACAACGTTTCTAGATGAGCAAAGTACACTTAAAGTTAGGGGGAAATTGTACTTCCGTGTTCCAATTAGACACAACCAGTTTAACCAGTCAAGAAAAAACAAAACAAAAATAAAAACATTGGTCATGGTGGAATGCTGCACCTGCTGCCATCTAGTGGAAACATTGAGCATTTGCAGTAGGTTCTTTTTTATTTATGTCATTAAAATGTGGAATAAAATAATGGATCTGTTCTCCACCTTCTCAACTTTGGTGCTGTGCGTAGCAGAAGTTCAGTGTGAGCTAAAATAATAATGATAATAATAATAATAATAATAATAATAATAATAATAATAATAATAATAATAATAATAATAATAATAAGAAGAAGAAGAAGAATTAAAATAAATAAAATTCACCAAAGCTGAATGATTTAATAAAAGGAAGAAACGAAAATAGAAAAGCTTGATAGTGTGAAGGAAGTGAGAACCTTTCAACTGCTTCGACCATTATAACACACACGCACCTATCTTTAAAGTTGCGGAAACAGTGTGTATGCTAATATATATGTACACACCCTTAAAATATAAAACGAACACTTTTGGCTTACCTGAAGGAGCAGTCACCGAGGACCCAGTACCTGCACAGGTGCAAGGCGTCGCACTGCGAACACTCCCCGGACTTCTTCTGGCAGAGCCGCAGGTTGGTCTTAGCCACAACGAGAGTGTCCGGGCCGAACATTTTATTCGCGACGGCTTTCTGTTTCCCCTCCAGGACGGCTATCCTGCTCTCGTCGGACAGGACACTTTGCATTACCACTTCCGCAACGGTAAAACTGCGCGAAACGGTCTCGTCCAGTCGCCTGAAGTCCAGGCATCCCTGGTGGTCGCACAGGGTCTTGGTGATGAATTTGGATATGACCGAGGACATCCTTAAAACAGCCGAGCGGGACGGGACGGGACGGGACGGGACGAACGGGCCGAGCTATCGACCGTGTTTTCGAGAAAACGAGGAGGAGTTTACGGAGAAACGAAAACGAAACTTTGGGGAAGACACGTTCACCGAAAAAGGAAGAAGGACAAAATTAGAGAGCGGAGTGCGATGTTGATTATTTAATGATGTGTTGTTGTTGTTGTTGTTGTTGTTGTTGTTGTTGTTGTTGTTTTATATATATACAATTGCCGACATTTCACGGCAAGAAAATGAACTTAGTGCCCACAAAGATGTTTTGGTTTCCGTTAGGAATGCAGCGCTATTTGCACGATTTCCGCAGTCACCTCAATGCAACGCCATCCCTAGCAACAGTGTTACCTGAAGTGTCCCTTAGTAACCATGGAGGACGAGCCACTGGGGATGGAAGCTAAGCAGCTCGCACAAGAGGACAAACAACTTATTTGTGACAAAGTGGAAGAACTAAAGTACTGAGAACGTTTCGAAGCATCGTTATTTTATTTATTTATTTATTTTTTAACTGAGGCCGTCTTGATCTGTTTGTCTGTCCACTCTAAAGACAAATTTACCTGCGCAGAGATGCTTCTTCCTGCTAGCATCCGGGGCTAACACCAAGCTAGAACTGTTGCTCAAGATATGTTGATTTGAATGTTTGATATAACGTGCAAAACAATTAGTTTAACCACCGGGAACAAATGGCGGTTTCTTTGTTTAAGTGCTATAAAAGTTACCAGTAGTTCCTGGCCGATGCATCTGGTGCTCTCTGAAGCAGGTGTAAGGTCAGCTAGTAATCCATGGAGCAATTTGAAATTCGTGAAATATATGATGCATCTAAACTAGCTTTACCAAAAATCCCTTCATCTAAACTTGTCAATCCTCTCCACTTAAGATCTTCCAATGCCGTCCTACTGGCAGAAAACAACATGTTTGAGAGGTTCCTCTGCCGCATGGATCAACTGGACCCCCACGCTGGGGCCTCAGGGTTCGGGGGGACAGGATCCACACAGCTGGATGTTGGGGTGAGAGATATACCGACGCATCACCTTGTGCATGAGAAAATTAAAACGGTTTATCATCCCACGCAAAACTGATCATCTTTTTTTTTTTTTTTTTCTTTATCGAATGCATTGCAAGTCTTAGTCAGTGTAGCCTCTTTGTAATGGGTTTGTGCCTCCCTCAGATGCGTGGAAAAAGGCAGAGTTCCCGCTCCGCCATGTCAGACGGCCTCCACGAACTGACCTTGGAGCAGAAACTTTACGTGGCACAGAGAGAGGTAGCAGAGACAAAACAAGACCAGACAAGAGTCCAACAGAGATATGAGAAAATTCAGGACGACCACAAGGTTCACGCTCAAGGACACACACGCGCACACAGGTTTGAATTCCATGCCGTGAAATTCAGTTCTCAACGCTCGCTTTGTCATCTATAGGCCTCCCTGAAGGAGGCAGAACTGCGCCTCGAAGAAATCAGGAGGGCTAAGAATGCCTTTGAACGCAAGCTGCACGCGCACACAAAGGACCACAGGTTAGAAAAGAAGGAGCCAGAGAAACTGCTTCAGTACGTAGAAGACAAGTCAAAGGTGAACCTGCGCACCACGATCCGCTGGTTTGAAATGCCAGACTCTTTTCGTCCATGCCGTGAATTCACTGCCGTTGACGGTGTAATGACATTGAAGTCTATTCTCCGTCCAAATGCACATTCACTCAGGCCACCCAGGCGGAGAAGCTTCATCTGAAGAACCAGGCTCTGAAGGTCCTCGAGAAGAAGCTCGAGCAGCAGCTTCAACAGAAGAGAGATGCAGCGAAAGCAGAGTACGAGGTAAATAATAAAAGACGGCGAGCCATAAAGAGCTTGAAAAAGGGTATTGGGTTTCTTTATAAAAATCGTTTGTCTTGCCTTCAGTCTGAAAAAATATATTCAGGACCGAGCAGTCATGAGTGTGTTCCAAGTTTCTGTAGGCTGGAAAAAAAGGTCCGTCCAGCAGTGATGTTTTTCAGCAGTACATCTATCTAGAACAGGCATGGGCAAACTATGGCCCGGGGGCCACATGCGGCCCGTTAAGCTTTCTAATCCAGCCTGCCAAACTTGAAGACATTATATTAGTAAGTAAGGAATAAAATAGCCGTATTTCGTCCATTGTTTCTGCTTCAGTGTTTTAAGAGTCATTTCAATAACGAGCTAAAAACAGATATTTTGTTGGAACTTCTTTTGTTCATTTTCAATTGACATTAAAGCACACATTTTCTACACATCCCATGATACGTTTTTCTTTTTTTCTCCTGTGAGTTGGGTCACCAAAACACTCCATCCATCTGCTCCTGCAACCTCTGTCAAATTTTAGAACCCATTGTGGTCCCACCAGTCAGAAAGTTTGCCCACCCCTATATGAGAAGGATTGAAGTCAGTTTTTGGAGAGTTTGGAGGGGAAAAGGTCTGAAGTCCGGTTGAATCACAACTGAGGAAGATTAGTGACTTAAAGAGAGACAGGCTGCAGAACCGCGAACAGCTACCGTGGCCTTTTTTCATGAAGTCACCGGTGAATACAAACGGGTCTTTGTTGTGCACCTTCAGGAAATCTTTCAGGAGTACGGCGAGCCGAGCATGGACAAAAACCTGGTGGAGCTGCAAGGCAACAGCCTGCAAGTGCACCGCAGCCTCGTGTCACACAAGGTAACTGGGCCGTGGGCGCGTGAGGGGGAGTCGGAGGACCTTCTTATCTCCCCTGCGTGTGTGTGTGTATCAACAGGAGAAGCTGCAGAGCGCGACATCAGAGTCCAACGAGCTGAGCAGCGACATCCACAGCCGCAGGCAGAAGCTGCAGAGGTTGGAAGGGAAGCTGCAGGGAGCCGAGGAGGTTCGTCACGAATCACCGCAAAGACCCCTTTTCGAAGACGCTCTCCCTCTCTGCACTCGCTCCACACCTCCGCTGATGCTTCCACAGGAGCGTTGCAGGGAGGAGGCTCTCAACCAGCGTCTGCGCCGCCAGGTTTCCGAATACGAGGCTCCCGGCGTCGCCGAGTACATGCGGGCCAAGGAGAAACTCAGGAGGCTGCAGCAGAGCGTTCACACGTGGGAGAAGAAGGTGGAGGTTGCTCAGGTAACCCAGGGGCTCTCCGCTCCTCAGACAGAATCTCTTCTCTGGGTTTCTATCACGCATATCAGCTCGACGTTGGAAACCCCCCCCCAACAAAACCAAATCACATTACGATTCAGTTGGGCTGGAATCCTTTGTTGACGGCCTGTGAAACTTTCTCTGACACAGATGACCTTGAGGGCCCACGTGAAGGCAGCGGCTCCATGCGGAGGAGGAGAGCACATCCCAGTGCGGCTGCCGTGCATTGCAGAACATGGCAGAGAGAACCTCATGATATGAGAGAATGTTTTCAAATGATAAGAGTGAGAAAAACCCTTCGCCGCTCGCTCGTAATCGCAGCACGTCCTTGAAAGTGTTTCAACATTCACTGGCCGTAGGAGTAATGTGCACAGAGACAAAACCCTGCACCGTCGAGAGCATTTCTCATAAACTATTGAAAAGCATCTCTGCCTGATGAATACCGCTGAATAAATAACAACCAGACCCACCACCATATTTCTGCTGTATCAATTGCTGGTCTAATTTCATTTTTTTTCCCCAGCATATACACAATTGCTGAAAAGGTTATGTGATCACACAGTGAAGGTCCCATAAGGTGCGCACATTTCAGCATTGTGAAGCATAGGAGAGTTAGCTATGCTAGCCATGGTGCGATCAGGTGTCTATTAATAATCCTGGTCGGAAAGCCGCACCCACAGCCGTCTGATTGCCTTTGCTTTTACCAGACGGTAAAACCAAACGGTTAAAGCAAAGGCAAAGAACTTTTGCCATTGTTTTTTCCATCTGTCTTTTACAATTACAATAAGGACAAGACAATACGTACCTTTATATTTGTATTTTTAATTTTGGCACTCCTGTGAGTCCATACCCCCTCGCATGCTGACTACAACTATAAAAATAAGAGAACAGCACATTTAGCAATGGGTGGGTGAGTTTTCTGTCATTTCCTGACAGACAGGCCAGAAATGCGTTATTGTTCATTAAATCCTGGTGAACGTTATGCAGTGTATAATTTGGGATTCGCGACCAGATGTGCGGTATTAGCTTTTTTTCATTCCTTTTCATTTTTTTGACCTGCAGAATGTATTTTAACACCAAACAACAATGTATTTTTTTTTTTTTTTTAAATAACAAACACAATCCACCTCAGGCTCAACAAACTACTTCCTTTATTAGAAAGACTTCCTGGAGGGAGTGTGAGCCCTCCGACGACCCTCCAAGGTTATGATGTTACATGCCCTATATACAGTTATGTACACCAAAGTGCAACGTCACAATGAGGAAGCCGTTGAATTATTATTCATGGGTGAGGGTGGGCGGGGTGTTGGTGGGGGGGGGGGGGTGGGGTGGCGTTGGCCGCTAAATCACGCGTCTTCCTCCCGCACTGCGTTGACTAAAAGAAAACAAGAACAAAACCAACAAGCAAAACGTCAGCAGCCGGGGCGTGAAAGCGGGCGCAGGACGCCTCGAGCTCCTCGAAAGTGTTTTCAAAGGCACTTTACAAGAGTACATACGACGGATGTACACACACGTACACACCATGGTGCACCTTAAAGCCTACAGACGTATTAGCGGAGATCCAGTTGATGGCGTTAGCATCGTGACAAAAGCACACTTTTTTTTTTTGTAGTTTTATTATTATTATTTTTTTTTAGAATATATTTCCATACTGTCGAGAGAGTCTGCATCTCAGGGTAATCTGTATACTTGGTTTTTTTCTCTAGCTGGGGGGAAAAAAAATACAAAAACACCAAAAGTTAGTTGGATAAATCTGGTTATTACACACACAGCATCCGTCAAGTCCAATATAGTGTAAACCTGCTGTTAGGACAGTGGAGTCTCCTCTGTGTGTTCTAGTAAATATACTCCCAGGACATGCACCCACTTCTCTTCATTGTCCAAAGGTGATTTAAAAAAAAAAAAAAAAAAAAAAATCCTTATTATATTTTTTTTAAACAAACAAAGGAACAAACAAGGGGGGTGGGTGGGGGCGTCATCACACGACTACAACTGTGGCACATACAGTTTTTTTCTTTTTTTATGCAGCTATTGCGTTTGGACTTTATTAGTCTTTCTGGACACGTAGTCTGACGCAGACTTGTTTTTTTCTTTTTCTTGTAGCACGTTGAACATCTAGTGAAAAGCCAGTGCCGGTCCGAGGACAAATATACAAAAAAAAAAAAGAAAAGAAAGAAATGAAAAGAAAAAGCATCGGCGTTCTCTCCTTCACACGGAACTTCACAAAGCAGGCTGCTATTTTCAGAGGGGAGGAGGGAGGGAGGGAGAAGGTTTGGAAAAGCTCTCACACTAACAGTCATTAGGTCCATGGCTACCGGCAGCGCTGCCACGAGGACGCCGCCACGAGTTCTGTACACCACCCGGAGAGCGACCACGCGGTGGAGTTTGCGTTGTGTTGCGTTGCGTTGGGCGTCGCCGCACTTCCAGAAATTCCATTTTAAAGAGTTTCACGATGAAGTAGTGGTTGTATCCAATAGTCGCGTGGCTCCGTTCCAGCCAGCGTGGACTGGCCGGTGTCGGCCACGCTCAGAGTACCGCGTCCGTCTGCTCCTAACCGCGTCACCACCTCCGAAAAAAAAAAAAAAAAAAAAAAAAAAACCCTGCTTCCCTCTGCGGAGTCACAGCACCTTGATAGTATTCAACACCTGTGAAAGGCAGAGAGGCGCCCGCGGAAGGGGCCTGAGAACCAGTTCACGATGCCTTCGTGGGCAGGAATCGATGAAAACAAACCGTTTTTACTAGCTAAAAAAAAAAAAAAAAGAAGAAGAAGAAGACAGAAACGCCTCTCCAGTCACTCGGGGCTCAGTGGTGAACATCAGCTACGGGACAGGCAGCGTGTTTGTTGTCTCATTTCCTGAAACCTTGAGGGAAGCTGCTGGGATTTGTTAGCTGACATTAATCCAGGATCAGTCCAGGTGACCTCACATCTCTACTTTCACTGCAAGAAAAACATGTTCTATCTCTTTCTCTCTCTCTCTCTCTCTCTATATATATATAAATGTGTTGTTTTTTTTTTTTACACACTTTTGAACTTTATTTGTTGCGAGTCAGTTGAACCTTGCTAACATCTCTCTGCTTTGTATCCTCAAAGGGTGTGTGTGTGTGTGTGTGGGGGGGGGGGGGGGAGGGGGGGTCACATGGTGCAGGACTTGTCCAGGGAGTCCTGAGGCGGCAACGGCTGCGGCGGCGGGCCCGACTTGGGCATCACCATGGGTTTGGGCCTCAGGACGGGGGGCCGCAGCTGCACCCCCATGCGGGGCGCCACGGCCGGCTTGAAGGTGCTCATGGTGTCGCTGGAGGAGCTGGTGCTGCGGCGGATGGGCGGCTCGGTGTTGGCGGCCGACCTCAGCATGACGCCGTGGATGGGGCTGAGAGACTCGCTGGAGCTGGCCGGCGTGGGACCCCCGCCCGAGTTCTGCCGCTGCTCCAGGGTGTCCAGCACCACGTCGGGGGCGTGCTTGGCCGAGCTCTGCCGCTCCAGCTCGCGCAGCTCGTTCAGGGCCGTGTTCATCGTCTCCTCTATGTCCTGCGGAAGACGGCAGAGAGGGCGTCAAGACAGGGAGGGGGGGGGGCTTCAAAGGCACCGTGTGTAACATTTACAGGGATCTGGTGGTATTAAAAAAAAAATGAATGGAAGTATGTTTTTAGTGGTGGGAAGATCCTTCAAATAATAACCAGGTTCTCACTGACTTAGAATAAGAGATTATTTTCACATCGCAGGTGATCCAACGTAGCTGTACTCTGGGGTTTAAGATGAGAATTTGTTGCTGAAACTACCTACTGACTATAGGAAGTGTAACTTAATGTTTAATAACTACAACCAGTGTGACATCATGGCCACAAAAATCTGGCTGTACATGATAATCATATATAAGCATACGTGTTCATTTGTGGGCGATACGCTTTCTCACCACTAGATGGTGATAAATGTTACACACTGGGCCTTTAGGCACAGGAAACAGAAGGGAGAAAGGATGACAACTCTTGAAGCATGCATTACGACTGCAGAGTTTTATCATAATAATAATGATTAGATAGGATGATCTGAGCATGCTCCGTTTAGGCAGACAGACAGCTCAACATATTTTCAACGATTAGAATATCTAAGTGCTGTATATGAACATGGTCTTATTCGATTGGAGTCAGAAGTTTCCTTCCAGCAGTGAAGCAGACATGAGGGGTGAACTGCAAAGAAAGATAAGAAGCTCCAAGCTTTTAGAGTAGATCACCCTCTGACCTCAGGCTGAATACATGACTCAGTTGGACAGATGGTGCGCTTGAAATTTAATATTGTGTTTACATGTCTAATATTAAACACATTACTAATATTGTTGGCCTGAAATTATTGAGCAGTAATTGTGCTCTATGCAAACCTCTTGGCCATGCATTAAATAGTCTCAATAGTCGTTAATGGACGCTGTGTGGCGGTTTCATTCTTGCTCATGTGGTGACACCATAACACCTTAAATTGGATCTTTTCATGAAGTGAAAACCTGCATCACTGCAGTCTGGGAACTTATGTTCCTGGAACCGAAAGGTGATATTACGGCAGAGCACTTCATATTGATCAGGTTCTTGTCAATTATATGTTACATTACATTTACTTTGTGATGCAGCCTTGGATAAAACTAATTGAACGTCCATATCGTGACTGAGATTCTTATCTACGCTTCGCTGAACGCCCCTCTGGTTGCTTCGTAAATTTCTTTTTTCGTTTCACACTGATCACATTTTAATCTAGCGTAAATATCCTGCGTCCGGCGGCGCCCCCTGCTGTCTGCTGCCTGTGAAGCCAGTCTTTTTTTGTTGTTGTTGTTGCGTGTATTCAGCGCACAGACACAGTCGCAGCCAGAGGAAGCAGAAGACGGGGACTGACTAGGTGTTTACAGGGCGGGGCAGGGCTTTGATGGTGGAGGGAGCTGCGGGCGGGTCGCCGCTCGTCCCGCGCTGACCTGAGCGATGGTCTCCGGGTCCAGGGGCTTGCCGCCGTGGTGGCGGTGGCCGTCGCCGAAGCCCGTGTACTGGCCCGAGGAGGTGGAGCGGCGGATGGGCGGGCTCTCCATCTTCTTGAGCGACTCGTGGCGGCTGATGTTGGTCAGGCTGCCGTGGCCGGTGCGCCGCCTGCGCTCGGGGCTGTCGGCGGGCATGTGGTTGTGGCCGCGCAGCATGTCCCGCGGGCTGAAGTGGCCCAGGACGGGCGAGCCCCTCTCCGGGGTGCCGCCGTGTCCGCCGTGGCCGTGCTGGGAGGGGTGGACCATGCAGTGGGCGTCGCTGGGGCGGGCAGGGGGGCGGCGAGACGGAGGATCCAACCTCTTCTTGTGCCTGCTGGGAGACGACACGACGAGAGGACGAGTGAACCTCCGAGTGTGGAGCAGCTCGTTGGACAGGAAGTGCAACTTCACATCTTCACATATTGCAGATACACCTCTCGCAACACACACAAAAGAATTTTCTTTTGTAAATATTTACCAAGTGCCTGGAAATGTTTTTTTTTCCAGTACTGTGTTTGACTGTGAGCATAGGTGTCAAACTCTGGCCCGTGGGCCAAATTTGGCCGGCATTGTCATTGTGTTTGGCCTGCAAAGCAATAGCAAATCACTACTAGAGCTGGTTGACCGGTATTATACAGCACAAGTAGCACCAATACTACAAATTTATTTTGGCACGTCAATCAATACGGGACGTTGATTGAAGGACATTATTATGACTTATGAACAAGTATTTTGATTTTAAATGCAATATTAGCCGGTGGAAAAAGGTGACGGTAGAAATTTAAATCCGCATATAAAATAATTTGAAATCGGAATTTGCATGTGTGCAATATGAAGTTATTTATTGTATAGCATTAGGCTTTGCTTGATCAATACTCAGGTTGAAGCAAAAGCTGTTTGGGTCCATATAAAAAGGTTCACTGTTATACCTGGAGGAAGACCTGTGCAATAAACTAAAAAAGGTTTCCTGAAATGGCAACTTGAGACATTAAATAAGCAACATGTGCAAGCTGATACTTGGCGCTATAACTATTCCAATTAGTCTGCAGCAGCACGCATTACTGGCTCTTTCAGGAAAGCGAATTACTCATTGCTCACCACTTCTCCAAAAGCCCTGCTAGAGAGTTTACATCTGCCTAATGAACGCTGCCACGGCAATTATCGCACAGATTTACGGGCGGCTTAATCACCGGGCGAAACAAAAGGCAATAATGAGTTCCGATAGCGAGGAACTAACGCTCGCAGAATGTAAATGCAGACGGATCTCTGTTCGGTGCATCGACAACAAAGGAAACTACTCATCGACGCCAATCGAGGCCGTGAGACGTTCTGTGTTCTGCGTTTATATAAAACTTTAACTTCCATCTGTGCACACATCAGGGTTTCAACTGTTTATTACAGTTATTACAGTTTTAAGCTGCAGTCCACAATTGAATTTTTGTAAGGCCACGGAAAGGCCAAGGAAAAACAAAACCCAAATGCTTTTACTTGACACCTTGTTTTTCGGCAAAGACTAAAAAAAACAGCAACAAAGCAATTATCAAGTAATTGAAGACTGACTGCGCGGACAAAACGTTACTAAAACAATCTTCAATGACTAAAAAAAAAATAAAAAAAAATAAAAAGGCATGTGTGAGGTATGCACACTCTTGTGTGTGAGTGGAAAAAAACCGAAAACATCTTTTTGTGACTGCAGCAAACAGTGCGAGAAGGTAAACAACTGCAAGAACCGCTGCCGGCCTGCAGGGGGAGCACTGTACATTTCCAACGAAACCCAGCCCTTGCCTCCTCCTCAGGATGAAGAAGTACAACAAGGGCAGCAATACAGCTCAGTGAGAGAAGCAGAAATGGCACGTCCCATGTTTTATAGATGGCAGTCTTTAAGAAATTCCACAAGTTTCGCCTCTTTTAAACGCACGGGCCGCCACGCTCGTTATCTCACCCGGGTGAACCGGCGACGCTAATACGCAACCGTGTCGCCCGAGGAGGCGGCGAAGGTGCAAACTTGAGAAAATGAGAAAACCAGGAGGGGGGGGGGGGGGGGGGGGTAACATCTAAATAAAGCTCGATGTATAAATGATTCAGCGGCGCCGAGAGCAGCGTCCGAACGGAAGAGCAAGAAGAAGAAGAAAAAAAAAGTGAGCGGGGGCGGTGCACGAGGAGCGGCGCGAGGTGGGTGAGAGGCGGGATACGTGGGAGTTGTCGACAGGTAAAGCTTGCGAGGCTCTTACACCGCCGTATGTAACATACACATATAGCCGTATGTCACCGAGAGTTGTTGCTCTTTATCCACGAGTATTTACAACACGAACCTGTTGTAAATACTGGCACCGGAACGACGGCGGTGGCGAAGAGGAGGAGGCGGAGGAGTCGGAAGAGGGAGCGAGTGCGGCTCTGAATTTAAAAAAGTGTGAGGAGAGAGGAAAATGCACTGGTACGTGTCTCTGGCAGGAGGAAGCTCCAGACGTTTCAAGGTCGCTCGCTGCACCGGCAAGAGTGCGGCAGCGGAGGGAAGAGCGGGAGACAAAACACCGGCACGCACCAGCAGACGCTGCCAAAAAAAAAGCTGGAGGTGTGATAGGATAGATAGAGTGTGTGTGTGTGTGTGTGTGTGTGTGTGTGTGTGTGTGTGTGTGTGTGTGTGTGTGTGTGAGAGAGAGAGAGAGAGAGAGAGAGAGAGAGACTATAACTCATCCACCACCCTGTATTTAGAGACAGGGTTCAAGTAGGACCAGATGATCAGCTGCCTATTCAGATGGTAAATAAATAAATAAACAATACAGAGCGGGAGAATATTTATTTCTCCGGCGTCGACTGAGCTGACTGAGAGGTGAGCCGAGGATAGAGGACGATGGAGGGTGGGGGGGGGGGGGGACGGCACGTAACAGGGAGGATCAGGTTCATCATTGAGCTTCAGTCAGGATCGTTTATCAGGATAATCAGATGGACGCCGTGAAACTAGAAAACCCGCTCGAGTCAAAATATGGTTAACGTGTGAGGAGGTGCAGGGTTCTGGTTTAGGTTTTTGCAGTCCACCGTGTTTCTGTGGGCTTGTCTGTTCTTGTCCATACCCACCCCTTATGGACTACCCTTATATTGAGGGCCCTATAGGCTGGTCCACAAACAAAAAAAGGAAGGGCTTTTGGCTGGACAAAAGAATGGAAGATGAGTGGAAGTCAATGCAAAGTTGCCACAAAGATCGCATTAAGAAGGTGTGTGTGCATGTGTGTGTGTGTGTGTGTGTGTGTGTGTGTTAAGTGACTAACTATCCCTGACGTTGCCGCAGCCACTTGCACGCTGCTGCCAGACTTTATTGGATTTGCCTTCTCTCTTTAGTCAAACCCAATTTGTCCCAGTCCGAGAGTGAAGTGTTCTGGCCACATATCGGTCACTAATGTGACAAGAGGGCTGACGTCCTTATATAGGCGTCTTAAAGGGCCACGGCACAGAGAGTGTTTTAACATTGATTTGATTTGACTTGATTTGATTTATTCAATTCGAACGTTGGAACGAGATCTGACGAGGCTGCGCTCAGACTGCAGGCGAATCTGATTCAAATCAGATTCCATCTCAAATCCAATGTTTAGGGCTGACTGTCCACACTGTTTTTAGCAAGTGTCCAAATGGGATCTGGCTCAGTTCAGACTGGGCCACATTGTTGACCCATCCGACAGGTTGCTGTAGCAACGACGTCGGATCTTGGCTGGCAGTCTGAACGTGGCTGTATTGGTTTTGGTTTTTATATGTTGTAGTATTTTAATAAGGATTTTAAGGGTTGGTTTCAATAAATAGGGAGCTAAAATGAAACACAGAGCTGCCTTTTATTACCAAACGGCGTCCAGACCGACCTGGTGATGTAGGCCTCGGAGATCCTGGTGTCGGTCGGCGACCCAACGTCTTTCCCCGAGCACTTGTCCTCGGCCGCGTGTCCGCTGCTGGCCTCGCTGTCAGCCTTCTGACTCAGAGTGTCGGAGAAGTTGTCGTCTCTGGGTGCACGGAGAGACAGAGTGACATTGAGATGCGCGAGGGAAAGACGAGGGACAAAAAGAAAAAGGGAGAAATCAGCATATCAGTCGATCTTTCATATTTTTTGCGGCAGTCCTGCGGAGAGTTTTTTGATATTGGTTTTCAGACAGTCAGCACGTCTCGCTGTGTGTGTGTGTGCGCGTGTGCCAAGGTCCTGGGAGACAGATGAGTCATGCCTCTGGACCTCTCTGCAGTCTGCTGCTGGCCTGTTTGCGTTGCACTGAGGTGTGTGGCTGGATGTCGCTTCCTGTCAGGTGGCACTTAGCCACGTAGCTTAGCCGCCTCGCTGATGCAAGACGTGAGCATTTATTTTGGCGCTCAAAACAGACTGGAGTCCAATGATAGTCAAAGTTTACAGACCAGAAGAGACAACTGGGACATTCTAAGTGGAGAGATGTTCTGTTAAGTAGTCGTCCAGACGTTTTTGTGTCGTGTTTTTACGAGACAACGAAAGTGCACAGCCATTGTGCCTGCGCACGTTACACTTCTTAGCCTGCTGTTTCTTTTCTTTTCATTCAAAGTGCTGAGCAGGATGCTCGAGAGTCGCGGGACAGCTGTACGGCCGTAAATTCCCCGGCTCTTTCATTAACTTAAGAAGACGCCCCATCAGCTGAGGCTCTCCCAGATAAATTATTGATAGCCGCTGGCCGACGGGCCCGGGCCAGCGGCGGAAGAACAGAGGAAGAGGAGGACGGGAGGCCTTTCTAAATGGCCATTTTGTCAGGCAGTTACAAAGTGAGACGAGCGTTTCTTCTAAAGAGACAGTGAATCTGAGTCCATTAGACGCATTAGACGGTCACAGTGGCGGAGGGTTCGGCTTGGCAGCGCTGAGAGACAGAGACGGCGACGTGAGGGCTGCGTGAGGACCCTCGAGAAGGAAGATTGTTTTCCTCGGGGGGCTGGGGGCCCTGGACAAGGTTGAGAGTTTGTGTTTGGGTTTGTCTGGCCTTGGAGTCAAGCGATGGCTCGTGGCCTCTTGTAAACCAAAGTCAACAAGGACGAGCTTGAGGAGACTCAACTTCAGGTCTTGGAGTGGAGCTCCCAGGAGTTTATGAGCAGAGATGAGAAAATTCCTTCTGGAGGAATTGAAGCGCTTACGAGAGCCTATGTCCTTGTGTTGTGTTAAACAAGGACATGTTAACTGGAGTTCCAATCTAAATGAATCGTCCAAGGATGTCTCAAGGGGTTGGGAGAACAAAAATAAAGGTCTTTGTGATCCCAAAGAAACCTTGCTTGTCCCTACTTCTGCACAATTTGACTGTCTGTTACACATCTTCTTTGGTTGTTTATTGCACAGTTTATTGTGTAGTTTATTTTTTGTACTGTTTTGATCCCAATTTTGGGATCAATAAAGTACATCTATCTATCGATCTATCTATCTATCTATCTATCTATCTATCTATCTATCTAAATGGTTCTAATATGCGATACCTTGGACATCAGGACTTACATGTTAATTAAGTGCATGTTGCTAAAGACAAACTACACGAGTGGAAATCTCAATAATGTCAGAAGACTGGAGTTAAAACCCAAGTGAAGGACAGGTCTCTTTTTATTCCCTGAGCCACTCCACAACCGAGGCTTAAGAAAAAGTTTTGCTTCAAGGTTACAGCAGCTTATATAAGAAGTCACTTCTGTCCTACCAAGAGACTCGCCACGGCGGATGACTGCTTCCTCCAAGGTGATCTGACGCAAGGAGCTTGGATTCTTTTTTTAAAGTAAAAAAAAAAAAAAAAAAAAAAAAAGAAAAAAAGCCTTGAAGCGCATCAGTTCAGCCTCTACTATACATGGACTCGCTCGTCAAAGCCTCCACACCGGATACTGGCTGTTCCACCCACGGCTCGGTCACATCTCACGACGGCGAAGATGAAATAATTTTGAGGGACTTACACGTCTTGAACCACGATGTACTGGTGCGGCACCAGGCCGTCGATGCCGTTGTGGCGCCCCTCCCACCAGTCCTCCGACGCCCGCTGGTACAGCAGCAGCGAGGCGCCCTTCTTGAAGGAGAGCTCCCGGGACGAGCGACCCACGTAGTCGAACTTGGCGATGGCTTCAATCGGCTCGCCCTCTGTCAAGACACGGAGGGGTAACACAGGTGAGCCGCGTCAGACGGCGAAAGGGAACGAGGGAACGTGATCTGATCATGCACAAGGCAGAAACGAGAAGAAAAAAAAAAATTCTAATACATTTTTCAGTTTTTATTGTTTTAAATTCACTCCAGTGAAGCAGCCTTGAATTTTAATTAGCATTGAATAGTCGTAGAAAAATGTCGTATTCAGCCCTCTGTTTACAGCTACCTGCAAAGATGAACTGTTAGCATCCTGCTAAACCTGATGCCTGGTTGCAGCTTCTACAAAACAGCAAAGTAGATGTGAAGAAGTCTTAGAGGCAAACGCCTGCCTTTATACTAGCAGAGGAGAGGTATCAGCGCCCTTTGTGACATCATGCTGGGCTGTTTTTCCAGTACCGTTTGCTTTAAGACACAGTGCTTGAAAAGACTAGAAAACACAAGAAGTAAAGATTGCAGTTTTCTCACCGCTGTGGTGGTCGCCTGTTATTGTTGGAAAACACTTTTCCTGTGCTCTTCCATGTTGACTGCCTTACTGGCATGTCGGCGCACGTGCGCGCTCATGTGTGCCTGCTCGCGATGTGTCCCAGTGTGCTTGGCCAAGTCAGTTATTTTAGCTGCAGTCTATAGTAACCCTGCACAACAACACCGGGGCCGAGGCCACAACAGGCCCTGAGCAGCTTTGCAGGGATAATTATAGGAGCTGGTGCGAGGAGATCTATATGACTCAGAGGCATGACAGTGGCTATTAGATATCCACTCGATTACGACACAAACCCCAGGACCTGGGTCAGTGGCATGAAAAGGCGGACATGGGGAAAGAGCAGAAATAGTTGTAGTTACAGAGCAGAACAGAGGCAGACTGAACAATTACTGCTGCAATGTCTTTTAATCAGTTGGATTCAATTCCTGAAAATCTACTGTTTTGGAACCTCAAAATCCCATCTGTCTGTCGATGCACTAAGTAGGTGTGCTGAGAATTGTGATGTCACAAAGGGCCGTGACAACGGCCCCAGCCGGGTGAAAACACCTCACGGCTTCCTTCTCGGAGTTCCTGTCCAGAGGAGGACACAGCAACTGTCATCACTCTGTAATAAGCATTACGACAGGAGGTGGTAAACAGAGGGCTAAACGTGCCCTTTACTGGAAGCTCGATTCACAATTACTGCTTCTGCAGAGCCCAGAACTCAGAAGCAAAAGAGTTGAAAACGCAGCGTGCCACGGAAACACCTGTATTTTCCAACAACAGCTGGGGCCGAGCCCTCCCACAGCTAATATGCATGTGCTCCGGCAACACTCGTCTAAAAATAGCTCCTTTATTCCTCGCCACCTCCCTCCTCCTCCTCCTCCTCCTCCCCCATCTCATATCAGACAGGGGGTCCCTAGACAGCCAGCGCCTCGCCCCTAACAGCCTCTCCGCGTGGACGACGCCGAGGGGCAGCGGAAAAAAACGCAAATGGCTGAAGCTTGTACGGGCCATCACGGAACGTTTCTCGCACCCAGCTCGAGAGCCATTCCCAGATGAGCAGCGGGGCCACGTGAGAGAGGGAGAGAGAGAGAGGGAGAGAAGGAAGACAGATGTGATTCCTTCTTCCTGTTTCTATCTGTTGTATTTTTCCTTCTCTTCTCCCCCGCCACCTTTTGCCGCTTCACTCGGCTGTCAGGGTTGACTGAGTGTGACGCGGCTCTGCTGAAATGTGACAAGCAGGGAAAATTTACAGCCCAAATTGAATTGAGCGGCGCCGCGGCGGACGATCCCGTTAATTAAGTGGATGCAGCTTCTTGTTTTTCTGTTATCAGCGATGAGGATTTCTCTTCCTGCCCCCCCGCCCCCCGTCGTAACTTCCGATCCCAACTGTCTGTCTGTCCATCTGCAAATGCTTATCCTGCGCATGCACACAATCGTGGGTACGCAGACACACACAGCGCCGTGACGTGGCTGCGGACAAGAGCAGCAGGCCATAAACTCAAGTCTGAGTGCGGTTTGAGGAGAAGCCTTCCCTCATATAATTATAACTGAGAATAGCCTCTGACTTAGCCACCCAAGGTCACACACAAACACACACACACACACACACACACACACACACACACACACACACACACACACACACACACACACACACACACACACACACACACGCGCAGAGCGACCCGGAGTTGAAGAAATGTTTTCGGGGCGCCGGAGACACCAACTGTCAGACGTCTTACACACACCAGCGGAGCGAAGTGGGGACGGGATGCTGCGCCGGGCGCGTTCGGTTCACAGGAACAGCGAGAGAAGAGTCGGGATCCGTCTAATGGGATCAAACTTCTAGGAAACTTTTAAGAGGAGAAACTCCAAGGCACTCGCGCGGAAAAGTTAGAAAGCCTTTATTGTAGCGCCGTTGCCGCGTTTGGGCAATCAAGCCTTCCTCAGAGAGTCAGAAGACAAGACAAAAGTCTACAGTAAAGGCTTTAGAACTTTTCTACGATAGTCCCTTGGAGTTTCTTCTGCTCTTTTTGCTTCAGCTTGTTTTTTCCCCATCCAAAGAGCACCTCTAACTTACTGCTCTTTTGGGGAACTTTCTTTGCGAAACAACTCCACCCGGTTGCTCGACCGAGGCTCATTGCGCGCAGAGGCACTCTGCGGAAAGTGATCGGCTCAATCAAAGCGTCCCTACTGGGGCAGAGTGAATGACAGGGAGGACGTCCTGCGGCGCTGCCACAAAGCCCCGGCGGATCAATGCTTCACCTCTGACCTGGGAGCAAATTTACCAGCAGATAACGTCGATGTATTGACGGGCACGCGCGCGCGCGAGAGAGAGAGAAAGCTGCCGCTCAGGAACTGGCCAGTTAATCTCGGACGTATGTTGCGGGAAGCGTTCCGTCCGAGTTCATGCCCTGGTCGTTTGCGGACCGGGGGGAAAGCAAAGCGACAGGCAGACGACGGTACTGCGCACGTCCTCTGAAGGTCGCTGCGGTTTTGGGATCAGCACAACGGAGGAACCGGTGGCAATTAAGGGCCTAATGTTTTGCGTTTTACTGTCTTAGATTGAAGAGGAAGCATGCGAGAAAACATTTGCTTTCGATTCCAGAAAAAGAGACTCTTGAGGTTTGCTTCATTCTTTCCTTTCCGTTTGCACATGTTGCACAGTTAAAGGCCCCCTAAAGACAAATTGTGATTTATTCAAACTTAATTACTGACTTAAACGCAGCAGTTGAGGTTATTAGGAATGTCATTTTTTTTTTTTTTTTTTTTCTAAGGCTGAACGATTTTCTGGCATCCACTGCTAGGAAAAAAAAAAAGTGTATTTGGAGATTATCATTGAGCAGGTTGTGTCTAAAATGTGAGATTTTCAAGATCTTTTGTCAGTTTTTAAAAGTTGTCTGTGAAATGCAAAGTTGATATTGACCAAAAAAAAAAGACACAAAGATGGAAGAAATTTCCTGATAAGATCAACAGTTTTTATTTCACGGTGTGAGTTAATGAGAGCTCCCACACACACACACACACACACACACACACACACACACACACACACACACACACACACACACACACACACACACACACACACACACAGTAGGGACTCCAGCTCTGCAGACAGCTACCGAGGCCAACACTGATTTTTACTTCTCCCACCGCTGCTCTCCTTCTCACTCACTTTAATGACAAACACATTTCTCCGGGCCGAGAAGCGAGTTAACAGTTGTGCTTTTTTGTTTTTTCTCCCCCCCCCCCACTCCGCCTCTGGAATCGCATTCGCTGGTAACCAAACAGGAAAAGAGGTTTTGCTTTTGTGTCTGCGACTCAAATGAGGTCATGGGGACTTAAAAATAACAGATGACAATAACTGGACCACGGTTTAAGACTCTGCGGGGAGGGAGCGGAGTCGGAGAGGACATCCTGTGAGAGCGCTCGTGGAGGCTTGTTGGAAGCTAACCAAGGAGGAGAGGGATTGCTGGAAAACACAATCTCCCATTAATTACTCAAAAGAGGCGATGGCTGCCATCTGCGCTCGACAGCGGGAATCCTGAACTTCCGATCCCTCGCGATCACATCTGATCAATCGGCTTTAGCGGTTGCGCAAGACTGATTACAAAAACATTGTCCAATTATTTTAGACTGGATAAGAATAGTTGAAGAAATTCAGAACATTTTACTGAAAGAGGTAACACACATTGGGAGAAATGGAGATGCTGTTGTAAGGAGACGATCACTAATCACATGCTGGGTGGATGAATATTTTGGAGAACTCTGGATTTTTCTCTGTAAAGGACATGGAAATTTTATTCCAGGTGGACAACTTTGCACCTCTTGTGACTGTTTGGTGGAACATTCCCCTTCCGTTCCATACATGTATTTTAAGTTTGTTGTTTTTGTATTTACGCAGAAAAAAAACAAAATTATTTATTTATTTATTTAATTATTTATTTAAAAAAAAAAGATGAAAAAACAAATTTTAAAAGTTGTGTTGCACACTAACGCTGAGGAGCCGGGATGCCCAGTGGATCCCAGAGTGTGGAAAGCTGGTAGCTTTGGTAGCTGAAACCGTTTCTCCTCTCATTTATTTGATTAATTTTTTTTTTCAAACCCCGGGGACGTGAACAGCATCGCTCGACCCCGTCTGACAATTTTCAGTCTCGCTTCACCCACTGCTGCTGTTTAATCTGGAACCAGACCGCACGGTTTCCAATTTCGCTCGGACAAAGGACGGCGTGTATGATCGCGCTAACCTAGCGTGTCGTGCCGCGTCTGAGCTCCACCCGTGTCCACATGAGCCATGTGTTGTTTTAAAAGCGTTCATATTTCTCTTGGACATGTGGATATGTCGTTAAACGTCAGGGGAACACGACCTTCTCAGAAAGACGTTCGAACTTAACGCACGGCCGTCACGTTTTTTCTTTTTTCAAAATCATGCGGTTAGCAAAGAAATGTGACTGAAAAGAGGGGAGGGGGGGGGGGGGATTGTGCCATGTGGAAGGAAATGTCCCCCCTCAGGGGGGCTCGTATGTATGCAGACCACCATGGAATTCCAAAAGAGGCGGATGCGGATGTGTCTTGGGGGCCCCCCCCGTGGGAGAAGCACAGCGCCATTAGAATGTGAATGGCCGGGCGTCGGAGCGGAGCGCCGTGGTCCTTTAAGGTTACCGCAGTTAAGGCTGTGAAAAGCGGGATTAGCCGCAGCGAGCCGGGTTTAACCCCTCCGCGCCACCGTCGACAGGTTTTGACAGGTTGAGATTAATCAATTGGATGGTGTTGAGGCGGCGTTTGGAGGAAAACATGAGGAATGAATGGAATGAGGGACAAAGTAATCATCTTTCGGAGTGGATTTGGACGTCAAAATGTCGAAACTCACCGTCCTCGCTCGTGTGCGTCTCCGTTCCGCCTTCGTTCTCCACCTCCTCCAAGGCTCCGTGTTCACTGTAGGGGCTCTCACTGTGGGGGAAAGAAGGGGGTCGGGGGGGTTAAATGTAAATCACCGGGGGGGGGGTCACAGCTGAGGCAGGGTCAAGCACTCCAGACAAACACATCCTTCCTCATTTCTTTTTTTTTTTCCTCCTTCTTTCTTTCTTTCTTTCTTTCTTTTTGTTTTTTTTCAAGGCGGAAGTGAAACTTAAAACCCAGAGAGGTCCAGTTTTGCCCGACACAGTCGAACCCTGTTTGGTTGTCCAACTGGCAGGGACAAGAGGAGAAAGTTCAAATAACGGCCACTCTATTCTAGGCAGAGATGTCCTATCTGAGCTTGTGCCACTTTCTTTCTTTTTTTTCTTACTCGTCCTTACTGGCATCGTCTTAAAGAGAGCGGGCAGTCATGACGCACGCACACACACACACACACACACGCGCACGCACACACACTCCTGCCAGGAACTGAACTGTCTTCCCCCTTGTACCACGTCAACAGCCTCCTCCCCTGCAATAAAAAGGGGGCGGGGCCAAGACAACAAATCTCCGCCGGGAGGCCTCGAGTGCTGCGCCGGTGGCACACGGCCGTGCTGAGACGACTGATTAGCTTCCCCCAAAGGGGTGAAATGTGCTTTTCGTGCATGTAAAGTAGGGTTTATGTGCGCAAAAAACAGAGACGTTCTGCTCACAGATGTGGAGCTGGACAATGGCCTCATCAGGGCTGATCTGCGCAGATTGGCCCCGCTGAATTTATTTGAACTGTTCCCTTGATTGGCCGTGGCAATCAGTGATTTTTCCAGTCTGTCTCGGCGAACGCTAAAACACACGCTGCACTGTCTCCCGGCCTCGCCTCTTGCCTACTAAGGCTGCGTTCAGACTGCAGGCGAATCGGATTCAAATCAGATTCCTTCTCAAATCCGCATGAAATCCCAAAGGAGGTTTCAATCTGTTTTGCAAAAAAATCGGATTTCATGTGAATTGTGACTGTTCAGACTACAAACGAGCCAAACAGTTTCAATCGGGATGGGCTAAAAATCGGACTTTGGCTGGCAATCTGAACGTGGCTATACTGCTGCTTACACTCCACAGACCCCAGCAGTGAACCGGCTGCAGCGTTGAGAGCAAACGCATACCTGCATACTGAGTGTGTCCCTGAGGAAGGAGCTCTGGCAGCACGCCGTGGTTACATTCACAGTAAATAAATAAAAAGCGGGGCGGGTGGTGACGTACCGGAGTCTGCCGTGCCTTGAACCTACATCTTGTGTAAATCTGTGCTGCTGCATGAGGTCACCTCATTCTAATCATTTCCATCTTTTGCTTTTAAACCCCCCCCCCCCCCCAAACTTCCCCTTCAGACCCCACAGGGTGTCTTTTCGGAGCAAAAAAGCTGCACGACGCGATTGAGAAATCTAATCGCTGTTCCAGAAAAGTCCCCATCGGAAAGGTTCAACGTAGGGACACACAAGGTGAACGCATCAGCAGCTCACCAGTAGTCTCCTCCAGCCATGCACTTCTCGTAGACGGGCCCGTCCAGCTCCTTGGCGTCGGGGAAGATGGTCTCGTGGTGGATGATGATGGTCTTGATGATCTCGTTGACGTGCGCCTGGCAGGAGACCTGGTCCTGGCTGTCGGGGGTGGGCATGAGCGTCGGGCCGAAGCATATGGCCAGGTTGTACGGGTCCATCATGTTCTCGTCGCTGTACTGGGACAGGCTGAGGGGGAAGATTCAGAGGTGAGGATCCGGAAGGTGGCGTGCTCCTGGAAGGGAAACGAAACACCAAACTGCTTCGGGAGGCTTTGACTCACTGGTTGAGGAAGGCGAAGAGGTAGCGCATCACGATGAGAACTGATCTGGGGATGGTCAGCAGGATCTTACGGATGTACAGCGCTCTGTCGTACAGGTTCTCTATTCCTGCAGCGGCACAGCAAGGACAGAAGGTCAGTGATGATGTGTGAGATAGAATAGAATAGAATAGAATAGAATAGAATAGATGTACTTCATTGATCCCAAATTTGGAAACTACGTTGTTAGCAATTAAAACAATAGAAAAAAATACACTATACAGTAGTAAATCTTTAGAATAAGATTCAAGTGTACCTAAATATAACAGACAAACAAGATTTCATATCATGTTCAATCTTTATCATATGACTATGTTTATGAAAGCACTAATATTAAAGCAGTCACTTAAATAGTTCTTTAACAGGATGATAGAACTCATACAGTGACGTAAGAATGACACAATGGACAAGATGGATACTAGAGGATGATGAGCAGGTAGCAGCATCACCGTCAAACAGCTAGGACACCTGCTCGTTTTCTGCTCTAAATTCAAACGAGTCAACCTGTTAGGTCGATTTTTCTGCCCTGGACAAACGATATACAGTCCGAGGAAACCTCTGAAAGACTGGGAGGCAAACCCTTTATGATCCAGCCCATACAGGAGTGAGCCTAACCTTGTCTTTTGATTTTTTTTTGCAGTCTCATTCGTGCTGCCGTGACACCGGGAGCTGTCGGCAGAGTCGGAGTTCTGCTGCCTGCTGCTAAAAATAAACCCCGTCACCCTCCAGCCACTTTGTGCCATCTGGGATTTGGGCTTGGGGGATTCTCACGATGCATTTTATTTTTTATGAATATCTAGCAGGGGCTCTGCGTGCTCCTGAGAACTCCAGAATCGACAAGTCCGGAATAAAAAGAGCGACGGCAGCGTGCGGCCATGCATTTTCAAACGCACTTGAGGAAACAAACAGGGCCAAACATCCCCTGCGATCGAAATTAAAGGTATTACGAGCTGGAGTATGTGACAGTCATGAGAGAGCGGAAAAAAAAAGAAAGGGAAGTCGAAGCCGCTCTGAGCCGCCCCATATGGTGCAGCAGAGGGTTTCTCAACAGGCGGCCTGGTGGACGTCCGAGCTCAGACTGCAGCCGGCGGCGCGTTGGCCTGGCGAACGCAAACAGGGATTCCCCATCAATCACTCGGCACTAATATGCAGAAGGCGACACAGCGGCCGGCCACCGTGCTTTGGTCGTGTGTGTTCCGACTTTGACAGAGGGTGACGCAACGCCGGTAAAAAGACGAGGACGCCGCCGCACAAAGAGGCGACTGAACGACAGCGTGACTTCGGAGACGGTCTGTATAGATCCGGCCACAGAGGTCCAACATTCCAGGGAGCAGGGCCGGCTTTGTGCCACTCACCACGGATAATAATGCGGCCTCAGTCAGCCGCATACCACAGAGAGGGCATCACCAGTGTCAAGAAAGAAGATAATGTTCGGAGCCGACCGCTACAGACGCTTGATTACGCTGCTCGCGCCAGGCAAAAAAAAAAAGAAAAAAAAAAGAAACACTCGTGTCGTGTGAATGCAGTGCTGCCGTTGCAGATGCTGCAGCTCGTAAAGGCACCGTTGGAATGGACTCAACTCAAAAGGCCTATTTTATATCTTTCTTTTTTTTTTTAGATTTTTATTTGTCATCCCCAGCAAACAACAAAGCTCCAGAAGACAGCACGTGCAGCCCTCTGTTTAGCGCCTCCTGCCGCATGATGCCGCGCTGCAATGTTCTGCACATCACAAGGTGACAAAACAAGGAAGATGTGAGATGTCAAGTGTTTGAGCAACAAAAACCCGGCCGGGGTGTTGTCGCTATCTCGGGAGAGCGATCGCTGAGGTGCCTCGCACCCGTTCAGACAATCACAAAGAGCTCTGATTTCTGGGGAGTTGACTGACAGCCAAGAGGTTATTTCTATAAAATATGAGGATTCTACATAAGTTGGATCTTCCCCTGAGGAAGCGGTGGATGTGAACAACAGATAAACAACTGATTAGGGATGCAAGTTATCGATTAATTCATTAATCGTTAGTTGATTGACCTTAGCGATCGATTAACGATTAATTGATAAGCTGCGATTTTTTTCCCCCCGAGAACCTAAATTTCACAATGCAAAATGTGTAAGGAACACATTATTTAACCCTTGAATAATGTTAGGGGTCCAATGTGACCCATTTTTACATTAGAGAACAGTAAAAACACAATGAATATTTATCCTCTGCCTTTAAGTTGACTTCTAATGGGTCACATTTAAAAAAATATTTTTAAAAAGTTGTTTAAAAGTAACTTCTAGTTCTAGGTATATTATGACCATCACAGTATCTACAGGTGCATTGCTCTTTCCTGCCACTACACTGTTATAATATTACATAACTACTCATGTAAAAAAAACATGGTAAATTAATTGCGACTAATTTAATTTAATCGATTAAATTCTTAATAGACAATTAATCGATTAATTGTTAACATCCCTATAACTGATAATAACAAACGTGTGCTCACTTATGCAGGCCAGGAGGTCACTGAACCTCTCTTTGGGGAAAAGAGGGTTTTCCAGACCGCGGAAGTAGAGCTTCAGAACTCCAGCCACCGAGTTGATGTCGTGATTACTCTCGTCGTCAGTCAGGGGGTCATTTCCTGGGAAAACATACAAGATAAGGTTGGTTGAAGACAACCAGGAAAGCGGTAATGTAACCACAGCAAAGGGGAAAACTTGTCAACCAGAGTGATGACATAATGAGAAATCAATATCACGTACCTCTTTCAAACGAGTTCTTGATGTCGTTAACTTCCAGCTGGGACCCAGACACTCGGAATATTCCTTGATGTTGGAGGCCTGCAAGGACAAAAATTGGATAAGGGAGGAGAAAGGATCAATACGCTCACATGTTGGCTGTGATCGCCGTGAGAGAGAAAAAGCCTATTTTCACTGTGCATAAGAGCAAAAGACCTTTCCCTTTTCTAATTAAAGGTAATGAATGACTCTGAAAGACAACAATTAAGACTGAGTAAAGTGTGTTCCAGCTGGGATCAGGCCTTAATGAAGGCAGAGGTCAGAGGTCAGGAGAAGGCCTGATTAGTCCTGGCCGTCTCTTTTAGTTTTCTGATCCCTGTTACTGCTCGTCTGCAAACTTCCAGAGCTCATTACTGTCAAGTCTTAACGCTGGACGGTTCACATTTTTAATCTGGTTTAAGTTTACATGCATAATTTATTAGTGACGCCAGGCAAAGCACCGTGTCTGTTTTTCCCGTTGTATATTTGAACGGGCTGGGTAGAAGAGGGTGTGCTGCTGTAAACAGGATAAAATCTGCATTTCCCATGACTGGAGTGAGGGGGAAACGCACTCAAATATGACATGGAAGAAAAGAGAAGGGCGGCGACGCCCAAATAATTAGTGCCTGGTGGGGGGCACGGAGGGGTTTGGGGGGGATCAACATCTGCAGAAGCCGTGCTCCATATTTGAATTGTTTACACAACGCGCAGCCAGCGACTTACCATACAGGTTGATGTAGCGGATGCAGCTTTCGACCACACGGGGGATAATTTGTCCCGAGTCCTTTGAAGGGAAAATCGTGAAAAGTCAGCATCAGCATCAAACTCCATTTTATGTACAATTTCCTATTTTAATGATCTGGACACGTCAGAGCCCAACAGATACTGAAACAAGGACACTGGCTGATATATGATATATTTGCAAAAAAAACAACAACTTACATACACACATGAACACAGCAGTGCAGTGCAGTGCAGTGCATTGTAGTGTAGTGTCGTGTCATGCAGTGCAGTGTAGTATAGTGCAGTGCATTGTAGTGTAGTGTCATGTAGTGCAGTGTAGTCTAATATAGTGCAGTGCAGTGCATTGCAGTGCAGAGATTGAATGGATATCAGCTGCTGGTGTATCTGTGGGGCTCTAACGGAGAATTAGGGATGCACTGATACCGATACCAGTATCGGTACCGATACCGGGGGTTGAGTACTCTACTCGTACTCACAAAATACGTGCCGATACCACAACACCGATACCAGTTGTCTATGCATGTATATGACAATTCAGTTCAATTTGTGTTTTGAACTGCAGTGAAACTAGTGACAGTCAGCTCGTGTACTAGAAAAACATGCTGAGGAATGCTGTTGAAATAAGTTATAAAAGTAATCAGAGTAATTCTATAATGTGTAATGGTGCTATTTAGGACTCAGGATTAGTATTGCGAGTACTGAAATGCAAGCACTCGTACTCTGCTCCATGTGTAAAAAAAACTGGTATCGGTGCATCCCTATGGAGAATGATAATTGCTACATAATAATTATTATGTAGTATCGTACTACATAATAAATCCATCATACATGCAAGGTTAATACAGGTAGAAAGAGTGACCCTGTGGAGGTCTTACTGAGGCAGACTGAGTTCGCAGTTAAAATCACGTGGAAACGTGCCGCCCGACACGTTTTGAAAGCGGCCTCAGCGCCACAAACTCATCAGACGGACCTCGCACTCGACACGGGAGCCGAGGGAAGTGGGCGACATGAGAGCGACACATTCCTGCGGCTGGGCCTGGCCGTGCCAGCTGCCCCTCTGGCACCGCGCTGGACGAGGAGTCACGACGTGCTTCTCGTGATACGGCGGATCTGTTTACAGTCCTCCGGGAGGTGGGGGTTGGGTGGGTAGAGGCACGCTCCAAAAACAGGCAACGTGCCAGCGTCGACTACCTAGACTAGAGCGACGAGGTGAGAGTTAATGCGCGGCGGGAATTATGTAATATCATCGGTTCGGCCACGTGAGGCCGGACACGGCGGCTTCCTGTTCCCAAAAATGCAACACCCGGGATTTCGGCTTCGGAAGTTGTCGATGTTTTCTACCATTGAAACTGAAGATGCAAAACAAAACTTGACGCGACGAGATCCCACTTCATGGAAAATTGATGCGTCTCGTCTGCCAATGAACTCCCAAGAAATTGGAAAAGTCTGTCCTTTTACTTCTGCTGCTTGTCAGCGGGGCAGTTTTTTTTTTTGGAGGGGGTGTAAATTAATAATGAATAATGACGTGCGGCTGCACCACTTGAGTACCGGATGAAAAATGAATGAATCAGTCTGCCTCAGTCGACTCGCTGAAGTCAAATATACAAAACACAGGGAGGGGGGAAAAAAAAAAACCCATCAGAGGAGGAAAATGTTGTTGAGGAAGTAGAGAAGAAAGGAGTGCGAGCCAGAAAGTTTTCCAGTGCGTCTACCTGGTGTCTGGTGTGCGAGTTCCTTCGTCCACGGCTACAGAGAAGCGAGGCGAAAAAGGCGCAGGGGGACACCCACCCGAACAGAGACAGAGAGAAAAGGCAAAAGTCCCACGTTAGCACCGCGGGAGTCACCCAGCGAGAAGCTCTGCAGCGCGACGAAGGAGCCGGGATCAGCGCGGCAGGAGGGGAGGGCGGCGGCGGCGCCAGAAGTAACTCTGAGAACACCTGCCAGAGGAGCTCACCGATGTCGGGTCACGCCCGGGTCAGGAGGCCCAGCGGCGGCCGCCTTCCCCCTCTGCCAATTAGCGCTACCCTAAACATTTACAGTGCAATCAGCCGGCGCTAACCCGCGAGGAAAGATCCTGCAGAAAGTCCAATTTTTCACAGGTTCGGGACCAACTGGAGCCAACAGGTTGTTATAAAACCCACTGAAAACCTCCAAAACACAGGTCAAGCAAGAGTGAGGAGGAGGAGGAGGAGGAGCAGGAGGAGGAGGGGTGACGGCCGAGGGGAGGGGGAAGTGGGCGGGACAGCCGTACCTTGATAAAGGACTCCAAATTGCCATTAAACAACCTAACGTTAAAAACGGAGCGGGGCCTAGCCCGCCGGGTGCCTGTGTGGGTTTTAAGATGCCTAGAATACAAACAAGTGCATCACAGTGAGTCAACAGTAACGCTTGGAAATTGCTGAATTTTTTTTCCTCCCACCTTTGAACCCTTGAGCAAAATGGTCCGACTAAAGCGACAGGTAAAGATTGAGGTTATTTTAGAGCCTGTCGACACTCACAGAGGAGCTTTTCCTCTGAGGACTCTCGAAACTATATAAAAAAAACCAACTTTAAACATGAAGATAAATGAATAAATAATACTAGTGCGATTCACGAAAACCTTCTTTTAGTTTAAATAAACGTTTGAGGATTAGTTGTTTTGAAAAATTAAAAACTCCTGCAATGGCTGCAGAACGCAGAATATGAATAATATAACAATACTTGTGGAAACAACACGATTTGACATGTGAAAAACAACAGAAGAAAAATAGATGTGAAAGTATTCAGGCTGATTCTTCTTTGTCGAGAGCTTTGGGTTTTCATCAGAAATTGAATGAAAAATGAATGAACGCCTCTGGAACTATTGAAAACCTGCCGTCGGAAACAAAAAAGCGAAGCAGTCTGACAAAACAGGACCAGCTGGGTTGTTGCTCTTCTGCTACTTTTTTCTTCTTCTTCTTCTTTTTTTTTTTTCCCAAAAACCAGGACACATGTCTTGGCTCACACATCAGAAAAGCTCCAGAGGTTGAAAAGGACCGAGTGCATCCTGAGATAACGCACAGCAGGCCCTGGTGGTGAGACGGCGTGGGGCTTTACCTTGTGGTCATGTAGTCGGCTCTGTGGCCTGCCGGGAGGGGAGGGGAGGAGAGAAGAGAAGAAGAAGACGTGAGAGGGAAGTCAGACATGACGGGACCTGCCCCCCCCCCCCCCCCCCGACCCGCGGTCCCGCCGGCGCTTTTAGCCCCAACCAATCGGGAGCTTCTGAAAGCTGTTGCCTGTCTGCAGCCGCTAGAATGCAACCCAAACACACACCTACGCACATGACACACACACACACACACACACACACGCACACACACACGTACAGACAGACGCACACTTTGGGAAGCCGTATTTACGGCGCAAATAAACATCTACCGGGACACGCTTAATGATTATAGCGACAGCAGCGGAGCAGGTTTGGACAGGAAGGTGCTCGGTTGAACACCAACAGGTTCTGGAGTGAAGAAGCAGCTTCAGACTGCGGTCATCTGGTCCTGGAAACTTGACCTCGACCCGAGAGTCGAAGCGCTTCAGCTCGTTGACCGCAGGACGGTGTCGGCAGCGCGTCTCTGCGTTTCAGCTTTAGCTCGCGGCTCCATTGCTTCTTAAGTAGGCAGTTTGAGGGAGACCACCGCCGAAGCTGTTTAGAGTGGCCTGCCAGTAGATTAGCGAGGGTGGGCGCTCCGGGAGATCCCCTTATAACAGCGAGAGAGCCTCGGCTACAGCCGCTACCCCGCTTAATGCGCCGCAGACCATTAAGTTGGAAGGAAATCAATCAGCAAGATGGATAATACCAATTCAAAATGCCCCTGAGCGCAGGCTAGCCAAGACCAAGATTACCATCCAGGGGCTGCGACTGGTGGGAAACAGCAGCCAAGTCATTGGAAAAGGCTGAGTTATCCCATCGGGGCAGCAGGAAATAAAAGCACGACCTCGAAGAACTGACAGGTCAGGCTGAATTTCCGGGGTTCGACGCGGCGACGGGAACTTGAAAGGAGGAACAAGGGGAACCGCGCTGGGACAATACCTTCTCCGAGGGTCCTCTTCAGCAAGTCGTGTTTTGCCTGCAGTTTGGAGATGAGATTGCTGCCCTCCAGAAACTCGCGGAATTTCTGCGGAGAATTGAGAGGCTAATTACACGTCGGCCCCGGGCGCCGGCCGCACAGTGGCCTTCTTTAAGACAGCGATCTGCGATAACAAAGCCGCGGGCAAAGGACGCACTGAGGGCCTTTTGTGGAGACCTTATCAGTGCGTGTCCATGTGTAGACGGGACAGGGTTAGTCTCATTAAAGAAAAGAAAGAAAAAAAACTCTCACAGTGCTGCCCCACTGTCAACCACATGATTAGAACCTCAAATTTGGATAAAAAAAAAAAAAAAGAAGAAAATCATAGACTATCTTTGGCTTCAAAACAAAGAAATTTGATTTGGAGATAAAAGTGTTTAAAAGGCAAGAAACAAAGTAAAGCAAACAGCGAAGAAAAGCATCCTTTCTCTCACCATGAAGTAGAACTGCTCGGTCTCCTGTTGGTTGGCCCGTCGCTTGGCAATGCTCGGTTTGCTGAGATACGTCTCAGACACAGTGGACTTGACCGACTCGGTGGATCGGCTGTGGTGGAAACACTCCGACACGTCGTAGTCCTCTATGGTCACCATGTCCTGGATGGTGGTCAGCGTGGCCTCTGAGGTCTTTTTGATCTGGAAACAAAATTATAAAAAAAGATATAAAAAGGCCAGATTTAAGAGACCTGTCAGATGAAATAATAATAATAATATTTCAATAGCCACGATCATACGAAAGAGGACAATAATAATTCGTAAATAAAGCGGAAACTTTGTGAATAAATTGGATGGTGGATTAAACCAGTTACCCACAGTTAAAAGTATAATGCCGAAAACTTGACTTGACTTACAGAACTTCACGTTGACATTAATAGCAAAATTTTGATTTTATTCACGAAATTTCAACTTTATTCTCAAATTGGAAACTTTAAAAATAAAAAAAAATCTATCCTATTTTTTTTTCTCTTCTTGTGGCCCTCATCCTCTTCCGTACACTCAGCTATTCCATTATAATAATAATCATGATAATAAAAATCTGGAAAATTGTAAAGAGACAAACATTCAGCACCTCTTGTGTAAAGTATTACTCCAGGACAGCGCAATCAATAGGTGAACATGGAATGGGACTGGTGATGGACTGCACTTACGGAAACCACTTAGTCAATATATGTATTTTTTTCATTGAAACCTTCCCCATGTCAATAACAGGACTTCATTTGTAAGTTATTTATATTTTATATTGACTATTTGCAGTGCGGGCTACAGCATTCAAGTACACGAAAACAAATGTGTTACCGATACATGGTGTCAGTAGTTTTTGCTGCACCAATAAAGGTTGACAAGAGCGTCCAGTTTTAAAATAAAGAACTGGCAGTGAGAAATATTAAAAGAGGAAAAAAATAAAGGGATTGCGAGAGTTTATGACCACTCTATTATACCGTCATGCCCTCAGTAACACAGTCATACATCCTCCCTTTTTTTTTTCCAACCGTTACACAAAAATGTTCACCATTTTAGTGTAGTGACAAGGCACAGTGGAGGGGGGCAGATGGAAGAGACATTAGCCTGTCACGTTTTCCTCCAGAAAACCTTTGACAAAACCAAAATAAAGGCAACTGTGACCTGATAATGGCCTTAGATGGAAATTCAGGGGATCGCCAAAGTTATTACAGCTAATCCCGAGGGAATACCGTGCGTCTGGGCCAGACTTTACGACATTCCTTCCTGGAGCAGTAAAAAGAAACAAGAGATTCCGACTGGAACAAAGTGGCGCAGGCAGTTCGGCGGGCAATCTTTTAGTCTGATGCGCTTTGCTTTGTGTCACCCGAGGTTGGAACTGGTACAGTGAGGAGCGTAGCAGTGATTGGCATTTACAATGAGCACGCTTGAGGAAGAATGGAGTTCGCAGTGGAAACTGTCAGCCCGAAAAAAAAATGAAGTATGAAACATCTCCTAAAAAAAAATATATATATATATATATATATATATCACTGTCTGATAATAAGAAAACATTACAATGGAGAGACATAAATATCAAAACGGCTGTTTTCTCAGCAGCAACGTGCAGGAACACTAGAGGCGGTTTGATCGTCTGAATGCACTGAGTCATCGAGCAGATAGTGGAACATGAACATACAAAGAATCCAGCACTTGAGCTGATTTCTTCTTTTTTTTTTTTTTTAACACGGATGGAATAAGGAGAGGGAGAGACAGTGCAGACAAACAGAAGAGAAGCACAGCGTCTAGAGGGTTTTAAAGTGTGAGCATGACTCACTCATGTGGAAAAGCTGCGGAGGGAAAGAGGGCATGCTGATGTAGAAACATCAGCGCTCACCTCTCAGGGAGGAAAAAAAGGGAGGAAAAAAAAAAACAATCTACCACAACACTCCCCTCCGTTCGACAGAGGCGCTGCGGGGGAGAGAGAGGCGCCGCCTCTGACGATCCCGCTGCAAACCGGGAGCGCTTTTTAAAAACGACGGGTCATCGGGAATGCCGAGCGCCTCGCAGCTGGAGCTCCTTCTAATTATTCTTAATGGCTTGTGGACCCCTCGCGCAAGAGGTAGCGACCCCGCCACTTCGTTAAAGGGTAGGAGCCTGACCGCCCCCCCCCCCCGCTAATGAAAGAGGGCGCTAGATTAAATACATGGACATTCCGCCTGTCAAAATAAAAGCGTCCCCCTGCGCGGAAAGGTGGATCTCGACTCTTTTCATGTGGGCAGGCTGATGGATCACGGCGATGACACGCGTACACTCAACCTGAAACCCAAGCGCCGCAGGCTGGGACACGGCTAATAGCAGCCTTTGGACGGGAAGCGGTTTCGTGATCGTAAAAGAAAAAAAATAAAAATAAAAGCTTCCTGTCATGTGACAGACGGCGAGGACGGCGACGAGCACGATCAAAGCGAGGAGGAGCTCGTCGCTTTTAAAGGGGAGAGGGGAAAAAAAAAAAAAAAAGCAGCGCGCAGTCGTTTAGCTCAACGCTTTGAAAGTCTATGGAATCTCGCTCTCCCGTCGCACCCCTCCCCCCCGCCCCCACCCCGACAAAACTCACCCAAGGTGCCCCTGTGGAGGCGAGAGGCCCAGCTGTCATGATGAAGACAGGGAAGCATGCATGCGAGAGAATCATTCCCAGTGAGAAAAAAAAAAATGAGAAAGAAATGAGGAGGGTTGTGGGGGGGGGCTGAAGCTGCTGAGTGTATCCATTATTCAGCAGACCAATAGTTACCAGTGTTCACCGCTGGCTCAATTACAACTGGGGCTCTTAGCGAGGCTCGCCGAGTACGAACATTAGCGGCCGCGGCTCCAGAGAAGTCCCGGCAATTGAATCAAGTTTGTTTACTTTGCATAGAAAACCATGAGTCCGTTTTTGTTTGTTTTCTCGTTTCCCCGCCCCTCGGTATTGCTCAGGCAGCCGAGAAAAAGAAACGGGGAGCCGAGCAGCCTCCAGGCTCCGCGCAGGTATCTTTTATTGAACGTAGCCAAGCTGACTGCGTGCATCCCACTTTTTTTTTTTTACTTTTCCAAATTTGCAGGGAACATCTCCAGCGTTGTTTGAGAGGAACCGCAAGCGTGCTCTGACTTAGCAGCCGAAGTGAAAACACACGCACACACACGCACACACACACAGACACACACACACACAGACTGGTAGAAAGGATGTGAAGAGACGAGCGCGAGACATCTTGAGAATATTAAAGCGAGCCGAGGAGCTCGAAGTCGGGCCAGCTGCACGACTTTCACGGAGGCGAACAAGATGAAGACGGCGAGATTACAACATCCGCGTTGAAGACGGAGCAACCGGGCCTGGGCTGGAGGCTTCAGGGAGCAGAAATTATTCATGGGAAGAGATAGGTTGGAACGAGCGGGGCTAACAATAACCCTTGCCCCCTTGTTAAGAGTGATTTCTTTTTTTTTTTTTTTTTTTTTTATAAAAAAAAACCCGCGCTGCATCCCGGTCGCCGCTGATGCACGGTAAATTATTCAGCAATGTTTTCTTTCACCGCTGACGAGAGTCAAAGAGGTTTGAGGAAACAGCTGCACTTCTATCAAGCCTCTCCCGGCCGGATGGAGCCCTCTTCTCTCCCCCTCTCTCTTCTCTCGTCCTTGTACATTTGACTGGCGCGCTTGTAGGTTGTTCGTTGCGCTTTGAAAGTCCCCCCCCGCCCCTCCCTTTTTTTTCCTTTTTTTTTGGAGGATGTAATCTGGCACGCTGTGCGCCGGGGAAGAGAGGCCATCTGGTGATGCTGACACGAGGCAGCGGCGCCCTCCGATTCCAACCCACCAGGACGTCCACTTCAGCGCGGGAGGCAGGAAAAAGGACACGGAGCAACCGGGGCGGATCGCCATACAACAACCCCCCAAGATGCGTGCACACACACACACACACACACACACACACACACACACACACACACACACACACACACACACACACACACACACACAGACAGAGGGGTGCAAGCTGTGAAGTTTGATGACAGCAGCAGCAGCAAAACCCAGCGTGATACACAGCGAAAAACAAAATACTGAGGCTGACTTTGTAGCTCTGAAACCAACGAGTATTTTTGTTGTCGACTAATCTAATCTATCCATTACTTTTTCGATTAGTCGCTTTTTCGCCACCTATTTTCGCCACCTATTTTGGACTTTTGTTTAACCTAACTTGCTTAAATCTTCACACCTGTGTACTGTTGTACTCTGACAGCATAAGTTTTAAAACAAATATATCAGCATTATGAAAGAGAGTTACAATTCAGTATAAATGCTAGGTATTGACAGGGGCTGTAATTCACTAATTACTGCCGTAAAGTACTCATTTAACTAAGTGAACTATCGCTCGCTAAGCTAGCTTGTTCCATGATTTTCCATGATGATCAGCGATAAAACGTATTATGTCATTATTATTTTATTATTATGGCATTATGTCATAGGCTAGGCTAGGAATGCTAGGTGAGCTTCACAGAGTTTGCACCTAACGTGATTCGCTGCTTCATTCTCTACGGAATATTCCGAAACTTTAGAAACTTTGGATCGGAGTTTTCGAGCCTTTTCAGAGAAGAAGCCGTTCTTCTTCTCTGTTTTTCGCAGGATGTAAACAACGAGCGACGCTCAGCCACCCTCAGCGCTCAGTACTGCACTGCAGGTACGAATGAGCACGTAGCGGCCAGAGTGTGATTTTATCATTCAGCAATTTGCAATTACAATAACACGACGCACCAACAAATTTATGTAATCGATTACTTTGATTAATCGTTGCAGCCCTAAGAATCACACGGAATAATAAATAATAAAGACCTAACAGGATCCTGGGAAAAACAGCTATTTCCATTGCAGACAACATCTCAAAAACAAAGGTAATGTGCAACCTGTTAGCTATTAAACCTAAACAGTCCTCTAAATAAAACCATTTATCATCATCAGTAACCCAACTGCACATCAGACTGATTTTTTTTTTTACGTAATGTGGACTCTCAGGGAAGACGGAGGGAAGCAGAGCGACGCGCTCCTGTATTTTGATCTTTGTAGGTGGATGAAAGGGAGCGAGGCGGCGAGGATAAAGACGGGAGGCGAATAGAGAGAGAGAGAGAGAGAGAGAGGGAGAGAGAGAGAGAGAGAGAGAGAGAGAGAGAGCTCCAGGAAGGAAGCAGGTCAGACGGTTCAGCTTCTCCTCACTCCGCCAGGCTCGGGGCTTGAAAGGCAACGTCGAGCAACTCGAGCGCACTGCGGACACATAAAAGCGAGGAGGAGGCGGCCCGAGAAGTGGAGACGCGGCGCCAATGTCAAAACAGAGCGGCAGAGCAGGACACGTTAGCGCAAGAGGAAAAATGAGAAAAAAAAAGTGAAAGAAAAAAAAAAAGGCGAGACAGTGAGTCCCACCGATGGGAACAAAGGCGGAGGGGAGGAGGAGAGTGCTTGATGGCTACCTGCAGGGCATGAGAGAAAGGAAAACAGCATTTGAGTGTGTGTGTGTGTGTGTGTGTGTATACGCCGCGAGAACTTTGATACATCAAAGAGCAACTCTTCCCCCGTCTCACCTTGGCTGACTTTTGAGTTAAACTGCCTTTAGTAGTTCTAATGGCCCGCTAATATGGGCGCGTCCCTGGCAGCCGACTTGAGCTTTGAAACGTCAATCAATCCCTCCCACACCGCAGACGCCGGCAGTTCGCACCGGCGGGCCGAACTGCTCCAGCGCTACTTTTTTTTTTGTTTTTGGTACCTCTTCGTTCTCGATCTTCAGCGTGGCCAGGCGGGACTGGAGCTGCTGGAACCTCAGGATGAGCTCTCCGTTCAGCGGCGGCTGCACTGAGATCTGGCACAGCTGCAGGGCAGGGGAAAAAACAAAAACAAAAAAAACAAAACAGATCAGGGGCATCAACATTCAAATGCGTTTGCGGAGCAGACCGCAGCGGCTGAACGCAGCCAGAACCACTTGATAAGTGCTGGCAGAGGCGGATGATGTCATCGTTTTGCGGTGCCAGTGTCAATCACTGAGACATAACGCACACTCGACACAACACTGCAGGCTACAGGGAGTGTGTGTGTGTGTGTGTGTGTGTGTGTGTGTGTGTGTGTGTGTGTGTAAGTGGGTGGTGGGGGGGTTCGTTGGCACGTGCATTGTCAAATTCAGTCAACCATGAAACCTGATCAGACATTCAATGAAATAAAATCAGCCATGCACCAAATACAATCAACTGTCATGACTTTACTGATGATTATGCAAATTTTTTAACAGAACACAATTTATTTTTTTTAGGTTTTCAGTTTCCATTTCAAGAAAGCAGTTAGAAATTTTCTGATTAAAGTGGAAATTTCGAGACTGAAGTCAAAATTTCGTGATTATAGTTGAAATTTAAAAAATGAAGTGGAAATTTTGTGATGAAAGTTGAAATTCCAAGATTAAAGTCGAAAGGCTCTGCGCACAAGCTTAGTGGAGTACTTCCGTTTTTGCCAGTTTCCAGTTTATTTTGACTTTATTTACGAAATTTCAATTTAAAACTCGTAATGGAAACTTTTTTTTTTTTTTGTTAGTAGATTGAACACGATTTCAGTATTGAACATTGTGAAGGAAAATAAAGTATTCATTCATCCATTCATTCTCGATTTATTCGACTTCAGTCGATACTTTGAACGACGTACCTCGTCGCCCATGTGCGGCTGGAAGTCAAATTTGGCCGGCGGGCAGAAGGCTGTGGGGAACATCTCCATGAACCTCTGCCGGTCGCTCCTCGGGTCCAGACTGTCCACGGCGTTCTCGATGATGTCCAGACCCTCGTGGCGAGACGTCTCCAGGTTGTACTCGGCCGACAGGTAGGTCCTGAGGGCCCGGTTCAGACTGGCGTGGTATCCCAGGTCGCAGCACTGGCGGGGAGAGGGCGCGGGGTCGAGTTTTAAAAGTGGCTGTGATTGCTTTTGAAAGAAATTTCAACCTCAAAAACCACAAACCGCTCCAGAAAAGGGTTGACTTTCGACCAAATCCAAAGTACAAATGCCCCGCAGGTGTCAGACCACACAAACAAGCTGGCTGGAGATCAGACTTATTATTTTTACTCTCCCTGACTGCTCAGACTGCAAGATGTAAGAAAAAATAAAATGTTTTGAGGCACAGGCCAGCAACCTTAAATGATCAATGAGTCGAAAAAGGTGCTTGCAGAATGACTTCAAAGTCTTTAAAGCTGTTTTTTAATAGCCAACAAAAAAAAAAGATCATGTGAAGAAATTCCCACATTGTTTGAGCCAACGGCTTTTTCATTTGCCGAGATTCTGTGTAACTTCTGGGGAACGGCGCTGATTTTTAATAATGTGAGTCATGGCCAGGAGCTTTCTTTGAAATACACACATGCCTCAGGCACAAATACGAACACACACACACACACACACACACACACACTGCATGGGTGGACTATCTGGGTGTTGGGCAAACATGAATAAACTACCAGCCTGGTTGGACAATCTGTTGGTGACATAAGAAGAAAAATTTGCGCAGCGTGCCTCCCGCACAGTCCACACTTGCACGGAGGGCGTGGCGAGGTGTGCAAGTCTGGTTGTGTGCGTGTGAGAGTGTGTATGTGTGTGTGTGTGTGTGTGGGGAGGTCATTTCGGCACACAGCGCGACGCTGAATACGGGTTTGTGCCCCGTTTCCTCCGCAGCCCCGTCTGGAACAAAGGTTCCCCTTCATCCCCGCTAACAACATGCGAAACGTGGCGCTGCTAAGGCCTTACACAAACACGGTCACGCAGAAAAAACACCACCTGACACCTTCTGGGAAAAACTCCCAGGAGGAGTTTGCTTGAAGTGACCTACAAGTCGGTTTGAAAACGTACGTTTTTTTTTGCAGGTCCCGCCGTACGTGCGCGGACGAGGCTTTTAAAAAAAAAACGCAGCGGAGTCGCGCATTAAATAAATCATCTTTATCAGCGCGGCACCAAAAAAAAAAAAAGTTGCTGCGACTGCCGAGCGGAGACAGACGTGAGTGCAGCGGTACCTAGAAGTAACTATGCATAAAACATAGAAACAGTTTAAGGTTTTGTGGCCACTCACGGTGTTCAGTCAAGCATTAAAGGATGCTGAAAACCGGCCCAACAACATAAAAATATCAGGGAGCTGGAGGAAAAGAGAGACATCAGGTTGAAAAGCTGCTTTAGTGCAAATGAGAACTGCAAACTCCGTCGTCTGGAGTCGGCCCGTTAAGAGGACGAAGGCGTCCCAGAAACGGCGGTGGTGGCGACAGCGTACTCACATCAATCAGGTCCGACAAGTCGTGGATGTAGTACTTGAAAACGGAGGCGTTGGACGCTTCCAGAGTCAGCAGGTACTCGTTGCGCGCTTTGACCGACTTCAGCTTGTTCTCCGAGTACTTGGCTTGGCGCTGATGAGGAGAATTAGAAAAAAAAAGAGGAGGAGGAAGGAGGAAGAAGAAGAAACGGACCACAACAAAGTGAACCGGGGGGGGGGGGGGGGGGGGGTAGACGAATTTAATGAGGCGGGAATCGACGAGTGATTGAGCTTTTAATGCCTCGGCATGAGCGTGCACACGCACACACACACACACACTGAGCTACTCAGGGTGGCGATCAGATTACTGGCAAAACAACAAGCGCGATAAACATGAAAGCAGGAACAATTCTCGTCAAAATAACACCAAAGGGGAAGCGGGGCGACTAAAAACGGTGCGCGTCCTTCACTTTAACTGGAGTGTCTTGGTCTGACTCCATCTGTCTTTGTCCTGCACTTCCTCTCACTCAGACAAACACAAGGCTGCTTGTTAGTCAGCGTCCACTGGCCCACATGGCGGGCTGTGACTCAAACACTTGCAAATCGTCCATATTTTAACACTCCCCCCGCCAAGAAACGAATTCCGGGAAGGGTCGTGGTCAAAGTGGCTGTTTAATCATTTGTTATAGAGATGTGACTGGAAACGGGACCGTCGTGACGACACGCAGCCGCTTTATTGACCACCGCGTGAGTAACTACGGGAAGGAGAAAGGCTTTGGTTCAAATTCGTAGCCCAAACTCCCTAAATTTCGGTCAGCACAAACCTTCTCCTTCATCTTCTCGATCTTCTTCACGGAGCTGCGTCTTTGGTACTTGTCCTCCATGCGGATGCTGAAGACGGGGTCGCCCCTGCCGATCTGCTTCTCCTCCTGCTTCTCCGCTTCCTTCAGCTTGCTCTCAGCGCTGATGCTCTCCGAGTTGTACATGTGGTAGGTCTTCATCACCTGAGGGAAACCCAAGTTGTCAATCAAAATAAGGGACAGGAGGGAGGGGGGGGGGGGGGAGAGAGAGATCTTTCCGATCTCCTGGCGGTTCGGATCAAAAGCGGGGGGGAAAGCTTGAGTCAGTGTGTGTGTGTGTGTGTGTGTGTGTGTGTGGGGGGGGGGGGGGTCAAAGGTCAAAGCAATCCATCGCGATCGGTCGCTATGAGCAACCTTTTACAACCTCAGACCTAAAGGGCTGTATCGCTCATAAAACTGCTCTCTCTTTATAAGCTGATTCAATCTGGCTCCCAGCAGGCACACTGTCCTCCAAAGCAGCGATTCTCAACTGGTGGGTCGCGGAGCTGTTTTGATTGGGTCGTTGCTTTGTGGACAGTTTCCCTTTTTTTTGTTTTTTTTTTAAAAAAAAAAAGAAATATTAAAATATATACATATATTTATAGAGAAAATGATGTGCATTTATTTTGCAGGACACACAATTCAATTCAATATTTTCAATATTTTATTTCTTAGGCATAAAAATAATGTGGTCCTGAGCCTCCACCATATGAGAACCACTGCTCCAAACCACAGACACTGATCCTCTCAAGACATACAAGACTAATAAAGTTACAAATAGCTGCACGTGTAAGGCTGCTGGTGACTGTTGGATTCATCACGTTCGCCAAAGATGAGGAGCGTTTGCTCTCTGAGTTTGGTTTCTAATGACGAGGCTTTTAAAATCGATCAGACAGTTTCAAACTCAAAGGTTTGGCTCCATCCTGTTATGGAAAATTGCATTTAGGGTTTCTCAATCGTGAACGCCGTTTACCAATCGTTGATGTGCTTGACGGCAAATGAAAGGTTCTGTCCGAAAGCGCCGTCGCTCATTTCTTTTTGCCACGGAGGAAATGATTAATTCCTAAGTAGCGCGCAGCTGATAGGCGCCACTTCCTGGTGTCTGAGTCACTGGCATGAGAAGAGGAGGAAGTGCGAGTGAGTCTCGTACCTGCTGTATGGATCCACTTTAGCGGTGACTCAGCGGTTAAGTAGCGAGTCGACCACAAAAGCTAAACAATGAGTTCTTAAAGAGGGCCGGCGGACTGTAAAAGCTGAGACAACACACACACACACACACACACACACACACACCTGCTCTAAAAACAGTGCTAGTGAATCACACGCTATGGCCTTGATATTTCTGCAGTAGTCTGTGAGTCAGCAGCGAGGCCAAACCTTGTTGAACTACGAGAAAAAACGAGGAGCCGCGACTCCGTCACGACGCCCAATCGTCTCAGTGCCAGATAAATATGCACGGCGGCAGATGGAAGTGGGCCATCGCATGAAACCTGAACACCGTTGGAACTTTTTGGAGCGGAGAAAACCACCAGTTCCTCCTGTTACTTTGAAGCTGGTCAACGCGAAGCTCTGAGAGGCTTCACGGCAGTTTGACGCGGTGAACAGGAGGGAGCAAGACGCAGACGATTCACACAGTGCCGAGCCCCTGGCTGTTCATTCTGGAAAGAACCGCCCTCCCCCTTGCAAATTACACCACAACCACACGTGTGCCCTGGTACACAATCTGGACCCAAAAAAAAAAAAAAAAAAAAAAAAAACTCAACTGCGGCACACACAGAGACTCGCCCTTCTCCAAAACCCAAACATCCCCCCCCCCCCCCCCCCCCCCAGAATGGGCTATTTCTGTATGTGTGCACGGGCTGACATGTTTGAGGCCCTGTGCTTTTGGTGTCGGTTTGGCATAACAGGAACCAGTTTAGAGATGGCTGACTGACCCTGGGGCCCCGCACACCTCACTTACTGGTTCGGAGTTGTCCGTTCCCGTGTTTACTTTGGTGTTTTCTTTAGAGGGACGTATTTAGAGAAGGACCGGACCTGTTATTTTGCTGGCGGGAGCCGACGTTGCGGCTGCGGCCGACTGATGCAATAGCTACCAGTGTGTGTGTGTGTGCGCGCACGTCTGTGTCCGGTCCTCCCACTGAGGCTAAACAGGGTCAAAACTAGCGTGTGTACTGTGGTGAGAGTGACAGCTTGGAGTACCACGTTTTGGTGCTCGGGGTGGCTCTGCGATCAGCTCTGGCTGTGATGGTAACGGTGAACAACGGCTGACGGACAAAACAGGAGTGACGCGAACTGCGCTGTACATGCTGCTGTAACTATGCTAATTAAAAGAAATAATGGCATTCTATTCTATTCTATAAGTATTATAGGATTGTGTCCAAATTTATGGGCAACAGTGCAGGATCAAAAACCCCCAAACAGTCGTAGGCTGCGTTCAGACTGCAGGCGAATCTGATTAAAATCCGATTCAATCAGATCATGACGTCACGGACAGTCAAAACCCATCAGTGTGTTTGGAGCCGTTCACACTGAGACGCCTCTGTCCAAATGCCATTTGAAACGACCTCCCGAAGGTGGTTTTAACCCGTTTTGCAAAAATCGGATTTCAAGTGATTTGTGACTGTTCAGACTACAAAAGAGCCCTCCGGTTTCAGTCTGGATGGGCTGAAAATCGGATTTTGGTAGGCAGTCCGAATGCGGCTATATAGTAATGACATTCCATGACTTAAATTATACATAATAGTAACGCCTATCAGGGCTTTATTTTTCAAATGAACTGCAGTGGTGCAATTGTGGTTGTTGAACCAAACAAAAACCTTCACATATCTCCAGAAGATATTTAACCCTTTGCCTCGAGTCTCCTGGTTAAACTTTGCTGGAATTGCATAAGAAAGGCAGACACAGCGAGAGACAGACTTTGGGTCCCTGCATTGTGTGGGGCTCCAGAAACAAAACTAGTGAGCGAGGGCTTGGACTCTCTGAGATACGGGTTTGGTGCAAGACAAAGACAAACAATTCACAGTGAAGCAGCTGAGCCCAAAAAAAGAGCCATTTGTCGGAATCGGGCTGAGACATTCAGCTCGTTGGATGTTTGACAATCTGGTAAATTGCAGACGAAGAGAAATTTACATCTGTGTTGAAACAACTACATGCATCTTTTTAACTTAGTCCAAATATAAACAGCAGGTGTCTCCAAGTCGGCAGCCTGAGGCTTTAATTGCCAAATTCTCAGTTTTAAGTCTGTGTCTGTGGAACTTTTGACGCTTGTAATCACGCTCCGTCCTCAGGCGACGCATCTGTCTCTGCCATCCACTGCGGAACAGAGGCGTCGGTAATCATCTTGGGGGAAAACAAAGGTAGCACCAGTGCACGCGCAAGAGCGGAGTGGCACATCAGACGGATGAGCGGGGATGAGGAGAGAGAGTCGGCGGCACAAAATAAATCCTTTGCGGATGAAACAGCGAATGACGTCAAAAGAGGCTGCGTGTTAAAAAGGGACGTGCGCCGTGAAGTAAATGAAGAGTTTGCCAGGAGATGGAGATCTTTGGAGGCACGGTCTGTTTGCTCCAAAGTTTAATATAAGATCCCCTGTGACACGTTTAAGCTGCAGGGGTCAGGGTTTCGGAGGGAGGCGGTTAGCTCGCTGCTATGAGCCCCGCCGGAGAGACCAGTGGATGCTAGGACACATGAAACGAAAACAGGGCGGGCGTCGCTACTTACTGTGTAGAGCTCGTTCAGGACTTTCATCAAGTCTTCCTGAAGCTGGAAGGCTATTTCTTTGCTCTGGAAAAGAAACAGAAGAGAGGGGGGGAGGAAAGACTGTTACGATAAATGAAGGACCTCGGAACAGCAAGAGGAGAAATGGAATCAACTAAAAACAAACAAAAGTTAATCAAATAAACATGCATCATGTTGTCAGTCTTGGCTTTCACGTTGTCAAAGGGGTCATTTGAAGGAATGGAGACATGAAATGAAAATTCACGAGGGTCGCAAAAACACGACAATCGCGCAACAAATGAGCAAAATGACGGATTTGGACTCCGCCGTTTGAAGCCAGGTTTTGTGCCATGGATGCATTATGGAGAACTGGATGGCGGACTGGCAATATGGCAGCTAGCTGATTTTTCCCAGTGGCCACTCGAGGTACTGCAGCCCCCAAAAAAATCCCATGGGCCCAAAAAGCAATTTTCCAATAGACCGCAGTACAAAAATAAACACCTTTAAAACGGCTAACAGGGAGACTGTGACCTGAAATGCGATTCATAGCAAAATGTTTATATTGTAGCTCTTTCAGTTATTTTTAAAAAAAAATGATAAAGGCCAGAAAATCACCAGGAAAGAGTTTACTCCCAGCGCGACGTCACGACGTCGTACGTGATGGTGCGTCTCAGCTCGTTCTGATTGGCCAAATAGATCATGTGAGTTACAGAGGCGTGATGGGAAGTAACACAACTGCGCGCGCTCTGTGGGTCCATTCATTCGGAAGTCCAAAACTTTTTTGGCATTCGCGCTGGCTGAGCAACTTCACTGAAATGAATGGGCCGCCATCTTGGGACTCTGGGTGTGTGGTTTGTGCGCGTCTGTGACACAGCAGCTTTTCCGCTGAGAAAAAAAAAAAAAAAAAATCAGTGAACGCAGCTCGAGTTTCACTGTCCACATGCTCAAAGCATTAGCCCGCTTCCACACCTCGGCGAGAGTCTTCCCAAATATGTTAACTCGATCAGCACTGCCACAGGGCTGACTCAGTAATAGTATCAGACACACACACACACACACACACACACACACACACACACACACACACACACACACACACACACACACACACACACACCTCAATCTCCCATCTTGTGGTCCAGGGATACAGTCTAAGTAGGGATGGAGGTCGATGTGGATTTTTGGGATGACTCACTATTTATTTGACTCTCACTCTCCTGGGTTTCCTTTCGCAGCCCTCGCAGGCTGTGTATCACATGCTGATAAGATTATGACTCATCATGTCAATAAATTTTTAATCTCTGCACTTCAGCGGATACCCCGCGCTGCTACCTGGATGGTGTTACAGCCTTGGCCCGGACCGGGTCTGTTCCTTTCAACTCAATTATCCACAGACAAATCTTATTCTGGGAAGTCTCTTCCAGCTCTTCCCAGCTGCTGGAAGAGGGTTTCAGAGAGCATCGCAGTGTGGTGGGACGAAGCGCTGATTCAGTCCTGGTCAACGACGGACCGCAATGAAGAGCTGCTGCGGTTTGGAAAAAAGGAAAATTACATTTGTGCAATCAGATCTCTTATAGTGGGTCAATAAAACGTGGGGTTTTCTGGCCATTAAACTATTACTTTATATTGTAAAATTTCCAAAGTCTTAACTGTGAGACTAAACAGCTTTGCTTTGTAAATGCGTTAAAAATACAGAAAGAACACGGCATGCATTTTTTTTTTAGACCCCAGAGATACACACCATGCTTTTTTAATGAGGTGTACTGAGCCTACTGTAAACATGTCATGTTAGTTTACAACTAAACACCACAGGGTAACTTCATGAGGTGCTGAACACGGCGTGCAAATGGCGTGGTGTTTAAAAAAAAATGAGGAAATTTTTCTCTCTCCCTCGAATAAATTGCAAAGCACCTTATCTGGGATTTGTCAGAATAACTGAAGTCCTGTTTTTGTTGTTTGTTTTTTTTTTTGCTTGTTACACTTCAAGAAAACTTGATTTTTAAAGATTTTTAAGTTTTGCATCAGCCTTTCGGCAAAAACAGAATAATATTGAATTTAGTAGTAAGAAACCAAATTAAAAAAAAAAAAACAATAACAACAACATCCGAGCAACATCAACATGGCTGTGCTCCGACAGTAATGACTCAGGACATGACACAGCGTCCACGATTGTGACTGGAAATTAGATCGGGGTGGGATGAAATACATCTATTTTACGATTTACTGACTATTAATATAATTTCATCAAGTTCAGAAGGGCCGGATTATAAGGCTTAACGGGCCGCATATGGCCCCCGAGCCGTAGGTTGCCCATGCCTGAATTAGATGATAGCATCAGGACCAAGTTTGTCCTGGGTGCCAGCGTCGCAAAGAGTTTCTGGTCCACTTCATTTATCTCGGTCACTTAGATGCTGACCAGACCCGCAGGTTCTTCCACAGGTAAAGCGCCACAGTGCCGCATCGCATGACAAGTCCGCAAAGATGAACTTTCATTTGCGGGCTGCCAGGTCAGTGAAATAAGAGAATGTTTTCCGGGTGACCGGGTGTGAGTGGCGGCGCGATCCCTCAGCCTCCACCTCGCCTGTTTGCTCCCGGGTCTTACCTCATCGTAGGACAAACAGTTTCTAATCCTGGATCACAGGAGCTTTGGAGGTGTTAAACCTTGAAGGAGTCACACGCAGGAGTGTTTACAGAGGGAGTGTAGACAGTAGGCCAGCCAAAGGGAGCGCAAGTGTATTTGCAAGTATTTGCAAGAATCTGTTGACGCTGTCCCTTTAAAAAAAAAAAAAAAAAAAAAAGGCAGTGGGGGAATTTTGAAATTTGAAATTGTTGGAAAGGCCAACGGTCCTGACCGCTTACTCAAGGTTCAGGGCTTCTGTAAGAAGAAAAAAAATCCTTCAGTAAATTTCAGTTTGGAAGACTGAACCTTTGGACTGCCTGTCTGATCCAACACTTGTCAGCTCCTCTATTGAGAAGACTGGAAAATGATCCGGGGCTCAATGAAAAGACTTGTCTGGAATCACATGAGCCTTGCAAAGAAAAAAGAAAGAAAGAAAAAAAAAATATTTTTGTGAGGTTGAGAAAAGTAAAAAAAACCCAGATGAAAGTAAGGAGCTACCACTTTCAAGATGACGGGCTTTTCTCAAGGGAAGCTACACCTAACGTAACGCTTAAGGCGCTCTGAAACCATTTCTGTTCAAAGTGTTGCTAAATCTGACATGGACACTGCAAACTGCAAATTACAAGCACTAAAAAGCTGTTTACTAAAACGCTGTTGTGGAACTTGTGTTGTCAATTTAATTTGTGCGACTTCACCCCCTCTTTTTCGTCGCAAAGGAATTTCCCCAAAATTAGGGGTTACGGTTTGGTCTGAATTCATTAAAAAGATCCTACAAATGGCTTTCCCCTTTTAGGTTCATACCCTCAGCATTCCAACCACATTAGAGAGATAAAATAACCTCAGAGAAGAGAAGCCATGTCATCCCTCGGGGAAAGCTGGGTTTCATATTGCCGCTGACATTAATCATAGGAGAGAGATGGTGGCAGTTTAATACCCTTTGGTGTATGTGTTCGTGTGTGTGTGTGTGTGTGTGTGTGTGTGTGTGTGTGTGTGTGTGTGTGTGTGTGTGCGGTCAGCTTAGCTCTATAACCCAGTACCAACAACACAGTGACAGCCCTGCAGTCTCACTGCGAGCAAAAAAAAAAAGAAAAAAAGGAGCCAACACTGATGTAATCACATTATGCAAAAGTCAAACAAGTTTTCGGGATCATAGAATTGAACGCGAAATCTACTCGAGTGTAAAGATGAGGAGATTTGGTAGCGGCTCGATGTTTTTGCAATGAGTCCATAGCTGGAGGGAGGGGGGGTGTCAGTGATCTCAGCCGATTTCGGGGGAAAGAGAAGCTAGCCAGTTTTAGCACGTTGACACTCCACCACGAAGGCCTCCAGCCTCAACAATATACCAGGCTTAACCAAAACAAACAAACTAGTTTTTTTTTTTTTTGTTTGTTTTTTTAATAATGTCAGGGTGCCAGCCAGTGATCATCCACATTGTGTTTCTTCCAATCCGGCGCTGTTGTGTTGCTGGTTTATAAAAATGCGATAAAATCAGGTCACTAGCTGCGTTTCCATCACCCCTGGAATTGCGCAAAACCTAAATATCGCGATAAAAATTGGCAATGGAAACACCTCAACTTCGAAAAACCTCTCCAATAGCGCTAAAAGGTTTTTACGCTTTCATGAGGTGGTTTTTCAGACGTATCGATACAGAGGTATATCGCAATAGTGTCATGGAAACACTTTTCGCATTTACGCGTCACCGGACGTGACGTACGGGGTCATGTGACCAGTTCACTTCAAGTGAAACTGAAATTTTTTTTTAGTAAGTAAGTAATCAAAGAGAAAAATATACCAACCATTCTTGACAGCAAACAAACAAACAAACAAAACAAAACGTAACTCTCGTAAGTCTTGCGGGACAAGATTTTTACGAGAACTACGGCTCATGCGATTCGCACCATTCAATGGAAACACCAGCGAATCGCTATTCGCTTTTATTTTAAGAGAAGCTGTAACGTAAACGCAGCGGTTGATGCTGCTTTTATCTGCTGCTGAAAGGTACTAGAAGTAGATGGGTAGTGTTGTGTACTGTTTCGTTGCCACTTACTGTCCCAGCGCGATATAGGGTAACTATATGGGGTTGACCTACAGTATGTGCATGCAATACACATCAAGTGTGCTCGTGCTGCATTCATGCGGTGATAATGGGGCTATTGAATATGGAAAAAAACAGCTTCACTCTATCCGTCCGGCAAGGCTGGGAATGATTTATGGACCCGCCCCAAACTACATACAAATATTCTGACGCTCCGCACAATCGTGTGTCCGCCTCATTAGTGAGTAGAGTGAAAACTGAACCGGCGAGTGCTTTTCACCGTAGAAGACACACACACACGCTAAAGCAACGTCGAAGGCGACTGAACGAGTTTCCCGATTTGTCACGATGGCCTGACAGCGAGAGCGGAAGCGCGAGTCTCATTTACGTCTGCAGCGAAAATGTTTTTTAAATAAACGTCACCGAAATTTGGAAACTCAGCTCTGAGCCGCAACCACAGAACACGACCACCCACCCCCCACCCCCCAAACTACACCAAGCACACCAGAGTGAAACAAAGAGTGGGCTGTAAGTATAATGAAAACCACATTCATGTGTTGAGATCTGCCCGAGCGTGTAAAAAAAAGTGAGAGGGGTCGCGGCAGTCGAACGGCGCGTGTTTTCACAATGGTTTCTGAAGAGAAGCCGGGGCTTGCAGCTGTTTGACGAAACGCTGAGGAAATAAAAGCGCGCAGGATGTTGACGCGGACACCGGGGGCACACCGGTCCGCACCCGAGATCTTCTGCTGCGTCAGCTGACGGCAGGAGCCTCGAGCAAACAAGGGAATAAATCAATAAAAAATAATAATAATATCCTGGGTCTTTTGATGTGCTGGAGGGATGACAACAGTGCAGCTGTCTCCTCAGAAGACTTTGGAGTCATGGGGGGGGGAGCGTACGTCCGCCTTGTTTGTGCCTTGTTACTGAAGCTCTGCTGGGATCAAAGACTCGGCGAGGCTTTAATTAGAGGGCAAACGTTGTCTGGGGGTCTCGCCGGTGAAGCCGGACCTCCCATGATCCTGCGCTCGCGCCACCTGATCTGCTCAAACTGCGCTGCAGAGTTTTTTTTTACGGGGGTCTGCAGGCTGCGGAGATGCAGCTGGGACTCCAAACGCACGCGAAGAGAGCGGCAAACGTCTACTGCGTGTCACCCTGACATTCAGCCTGGAGAGCGATGGGGGAGTGGGGGGGGGGAGTGGGGGTTGTCTGACATCCGTCTCTGTTTTACGTCTGGTAGCAGAAATCACAGGTGTCGGACTAAAAGGTCCAGTGCGTAAAATTTGGCCTGATTTATGATTTTTAGATTGGTAAAAGCTCAACATACCGCCCCATGAATACATTGATAAAAGTGAACAGTCGCAGTGAAATTAAAGTAGTTTGGTTTTGGAACTTGACTGTCTTTTTCGCTGTCTTTCCTACTTTTTATTGCACTGTGGGAGGGAAGCCCAAACCAATGTTGTTGTAGCTACCTGTTGAAATTACAATAAAGGATATTGGATATTTGTTTTCCTATCCTTAGAGCAGCTTTCATATATATATAAGAATATACATAGAGCAAGGGTCTTGCTCCTTTGTTAGCTGCCATCTTGCACTGCCATTTTATAAGGGAGCCTGTCTGACAGTGCCCCAAATACGAAAAACACACCGTTAGGAAGGCTACCCTACAAAAACAAAAACCAAAGAACTTTAAAATGCTTTTTAAATGCAACTACAAGCGCAGCTTCCTTTTTTTGCAGCGTCCATGCAATGCAATCCGATGAAATAAACACACGACAAGTGTAACAATATGTGTGACGTTTTACACTGAATGTCTGTGTTTTTCTACTTGAAAAAAAGGTTGTGTTTTTGCAGGGACATGGAGAAAATAGAGTCACAGATGAAGCAACAAAAAAAAAAAAAATCATACATGTTATACCGACACAAAGGCGGCCCTCCAAAGCAAAAGCCACTTTGTAATTTAGGCCTGTGGTGAGTTCGTGCGTCTCCTCCCGGCGCAGGAGCTCATAATCTTCTAGGGAGTTGTCGTCTCTGCGGCGGGGCGCGGGCGGCGCAGGGCCCGGCTTCGGCCAAAAGAGCCACAATCTACCGGAGGGAGGCTCCAAGTCCACGCACTGCTAATCTGAAAGCGTGGCGAGCGAGGCTCCTCCGCACCCATGCACGAGAAACGAAGCCGCAAAGAGCCGCCCGGAGCACGACGCGCAGCCCCGCAGAGCTAAATATGCTCCTCGGAGTCAGACGCAGCGCTTGATGGAAAGTGAAAGGCTGTTTGTGTAAAGCGAGCGACTGGAGACGCTCCTGACCGAGAGAAAGAGAAAGTCTGGTCTGCGTTAGCGGCGAGCGCGAGCCTCCTCTCGGCTGATCAAAGGCCAGCCGCGTCTGACTCCTCCTGGTGGCTCGACAAAAAACCAAAACGTTGGGGGTTTGGAGAAGCGGTGCGGAGGGCGGGAAACATTAAGGAGTGAAGCGGGACGAACTAGGCCGCTATAAATAAACAGTGCTGACTTGGGCTGAACGTGCTTTTGTGTGGTAGCAAGTCACCTGTGGAACCAACTTCCTCAACACCTGAGAACGGCTCAGCTCACTCCAGTCAGGGTCCAAAACTGCACTGTTTACAGCATGTATTGCTAGTTGTATCGCTCTTACCTTCACTGATCTTAAATTCACTTTGACTGACCTGACTTTAGTTCTTACCAACTTGTGGATTTCATGATATTTTTTTTTTTTAAACTGCACTTTTCACATGGATGCTTCGATTTCAATGCACGTGGCTTGATTTTGGTTTCGTCTTTTCCACATGATTCGATTGTATTCATAAGCCTTGTTCTGCACACCACTTTGAGCCTGCACAATACAAATACATCTGCTCTGCCGGGCCTGGAATTAAACAATTAAAAAAAAAAAAAAAAGATTTCCACGATCGCCGCGGCTCACCTTCTTCAGCAGCCGCGTGGAGTCCTCGCTGATCTGCATGAACCTCATGATGACGTTGTTGAGGTAGATGTCGCTCAGCGTGGCGTGGTCCTTGCTCTCCCGCCTCACCTGGTTCAGCAGCAGGTACCAGCAGTTGACCGGGGACAGCAGGTTCTGGTCTTTCCTGCGCGGACGGGGGAAGGGGCGGAGTTGTCACGTCAGTCGGGCGGCAAACGGAGAAGAAAACGTTGCATTGATTCAAGGCGCATGTTTATTGTCATTATGTGCACGTGACAAAAAGTGTTTGAGGAAGCTCTTGGCTAAACACGCTCAGAATAAAACCTTCGGAATAAAAGGCACTCAGAACAATATGGAATATGGGACGGAGAGGAACAGAGGACTCTTTGATAGCTCAACGCTTTCAAGGCTGTGAAATTAAGTGTAAAGCATAAAGATTAATACAACATACACATTCAGAGTTGAAAACTGACGGTTTGCATTTTTGCTGTAACCTCAATGTGTTTTTGTTGTTTTGTTTAGTTTTTTTGCATTTTCCTCCCCGTCCCGACCGGCTAGCGCGCGTTAGCTGGAGCTCGTTATAGCGGGAGATGGAAAAGATGCGTCATCCGCCACCTCCCTCTGTGCCGCGCGTCCCATATACTGCAGCTTCTCTGGATGCAAAGAAGCTCGCTGCTCTGCAGCAGCGGCAGCAGCGGCAGCAGCAACGCCGCGGAAACACTTGTTTCAGTGACATTTCTGGGCCAGAGCTCTCGCTTTTTTATTTTTTTTATTTCAGGCCAAGCCGACTTCCTGCGAGCGGGGTGGGAATATGTCGTCGCCGGCTTTAAAGGCACTTTGCGGAATGACGTGGGAGACGACGTGGGGGGTGGGGGGGCGTTTGGAAGCCGCAGGAGCAAAATCACTTGCGAGCTGTGACAGCGGAAGACGGATGACGAGGTTGGTGGGGGGGGTGGAGAGAGAGAGAGAGAGAAAGAGGGGAGATAAACATCTGAGTGCAGAACTTTAATGGACAGCTGTTTCCTAGCGCCGAGCGCTCCCGGGATCACGGCGGTACACTGTCCAGGCCCGAGCAGCGAGGGGCCCTGCGTTAGCAGCCTGCAGGCACACTTCCTCCTCAGTCAGTCAATCAGTGACTTTCCCCCTGCCGAGGAAGAGCAGCAGCGCAGGATGGAGTGTGTGTGCGTGTGTGTTTTGAAGGGGTTTAAAGGTCGGGTCCGGGGGTCAAGTCTTGCAGGAACCATATGGAGAACCACCCCCCCCCGCGCTCCCTCCCCAGAGCCGGCTTGCATAGACGGGCAGCACTTGTCAACACAACAGGTGAAACCCGGGCACTCGGCGAGTGACCCGTCCCTGAACTGGACTGGACGCTCATTTCTGCACAACATCTGCTGTGAGAGGAGGGCGCAGCGAAAAGAAGAAGCGGCATTTCTGATTTCGGGAATGACCTGCGCAAGCGGTCCGATTCCGAACGACTGAAAGGTTCAGAAAACAGGAAGCGAGATGGAATTAGCATGAAACGAAAACAAAACAAGCTGGCGTGAAAAACAACCAGGGGTTTTTCAAATGGGAAATGGACAGCGCTGACTGAAGCTATAGTGCTTTCCAGCACCTTCACAGTACCCCAAAGCACTTTACAATGGCCTCTGGTTCAGCCATTCACTCACACACTCAGACACCAATGACATGACTGCTGCCATGCAAGGCGCTGCCTAGCAATTTACGCTTCAGCGTGTTGCCCAAGGACACTTCAAACATGTAGACAGTTGGAGCCGTGATTCGAACCACCAACCATTCAATCATCAATTTGCAACCCGCTCTTCCAACTGAGCCACAGCTGCCCTCAAAGGCGAAATCACTTTTTCCCTGCAGAAGCGACGGTCCAGCCTCATGAGGCACGTGCAACGAGGGAGATGGCTAAAAAAGACAGAGTGGGGCGGTCCCAGAGCAGCAGCAGCAGCAGCAGCAGCAGCAGCAGGTCAGCATCACTCACAGGCACGCCGTCAAAGTCGGGTCTACATCAGGACGTCCTGCATTATGCATCGGCGGAGTGAAAGACTTTCTCGCACTCAGTCCCGGACACACAGGCGCACGTGCGCCTTCATTAATTGATGGCCACATTTGCATAAGCGTGGGGTGGATGACAACACAAAGCCTGGTGGCGGTGCATTATTGAAGGAGCGCACAGCCCAACCTGATGGGTCGGCAGCGCAGGGAGACGCGCGGAGAAGGCGAGTCACTTGAATGAGGAAAAGAGGCGGTGGCTGCAAACAGAGGGCTAAATGTGCAATTTTCTGCCAATCGAGATTTTTTTGGATTGGAATAATAAAAAAGATTAAAAAAAAATAAAGGTTTAGTGTGGGACTACGGATTCAAATCATCCATTAATTCATTAATCGTTAGTTGATTGACCTTATCGATCAATTAACGATTAATTGATCAGTGGCGATTTTTCCTGAGAACCTAAATTTCACAATGAAAAATGTGTAAGGAACCCATTATTTAACCCTGCAATAATGTTGAGGGTCCAATGTGACCTGTTTCTACATTAGAGAACAGTAAAAACACCCTAAACATTTATCCTCTGACTTTAAGTTGACTTTTAATGGGTCACATTTCAACTTTATTCTTAAAAATAAAAGTTGTTTAAAAGTAACTTGTTCTAGGTATATTATGACTTGGTGAATTGCTCTTTCCTGCCACTCCACTGTTATAATGATATTAACTACCCGTGTAAAAAAATGGTCAATTAATCCATTTAAATTAATCGATTAAATGTTTAATCGACAATTAATCGATGATCGATTCATTGTTAGCATCCCTATGAGGGACCTTCAAAATGCTAAAAACGCAAAAGAGTACTAGCTTGAGTAAAAGAAAGCACATCTGTGAAGGTTACCATTGCATCACCAGTTCTCTGTGTGCACCGAAGTGCTTATTTGCAGTTGGACGGACGTGCACAATCAAAACTGCAGTGACAGACGACGCAGGCAGCAACACAACAGGCAACCGACACTGCCTGGGGTGAGAGAGGGCGAGGAGGGAGGGGCGGCGGGGGGGGGGGGGGGGGGGGGGAGAGAGAATGAAACTCTGGCACTATCTGCCACATAATAGCAGGAAAATGTCCTCATGTCATCATTTCCTGTTTTGGCCGGTGAAAGGAACTAGGTCAGACAGAGCCACCGGTGGACGGTGCCGACTGGACCCCCCGCGGGGTTAAAACTCAGGTACAAGAGGCCAAGCTGACTTCCAGGGGGCGGAGAGGAGGGCGGGGGGGGAGGACGATAAAGTGCAGTGTTGCTTGTTTTATTTCCCATCCGAGATCCCTATTCTCCATTCATTCTCTGCGGCTCACGGAGCTGAAACCACCTGTTGAGAGTTGAGCGACACCGCGGCACCGCGAAATGCAACACTGACCGCCCGAACGTGCAAACCCCACCCACGTGCCACGACGTTGAAGTCGGCGCCGTTAGCGGCAAATTGCGACAATTCTGAACGATTACCGACCGCAAATGTTGTCAAATGACAGTTGGCGTTTCCTCCCTCGCCACACAAGAAGTTGGCGACACGTACAGACGACCAAGGAGGAACCTTGTGTGACTCGCTTTATTTTTATCCTCGTAAAAAAAAACAAAAAGGAGGAAGTTTCTTCACCAAAAACCAAAATCCCAGATAAGTGCAGTGTCATCAATTATTCAGCCATCTGCAAGTCTCTGGAGGCGGAAGATGGCAACTAACTTGGACCAAGACCGTTGCTCTGTGTAAATTCTTACATACTAATGACAAAAGTTCTAAGGGTTGGAAAAACAACTTACATTTATTGCAGTACGTTAAACTTTTACGGATATAAAAATCACAAATCCAGCCAAATATTACACACTGGGCCTTTAAGGCGGAGAGGGGAGACCCGAGTGTGACTCTGTGATTCCAGGCCGACGGATCCCGGGACCGCTGCCACGGAAATCGGGAAGTCGGGTCGGCTGTTGTTATCGCAGGAAGGAAACGGGAAATCACGAGCGGAGCGGATCTTGTTCTCGAGCGTTCAAAGTGGAAGCCCACTCACGCATCGTAACCCGTCTGTGACTTCTGTTGTTCCTCCAGTGTTGGCAGAATTCCCGACAGCCATCATTCCCGACAGCCATCGGCATCATCAGCAGTCGGACAAAACACAACTTGACTGCGTTATCTGTTCCCTTTTCTTTTGTAATTCCGCAACGGCGTTTCTCAACGGGTGGGGCACGACCCAAAAGTGGGTCGTGGAGCTGTTTTGATTGGGTCGCGGCTTCTGTGGTAGTTTACCCAAAATCATATATATATAGAGAGAGAAAAACGTTGGGAATTTAGTTTGCAGGACACACAATTCAATTTGATTCAGTCATTTCTTTACACTTAGACATGACAGGAAGTGGGCTATTTTACTTTTGTGGAATAAATATGAGTGCTGTGGGATAAATTTGGGTGGCGACTTGTGAAATGTGGGTCCTGAGACTCCACCAGTTTGAGAACCACTGTTCTATAATGTCTAATTATCAGACTCAGACTTTTTTATTCCAACACTGCTCATTTTGTTTGCTTCTCCTGACAGTCCAGGCTTAAACACACACACACACACACACACACACACACACACACACACACACACACACACACACACACACACACACACACACACACACACACACACACACACCCGTGCGGACATTTCCCAGTGGTCGTGTAGAACGTGGCCATATTGGCAGTTTACATCCTCCCTCTTCCACTGCCGCCTGGCAGGTTTTTTTTTTTTTTTTTTTTAATGATTATTTTCCAGCCTCAGACTCAGAACTCGGGCGCGACATGAGGCCCCGTCCCCTAAAGCAAGATGGATTCCTCTCCAGCGGGGGAGGGAGGAGCGGGGAGGGGCTTCCACAGGTGACACAAAGTCTGTGCTCTCTCACAAACACCAACTTATCTGCTTCCAGGAGACGGCTTTACTTTCTTTTTTTTTTTCTTGACTGAACTCCTACCGAGCCGAACCCCTTTCTTGTGAGGCTCAGAGGAACGGGAGACAGCCATAACTTGCCGCTGCCGCGAGGCAGTGGCTTAGGTTCAAAAGGCCCTTCTCCTCCTCCTCCTCCTCCTCCCCCTCTTCCTCCTCCCCCTCTTCCTCCTCCTCCGCCGCCGCCGCCGCCGCTCCGTCCTGAATACAAAGATCGAGGAGCAACGCAAACGGCGACGATTGCGGTGTCGGCGGGGAGCCGGCGTGGGAGTGTGATTCTAGCGGCTCGACGGCGGCGCCGGCGCCTGCGTAGAGGGCGTAGCAACAACCTCCACCTGTGTTTTGCCCCATATGTAAAGGCACAGGCAGCGGGAGTGAGACTCCCCAATGGGCAGCGAAACACAATCGGGGGAGGGAAGAATACCTTCCGTGCAAAGTCGTGTCTTAGGGCAGTGGTTCTCCACTGGTGGAGCTGTTTGATTGGGTCACGGCTTCACGGGCGGTTTCCCCTTTTTTTAAATAAGGGATTTTAAGATACAGACTGCCAGTCAAAAGTTTGGACATACCAGTTTTTCTTTTTCTTTCATTTTCATGACTTTTTACATTGCAGATTGCCACTCAAGGCGTCACAACTACGAATGAACTCAGGGAAATACGTATTAAACAAAGTGTGAAATAACTCAAACAAGTTAGATTTTAGATGATTTAGAATAGCCGCCCTTCAGATGAAATATATATATAACATAACATATTGAGGTATTTAGCATTTTTTTTCTTTAGCCACATTAATCCACATACCTTGGTCATTTATATGATGTCTTCAGTATGTATCCACGGTGTAGAAAGTATTAAAGATAAAGAAGAAACAGGTGTGTCCAAGCTTTTGACTGGTATTGTGTATATTTCTAGAGGAAATGTTGGCCTTTTATTTTGAAGGACACACAATTCAATTCAACAATCTCAATAACTTGTTTCACAGACATGATAGAAAGTGGGCCAGCGTTTTTAATTTGGCTCGCGACCTCATGATAAGGAAAGAAATGTTCGTCCTGGGACGCCACCAGTGGAGAACCACCGTCTTCGGGTGCACGCTAGCGCGCTTACGACTTCCAGAACGACGGCTTGTCAACTTGTGTCAACATCTTGAACAGGAAAAACAGGGGCGGACCCCCATCGACGGCAGCGGCACGGCGGTGTGTCCACACTAATTCACCCGCAACTCCAGCCGTCGTTTAAGTGCAACTGTAGCGCTTTGCGGCCCCCGGCCGAGCCGACCGGCTGTAAGGATGAACGGCGGCTCGAGGCTACGGGCAAAAACAAAACGAGACCAAAAAAAGAAAAAGAAAAAAAAAAGAAAAAAAAAAGTGCTCCCACACCGCAGACTGAGTGTGTCCAATGCAAACAGCCAGGGCCAATACGGAGAACACTGACGCCTCAGTGTGAGCGTGTTGTTCAAGTGGAATTTTAAAAACACGGTCCGGGAGATTTACAACCCGCGGGGACGGGGTGTCGTGTTTGCTCAGACGCCTTTTACTTCCTGAAAAAAATATTCTCCTCAGCCCCTCGCCAAATGTTTAACCTGCGAATGAAGTGATCGGATGGATACGCGGCGCCCACTCCTCCCCCACCTCCCCGACCCACCAGACGGAAACCGCAGAGCGCCACGCCGAAAGCTCCTTGGGCCTGCGCACAGTGGGCACACACAGCTGGGAGAGCCATCGCAGCTGCAGACGGACCGGCGAGCGCCGGCTATTTGGGGACGACGAGGACGAAGCGACGGCTTATTTTTGTTCCCACCGCAAGTTCAAAAACAATATGCTAATGTCTGCCTTTGCTCCCACAGAAACTTCCATGGCGGGGGGGGTAGTGTCACACACCCTGCTTGGCTCTGTCAAGGTCGCCAGAAGGAGTCTCCAGGTCGAGTTGCGTTTTTATCAGAAGACTGAGAAGGGAGCTGCTGCCTCTTTGAAACAGTTTGACATAGAATCTGATGACACAAGCTGAATTATTTCAATGCACCTCCACAGAAAATAACACCATTGATGTTAACTAATGCGATCAATGGTGTGAGTAGTAGCGTCATAAACAGAACACAAGAATCAAAGAATGAGACAAGACAAGAAAAGACAAATTTCTGTCTCAAAAATATTGACTTGCGCTGCGCAACGCGGCTCAGTTCACAAAAGAGACTCGCCCAGAAAAGTCAAACAGGATTATTTATAAAGTGTCTCTCCATTGTCCGTGTGACAGGCTTAAACTCGAGCGTTAAAGTAAATACGAAAATAGATTTACAGCAGGGAGAGCCGGCGAGACTCGACTGGCGTCTTTGACGGAGACCAACAAGACGTTTTAACATTGGCAAACCCAGCCAATGACAATCGTACTACGGCCTTACTTGTACTGCTGGTGGTCCTTGGTGCTACGCGTCTTGGCCATGAAGCGCTCGGCCAGCTTCTCCAGGTTCCTGGAGTACTCCGTCTCGATCTCCGCCTTCTTCCTGAAGAAGTCCTGCAGGTCCTGCAGCAGCTGGACCCGCATCTCCGTCTGCTGGTCCAGACATTTCTGCTGCTCCACCAGCTGAGCCCGAATCTCTGAGGAGACACGAGGCGAGGAGAACGTACAGGTGAGGGTGCAGCTCACGTTTATTATGCTCTATACAGATACATGCAAAAAAAATGAAAAATAAAAAGTGGTACAACCGAAGCGGAGCAAAGCAGGTGCGTCTTTTTCTACATGAATGGACTTCCTTCCTTCCTTTCAGTGTTTATATTTAGTTCATAAAAAATGTATGAAGCACCGCTTTGCCCAGAACAGATTTTCCTTAAGGGCACTTTTAACAATGTCATTCTTATAATATCATACATATTATAAGAATCATATATATCTATATATAAGATCCATTGGGATGTAAAACAGCATGACAACAGAACACGTTTGAAAGATTACAGTTTCACTTAACACTTATAACACTGTTATTACTGTCCTACTACTACGTACAGATTAACATACAACAAAATAACACAAGGACTATAGATGACTCTAGTTCTGAGAGAAGTACACCTCAATACTGCAGTGCAGCAACCGTGCAGCACATCATCTCTTCCATATGGATCATCAGCTCGTCCTCAGAGAAGCCACTTCGGGGCAAAACCGGTCTCATGTGTTTTTATTAAGGCCGAAAATAACTTCCGGAGGTGAAAGCGCACGCAAACACTCTCGGGTCAGGGAGCTGACGAGAGGACCTACACGGCGCCGCACCTATTACTGGGTCAGACTGGAAAACCTCATTAGGTGAGAAAACAAAGGCGCGACAGCCGGGGCCTCGCTTAAACAAGCAGCGCGCGCAGGTAAATTACTCTCCGAGGCCTTTTGTGGAGATTCATGTCAGTCAGAGTGCAGCTCGTTTCAATTTTAAAACCTCCGATGGGACTAGCCGGGATCGAAGACGGCGAGCGCGCGCGTCGCACAACTGCTTTTCTCCCGCGTCCTCCTCGGCTGCGCGTAATAGGTTCGTCCTGACGGAAGGTGCAGCCCGGAGACTAATGAGGCGATTTGGACTCACGGGAGCGTCCGGAGAACGGGAAACGCAAGGATCCCTCGCATCGCGAAGGCGTTCCGTTTAAAATTCAGCAAACTTTCCTCAATCATGTATTTTTAAACATGGCCGGTTGCCGTTGTGAAAGGCTCACGTGGAGTCTTCTCGTGACGACAAAACACGAAATGCGGCAGTGGTCGGTTTAGCAGAGCAGGACGGGGATAGCGATTTCAGTTTGTCACCAAACAAAAGAGGCATCATATTTCCCCACGCCGACAGTTAATGAGAGGAGATGCTGCAGAACAAATGTGGAAAAGAACCAGGGAACCAGGAAAACTGCAGCAGTTTTAACTGCTGCACGGCGACGGTCGGGGGCCAGGCACATTTTGAGCTTCAAGCAGAGAACACGTGGACGACAAGAAACTAGAAACTAGACTGGTGTAAACTAATTAGTGCAAACTAGACTAGTGTGGCTTCAGACTAAGTGCCGGTCTCTGAACAAAGCCGCCCTTTGTCCTGTTGATTGTCCTCCTGCAGGAAGAACTGGTTGAGACCAAGACATGATGTAAATTTTTCCCATTGTTACTTCAATTCCCTATGAAGGATGGGGGTAATTGCTGACACATTGGGCTCCCAGCAGGTAAACCCCAGGTGACGTGCTTGCTTGCACGGCACCGACTTGCTGTCGTTTTGACAACACGGCGGTCTTATTTTTAGCACAGTTGTTTTTAATCTTCCCTCATTCTGCTTGCGGAAAGTTGATTTCCTCGAACTAATGAGCTGGAGAAAAGAGAAAACACTGCTCGTTTTTCCAACGGGAACCCGTCGCTGTTGGAGTCAACATCATCTGCACTTGAGACTAAACAAAATCAAAAGCGTAAAAAGAGAGCACCGGAGAAAATGCAGGCGAGAATCTAAAGGGAAGTTTCATACTTGGGCTCGTAAAATGTGTAAAGTGGACACGATGCAGACAAATGATGATTGAGAACAAAGAGATGCACAATTGCCTTTTAAAAGCATCCAACAGATCAACTGGAGCCTTTTAGTATCATATCAATGGCAATGTCCATTTAATGGCAATTTAAATCCTGACACAAAAGGAAAGCTTCCACTCAAAGAGGGTTGGACTTCCACTTAGTGTTTACTGTATGAGTAATTGTGTACTTTAGGTGGGATAGTGTGCGCAGTTATAAAAATACCAGAGATGTGCTTTCAGTCTTCGGCAATGATGAATATGAATGGATGCCCATCAAGGCGGCGGTAACTCTACCACAATGAGCTATCAACATCATTAAAGACGCCATTGGGATTTCAACAGCGATGCAATGCGGCCTGACTGCTATCTACAATTCAAAACTTCTTAAGTGAGCCGGGCCACTAGAACGGCTGAGTGCCGATGGCGGCAGCACAAGAGGAGATCAGCTTGCAGTGACACATTGAGATCCATCAGACCCTTGATGGGCGGAAAAAAGTAACGGCACGCAGACAGAAGAGTGAAACAAATACGTGTTAAGAGAAAGGCCAAATAATTGAGTATGCATGAGAACATTTTCGAAGAAAACCTGTGTAATGCCTCGGAGGCGCACCCAAGTGTGCTGTCACAGTGTTATGAATCGGTCTCCCGATCTGACTTGTGACGGAGAAATGTGTTGAGTGAATAAATTCCCCCAAGAGTTACGTAAAAGAAATGGAAAAAACAATTTAAAAAAAAATGTCATTTAAGTCATTTTGTAATTTCAAATTATATAAGATGTTATGCAATCTCAAAAAATAAATATATGAAAATAGTCACAGAGTCACCAAACAAAAGAGATTCTTAATTCCCAGCTGGTGCAACAGAAGCGACTCGACTGGTTCCTGACGAACTGAGCCCTAAACCACAGACGGGCGCTATCTATTAATTGCAAAAGCCACACTTTTCCCAAAGCTACACCCATTTTATTGTCCTGGGGAGGCTTCTCCTCCTATTACACCGTGCATTCCTGCCATGCTGAGGTCAGATGTCTGGTAAACATGTCGACGCCTCTTTGCTTTGGGAGAATCAAAACTCTATGTGATCTTTTTCAAAGTGGGGTGTCGCAAAAGGAAAGCACCTGCGTTGAGAAATGCACCACAGGGTAATGATTGGAGAGAGATCATAACTCGCCGTCACTGTATCTCGCTTTGTTTCTTTCACGAAAGCCAAAGATGAGACAAAGCTGCAGAGGATTTCATCCCTCCCTGCTCTGGTACCAGCCAATACGAGCAGCTATTGGCGCACAGAGTCAAAGAGGGGCTTCCAAAGTCGTCAGCAACAATTCCAGCTGACTGAGGGACAGCAAGTGAACGCGGCCCAGAATACACATGATTCTGATATGGACAATGAAAGAGCATGGTTTGGTCTTTGTGGCCATCAGTTTGGACCAAAGCCCTTTTGTTTCCCCCCACTGGACGTTATCCAAGTGCTCCTTTAGAGGCCACATCACATACTTTCCATAAAACCCATTCATGGCGACAAATATGTCCAAAGTTGCAGTTCAGAACGGCTTCTGATTTGCCAGATAGGCCCGTTGTGTTGACAAAGCAACCGCCTTGTCAGCGGGAATGGGTACTGACCCACAATGCTGACCTCCAGAGAGAAAAACTGGACCTCAGTCAAAACAACTCACCCACTGTCACAGACACGAATGTGTGACCCAACAATAGTTTGCTCCCAAACAACTGTGTTGTCTAAGAAGCATCTGTGGCTTTTTCCCCCGACCTAAAAATACTTCTCTCTGGTAGCAAGAAAGGCTGGAACGCTGCAATGCCAAGTCTTTGTGTAATTGATTACAGCTCCGACTGACCGCTGCTTGGGTCACGCAGGACCACATTAGTCCCAGGCTGGTGATCAGCAGAACCTGAAGCTGCGGCTGAGCTCTGGGAGTGGATGGCAAGTGATTGTGCCAAGCCTCGGCATCTGTTTCAGATTCGATGTTTAAACCCTAAGCGGGGTTTGTCAATGTTTCTTCGGAAGTCTGGAAACAAGTCGGGGTGAATACCATCAAAGGTCACTTGCGAGATGGTCGATTGCTTTTTAATAAAGAACATGCTTTGAGTTTGAATTGCAGCTAAAATTAAGTCAAATGCCGGAGGTCGCTTAGCATCCAGCACCAGCATTGTGTTTTATTTGTCTGATAATTCGAACAAGATTTGGACAATTACATGCTGGATTCCTGACCCGGCGATGTGCACAGAAAGTACTTAATGTAAAACACAGTGTAGTCTATGACTAAGGCTACAACTGTCCTCGTCGGGAAGGACGTGCGTAATGACTTCATTACGTCGGCGGGAGAAGTAAGGAATTCATCACGCTCCGAGCATGTCAGATATTGTTGAACCCAACCACCCGTTCTGCCCCACATCTGGGCATGGCTGGAATGTGTCACTGAGTCCTGGGTGGTTCTTATCTGTGACCTCACCGCTACTAAGAATGAATTGAAACTGTGTGTGTGTTCAGTGTTTATTAAACACTGTCGCGGTTGCAAAGAGAGACCAACATGTTGTGCAAAATTGGGACAAAGTAAGAAAACGTGTCTGAGTTCCTACAGATGAGTTGAGGTAGCTGAGCTGATTCTTTCACATCACAAAAAAAAAATAGACCAACCCAAAAGACACAGAAAGTACTGCCAACTTTATTCAAGCGTGTTAGATTAAAACGCTCGAGAGCTCCGTTGATGTGACTGACACATTAGCAGTTTCCAAAACCACACAGAGCGAGCGTTCCAAGTTAGAGCCACGGCCTGGCGGGGAGGGGGAAAAAAAATCGAGTGTGAAATCAGTGGAAAAGAATCTCAGTCGTTATCCTCAACTCCACTTTAAAACATGCAGTTGCAGAGCTGGCGAAAGGATGTGTTAAAATACAGAAATGGTTGATTAATTTTGCTGCTCCTCGACACAATTCAAATAACACATGCGGCAGGAAATGCACCAGCGGAGGTGATACAAGCTCTCGTGTTTTCTCTAGGACCCCAGAGCATTGTGGGCGGCCGACCCAGAGAGCTCAGGTTCCTTCCTGCACTCTGATTTTTTTATAGTCTGATTCAGAGACAGCTCAGCCACGGCGGTTAACTGCACCTCCTGTTCAAAACCTCTCCTCTTCACTGTACGAGAACAACAAGTTTAAATCAATGTCAAGTCCACGTAAGGCAGGGACGAGTAAAATACGCTGTTTTAGTGGACAAAAACGCAATAATATCTTCGAGTCCGTATGACGGCGCTCGAGCCGGACCGCCGGTTTCTAAGGCAACAGCCACACAGACGAGAGGCCTGTAGCGGGAGGGCTGGAGATCAATCACTGCTGACATTATGATGGCCTGCGAGGACCACCGTTTTGATCCAAATAAAATACGAGGGCGAGGAGCTGGACGGCGGGAGGAGTAAGCACACACTGGAGGCAGAGCTGTTTGCTCAGCTGCCGGCTATCTAGACGCCGTGTTTGACCGCGACGGCCATCTGATGTGAGCTGCGGCTGATTTATTTGACTTTTCAAACGGCCGCGTGTACACGTCCATTTGAGCGCGAGGAGCGCTTGCGTCGCTCTGTGCGGCGACGTTGACACGACGTGGGCACGTGCTTCGACATTTGTTGTGTCCTTCGTCCCTGCGTGCAAACGTGCAACACTCCAATTAACTCGACCGGCTCGATACTTTTACTCAAAGGTCCAGTGTGTAATATTTTTGCTTGATTTATGATTTTTAGATTGGTAAAAGCTTAATATACTGCCCATACACATGAATAAAACTGTAGTTCACCGGCAAGCTCAAGAAGGGGGGGAGAGAGTTAAAGATGCTGCAACCTAAAATGTAACTATTTGGTGTCGCTGTTTCTTCTTCAAACTCTCAAAATATTACACACTTAACCTTTAAAGGGGGTTAAAAGAAATATCGCGGACAGAATAATTAAGAACTATCATAAAAATTCTAATTGGGCATTCAATCCAATTAAAGTTGAAAAGGACAAAAGTTTTTCTACTTTGTAGCGAAATACTTTCTTACCATACTTTGTATAGATTTTAATTGCCATTTCAAGGACATTGCATGGATAAGCTTTTGGATCAAAGGCAGTTTCACTGCAAAATCTCTTTGTAAAATAAGTGGATTCCCTAAAAAAGTGATATAAGGATATCTCAGATATTTATTTATTTATTTATTTATTTTTAGGACTTTAGACCCTTCCAATGAAGGCAAGGTTAAAGAGGGGGTAACTTCCCAGAGTTGGACGGTTCGTTTTTTTCTTTCATCAGGGGAAAAATGCTGGAAGAATGACTTAATTCTGGTCGCAATTGCCAATCAGATTAGCTACACTGAATTGAAATGAAATTTTTTTTCGTCAGATACACTGACCACACATGAGCAAACTGTGTGCGGTGGCTCTCAGAAGCTGTTCCAGCGTTTCTTTGAACAGCTAGCTCCTTCAGTCTGCTGTAACTCTGGGTCACCACTGGAATCCTTTTGTAATTGCAGGAAATCAAAGCAGGGCCCAGCTGCAGACCCCTGCTAATAAGCAAGCCGGGAACAGGGACACCTTTCAAGCGTACAGAGAGAAGGAATTGAATAATACCCATAAAGAAGACTCTCTCTCTTTTTTTTTTTTTTTGGCAGAGTAGTGATGCAGACAAAGCATGGCAAACAGAAAGAGGACTGCTGCTTCACTCTGTCACACCTCATCCCGGAGGTGAGAACAAACACTCGCATCTGCATGGCTCAACATCCAAGGCAACACATTTCTCTTTGCCTCACTGGTCAAGCTTCACCCACTTCTCTCATTCGTCTCGAGACCATCCCCACCTGCTCAGCCCAGGAGGAACCAACGTGGTTGATTTTTATGAAGGATGGATATACACCAACAACTGGCAACCGATCAAAGGCAACCCTTTTAAAATTCAAGTCAATCTCGTACGCTGGAGTTTTAGAAAACAACCCCTGACACACTGGGGGCCCGAACCTCAGATCCAATTACTCTTTTATGAAAAAGACACCCTGCATTCTTCAGGTCTTTGTTTGGGGGGATATTAGTGATGGCAGAGATAAAGCTCGTATGTCAAAGCAGCCTGTCGGCTTCTCTTTTTCCACAAAGCTCACCTTGGGCAAGAAGACTTGGCTGGGCAGGCCTGCAGCTCTTTACCGTTGGGATGTTTGTTTGTGGCAACAATAGTGTGAACATTCTGCGGTCAGACAGCTGAGAGGGGAAGAAGAGTGCCTCTTCAAATGGCGTCGTACAAGAAACATGTGGAACGGAGAGCAACATGCTTTCAGCTATGGGTATATTTACTGCTCTTATTAGAAAATTGAGCCTGCTAAAATAACAATGATAGAATTTCTGAATGAATGAATGACTCAAGTTATTTGGCCTGAAGTGATAAATAAGGTATCTTTATCCACTTCTCTTGGTTGGAGTTTTTTAAGTGGAGTTTTGTGCGCATAACATTACAATGATCTGTGCGTAAACAAACGTACACTAGCCTATGTTGACGTCGGTGTCTGATACTGTCCCGTACACCCTGGAATTGAACTGGAACTGAGAAAAGGTGAATGCGTGACTGTGTGTAAGGTACAACAAAGCCTCACTTTAGTATGTCAATTAAATATATAAGAACATCTTTATTTGATGGTTGTAAACAGACAAACGCGCGATTGCAAATGCTGTGAGGACCTGGTGCGGTTTGCAGACCAGACCGCTGAAAAATAAGTCAGGCAAACAATCCTGGCCCGAGTGTCACTACTTTCCTACGCGGGTCTTTTTTGCTACGGCGCCTCTCCTTGTGCTGCGCACTCAACTATTTGGTGTAAGGTCACAGAGTCATGAGCCTCTAATTGCTGATCCTCTAATCCTTCTCATATTTCTGTCTGTGGGCATATCGCTCCCCATCTACTTAGTGCAGTATATTTAGACGCGATGTGCAAGCAGAAAATTGCATTTAAAAAAAAAAAAGTACAATGCAGATATATTTTCTCCTTTTTCTGATCTTGCACGAACTTCAAATGTTTTGGCTTGCATTTAAACAGATTAAGGGCAAAACCTTGGATTCCACTCTTGAGAGGCAATGGTTTTCAGAAGCACTTTTATTTCTATGGCCTTTGAGTTTGGTGTTTTGAGAGGGTCCTGGTGCTTTCCATCAGCCTTCATACCTCCTCCTCCACCCACCTTTTAAGTGTCCAATCCTGAAAACCTGTGTTGTTCCATTATTCCTTTGCCACCTGTAAGTCTCTCCAGCAGACCGTCTGCTCAGCAATTTGCTCGTGCACCTGGCCTCTCCTTCGCAGCCTTTCCACCTCAATCATAAAGGCCTATTGCTCTTATTGTGTGCCTTCCCTCAAGTCATTAACGGAGCCACCGGCGCTCGGCAAAGACACGGGGATCCGTGGCTCGGGGCCAGCTGGACGCTGTTGCCAGCGTGACGTCCCACAGTCGGGACACCATGGCACCACTAGGCCAAGGGGACGGTATGGGCGACTTGGGAGAGTCTGAAAGGAGCCGGCTGCGTTTCGTTGAGGACTTGAGTTAAAATGACTGAAGAAACGGAAGGTCGTTACATCACAACAGAATTGATTTGAAGACATATTAAAAATATGTTTTACATTTTGATCAGTACAAAAATATTCAATCACTCCAGTTGGCTGGAAGATGATTTGTTCATGAGATGGAAATTTTCCCTAATGAAACTATTTTAATGCTGAAATGATTGTTGTTGGTTTTTTTAAACAAGAACATGTGCTCCATGTTGGAGAACCCCACTGGCTCAGAAGTTCAGAAAAATTGCTCCCCAGCCAGACAAGAGATCTCGAGCTTCTCTCCCCTCTTATTACACACATCATCTCAATAAACACCTGCCTCACGCGTCCCTTCAGACTCTTCGGGAACACGGAGGCTCAGAAGGCGGCCTTAACTGACGTCTTCATTAAAAAAAATTACAATTAAACTGCAGCCCGGAGACTAGCAGTCAAATATTTCAGCTCAGTTCGTGATGAAAACAAACACCGGCAAAAAAAAAAAAAAAAAAGTTGGCCTGTGATTATCTTAATCCATCTTCTAATGATGCCGAAAAAAGATCAGTAGACGAGGGGTGCCCGTGAACTTCAAAAATATGTTAATGCAACAGGAAGTCTGAAGCAGGGCTTCACAAAGATAAACAAACAGACACAAGACGGCAAGAGGGTAATGAACAGGCAGGGGGGGTTCACCCTGCAGTCACAGTCTGCATTATTCCTGGACGAGGGCGGCTTCCACATCCACCTTTCCTTTAATAACGAGCTCCTTCGTAGGGTATCAAAATGTTAATAATAAAGAAGATATCCGAGTATGTGCCACCAGGCCAAGTCCCTCAGTATGATAGTGTATCAGTAGATGTGATGATATGAGCTAACGGGACACGCCCTCCAGCTCTGATAAAAACAGCTGCTGGTGAAGATGCATCCAGCCTAATCTCTCCAGCGGCAGCCTGTTGTTTGAAACTGGCATCTTCTGTAGCCTTTCAGTGCAGTTCAGACCAGCTGCTTCTCCATTTCATACCTCGGAACACTTTGTCCAAACAGGGACTGCGAATCGCTAACAATCAGTCAACTCTTATTCTTTTTTTTTTCAGATTGCGTTCAGACTGCAGGCGAATCCGATTCAAATCAGATTCCTTCTCAAATCTGATTTGGCTGGCAGTCTGAACGCGGCCTTTGTTTATTTCAGTGTTGAGACGCGCTTCTGTAGTATATCTTACTTAAAAGTAAAATATGCACAATGTATAATGAATATATGTGTAATATCCTGTTTTCTTATCTCTAAGGTTGGATCAGTGAATGATGGCTGTCCACCCTCAGACATTTACAGCCATAATGTTCAACACGTCAGCGCCAGAGCTAAAAATTCACAGCGAGGAACCCGACGTGGTAAACATCAGCCTTTCCCTCGTGATTTGTGCCGTAACCACTCCGCAGCGCAGCAAAACATCTTCCCTCGCCCGTGTGTTTTCCCTCTCGCTGCCGAGCACCCCTTACTTTGTCCCACCCTTTACTCCCCCAGAAAAAAATAATAATAATTTGCAGAATGTGTAGTTTTCAGTCCTCTGATTAGGTTAACCAGAAGAGGTGCTGGAGAGAGAATGAGAAGTAGACGACGAGAAGTAGTAGAAGAAGAAAACACTATTTAAAACCAGGCGTATAATTCAAGAGGCATGTTATAGGGTCTTTGGGGAGAGGACGTAAAGAGGGAGGAGGCGACCACGGCAAAGGCCTGTTATTAGTTGGAGGCATATGTGAAGAAGCTGAAGGAAGACCCGAGTAGAATCTTGGCCTCACAAATATACGGGTTAAATCAAATACGCGAGAGGACGAGGCGCTGCACATTCTTGTCTATTCATACATTAGCTTCGCCATCGGCGTTGTCCCGTCTTCTTCAGAGCAGGCGCCCAGTCCTCAATGTCATGCGTAGCCCGAGCAATCTCTCAATAAACCCCGCCCGCCAAAAAATGTGAATCCCACGAAGAACACTTTCAAAACTCCACTGCAGTTCAGAGCTCCAGTCTCCCGGCAGTGGCGGGACAACATCTCACAAGAGACGATGCTTTCAAGGTCAAAAGAGGTCGCAGAGACGCCTTATCTGCAAAGCGGCAGCTGGCTGAGACAAAGCACAAGCGCAACGTTGTGTGATTACACACTGATACACATTCCCATTCAGCAGCACCCCCCCACGCCTCCACCCCCCTCTAAAAATACTTCGACAAACTCCAGCGTGTCCGCACACAAGCAAGCAGCGTTGGCTACCGGCCGCGAGCCTGTGGATTTAACTTAAAGCCACACACACGGAGTCTTTGTGTTTCAGGCCTGCTGGTGTTAACAGGGTGCATCACTGTTTACTGCTGTGAGGAAAGTGTGGAGCAGTCCTCATTTGTCTTGTTTTGATCTGAAGATTGGCAGGTGATGCGAAAAGAGATGATGGGCTCTTGTTCATTACATCCATTAGTTTTCTTCCCAGGACTAAAAGCACTTTGAGCAGAACAAAACCATGTAAAAAAGAAAACAATGTCAGAGGAATTTAAAAGATCAGCAACTGCAATTTATATTAAGTTGATTATATTAAGCAGAGCAGCTACCGACTCTCATGGAGCTCAGGAAGGGGAACATATTTTCAACTTCTCTGCCATACAGCTATAAAAAATAAAAAATAAAAAAAAAGATATGATATGATTTCCCCAAAACACATCTGAGCAGAAAGTGTTCATCTGTTCCCACCTGAGTTGTGAGTCAGAGTTGTGACAGCTGAAATAATCCACTTGCAGAGACGGCTTCTGCCCCCCCCATGTAAACATCTTGACTCTGGGGAATGTGGAGTCTGATCTCCAGCAGGAAGGGGAGATTGATGTTGATAAGACCCGTCTCAGGTCTACCAAAATACATGGCCTACATTACGCTTGTCAGGGTGAGAGAACAGGTTGTTATTGTAACGGGGCGTTAAGTGTTAACGGACCCTTAGAACATTCAGGAAATGTTCCTCCTTTTTTTTTTTTTTTTTTGTTCTTAGTCCTCTTCACGGAATCTGATGTGAAATGTAACATCTTCGGTATTGAATGAAGAATGTTGGCCCCGAGAACAAAATCAACTAAACTCGAGTTCAAACTAAATATTCCCTGTGAAGTGACTGAGGTTACAGCAGATTTGTTCTAATCCACAGTGTAAACAGTACTCCCTACTTCCTGCTGGCTGCTCAGGGAATATCAGTGAAGGGAACTTCCCTTAAACGTGGTTCCAGGCTACATTAGACCCTGCAACTTAACGAATGCGGACGTCCCCCTTCTCCGCGTATCACACCGTTAGCAAAGCACCCCAGTTGCATGTTGCTGTTACAATAAGTTCTGGTGTTAATGTTTCTGTAGTATTGAGGATTAATACTCAACCTTTTATTGTGACAAGTTGGATTATTTACAATGCTGTTATCAGGTTGCACCTCTTCAACGGTGCTGTTAGGCTGTTGATAACTAGCCTGAGCTACTTAGCGACAGCAAGGCTCCCATAAACTACAAGAAAGCTATGTTTTTAGCCAAAACATCAACACGTAGTTTCCCACAAAATGGTCTTGTTTATGTTCTCTCTCACAAGTTTCCCAAGTTTGGCTTTCCCAGGTGCTTACACGGTCTTGACGCTGGGTGAGGATTAGAAAAAGTTAGCAAAGCCTACGCCGAATTCCGAAATGTAGTTTTTGGATGAACTACTACTAAACCAAAACACTTCATCGCTACAACAGAAAGCAGCTGTTACCTTTTCCAAGACCAGCAAATTGACACTACAATATAAATAATGGCAAAAAATGTGTATGCTAGGCTAACTAGCTACTTGCCCAGTTCAATGCAATGACTAATGGAAAAACCGGGAAACGCTGTTCATTTCTCCCTGCGGCGTCGTCATCGGTGCTCAGAGGATGATTTCACCTCTACGGGACGCTGGGAGTCAGATATCAGCTGGTGGACATGGGATGCTGCTGTTCCGCAGGGAGAACGCATCGTAAAGGCCAACTGAGTCAAATGAATCTGTGAGATCATTCACTTACATCTTCATCTCGACTCCACCTCTTTGAAGCAAACTAGTAACAACAACTAGTACAAATCTACAAGTGGGCAGTCCAAGAAGATTACAACCTCTCAGTGGCAGCAACTTGAGAGTCTTCTGCACTCATGCAGCAAAACCATCTCCGGACAGCTGCTCCATCCAAACAAAGACGCATCACCAAACTACAAAAGGGAGGAAGTTATGACCTCTATGTGTCTATGATCTGGTTCGCTGACACCTCAACTCAGTCTTAATGTCAAAAGTCAGGCAGCATCAATATGACTCTGGCCTCCAGTGTGTTGCTTTTCGCAGGCTGGGGATTGAGGGCACTGGGGTTGAGGCTATAAGAGAGACAGGTTGCGGGCCAGAGTAATGAGGTGCATGGATGGGTGAGCTAAAGCTAGGCTAGAGGATTTAGGGCATAGAATTAAGGGCAGGTGGAGTGTAGTGACTTTGCCTCCAGAAGGGCCGAGATGGAAAAAGAGTCATTTCGCACCCATAACAGAAACTCCAAATTGACTTACGTGATATGGATGGATGAACATGATGTTCATCTCGAGGGCTGCTGCCATTAGACAGCATTAAAAAACGGATATAAAAGCAGATTTCTGTCTGTTTGTGGCAGGTCATTTCTCATAGCCAGGGGAAGGCGCCACTGAAATTTTGCCAAGAGCCAAACTTCAAAGCAGAAGCATAATCTAAAATCAAAGGGATGCAATTATGCTTATGAGAGTCTGCGAAACTTCAACCAAATATTCACACATGCATCTTTAATGACTATTTAAAGGCTCTGAATGAAACATAGCGGCTTGAGGAAGGACCATCTCACCTAACATCGTCACAATTACATTATCATACAAGTTGCGGGAACTCACACGTGCATTGAGCACAAAGATGAGGATGTTTCTTCAGGTGAAACTCACCAAACTCTGAATTTAAAGCAAACTTTTCTAATAAATAAATAAATGAATAAATAAAAAATAAAAATAAAATAAAAATAAAAAGAGGAGCAGATTTAATGCTGTTCAAATGGATTTTTTTTTTATTTATTTTTTTTGGAACTGATGCAACAACATCTGTAACTCCAAAGCCGCACTGCCAGGGCATAGTAATGAGGCGGCTTTGATCGAGGCGGCTCACAGCAGTGCCGCCGAGTTTGGTGGACTGAGCTGAGTTTACGGCGGGATAAATACTTGCTCCGCATTCCTGCTTTTTTAAAACCTGAGGATAAACCACAGAGATCCTCACCTGAATAAGAAGTGCTGAGACGAAAGCGGCGCCGGAGACAGAATCAAACGGAAAGTAACATCGCCTCCCTCGCAATAAGGGATTGATTTCTCTGGAGGCGTTTGAGGTGGAAGCCAAACAGAGGAGACTTGGGTTAATAAAATTGCTCCCATTCTTTTGAACCTGATTCTGACTCTGATTGCTCCTGATCGAATCTTCCATCAGTTACATTTTTGCCGTCAGAAGCGAAGCACGGCTCGATGACGCGTCGTGCCACGAGTTGCGTTTAACCCGGAAAAGGTGGCAGATAGGTTAAAGGGCGCCGGTACGGAGAGGACGAGGTAATGAGGGCCTTATTACGGCCCGACGCCAAACTGGAGCGCGTGACGGGGAGAGCTGATCTCCTCAAACCTTCCCGCAGGAAGGTTTTAACTGCCGGTCCGCTCCCACTTTTCAGAGTACCTGTAGCTCGTCTTTCCAGTCGCTGACACCTGACGTGTATTCCTCTGAAAAATCTTGTCGGTGGGAAGATCTCATAAAAAAAAAAAAAAAAAGAGGCTTTTGTCGCCTTCCCGCAGCGCAAACCAGACAAGACCGGACAGGTGAAATTGGATTCCTGCTTTGCCTGCGGGGGGGGGGGGGGGAGGTGGGGGAGGTGGGAGGGGGGGCGACGGCGCAGGGATCCGCCCAATGCTGTCGGATTACCGTGAGATCCGAGCCGAGCGCCGGCCGGAGAATGTGGCCGACCTCGGGGGGGGCAGCTGCGCAGGAGTGCAGGCGGCGGGAGTGGGGAAACAAAAGAGGGAGAGGGTTGGGGAGCGGGGGCCGAACAGGCAGATCAGCTTTCGCTGCTCTTTGTTTCTTTACACCATAGCGAGAGCAGGACCGGCGCTTTCTCCTCCCCGTCCCTCGCAGGTCCGGCGGGCAAGGGGCCGTTCCTTCCATTCCGCTCGCGAGCGTGAGAGACCGCAGCGCGTGCATGCACAGGTTGCCGTGCGTCCCGTTCATGTGATACACCACTAAAACAGGACAAATCGCAGGACCCCCAGGGGGGGGAGACGGTGGCTTCCTCCGCGCGGCCTGATCTAAAAAGTGAGATGTACCACGTCCGGGTCGGAAAGCCGCGCAGCCGTCCGAGCACGTGCACGCGCGGCCTGGTGACCCTTGGGAACCGCTCTTCTCAACAAACTTCCCCAGATGTGACAGCGCCTCTGTGGCGATGCAACTCAGAGGGTGGACGACGGACTATAATTAAGGCACAGATTTAAAACAATGTCCTCATTCCATTTTTCTTGTGACAGATGTGGCTTGGCTTCATTTGAAGTCGGCGAGAGAAAGGGCGGAGCGGGACGGTGCCGTTCTGATTCTATTTCCGGACCAGTGGGAACTCGAAGATCTAACTTTGCGTTCCGGCTAATGCCACTCCTATTAAACTATGATAAAGTAGGATGTCAGCGGTCCGCGGGGATTTCTTGCAGCAAAGCAACGTGCTCCAATTCATCCTGACCTAAAAGACTGACTGAGACTTTCATCCTTAGACCTACGTGACAAAAACTACGGGGCAGATTTATGTAATTCTACCAATACTTCTACCAATACTTTCATTCTTTTTTTTTGTCATTTTGAAAAGCAATCATCGCTGTTGGACCACTCTCAAAAATTCACTGTTAATAATCTTTAATAATATTTCAATCTGTTTCTCATGCCTATAAGGTTATAAGGTTGTGCAAATGTGTGTTTTTGTTTTTTTTTTTTTTAATGAAACAGTTGGCAGAGTTTGAGTAGGGGGTGAAAAAAAAAAATTCAGGTCAAGGAACAAAGGTCGGAGGTTTTGTCCCCAGAGGGTCAGGTTGGCCTGGACAGACCCAGCAGGAGGTCAGTGGGCGGACAATTCAAACTTTCAGCATCTTCTCGTGTATAAAACAACAAAGTGTAAATTAGCAAGAAAACATACAAAAAAAAAATCACTTTCTTGATATAGTATAACACAAAATATACCAGTGACTTCTGAAGATGAAATTGTTGCCAATGAAATACCGAGAAACCTGCTGCAGGACAGGGTCTCCCTTCGCTTCTGACCGCTGGTAGTGGGAATCGGCGAGCAGTGATGGGACTTGGCTGACAGATCTTCATCCATAATTGGCCCCTTTTTCTCATTTCCAAACACCCCGCATATCTGTGGCTGAACTGCAGCTACGGCCTCAGCTTCCATCTCAGGGGAAGGTGCAGCAGAGTTCTGGCCAACGGACACAAGACCTGGCCGGAGCTCTACGCCCATGGCTGCAAAGTCGGGCCTCCCCACCCCCCTGCTAGGGGCCACAAAGAGCCCTTATTGTGAGGCAGATACACTGAACAGTGGCCATGAGAAACTGCTCGGGAGTCTCCTCTAGAGTCCCGAAAAACAGACCCGGCGCAGTGAGGAAATCGCTGGGATAAGCGACCACATGAAGGAGCCAGGACATTTTGGGACGTCGGCAAGCAGCAAGACGTCATAAAAAAATTGAACTTAAAGACAGGGTTGGTGTCTGCGCTTGAAGCGGTCATCAATCAAGCTTACAGAAACTAAAAAATGGGGTGATGCCGTGCTTTGACAGCGAAGGGGCCAACTCCTTTTAGAATTCAGTTTTTGCCCTGGAGCTTCGCCTCGGGGCGGCAGCCCCACATTGCAGTTGTTCCTCAAGGGGTGGTCTCAGGCTGCTGGTGAGGGGAGGGGGGGGGCCGCCGGCACAAAGACCTGCCACGGTTGGGTCAATAGGTCGAGGCAAGAGAAGAAAAGGGTCGAGGCCAGAGGGAGTTGCACAAACAGTAAATTAAACTTGTGTTCATCAGCGTAAAAGGCCCATTGGGAAAGACGGAGGAGGGTGAATTGCAAATTGAGGGTGTTGTGCCTTCAGAGTTTGGTTGGTTTGGCTACAAAAAAAAACAAACAAAAAAAACACTGGCCACTTAAACAATACAAGATGCTTCATTTGATGGATGTGGTCCAGCATATGAGTGTATATTTTCCCGCTGTTGAGTCTGTAATGTATTGGACCGCTTCGGTTGCGGAGAGTTGCAACCGCACATTCGATCGACGCCGATGAGGTACGAGCCGTCCCGTCAGCGCAATAAACGGCATGGCTCAGTCACCGCTGCCAAAAGCTTAGTGTTTTGATCTGCATTATTTCAGGAAAACTGGGAGACTCGCCAGCTACGGCGCGCGGCATGCAGCCCAGGCATAATAATAATGAAAGGGCCGAGTCCAGGTCAGCTGCTTCACTTACACCATGGGACCAAATAAGACTTAAATTTGTGTTGATTGGAAATGTGGCATAAAATTTAAACGCTACCTGTTTGATACAAGCAGCCTTCAGTGGCTTTCATACTTGCGGTGGGTTTCACCTGTGGTTCTCTTTCCAGGGTTTCCTCTCAGCTGTTATGATGAGTCAACATTGCATGCAAATAAAGCTATCTGTGAGAAAGAAAGAAAAAACGATTCACCACTGCTTGAATCCAAAGCAAACATAACCTTGGGGACATTTGGAAGACAATGAGGCTTCGCGAGTGGGAGTGGATGGATGATTTGGGGCCCCGTATAGTCCCGTTCCAAACCCCCCCTGAGGAGGGTTGCCTGAGACAGCAGAACCTTAGCCAGGCAGCCAGTCGCAGCCAGTCGCAGCTTGTGAACAGATTGCTGTGGTCAGTCGCCGCTTTGACACAGAAAAGAGGAAGCCGAGGCGGCAGATGTCGCATTGTCTAAGTGAACACAGGAAGAAAAAGAAAAAAAGAACCACTAAGCGACTTGTAGCACGTCTGCACTCGTCTTGAAAAGCTTCCGGCGTGGCTAAACACATAAACGGCTTACACTCTGAAGATGAATCTGCTGAACGCAAACACAGACGCAGATTAAAACAAGTCGACCGAGGCAGAGCTTACATGACCTCCGTCTTCACTTATTCCTGCCCTGACCTCATACTTTTCCTTCCCATCCCCCCCAAACTGTCCCGCCTTAATCCAGACCTATGGGTGGTAGACAGCAGCACGGCCTGATGGCCAAACTGTCTGCCTTCCAGTCTGTCCATCTGCTGGAGCCTCGCAGTGGTGAAGAGAAAGGACATTTAGTTTGAAAGCTGCCAGGATTTCATCTCCCGATCGCAACAGGATCTCAAGTCACGTGACTCTGAATCAACTTGTCCCTTGAGGTCTGTGTTCTCTCTGACCATTTGGTTTGTTCCCTGCAAGATCTTTTTTTCAAATCACAGAGTATGCCACTAGCTATTAATGAAAGACTGTAATCATCCTCTGAGTTTGGTGGGGGTAAGCCAGCGAGCTAATACAGCTAGCTGCAAGCCAATATTACACACCGGTTCTTATTTCATTCTAGAGATCTGCCTGATCCCTTCCATGTTTTTCTGGTTGAAGAAGCCAGAACTGCCTTGCGAACAAGCGGACCCATTCATAGTCCATCCCCATACTGTCTTTGCACCGCTGGGGTACCACTGAATGAAACAATTAACAACACGTGCGAACAGACCATGACCTCATCCACAGACACTCTGTTCAGTGCTGGAACCCCCCCCCCCCCACTCCCTTCTATGGAAGTTACTGTTTATTCAATAGCGGATGGAAAGCGGTTGGGTTTGGATTATGGGTTGGAAGGGGCGGGGGGTGGGTCGATTGAGGGGCTTGCCTGCATCCACGTCTTCATGGTCATTATGGCAGCAAAGAGAAGAACAGCATGGAAAGTCGGGCTTCGCCTCGGCTCAGCAGGGTATACCAAATCTGCAAAAAGGGGTGAGCCGCCACAGATGGTGCCGTCAATGAGCACCGAGCGGCCCCGCGCGAGCGGGAAGCTCGCGCACAAAAAACGCTCACCGGCGCCACACCTTACGGACAGGCAACGGAAACACGCGTGGCCACGGAGGAGGGCGGAGTGACAACAGATGGCGGGTACGTGGACCGGAGCGCGGGCCAAAGAAAGTGCTGCCGGGGTGGCGATTCCAATACTCTCTCGACCTCTAACCTACATCAACACCTCTGAGCTCTTAGCGTGGGTTGTCACGGATGCCACGTCGTCCGATGAGGACCAGCGCTATGTTAGGAACGAATCCTACTCTGGTTTTAACTCTGAAGGGTTTTGACGCAGCCCTGCCGACCCTAAAAAAAACCCAAAAACCTCCTACTGTGGTGACAGAAGTTTTCATCTGCGCACATTACACTGCGGCTGCCAGTCATTTCGACAGCCCACCTCGAGACAGACTAAGGATCCTGTTCCGTTAATTAGGCGTGAACCCCAGTGCCGCACGAGCCGGTAGCGTTTTGTTGCAGTTCCACGTTTGGACTGAAACCGGCCTCGAGCTACGACCGAAGCCGCTGGAAGTCAGCGTTAGTGAGGAGCAACATATTCACGGGGGGTCTGCATATTTAAGCTTTTAGCTTACAATAAGAGGCCATTACATTTTAATAGTCAATGGTTTTTAAGTGCGCGCTTCGTTCTCCCCCGCAGGTTTTGTAACCGTGCTGAATTTGCAGTGGCTCCACATGCGGGCAGAGGCAATGCATCATGGGGGCCCAGGCATGGTGATAACAGGGCAAAATGTGGTCGTCTCGACAGGGTCAGGTTATCGTGACAGCTGGCCTCAGACCGGCTTATGCTCCCGAATGCCAAGTCTGCCATTCTGCACTTGAAGGCATCCTTGACTGGCTGGCAATTAGCTTTGGTCCATTACAAAATTAGCAGAGTAATTCCGTAAATGTGCATTTCTTACCCTCGGTGTTCCTTGGCCTCCGCTCCCCTGTCGGCTTTTAAATTTGTCAGATGACGTCAAACGAGGACTTTTACATCATCCCAAAAAAATCTGGCCTGCCTGCTGGACCGGCTGTGAGTAACAAATTACTAATTTCCCACTGTTAGGTGCCAGCAGATAAGGCGAGAACAGGACAGAGCCTCACATCCCAGAATGTAATGGTGCATGAATTCTATTATACCCTGAAAGTCAAATGTTCCAAGTTCGTGACCAGCTACTGCATCGCAATTCCAAACAAATGTCATCCAAGCTTCCCCCTGAAGACAGAATTTCAGTTTACTACTTATCTAAATAAAAATTTTAAAATCAAATTGGCTGTGGGCTGTTTATGACCCGGAGTGCTGTTCCACCGCAGGACTTAATTAAATAAAAATCCAGTTGTGTCTACAAAACAGTGTTTTTGGTACCGAGTTGCATCGAGCACGGCGCATTACGGTAATTGTAGGGCTTCTTCTGTTTGGGTATAAATACCCTTTCTACCATCTTCCCTGGCGAGAATGTTATCATTTCCAATTTAACTGCACCTTTTTACTACAATTATGACACAGTTTCAATATGCATTCATCTTCCCCACTGCAGGGTACTACTTCAACAGGTAATTGCAAATAGAATAACTAGCTCCTTTGAGATATTACTGACAAAATAGATGAAACGCGGTCATAGAAAACTTTATATAAAATTGCTGTTGGCTGCTACATGTAGTCAAATGAAAAAAACAAACAAACATCGAATAGAACAGAAGATATTCTCTGTTGCTCTTTTTATATATATATATATATGTATATATACACTTTGCCCTTTGAACTCCATACTTTAATATGTGGTCTATTTTCCCATAAGAATTACTCCCTCATTAAAACAAAGGCTAACCACACTCTCCAAATGACACACTGAATCGATTCCACTTAACAAAAGACAGAAACTTCAAACCTCAGATTGCAGATCAGACAGCCTGTGATCCAGATATGTCATGTGTGAGACATCTGGATCGTGTAACAGGCAGTAATATTCAGCACATCACATTGTCATCTTCTGCAATACAATGGGTAGCATTAACTCCAAATGTTAATACTGCAAATTCACTTCTGGCTTTTCGACCACAAGACAAATCTTATTAGTTTCAAGTGTAAATAAGGACCACAGCGAGAGCAACCACCCCCACCCCCCTCTCCCACCCCCTCTAATCCCATTGCATACCACACAGGCCGGCCTCCCTTTGAGCATGCGAAGGGGCAGGGTGCAGATTTCCACCAGCAGTGAGAGCAGGTCAGAGGGGGGCAGGCTTTATGATGGTGTGGTAAAGGACCCCTGACAGAGGCTGGAAGGGTCCTGCCACCAGAGTCACAACCCCCCCGGACACAAACAGCAGCCCACACTCTGACATCAAACCAGCCCTTTGCCCAAGAGAAAACACAACAGCGTCGCGCTGTGCGCTGTGATCCCCCCCCCCACCCCACCCCCCAAAGCCTGACACCAAATGCCTTTGTGCCCGCAACCTTTCCTCAGCCAGCTCAAAATGACCTAAACCGACTGCAAACAACATGCACAAACACATTCCACTGTCTTGGCGTAATCTTCCTTTAGGTTGTTTTTTTTTTTTTTGCAGAAGCCAGTTTTAACACTTGCAATTTCTTCTCTCTCTCTCTTTTTTTTTTTTTAAATGCCTGCACTCCAGAGCTTTCCTCATACCAGTTTTGGAAGTCAATGTCAGCTGAATGACAAGCCGAAGTGGAGAACGGCAGCGTCAGCCTCAGTGGAGACACTTTTGGTCATTAAATACCTCACATCAAATAACACAACAAAGAGCCTTCCAGCCATTTGGCACAACGCTGAAAAGTACAGTGGGCCGGCAGAACAGACGACTGATGGATCCCTGGATGACTGCAGACACGTGCGCATGTAATTTGTCACAGGGCTTCACTCTGCAGATCAATGTAATTATATAAGCGGGCTACCAAATGTCTACGACACGTTTTCAGAGGGAGAAAGGGAGGTTTTTTATCGAGTGCTGATCGAGGAGGACGGGGCCCATAAGACGGAACATCCGCTGCTTCTGTTTTCAGGGCTGCCTCTTGTTCTGCTGCTCAAATTCCAAAACCGGTGCCTCTTCACCAAAATCTGCCTCTGGTTGCTTCAGTTTACTGCAGTTGTGCAATCCAACTCATTATTACTGCAAACCCCTGACTTGTGAAATGTTTTGCAGCTAAATCTGGAGGGCTGCTACGCAACACAATAATTCATGTCGACTGATTGTTTTCTCTTCAGCCAAATACCTCAAACTGCATCCTGGCAACTTGGCAACAGATGTCTGACCAAGTGACTCTGAGTGATAAGAATAAACATAAACAAAGGCTTTGCATTAAAAACAATGTTTTTTTTTGTTTTTTTTGTTGTTGTTTTTTTTAAATGAAAAACTGTTCATCATAGTGTTTTGTTTTCTTAGATATCGGCACATTGTTTGCAATGCAAAGACAAGTACTGTATGATAGGCAAATGGGTTATCACTATAGCTGTTACACTGATCTGAGAAACTTGAAGGAGATTTGGAGTGCAAAACAAGCCAAATGCAAAGAGGTTTTATTTGAAATGAGTGATTATCCGTACATCTTTACGTTGTTTTTTTTTTTACTCAGGCTCTGCTAGCCATGCCAGAAGTTCCTATTAGCATCATCAGGTTGCTGTGACCGCCTCACGAGGCTCTGCATGACAAATGGGAGATACCGTCATCTGTGCTACTGCATCCCCTATGACTGTGCATCATCGACTATTATAGGCTGAAAGTCCTTAGTCATCCTCGCGGGGGGATGAAAGGGTGCAGACAGACATTCCTTCCAAATGAGGGCTTGTGCCCAACCTCATGCAATCTTGCAATTCCTCAAACAGCACCGAGCCTCAAGAAAACCACCAACCCCCGTACTAGCCTTCCTCTTCTCTTAAGATTTAAGGCTGGATACTCGGGGGGGTGGTGGTGGATGTGAATGGGTGCCGTTTCTGCTTTCTAACCACAACGGAGGGACAGAGCTGGTTGGCTGTGGGCCAAATCCCCATGGTTACCCCCGGAGCAGCTCCTTCCTGTCAGGGAGTAAACTGTCTCTGCTCTGCACGCACGGAACCTCACAAAGGGAGACGGGAGGGATAAGTCTCGGAGGTGTCAACCAGGTGGCCTGCACAAATCACAAACTGATCTGGGTTGTAGGTGCAACGTAGACCGTATGGGAAACACGCCGGGTGGGAAAGAAGTCTCTTCCGTAGTGCCCTTAAGCAATCCTCAGAGTCCCTGTACAGGTGTGCTGCCTGAACTTGTGCCCCTCCTGTTTCCCAGCTGGCTTTTCCAGCTCCAGTGCGGTGGGAACAACAAGGACTCAGACTAGGCTACGTCAATCTATCTCATAATGGGAAAGAAGGAGCTTGGCTGATGTGCAACAGGATGTTTAACACCTTCACACATTGAAAGGCAGCAGACCTAGAAAAATGACCCCGCCCCCCGTAAATTTATTTTATGTGAAGAAGGAGCCCACAACCTGTGAAAGATGCCTTCAGGGACAGTGGGGGGCGACTCTGTCGAGTGCTTCCACTGCCTTTCACATGCAAAACCTCACGACAAAAGCGTCTTTCACAACTTAATGGCCAATCTTTTTCTTTATTTTGCTAATTAGGTTCTTGTATTCGGGTCCGTTGGGAATCTTACTACCTGCATTGGCGTAAACGAGGACCCTTTTTTTTTTTTTTTTAAACCCAACTTTCCCTTAATCACATATGAACCGCATCCCGGTTGGGATGAAGTAACGTTAGCCAGCTCCGAACTAGTCCCCCCCCCCCACCAACCAGCACGACACCCGTGCCAAACGCACACTCTCCCTTACCTTTAACTTGACTCTCGTACTCTGCGATGATTTCTTTATCCTTTTTGAACCTCGGCGAGGACATTTTCTGCCGTCTTGCGTCTCCGGGCTTGTTGTAAACTTCTGGCGCAAACTGATAGTAAACAACAGGCGGCGAGGTCGGGAGGGAATCCTTTAAAGCGGCGGGCTCATTCCAGGCAACAAATCAAAACAAATTAAAAGGCGTACGGCTTTGAGTCGGAAAAGGACGGGGACGAGGTTGAAGGTTTAGTTCTTCATGGTGCCTCTTTCTCCCCACCGTCTGGATACGCGGCGGAGCTGCGGCACAATCCTGCTCCCGGCCGAAGGATCCACTCAGAGCAGTCCGCGCAGCGCAACAGCGGGCGAACCAACGAAGAAGAAGGAAAAGAAGAAGAAGAGGGGGGGGCTCAACAACGACGCAAGTTTTTGCGTATTCCGCGCCGACGTAACTTAAAAGTCCATCTGTGTCGCGCTTGTATGTAACGGTTTCCAGTTAAGGGAGCCACACACACTCACTCGCACACTCACGCACCACACACACGCACACACTTCTCTCCCCTCCCGGACCGGTTACTCTCTCCCTCGACGGGTTCTCCCTCCAACTCCCAGCAGGCTCTGAGTGAGTGAGTGAGTGAGTGAGTGAGGCAGACAGGGCAGAGCGACTGCAGCACGCAGCAGCTGGGAGCCACACAGAGGAGACGAGGAAAGAGGAGAGGAGGGAGGGTCTGCAGACTGGAGGTACACAACTAGTGGACACCAACGGACGGACAACACTCCCGGTGTTCGTCCGTATCCGGAATCAGATGGGTTTTCCTCGGCGCGAACAAGTCGCAGTACAGGAAGCGTCATGGAGTGGATGTGCAGTTTCGCCGGGAACTAGTTTAACCAACTGAAGGATCCACCAAATATGACATTGGTAATCGACAGATTTGAATGAAAGTGGGGCACAAGGCCCCATCCACAACCACAGTTTGATATTGTTTATATCAATCTGTATCTCATATATCATAGGAGTTACAAATACCAGCGCCTGCCTGTCCTTACATGTTAACAATAACATCAAATTAAATGTTTATTAAGGTTTAATGTTGAGCCCATGTCTATAAGTACCAACTACAATATAGTGTACCAAATATATGATCATATACAGAACATATAATATATATATATAGCATCAGCTATATAACTGAAACTACTTACAAAAAATATACAAATAGAACTACGCGATACGCAACACATGCAACTGCCTTTGTTACTCAATATCCTAGGCCTGTTATTTTGTCAATGCAGGAGCATTTCCCTATTCATTTATTTTTCCATTTAAAAAAAACGTTTTGCACTGAAGTGACCGTCTGCACTGCAACATTTAACTAGTAAACAGCACCCTCTACCGAGCAAATTGAAGAACACGCAACTATTTCTCAGATCATTTTATATATTTTATTGCACCTTATAAAACATGCAGCACCAAAATAAGACAATCTCACGCAGAGGAAAAAAAAGGAAGGGGGGACTGTTTTCTTTCATTTAAAAAAAAGCAAAAACAAAAGAAAACAAACGTGCTACCACAACAACCTCCATTCCAGGCTCACAATTACAAAAAGCTACAATTTTCAAACAAGGTCTGAAAACATTTATCTCAGTCTCCACACTTTTTTGTTTTTAAAAAATTACAATATTAAGTGCATTCACACAATATAAAACACAGTTAAAATACAACCCTGGTTTCAAGAAATGTTTTAAATAAAAAATGAAAGTAAACTTAATGTGAGTTTCTCACTAGAATCTAACATCATCCAAACATTCTAAGCTGTGGATTAAAAAAAACATAAATAGATTTAATTTTCAAAACTAATTCCAGTCTTACATTGCACCTGTTTTTTGCTCTCTTTTTTTTTGTTGAAATATGCAGCAATTGATTAAGAAAACAAAACGAAACAATGAATAGAAATATATTATCCCATTATGGTATGACTGTCTTTTGCAATTTCTTTGAAATCAAGGTTGTAATATGAACTTTAAAATGCAAAGGCAGCTTATCATTAAATATTTCTACAGTACCTGGACATTCCATCATTGTAAACAATATGATAAATATACATTAATGCATTAATGTAATGAGGCCCATTCAATGACTTGTAATACAGGTCTAATACTTTACACGGACATATTTTTAAGTCATAACTTCCACAATAATATTACACATACAGCATGGCCACTTTCACTTCACCAGTAGTATAACATGTTTTCCCACAAACGACAAATTAAACCATATCGATGTTGTATGAGATCCCCTGTTTATGTTTGAGCACCACAGTCAGCCACTTTTGAAGACTGTCTCCTCGATGACCTCGGTGAACCTCTCTTTCATCTGCTGACGGAAGCTGGCATACCACTCGAGGAGCCTCCTCCTCCTGTCCACCCTCTGCTCCTGGCTCAAACCTTTTTCCCTCTCCAGGATCGCCGGCAGGTCCTTCCAGTCGGAGATGAAGATGAAGGGTGCTCCTGCGGCTTTGAGTAAACGTAGCGGGGAGCTGGGCCCGGACGCACAAGTCCCAGGGGTCAATACATCTTCCACCACAGGCACTGAGCCGTATGAGCAGGCCTCGTATATGCGGTAGCACTCCGTGTTGACGCCGACAGGGCAGAGTGTGAGCTCGCTCTGGGCGAGAGCTGTCTGGTAGTTTCTCAGAGTGTCAGCCGTTTCCTGAGGGAGCCACCTGGAGCAAAGAAAGAGGAACGAGCAGAATAAATAAAAAAAAAGAGGCATGCACCAGTATTAATAAAAAAAAAAGAGTAAGAATTCAAAATCCCTCAATACCCTCTATATTATTAAAAAAAAAAACTATTTTCCTCGTAATAGAAATACTAGATAGATTTAAAAGGCTACTTTACAAATGGAAGCCAATCTTCAAACTCAGTAATTTACAGATGACCTGATTAGAGTGTCTAGATTCTATAATCTGCCGCACATTTATTTCAAAAAGTAAAGTAAATACATGAATGAATGAAATGTATACTAAATTGGAGACCACAATAGAACCCATTGCGATATACTGTACATTTAACCACGAATGTTCAAGTACTTCAAAAATACATTTGTTTATTAATAATAAAACAGAACATTTGCAGGTCAGTAACATGATTTTGGTAACTAAGCTTCTAAAGAAGAAGCGCTTGATATCAGTACTCTACAAGTACCTTGAGATAAAACAAACTTACTTTTCCCTTGCAGCAATGACGCATTCTTTTTCCAGGCCAGAGTGCTTCAGCACTTGCATGAGAGCTTCTCGGGAGGAATTTTTGTAAACAGTTCCTAAGAAATTGCAGAGGTAAGGTCTGTTGGAGGTGATCAGTTGAGCATTTGGTCGAATCATAGGAAATGACCGGTATCTGCAAGGAACACAATTTCAACAAATGTTAGACAATAATTAGAAAATGATTATATTACTATAGTAAAACTAGTATATAAAAATGATGTGCTCATTGTTGACTTTAGACTTGTTTTTGATTAAATATGTGTATATAACCGCAGATTTACAAATACAAGAGAAGACGTACGTAGCAACACCGAGTGGCCACTGGAAGACGTCCTTGTCATTCACCCAGGGGCTGTCGTACACCACGAACAACAGCTCCACAAAGCCACCATTTCTCTTCAAATACGGGCCAATCCATTCGTTGTTGCAGTGCTCGTTTCCCAGCAGGACCACAACCACATGTGACACCGTGCGGGACCGCACCATACTTTGGACATGCTCCAGCCACCGTGTAGAGTAAGACACCTTTTGCTGCTCGCGGCCGTTGAGAACCAAAACCAGGCTGTTCATGTCTAGAGGGACGTGACCCTGAACCACAGCCGGACCCGTGTAGAAACTGCAGGCGCAGTGGAAACAAAAATAGGACAGAAAACAAGTCAGTTTGATAATGCAGTGAATAATGCAGGACAAAAATGTATAAAAACATATGTATTTAGACTGTTACCTGAAGTCGATTTTTCCTGACTGTAGTTCTCCCTCTCGCCATTGTGCAACCTTGTCTGTAGGGTTGAGGGGTCCTTCTAAAATATGTTCCCAAAGGTAAAGTCCTGGGGTGGGGATTACAACGTGTTAAAACAACTATGAAATGAACTTGAGACATTCTTGCCTATTTAACGTGATTCATGAGATGATATCTCTATTTCAGCTAAGGCTAAGGGTTTATAATTTATTTTAAAAATACGTAGACTATTCACTGGGACATTATATCAATTACACTGTCACAAGGTGCCTGTATTTAAAAAACAAACAAACAAACAACTCTCCATGAAGACTAGTTTTAACAACTCTATAGTCATTTCACACCGAGCACAAGCAGACGTTTTTTTTTTTTTTTTTAAAGTGGGCGTGACAGATGAACGACAACTCCATGCACCTTGACTTACCTATAGCAGCTTTCCCCCAAATCTGGACCTTGTGTCTTTTGGGTTTGTTCTTGTCAATTTGACCAATTTGCTGTTTGAAGGCCTCTCTCCTTTTGTTCAAGGCAGAGTTGTACTCCACCTGTTCGTCCTCCCACGGGTTCCAGTCATCTGCTAAAAACGGAGCCGCGCCGCCATCTCTAACGCCGCCTTTAAACACAAAACATTTTACAATAAGACATGCATTTTAATTAGCCGAAATCGAAAGTACTGGGGCAAATAAAACATTAATTTGGAACTAGCTATTCTGCGAGAGTGACAAGAAAAAGGCCTTGTTCGGTGTAATTACCCAAGCCCTCCTTCTTCACAACTCTGTGAACACGGGAGATTACTTTGGTGCTGAAGAAAACATTATAAGCGGCATAAAGTGAAAATGCCACATAAGCAAAAATAATAAGGAGAAATAATTTTCTTTTAGGTATTTTCATTTTCTCTATTCCCCCTTTTTCAGGTTACCATTGTGTAACTCGCCTCCATATTCTGTGAAAGGACCCTTGTTTACACCACGAGGTCCTCAGGATGCAGCTTGCCCAGAGAAATGCCTGCTCTAAATTCACAGCCTACACGTGTTTATTAAATCTACTTTAAATAAAGTCATGGTTATCCATACATTAAATTACATGACCGGAGAATTGATGTCAATTACTGAAACATAGGCAGTCCATGGGACTAAATTAATAAGACGTTTCGGTCAGTTTTACAAGTCTGAACCCGCCCATCCCGGAACGTTGTGAAACGGGAATGTGTTTCCGGTCCCGCATTGCGAGAGAAGTACAAATCAGATTTGTGAACGCAACGCAAGGTCGTACCCGCTAGTGCGGGCCGAGGTGTCCTACTTGGGGAAAAATGTTGTCCTTACCCTCACGTTGCGGGGTCTTCTCCCCTTTCCTGAATGCAACGAAACAAACAGCGAGAATCCTGGTGCTCTCTGGAGCTCAGAAATCGATCCCTGCTGCTGGTAAGACCAAGGACCTACGTGTGGCTATTGTTTTGAAATGGCGTCAAAGTGATCTCGAGTTATTTATAATCCCATTATTACAAATGATTTAATTTATCTTCGTCCAACTGTATCTAGTATACTAGTTTTGTTGAAATCAACTTGTTATATGATACCATCTTTGTGTGTTAGATCTTTATTACTATCGCTTATGCTACTGCTATGTAGCCGCTATGGCTAGCAGGACATAGCTAGGGGTCCTTAGTTGAACTCTGTCCTGACAATTCTTCTCCTATCTAACGCCCACTGTTCTTGTAGTGCAGTTTTGATTATCCACGTGTTAGTATGTCTAAAATTATACATGAAACTGTTAATCTACTAAGCTCTCAACAAATTATTCAACTGTGGTGTCAATGTCATGACCTCCCTGCATAAATGTGATTATATAGATTTAAGTGATGATTTCATTAATTATAATTACAAATCTTCTTCCAAAGTCCCTTAATATAAAAATGTGTCCTTTTTTTTGTTTTTGTTTTTTTAGCCCCTGGAGGACTCCGCCTCTCCCACACGGATATCAAGATTCCGGACTTCTCTGATTACCGCCGTCCTGAAGTTTTGGATCCCAACCAGTCATCCCAGGGGAGTAGTGAGGGAAGAAGGTCCTTCTCTTATCTCGTCACTGGAGCCACCACTGTGGTTGGTGTCTATGCAGCCAAGACAGTGGTCAGTCAGTTTGTCTCCTCAATGAGTGCATCAGCAGATGTCCTGGCCTTGTCCAAGATCGAGATCAAGCTCAGCGACATCCCTGAAGGCAAAAACATGACCTTCAAGTGGAGAGGGAAGCCCCTGTTCGTCCGTCACCGCACAGAGAAAGAAATTGCTGCTGAGGAGGCCGTGAATTTGGCTGAGCTGCGTGACCCTCAGCACGACAAGGATCGAGTGATTAACCCACGCTGGGTCATCGTCCTCGGTGTATGCACCCATCTGGGTTGCGTCCCCATCGCGAATGCTGGAGACTTTGGAGGTTACTACTGTCCCTGCCATGGCTCCCACTATGATGCCTCTGGAAGAATCAGAAAGGGGCCTGCTCCTCTTAACCTGGAGGTTCCCTATTATGAGTTCCCTGAGGACGACTTTGTGGTGGTGGGATAAATGGAAACTCTGTTTCTCTCTGTAAAATGTATTTATAGATGGCTATATTGAGAATGGCAGAAAATGTTTATTTCTGAATAAAGGTATTTCCAACTTTATCGTGTTTTTAGAACATTTTTCTCTATATTTAAGCTATCTTGCAACACACTACTTTCAGTCTTTGGGCGAAAATATTTATACAATAAAAGGTGTTCACAAAAAAATTGAGGAACATGGTAAAACTATAAGTGATGGGTGGAAATGAAAATGCAGAAGTAATTACCAATCACAGCACCTGAATAAAATATAATTAGAAAATGGAAACAAAATTGATCTAATTTTATGTTTTCAGTTTTGTGCATTTAAATTTTAACCATGGGGTGAACAGAGTGTGGTTGCACATGAACATGGATCAACCAAGTAGGCATTTGTTTGTTTTTTCTTTAATAAGATTGTGTCAGGCATGGTGGCAATTCAATTCCAATAGCAGAAATGAGGTCTCAAGGTGTTCAGCTGAAGTGCTGTTGTATGTCAGTTTGTTTTTTTTTTTTAGTTTGATGCGCTGAAATAAACGGTGTAAAACAGCAAACCAGTATGATACACACAGTTTAACAGTCACATTAAGCAATGAAAAACGCGAAATATGACTTCAGATGGCAAATCCCTTCGCTCTTCATATATGTGTACACACTTCAAAGAAAACTAATGTAAAATAATAACCAAACCCAATTTGCATACATCTGTTTGAACAGATGAACAAATTCAGAGTAACTTAAATTAGTGCTTTAGATAGTTGGTACAGGTGCACCCCAATAAAAAAAATAAAAAAAAATCCACTGCAATATGATGGTTTCCACTCACAGCTTTATAATGATGATGATGATTAAAAAAAGATGGGGCACCACTGAGACACGAGCCCAAAAAGTTCAAGTCCAATATCCCAGTTTCAGATTTTAATCCACATAGTGCACTTTTGCCTGGAGCTCCTTTGTGACATACCCCAGAAGGGCGCCTGTAAGCTGCTGCTTCAAGGTAGCGTTGCCCATCACGAGGGCAATCAGTTGAGCCACTTCTGTCCATTGGATGTCTCCCATGATGACCATGAGATCCCTATAAAGCATCTGCTGCTGCTGAGGAGTGAGCTCCATGATGATCTGAGGCAGCGGCTTGAATGTTCCACTGGTAAGCCAGCAGCCCAGAAGGCCTCCGACGGCTCCACCTGCAAGAACAAGGCACAACATTGTCAGCTATATTGACCATGAAAGATTTTCTGCAGTGACCACTGAATCATGTGATACAACATGTTGCGCCCATATTTGTCCACTGACCAACTGCAATTCCAAGAGGACCCCCGACCAGCCCTCCAGCGAAGGCCAGCCCACCCGCCGTGGCTGCTCCCTTGGATGATTGTTTCACTGTGGTCTGCACTTGTTGATTGGCAGACAGCTCACAACAGAGCTTCATGACGTCATCAACCCGTTGACACATGCTGAAGCGTAGGTTTGGGAAAAAGGTAGCCTCCATCAAACAATATCAAATGACATCACAGCGACATGCAGTGCATACACTCAAAAGAGGTTTGATCTGTTCTGTTCAAATCAGCAATTTATGAAATCCTAGACACATAAAAAGAGATGATTACAGCAGATATTGTACGGACTTGTCTGTAAAAACACATTTAACTGCACTTTTGTGAGTAGAAACGGGTCTGATTTTGGGATCTAGTGCGTTATGATTCATTAAGCTGCTACTTCTGCCAGCGTGTAACGAACTGCAACTAAAATTGTTTTTCTTTTCGTCGCGATGACAAACTATATGGCCTGCTTGAGTTACCGACACTAAAACAAGAGTTTGTGTTTGGCAGATCAGATCTTTACTTCCACTCTTTTATTAGCACTCAGCCCTATTCCATATACTGGTACCATTTGAAAGCTTGTTCATCGCTAACGTTTTCCAAATTGCGAAGATCACACATGGATGGATTAACTGTACCAGCATGAAATGTGAGAAGTCGTAAACCATTTACGTTAAACGAGGTAAGTGTGATAAACCAACAAACTCGATTGCATCATGAAATCGCTCCTCTTGCTAGCCTCAGTGTCATCCGCAGCAACTGAACACACCATGGAACTCCCTCTGAACGAACTGAGGTCGCTATTACAGGCACACGAACGTGCACAATACCCTACCTTACTGTGACAGTAAGTCCTCATCAATATACTGTAGTTCGTCGATATGGTGTCCAGCCACCGGTAACTTCTGCTTTGTGAGCTTTCTTGATTGTAGCCGCAATGCCTGACGGTAGCGGGGAAACACAGGGTTGCTACGTTCAGGGACAGTTCGACGATTTCGCACACGGCGACGGATCACAGGGGGAAGGTGATGTCAAGTGAAGTTGGGGTCTGGGTTTCGACTCGAGTCACGAGACAGGAAATGTCAGTGTTATGCCAAAAAGTGATTGGACTCCAGATATCGACCAGCGTCCACAGGAGCTCTTAAAGCTATAGTGTGAAATGTATTGCCATCCATCCCGTTGTATGCGAATGGTGCGTACACAGCCCGTATATGTAAATATTATGAAATTATTGCATTAACCTGTTGTCTGTGTTGATTTTACAATTTAAACAGGGTTTCTACTATTGTGTTTAAATCCACTTTCTATAAAGCGCAAGAATTAAATGTTATACTCATTTCATGCTATTCTTAACATTAACTTAAGCTCCAAATTCAAAATGAGAATAACAACAACACTGCACTTACTTCGAGATTCGGCAGCATCAAGCATGTAATTTGAGAATTAGCATATGTATACTATGAACGGTATGGAATCAACTATACTTGTTGTTCTATCTGTCACACATAGGAAATGCCAATGTATCATCGACGCGCTTGGGTTAATCTGTTTTAATTAAACCTAGAAACTGTGATCATTGCGGGGGAAACTCAAAAATATTGGGCTCGTCCGGGATTTGAACCCGGGACCTCTCGCACCCTAAGCGAGAATCATACCCCTAGACCAACGAGCCGATGCACTAGTGGCTCCAACACTCGAAATTCGACAGCACCCTCTGGCGGATCATATTACAGTTTCCCTGATAGTGTCAGATGTAAAGCACGGGTCGGATTGACGGTCATAATACACATTTAACGTAGAGAGAACAATAGCATTAAATACATTGGTTTCATCGTAAATCTTTGACTTTCATTCGTTTCAGATGGCCTTAACATTTTGTAGTGCTGTTGGTAAAATGAACTCGATTATAATTTAAAGCAGGGGTAACAACCGATAGATACCATCACTCGCAGGAAGGGGCCTGGAAGTATGGTCTGTAATCAGCGGTGGATGTTAATAACTCGCTCGTTAGCTTGAGAACACAGCACTATGTATGGCTATGAACACTTGGTCATTACACAACACAATTCACAAACCCTGCATGCGGTTTGGAGTTTCGTACATGGAGGAGTGAAACAAAATTCGATTGGCTTTGGTTTCTGAAAATGGCCACCCGTAAATTGATATTAGTAAATGTCACTGTGCCTTGGTGAAACTAGGGCAACTGGCACAGCACAATGTTTTTGTTGTTTACATTTGTGCTTCGTGTTTACCCAGAGTTCACTACGACGATATGGAGTATGAATTACTCCAATCCGACCTCAGAGGAAGATGAAGCAGGAAGTGTCTGGTCTGCAAAATAAAAGCACTTAGGGGAGGCGGTTGTGTATAACGTAAGACAAACAGGGTAATTTATTTTTATATCTTATTTATGTTGTCAGTTATTTTAATTGGACAATTAATAAAAAAGTGAATTACATTATTAATTTTGTAAATTCCACAGTAGCCTTTTGTTATCCATTTGTGATGGTGGTGTTCAGACATTCTGCTATTTGATAACAGTTACACTTTATAGAACATATGACACTATTTTTAAGTGAAAGTTTACACATATACAAAACATGCAATCTTCCAAAAAACAGCATTGAGAATGAGTGTTGTTGTATGGTACACACAACCCTAAGATTTAGAGTTTTCATTTTACTTTACATGCATGTTTCTGGGCTGTGGGAAGAAGCCAGAGAAATGTCCAGAATCGAACCCACGTCCTTCTTGCTGTGAGGCAGCAGCACTAACCACTGTGCCACAGTGTCACGCCGCTGTGCTTCTACTTCTTCAGCCTTTTTTTTTAGTTTTAGTTTTTAGTATTTACTTATAGTAAAAAACAGGATAGAAAAATCTGTATAAAATGTCCAAATTTCATGAGATAAGAGTCGAAAAGTGTTTACCAAAAGGCGAAAAGGTAGGCCAAATTTAAACTGCGCCAGTGATTCTTTTATTTTGAATTTTCATACCGGAAGCGAAAACTTAACATTACAGAATTGATCCTCGAATGGGACGCACGTCACGGCGAGAGACTGACTGGCCAAGAATATTTTTGCTAATCTTTGGGATTACCAAACGCGTGGACGATTTTTGGGAATGATGCACAAATCGTGAAATGAGAGTGTGAAATGGTATCTCATCCGAAAGTGGGGATCACTACCGCCGCCTCATTGATGAATAGGATCAGAACGGCTCACGGGAATAGCTGCTGCTGCTGCTGCATTCATAAACACTTCTTTAGGACTCACAACTACCCCTGAGCTTTTTGCATCGGGGCCACTAAACACCGTGTGTTTCTCCTGTGTGCATGAGCTGTCAATGGCTGAAAAGGGTAAAATGAGCATAGACCATCTCGGCGGAGTTGTCAGACTCCGAGAGGAACACGAGAAGGTAATGTGAATTGCGAAACGTTTCGCTGCGTTCTAACAAACGGCGAGTGTTAGCCAAAGCACTGCCTGCCACTGGCCATGCGGCGGACCAGGCAACGTCCCCGAGCCACGGCTGGACCCACTTTGAGAACAAGAAACACACACACACTACACCGTTGGCCTCAATGACACCAAACATAGCTGCTAGTTTACGTCATGCTTGTACATGTTCCAGAAGCTTCTTTCCAATGCAACCAACCACTCAGTTTCAAATTCAGGCTCTCTGGTGTTGCGTTCACTTTCGTTTCCCTGCTGTATTGTGCCCACCCACTACTACTTCTACTACTACTACTTTTGCACGCACGCTGGCAAGGTCGTCTTTAAACTCTTCGAGGAACACATCGGGGGAAAATATATTTACACGTTTATAATCACCCGAAGCAGCCAGCTAACTGTATATTTGGGTTAGCCGTAATGCTTTATTATTTTTTTTTAGTTTTTTTTCGTCAACCACACAACGCACATTCAAACGTCGAAACCAGCGAGTCCCAGATATGAGCAGGACGTGGAAACGCATACACTTTATCGTCTGGACTGGACTGGATTGTTGAGGAAGTTCAAGTTGCCACTTGTCCCAGTACCCCTCAAAGCTTTCCTCCTGTTTTATCATTGTTGGTCTATTATCAGGATGTGTAACCGTTACGTGCATGTTTCGCCACGCAGCTATGTAACTGTAATTTATGTGCCACCACATGTCGCAGCGGAGGACTCTTTTGTCTGGTTGTTGGCTGAATTCACCTTCCTCAATCCTCCTCTTTTGGGGTTGTCTGGGTGACATTCTGTAACAAACACCCACATACGTTGACTTTCCCCCGAACTCCCATTTGCACCAGAAATCACAGGAATCTCCGGCTTAAGACAGCGACCATAAACTGCTGATTTCTCACGTCCAAAGTCCCTTACATTCTATGAAATGCCTGTTGCAAGGGCGTGTAAACTCGCTGAAAAAGTCTGTTTTATACTGACACGGTTTGTTCTTGAAACAGGTGGTGAAAGACTGCGAAAGCAGGATTCAGCACTGGTAAGCTTTCAGCAAGTCCTCAACTTTATTACAGCTCGGTCTTGTGATAGAATTCTATGAATGTTTGACTTTTGCTTCCGCCTTCACGGACCGCGCATAAAAGAAGAGGATGACATTATTTCGTATTAAAACACCCACATTATTAGACGAATTTTTTTGTTTTAATTTTTTTCACTGTGTAATGTTAAATAAGTGTAAGAAACGCCCACTACATATGAATACTTCCAGGTGCATACACATAAGATTAAAAAAACAAACAAAAAAAAAACAACAACAACCTGCACGCTTTATCAAATTCATCTAATGCTAATTAGTTTGCATGAGCTAAGCTAAAGAACTGCCCAAGTTCTGCTCTCTGCAGTTCTCGTTAACTCTTCAAAGTGGCTGCCAAGACTCATTTATTTTTCCTGCAGAGTGACCCACTTCTAAAAATACAACCAATGTGGAAAAGGAAACTAAACAAACAATCATCTTTATTTTAACAGGCGCTTTCAGAAGTCCGTATTAAGACACAGCTGGTATACTGCTGTGTTTGCACTGCATTATTTATTCCGCAGCGAATAGAGCAAGGCGACTAAGGCTTTCACAAATAATCTTGCTTCCGAGCAGTGCTTATGTGGGTCTGTGGCGCATATCCTTATAATCAATCATTCAACACTTAGTGATCAGTCAAAAGGAAAACTTCAAACAGTTCTTCTTTTTTTTTTTTCTTTTTCCCGGCATTCGTATTTGCAAGAAATTGCCGATATTGATAAAGCTCACAAAGTGTACTAGACGAGTTCATTGTCCGGAGCTTTTCAATTGAGGCAACAAGAGTAGCAGATGGGCCTTGATTAGCAACTTTGAAAACACCTGTGTGTTCGCCGCCAAAGTAGCAGCCTTTTAAACGCAGGTGTTTCTTCTGTCAGAAAAGTGCACGCTTATTCAGGCTGTCGCAACACCTCTCTGACTGGCGCAGTTCTCTTCCGACCTGTTGGCTCCTGCCTCTGCCTTTGTTTTAATGAAGGGACATTATGTAATACCAAATTTACTTTTTAAAATTATGTCTAAAATAAACAGAGCTCGCTACGCGTAATAGGTGAGGACGCCTGCGATGTGCCCTCAATGCAAGTAAATTGTAGGTCCCGGTGGTTTAATAGCTGGATGCTGCAGGGCACTACTCATGAGGTTGATATTTAATTTCTAAATCAATATGTAGCGTCATGTGTAAAAGCAATAATTATGTGCAGTTTCATAATTACACAGGCTACACTGCTTTGCAATGGTTCAAAAGTCACCTTGAATTGGACAAAAAAAACCCTTTTAAAAAACCCATACCTTTTTTTTTTTTTTTTATGTGCAAAGCAATATTCTACAAACAGTCATATCTGTCATTGCAGCTTTTCGAAAAATTGCACTTGACCAGCGTTTAAGTTCTCTGTTTGGAGACCTGCACCTTTGTAATTCAAGGGGGCAGTCCAGCAAACAGGATCGTAATTATGTTCATTCAACCACATGTTTATTATACAAGTCATAAATCACATTCATTTCTTCTGCGGAAAATCTGAATTTATAGCATTAAACCAACACAGTCATGTTAATAGATTTTCGGTATGTGGTGACGTTAGAAAAGGGCATAAAAACATTGTTAAAAATTACGTTTTCCAGGTCTGTTTTCTATCTGAACCCTTTACCCCCCCACCCCCCCATACATTCTCATCAATTTAAATTGCACAACATGCTGAGAACATATTAAAGCTGAAATTATCCTCACTGTTCTTTATCAATATGTTCCTTGTAGTGATGCAAATTATCGATTCATTCATTAATTGTTAGTAGATTGACCTTATCGGTCGATTAACGATTAATTGATAAGAGGCAATTTTCCATGAGAACCTAAATTTCACAATGAAAAATGTGTAAGGAACCCATTATTTAAGCCTGCAATAATGTTGAGGGTCCAATGTGACACATTTTTACATTAGAGAACAGTAAAAACACCCTAAACATTTATCCCCTGACTTTAAGTAGACTTCTAATGGGTCACATTTCAACTTTTTTTTTTTTTTTTTTTGTAAATAGTTGTTTTAAAGTAACTTGTTCTCGGTATATTATGACCATCACAATATCTACAGGTGAATTTCAATTAATTGCGACTAATTTGATTCAATCAATTAAAATTTTAATTGACAATTAATCAATAAGCGATGAATTGTTAGCATCCCTAGTTCCTTGTTGGGATTAATCTCAGAATCAACCAAGAGCGGAAGTTCAAAATGAAATGTCCTTGAGTCTAAACATCGTTGCATAATATGCATGTACTTTTGTGCAGGGAAAAAATTTCAGGTGACTACGAAGCCTTGAATGAGCGCCTTCATACTCTTCCGGACCAGCTGTCTTATGATATCATGGTGAGTGCCAGTGTTGACTTGAGCGCAGAGAGCTGGGGTTTAAGTTGAGTGTCTCACTGTGCCAAGTTCATATTTCCTCACGCCGCGAAGCTGCGAGAAAATCCATTTCATCACCGAGCTCAACAAACTTTCCTCCCGTATCCTTCGTTCCGCCCCTTGCATTGATCGTCTCCTCTCCTGTTGCACCTGAACAGGTGCCGTTTGGCCCTCTGGCCTTCATGCCAGGGAAGCTGGTGCACACCAACGAGGTGACGGCTCTGCTCGGAGACAACTGGTTCGCCAGGTGCTCCGCCAAGCAGGCTCAGAAACTCGTCGCGCACAGGATGAAATGTAAGGTCACCCCCCGCCCTGCAATACACCTTTACGTCCGACAGAGGGTGCTGTGGCATCAAATTTACACATATTTAAAAAAAAAAAAAAAAAAAACCTGACAACAAACTGCCTCCTGCAGCTCACAGCTATTTACCAAGTGAATATTGGGAAAGTTAAGCTCTGAGTTAAAAGTCAAAAAGGTGAATTGCTGCTTCTTGTCACATTTTCCGACAGCAGTTAAAGGTCGCAGCGGTTGCAGGTCTGTCTTACCTGCTGTGATCTGTCCCCTCACTCCTCCAGAACCAGCACCTGTAGTTAAAACATTACTAGTTTTATTGTTTTCAAAAGAAAAAAAAAAATGGAATGTATTTTCTTTCACAGTGCATTGCGAGCCGACGCGCTGTTTTTTTTTCCGCCTTGCTGCTCATTCTGAAAATCTCATACCGAGTCAAATGGGCCTAAGTAACCATCTCTGATGTGAACATTATTAGTGTGTTTAGTGAAGCAGAAATGTGCTGCCACAGCCCATCGGCAGCCGTCTGCACACACCCCAAAAAGCCCTCCGCCGCCACCCCGGCCCGGCCCTCTCTGCTGACCCCGGCCACCCTGCTATTACAGAGCTAAGTGCTGTAATACAAACACTGCGAGCTGAAATGTGTCAGACAGCGGCTGAGTTGTCAGGCCTTCTGTGTTTGACCTTTCCTCACTTTCGCTTGATGCGCCGACTGGATGGGCTCCCGATCGCCATGGAAACAAGGGCCCTCCGCCGCTATTAGTAAAAGGGCTTAATTGTTGTCAAGATTTAATGATCCAGAGTTGTATTCAGGGCACAAGATATTATGAACTGTTTGTGTCATCATTTTTCTATTCTCTCTCCTTTTTTCCCCCCACGCACCCCCTCCTCAACTTGTTCGGGCTTTTAACTCTTGAGCAGCTGGTCGTCCCTGTTCAAATTTACTGTTTTGTTTTAGTCTAAGCTACCCCGGAGGCAGACTTTTCTTGTTTTCTTTGTTTTTGCCAGTCTGCCTCAGACTCTCTGAATGCATGTTTTTGATAATCGCGCACCTGTTTTGTGCAGATGTGAAGAAGGAGCTGGACGAGCTGTCACTCACCGTGAAAAACTTTGAATCGAGAGTCAGTTTTGCCAAGGATTGGGAGACCATGTCGGCTGTGAGTAGCTGCGTTACCATTACGGTGCAATTGCGATTTGCGGGCGTTTCCAAAGCCGTAATTCTCTGAAAATCCTGCGGGATGAGATTTGCTTCTGTTTGTTTACGTTTGTTTGCCGTCAAGAATGGTTGTTGTATTTTCTCTTTGATTACTTGTAAAAAAAAATAAATAAAAAAAAAATCTGTCTCCTCCTCCGTCTAAACGTAAACGCACCATTTTCACTCGAAGTGAACCGGTCACGTGACCCCCGGACGTCACGTCCGGCGACGCGCAAATGCGAGAAAAGTGTTTCCGTGACACTTTTGCGATAAACCTCTATCTGAAGAATCACCTCATGACGGCGTCAAAACCTTTTAGCGATATTTCAGAGGTTTGTTGAAATTTAGGTGTTTCCAATATCAGTTTTCTGTCGCGACGTTTGGGTGTCGCGCAATTCAAGGGGTGATGGAAACGCAGCTAGTGGCGTCCCAGACGAGGCAAAGCTTGAAGAGGGGGTTTGGTGGCCCGCGCGCTGACTCTGCTTCTCCCTCAGAGGAAAGGAGAATATGTCGACATCAGAGAGGACATGGGACACCCAGACGACCCCGTCGCCAAAGGTACCCCCGTCACTTTCGTCAGCTCGGATCGTCTTTGAACCCCGCTTCCTTTACTCAGCTGACCTTTCGCGTCTCGTTTTTGCCCCTTCAAGCCAAGCACAGGGTTGCGCACAAACCAAACTCGATGCCCAAGGTGGATGCCGTTCTGGATCTCCGGGAGCCGGGTGGGGAGCAAGGAGGAGAGGGTGAAGGTGAAGGAGGCGACAAATGCGTCATGACGGAGGAGGAGCTGTGGGCTCGACTGGATGAACTCGAGAAGCTTGAGGCGCTGCAGGATGAGCAGGACAGGTAGAATATTGGGGACCTTTTGCATAATTGCAGCAACAATATAGTGCAAAGAGAAAAAAATTATAGTAATTAAAATAAATAAATAAATAAAATAAGATTTAGTAAGAGTAAGAAATGAGAAACACATGTTAACTGCATAAATAAATGCTTTATTACACCTTTATTAAATGCAAGTGGCTGAGAAAAATGAATTGGCTGCAGGGAGATATTAGCCTGCTTTAGATTGATTTAGATTTACCTTATTTCATGTTTTCTCCTCCTGCAGATTATCCGATAACGCAGACATGAACGGGGAGGACACCTCATCCCTCTCCTCGGAGGAGGAGAAGGAGGGAGACCAAGCCCGTCCTGCCGACGACCCGATTCTGAAGCCCAGCTGGGCCTCCGGCCCCGAGAGCAAAACCCTGGTCAGCGCGTCCAGACAGGAGCAGCAGGAGGAGGAGGACGACGACGACAACGAGGAAGAGGAGGGCAGCAGTTTGCCCACCATCTATTTCTCTCACACCGTCGAACCCAAGAAGGTCAGACAAAGACCAAAGAACTTTTTTTTTTTTTTTTTTTTTTTTTAGTTTAATCCCTCGACTTCTTCCGCCCTGCGGCGCCGCTTTTTCTCTCTCTCTCTTTCTCCAGGTGAGGATAAACACGGGGAAGAACACCATGCTGAAGTTCAGCGAGAGGAAAGAGCAGAAGGAACACTCGAAGAAGAAGAAGAAGAATGGCCACGCCAACGGCCACGCCCACGGCCACGCCCACGGCCACGCCCACGGCCACGCCCACCACGATTTTCACAAAATCACGACGCCGGCGGACATATACAGGTATTCAAGGTTTTGACTCACTCAAAAAAAAAAAGAAAAGAAAGAAAGACGACACAGACGTTGAGATCCGCCCTCGCCCTCCCTCTCAGGTTGTTCGTGGACGTGAAGAACGGCGAGCCCTTCCCGCGGAAGTCCATCCTCAAGTCCCGCAGCCGAGAGAACAGCGTGTGCAGCGACACCAGCGAGAGCAGCGCCGCCGACTTCGAGGAGCGCCGCGCCTTCGGCCGCGGCTTCAGCCACGACGACGGCGCCACCACGCACAGCGACACCAGCGACGGCGTGACGGAGGAGGACAGCCCCACCGCCGTCCCCCTGCACCCGGCCAGCAGGTTCGAGGTGAGACGACACTTTTCTCTCCTCCCCTCCCCTCCCCTCGTTACCGGTGAGTAAATCTCACCCCGGGCCAGCGAGCGTAGTTTCCCATTAATCCGTCTGCCGTCTATTCCATATTCTGCACAGCTTTTATTCACGACCACAGCTTGAGGGGGGGGGGGGGGGGGATGGCAATACAGCTGCATTAGAAAGGTGTAGAAATACACCCGTGAGCCTCTGCTCTCCTAATGAGAACATAGCAAAACTCCCTCAGACGCCTCGTTACGTTTGAAGGTCCAGTGTGTAAATGTTTTTAAGGAAGCCCGTCTGACAGCGCGTTTAAAAGAAATGGCGGTGCAAGATGGCAGCTCACTAGAAGCGAGACCCCCGATGTATTGTAAGAGCCGGATACCGGACTGGCAATATGATGGGACGGCGATTTTTTTATCCCCCAGTGGCCACTCGAGGTACTGCAGCAAAACAAATCCCATGGGCCCATAAAGCATTTTTCCCTTTAAAACAGCTGACAAGGACGACTGTGACCTGAAACGCGATTCATGGCAAATCTTTCTATTGTAGATTTTTCACTCATCGCCTTTTAGTCGTTGGAAAAAAAAAAAGAAAAGATAAAAGCCAGAAAAAAACACCAGAAACAAGTTTATTCCCAGCGTGACATCACAACGTAGTACGCGCTGCTGTGTCTCAGCTCGTTCTGATTGGCTGCGGTCCTGACGCGTCTGTGAGTGACGCTCTCCAGAATCCTTCTGATTGGCCAAATGAGTCAGGTGACTACAGAGGCATGATGGGAAGTGACACTACTGCGCACGCTCTATGGGCCCATTAATGCAGAAGCCAAATCTTTTTGGGCATATGCGCTGGCTGAGCAACTTCATTGAAATGAACGGGCCCTTATTGACCTTTATTATTGCCCTTCGAATATTCTTTATTCTTTATGTTTTATGTATGAGAACCATTCTAACCAAACGAGTGTCATTGCATTGTGACTATACACTTTTATCAACGTATTTATGGGCAGCGTGTTAAGCTTTTACCAAAAATAAAAATCATAAATCAAGCCACATTTTTACACACTTGGACCTTTAAAGCTGCACGTAGTGGAACCAATCATTAAACGTCCATCACAGGAGGCCGTGCGAACAGCCGAAGGCAGCCGGGATGAGACGGGATAAACACTGTATGTAGTGAGCGGCAATCAGTCGGAAATCCACCACCGCGCAACAGTTTGGGGTCACTGACTCATTTCTGCACTGAACTCTATTATAGCCAGTTTCATAAAATAACGATCCTCTGCCATCATAATGAGTGCACGAAAAAATCAGTCAATGGGAACATTTGAGTGTATCACGAAAACCATTCCCAATGTCTAATTAAAAGTGATTGAGAGGGATTCCAAAGGTTGCAAAATTCAAAGTGAACGCACTAAACGGAGGCTGAGATATAAACCACGATGCTGCACGACGAAGTACAAAGCTTTACTTTGCCGTTTTAAACAGGTTCAATAAAAAATTACCGAGTAAAAAATATCTCTGATTCCTCCGCAGGCGTTCTCGGGCACGGTGGTGGAGAAGGACCCGATGCCCACCACGGTCCCCCACCTGACCATCGCTCCGCCCGCGCTGCCCACCATCCTGGAGAGGAGGCAGGAGGAGGTGGCGCCCGACGCGGCCCCGCCCCCTCAGCAGGCGCCTAAGAGGGTGTCCAAGTTCAAAGCTGCCAGGATGCAGCAGAAGTGACTGTAACACCCGGATCACCGTTACTCCTCGTCCTCCTCCTTCTGCCCCTGCTTCCTTTTTTAGCGCCTCTGTCTCTCATTTCCAGCCGATGCAGTCAGTAGGGAAAGACACAGATCTCTCTCCCCCCCTCCCCCCCACCCCCTCCCCCCTCGGTCTCTGGTTTCTCGATTCCTTCACTCACTCGAACTCTGTCACGTCCGTAGACTGTTTAGTCAGGGAAAAAAAAAGCACAAAAACAGCGACGGTGATCAAGCTGTGTGTGGATCTTTTTACAACACCAGTGAATTTCCTCTTCTCGGCTTTCTCCTACATTTTAAAAACAGCATCGTGCAGTTATCCTTCGCTGAACCGGAGCTTCTAATTTTCCGTCACCTGCTCTCTTTTATTCCCCCGACTTTGCCGATGCAGACGAGGCTCTGAGCTTTCTGACGAGTTGCCTTGCTTTGCGCGTCTCCTCCCAGGTCGTTTTACAGAGGCAGTTGCCCGCTTGCCTTTATTTTACCTTCTCTTTACCCTGCCTATGAATGTATGTGTTCCATTTGTCACGAGCTTTATGTAACCCCTGAGAAGAAAAAAGACATTGATGGAAACTTAATAAACAAACCTTTTTGGCTACAGGCCTTTTTTTTTTCTTCTCTCTTTCTCCTCTCGTTTTTCAAACCTCGCGTGCCAGATGGATCCTTTCCCTCGTCCGTTTGATTTATGGCACTTATTCATTTTTGGAAAGACCACGTTGAAAACATTTGGAAATGGAGAGGCCCATTCAAACAACTTTGATTGGAGAATTAGCTGTCTGTCTGACTGCCTGCTGAGCCCAGTAGCAACAGCTTAAGATTTTCCCATTGGTTCATTATACACCACGCCCTTGTGGCAAGGCAAGCTGTAACGTACGCAAAAATAAATAAATAAATAAATAAAACTCTAAATGTTTCCCCCAAAGTAAGGCCTTCAGTATCATTTGTAGTTTTGTTGCGTGTGAAAATCCACTGCAGAATCTGCAACAACAACATCTGCAGCAGCAGCAGCCTTCTGCAGTCGCCGCTTGATGGACGTCCTCTGATTGGTTTTTAAGGGCAGCTTGCAGCCGTCACAACTTTTTTTTCATCATGTTTTTTTTAAAAATGCCTCTTCAAAACTTCATTTTTTTTATTTATTTTTTTTTATCCCAGTGATTCACTTGCATTGCAAACCCAGTGATGCTTCGTCGACAGAACTCGATTCTGCATCTCAAAGAAACTACGACTAAATGCAGTTGCTTTTGTTTGGCGTCGTAATGTGGAATTGTAACATGTTTTTGCCACTGATGGCCAGTGTAAAATGTTTTGGTCTTTAAAGTGCAATAATGAGACCCAGGCTCAGCCAGTATGGCTTTTTTTTCACGAATTATTGTTACTCCCTTTTTTATGCGCCGTTGCATATTAGATTTGGAAAAGCCAAAGTAAAGCTCTGATATTTTGCCATGTCTGTAAATGAGCAATAACATTCGATCAAAGCTGTGAAGAAAACTAAACGCGCAAATGCCGGCGCCAGGCAGTAAAACCACACTGAAACCATGATTTCAATGAAAGAGGGGGAGAGAGAAGCGTGACTTTCTTAAAGCAACTTTAACCAGCCGCGAAAGCTTTGGATATGGAATTGCCGCATAGTTGCACGATTAGAGATTTAACCACCTGGCTTTGAAAAAAAAAATCTCTGACAATTAGTTTGGACCGCCCAACATACTTCAAAAGGTAGCGATGAATACCGAATCACTCTTTTGTGTGTCGTGAGGACATCACGCAATCGTTCAGATGTGTCAGAGTATTTACGGTTCGTTTGTTTTGGGCAAATTTTAAACGGCAGCGGGAAAAGAGACACGATGATGATCTAATGGCTCATCAGATGACGCAACAAAGGAAAACATTTTTTTTTTTTTTTAAACTTATTTAATTTCAATGCCTCACAGCAAGAAGGTCGTGGGTTCGATTCCGGGGCCCGGGCCTGGTACCTTTCTGTGTGGAGTTTGCATGTTCTCCCCGTGTCTGCGTGGGTTCTCTCCGGGTTCTCCGGCTTCCTCCCACACTCCAAAAACATGCATGTGAGGTCAATTGAACATCCTAGATTGTCCATAGGTGTGCATGCGAGTGTGAATGGTTGTCTGTGTCTATGTGGCCCTGCGATGAACCGGCGACTTGTCCAGGGTGCCGCCCTGCCTTCTCCCTAAGACAGCTGGGAGAGGCTCCAGCAGAGCCCCGTGACCCCGAATAGGAATAAGCGTGTATGGAAGATGAATGAATGAATGAATTTCAATACTTTTCTCCTGTGGAGTTTTTCAATTGGCCACATTCTTTTGCTGTTCCTGCCTTGCAACGTGGTTCACAATCTCACGTGTTCAAATGAATCAAATCGAATCAAACTGAACAAATGAAATGAATTCAAAAACGATGGACCGAGGGTAACTTGAAGAGATGAAGCGTGATCAGCTAGAGGCACCTCTTCAGCGGCGCAACTACCTGGACAGCAGCCGATAGAGTGTGCTAACGACTGCAGTAGTTCCAGCAGACTCATCACTCAGGGGCCCCAGGTGTGTTGGGTTACTCATTAAGACACCTGCAGGCAAAAAGGAATTACACACACCCAGAGGAGGACACACACGGTGCGTTCAATCAAGTCAGAAATGATTATCAAACGATTCCATTTTGTGTTAGTTGTGTCGTATGCACGTTTATTTTATTTTTTTTCTTCCACAGTGGGTCCTGCGTACGCAGGGGTTGTTGGCGAAAGTGGAAAAAAGTTGCGCAATCACAAGCGCAACAATCTGGAAGCGACGTTTATACTTTTGACAATGCAGGTGGATAGGAAAACGAGACAATTTAAATGTCGGTCACGACTTTAAGAAGCAGTGAAGAAAAACGGTTTTCCTTTCGAGTCGGAGAAACAAAGCAGTAACAGGGGAAAAGAAAATTCAGTTGTTATTAAGAACCAGCAGTGAATTGTAATTAGTTTTAAAGGTCCCATGTTAAGCAAGCATAATTACGTAATACTTGTATGTGCTATATCTGGCCTGTCAACGAACTCAGCAGTAATGAGGAAAAATCTTCTTCTTTTTTCCTTCTTATTTTCCTGCAGATGTCTTCGACTTCTACGTGAAAAAAAGGATAAATATTGACATTGTTTGCAATGTACTCCTACATTTCACAAACTGGGCACACTAAAAAGATCACGGATATCGAAAATTCCAACAAGTGTCAAACTTTGGTCACCTCTGAATTATTTTTGCTTTCATTAAATCAATCAGTGATGTGGCCTGTTCGTGTTTGAGCTGAGTGCCGTGCCAAAAAATACCGAAATTAGTGCATTTGTTTGTTTTTTCCCCCCCCCATTCCTTTCCTAACCGAGTACATGAAAAGTCAATAACAGCGAACTGAGCCGCATTGTTTGACAAAGTTAAGATTTTTTTAGTGGGGCAACTCCAACACACACAGGCCGCTGTACTTCCACTCGGCCCCCCACAAGCAGCTTTAATTAAAGCTGTGGCTTGTGAGTTGAAAGGCTATCGCTCCCCTTTTAGTTAAACGGTGGGAGTGCAGGTCTCTGATAAGAAGCTTTGAAACAGGTCCTGAGGTGACTCTCCAGCCCCCCTACCCCTACCATTCCCCCCAACCTCACCCCCCTTCATCAGGATTATTCCTCCAATATGAAAATCCAGGTAGCATGAGACAGATTAGGTAACGCTTAACATGCTAGCGTTGTGTTGGTGAGACACGGATCAATGGATTTACGCCGTTTAAGCCGCCAAGGTATATATGCTGGAACATTGTGGAAGAACGTCACAAAGAAATCTGGCATACAAACTACGTAATGAGTCGGAACGCGTGAGATCTACATTTCAGGGATTAGTGGGGATTTTAAGGGAGTTGTGTGATGAAGGGCCCGGGCAGGTATTGTTTTCTCGACAGGTGCTCGGGCCCGAGGAGGGGGAAGGGGGAAGAGTTGCACTTAACTTTGAAACGTCAGAGGAGCGGATTAAACGGCATGCCAGCGCATCTGCCGCGCTGCTATTTAAATATCCAAATTAGCACACCCCCAAACTGTCTGCTCGCGCCTCTGAATTCTACCATCATGGAAGCGCTGGAGGAGCGGCAATCTTTATGTTTCTCCATGTCTTTTGTACTCTTGAACCTTGTAGAGGACAATCAGCGATTTACAACTCTGATAAGATAAGATAAGATAAGATAAGATAAGATAAGATAAGATAAGATAAGATAGTGGGGAAATCAAATTGAATAATGAAAATGAAATGAAATAGAGAGTAATAATGATTATATATATACAAAATGACAAATTCACAAATGCAACATTATGATAGAAATAGAAAATTGACAAAAAAAAAAAAAAAAACTTGAAATGCTACAAACAGTTTTGATAGCTAGCTAGTTAGCTACATAGATACATAGATATATACAGAAGGCTAGATGTCTTTTCCGCGCTGCTGGCCAATGGAATCGAACGTCCGCACTGGCGGCCATCTTGCCACAGTCACCTCGCTCCGCCTCTCTCACTCAGAACTATGTATTCTTATTGTGCATGTTATTTTAAATAGCCCTAAATTGCTCTATTTTCACCCGAATTTCGAGCGGTTTGGTTTGTTATAAAGGTTATAAGCATAGTTATGATACTGCATACTTATTAATGATTTATAACCATAGGCTTTCATGTGAAAAGAGCAAAAACACGCACACACCCATATTTAATAAAAACGTATATGCTAAACGCTAAACTAAACAAACCAGCACTAAATCGGAACATTAATCAAACAGCTCCAACAATATCTTACAGATGAAATGTGATCCTTCGAGCTTTTGTTTGTGGACAGCGAACATTGCTGCACCCATAAGCGGCACAGAAGTTCGGCATTTTTTCAGTCACCGATTTCCTGTAGAAATCATAATGCATGATGCTTTAACAAAGCAATCCAATTTTAAATCATTTGCGAATTAAGTTAAATTATGTTGAAAAGAAAAGCTATTCTGTCTGGCCACATGTCAAATAGCTTGTTTTATTTACACCTACCAATCCTAATCCCTTTTATCACAACGACAAAAAAGACGGACTGTAATCTGAGTTTGTCACCGTTAGACTCTGAATCAAACTGGTGGGGGATGAGATATCAGCAGCTCTAGTTCATTGATCACCGTGTCTCTGCTGCATGAACTGATGAGACTGCGTTCACGCAGCAGCAATAGATGTAGGCTAAGTTGCATTAGCTTGGTTTGCAACGTTATAGGAAACGCACCCCAGCGAATAACTACAACCGACACCACAAATATTGTATGTGAACAAAATACTAGTTTCTCCTGAAATAGCTGTTGGCTTAACTTATCTTAACTTAAGAAATGAAAATCTTAGTGGTCTCAGTCGTATTAACTTGTGCAGATAGGCTGCCTTAGCACCATTATGCTTTTTTTTCTAATAAAAAGCTCCACCCTCAACATGTTCAACCATCCAGAATTATTGCTACGTTATGAACGTTTGTAAGAAAGCAAACCGTGTGCAAATCCGTCAAGTTTTCAGCGAGATCAGAGTGTTAATGCTTGTTCAGATCACTCACGTTCCCTCACATTCAATACATCAGACAGCGACTGCCTGACTGTGGAAAAATGGCGGCCAGCGCGGACGTTCGATTCTGCGCCGTGAAACATCGAGCCTTCTGTATATATCTATGGATAGATAGACACAGACACACAGACACGGGATGTGAATCAAGAATGCAGTATTTCAGTAGTAGCTACCGTGGTGTCAGTGTGGCTCAACAGGCCTGTACAGTGCAAACATGCCAGTGATATTTCAAAGAAGACAATGATCTGCTAGTTGAGTCTGTCGCGCGAGATTCCTTTTGCGTGGAACTGTGTCCATGGTCCACTGCGAATACTGGAAAAAAAAAAGTGTAGTCACAACGGTTGCAACAGTGAAATGCACCGAAAGTTTTGAGTGCCTCTTTTTTTTTTTTTTTTTTTTTATTTTAAGTTTAGAGTTTCTAATCTTTTATAGAGTGTGTTTTTAAACCTGACGTGCTTGAATTAATCCAAGACGATAATTTTTTTGACCAAAGTTCAAATCAGAGTTTGACTGAAGGCCCTGCACGTACTGTAACCTCCACAACTTCCTGCACTCAGACTCTCGCTAATGTGTCTCCCACTTTAAATCACACAGGAGGTTGCCAATACATGGGACAGTTTAATCCCAAAAAGAACAATAGCAGTATTGACAATTAATCCCGGCCCTTAATACCGTTTTTACAGTGGTGAAAGTAAAGTCTCTTTAGCTTAACCAAATGTGCGCTGCGAATGGCACTCAAGCTAACTTGCTTTTTCTTAAATACACAAAGGAATGAATGGAAACATAAATATATAAATAAATAAATAAATAAATAATTCCCTTATGTGATTTGTGAAGTTTTTATCCCCACTTATTTGTAAAACTAAACAAAAGGCGACCTAACAGAAGTGTGTGCAACATGAATTTATTTATTGTACAGTGTTAATCTTTGCTTGTTGCATATTCTGTGTTGTTTAGGTCCATATAAAAGGCTTCACTGTAATATCTGGAGGAAGATTCCCCCCCCCCCCCCCCACCTCAATAAATCTCAATATCGGCCCGCGAATTTGTCCAACATTGAAACGTTATCCCCTCTGCGTATTTGAGGTTGACACCGCTGGACTCTACGTGCTACTGAGGAGGAGACGGCGGCGCGCAGCTACGCACAGTGTACACACACCAGCGGCCAGATGAGGGAGACATACGGCTTCGGGACATGTCGGAAGTACCCCCACCATCCCCGCCCCCTCCACAAACCAGCGTTATTATTTTTTTTTTCATAAAAAGATTTCACTACCTCTGTCTATAACTGGAGAGCGGCTCGCGTGCCTCTCAGTCTGCCGACGGCGCCGAGAGCTTAATGAGGGCTTCTTTTTTTTTTCTGATTGAGAGCAGCCGGATCCGGGTCCGAACACACTCGGCGTCGGTGCGTCAGTTAGCCAGTCAGTCATCCAGCAGTCAGTCAGTCAGTCAGTCAGTCATTAGTCCTCCACATCACTCCGCTCTCAACTCCAGCTGTCACCGCTCCGCACCCCGCCAGGTAAGGACGAGCCAGCGAACAGACAGACTAACAAACGCAACTAAAGAAAATGGGACGAATATTTCGAACATTCCGCTCCGGTGCTTCGAAGTTTGAAGTTGTTTCGCGGCGAGTCGGATTGTGATGGATGCGCGTCTCACGGTTGCAACTGTTGGATTTTTTTTTTCTCTGTCTTTTTTTTTTTTTTTTTTTTGCGGGGGGTTTAACGGCGTTAAACGGTGGCGGTGCTGAAAAAAAATATAATAAAGAGGGTAAAAAAAAAAAAAAAAAAAAAAAAACCAAACCAAAGCAAGAAAGTGACGTCGATGGTGAATATGCGGTTTGGCGATCGATTGCATGCGTAAAAAGTCAAAAGTCTTTGGATTATCAAAAGAAAATAGGGGATAGGCGTCCGTGTGTGTGTGTGTGTGTGTGTGTGTGTGTGTGTGTGTGTACTGTATGTGTTTGCGGCACGTTGTTTGTCACGGCGCGCGCACGGCGGACCGTGGGACGTGAGCGATGCTTTTCGGCTGCGGCGCGTGTCACGCCACATTAGAGTGAACTGGCGTCTAATTGTCGCGCAGCTGTGCAGGAAATACAGTTTAAAGTTGAGGTGTGTGTGTGTGTGTGTGTGTGTGTGTGTGTGTGTGTGTGTGTGTGTGTGTGTGTGTGTGCGCGCGCGCGCGCGCGCTCTCTCTCTCTCTCTCTCTCGTGCTCGTGTGTCTGTCTGTGGCGAGAAGGATGGATGGAAGGTGTCTGCCTGTCTCTCTGTCTGTCTGTCTGTCGGTGCAAGCCAGCGCGTGCCTGATGTTGGTAATCGATCTTTATCGCACCGATGCCAACACAGCCGCCCTGCAGCTGCAGACGTGCTTTTCCACAGAAGCAAGCTCCCAATCAGAAAAAAAAGTTGAGACGTTTTCCTGGCCGTGCATCCCAGATGCCGCTCACCTTCTCGTGGTCTGCCTGCGTGTTTAATGTCACCTGTGCAGACTGGCACATTGCAGCCGCGTTCGAAAAGCCACCCTCGCCCTCTGACAGCCAGCCCCCCCCCTGCCACCCACCACCACCTCCCACCACCCCTTCCTCCCCCCTCCCTCCTGTTTCCAAATGCTCTCCTTTGAAGCGATGATGCCCCATCTGTCATATGTGAGCAAAGAGAGAGAGACCGCGGCTCCGCTCTTCTCAATTACTGGATTCTCCCCCCCGTGCCAGCTCCGGTGGGACAGGAGGAGGAGCAGGTGGGTGGCAGTCAGTGTGATCAATCAACATGAAATATTCAGCTTTGAATATACACATCATTTACTGCCGCTGCCCTTCCCCTGCGTCGAAATAACCCCCCCCCCCCCGGAAAGGAAAGGAAAGGAAAGGAAGGGGTGAAAGAAAAAACGCCTTTGTCTTTATCTTTTTAGCCAGTGGCAAACAAATGTCGGGTGAGGGGACGGGAGGCAGGTACGATCCGGTCTTCCTGCCAGTTGAGGAGGTGTATTAAAAAAAAAGCGTGGCAACCGCGACTTGGTTGGGGGGGGGGGCACCGAGGGATGGAGGAGAGGGAGGGAGAGTGGATGAAACTGTATTAAGTGTAGCGCCGCAGCCGTTTTCTCATTATGCTGCAGTAAATTCGCACAGCTTACATGACAAAGCTCCGCTTGGCAACTTTCTCCACCCCCCCCCCCCCGTGCCCCCCCCACCCTGCCACCCCCTGCCCCCACCCCCCCTGCCTCCGCGTAGAGGCACTTGTTTGAACACTGGGCACATGATTTGAATATCTGTAATCCACGCTGAAATCAACAGGCCAGATGAACTTTTTGGCAGCCTCTCACTCGACACATTGAGCGGGATCTCAACCCCCCTCCCCCACCCCCCACCTCCACCCCCAACCCCTCCCGTCGGAAAAAAAGAGCCTTGAGCTAACCTAGACTTTGGCTTAAAGGGGGCTTACTTGAAAGGGGAAAAAAAGGCGGGGGGGTGGTGGAGAAAAATTGAGGAAAAAAGTTATTTGCTTTGTCGTCCCCGTGCCGAGAGCACAAAAATCCCACAACTTCTCAAATCCCTCCCAGAGAAGGAGGGAAAGAGAAGACAGAAAAACCAAAAAAAAAACGGAACGTTTCCCAATCGTTCGAACTCTTTAGGAAAGTTTTCATCTCCGGAGCGTCTGCCTCGCGATAATAATATCTCTGTGATGTCGCCTGGTGAAATTTGCCCAAGCGCCATGGCCTTAAGTATTTGAGCTATGAGGCAACGCGGTGAAAAAGCAAAGCCCCCCCACCCCCCACCCCCACCCCCCGTTGTACGAGAACACAACAGTGAATAATTAATAACCTTGCTCCCAATTCCAGGAAAACAATAGCATATTGTCGGAACGCCGCGCTAATTTAACTAGGAGGGGGGGGGGAGAAGAAAAACAGTCGGCAACTTCCACAAAAAAATGTGGAACGCCGCGTCGCCGTCGTCGCTGTAGAGCAGGCGCCGGCAAACCGTGGCCCGGGGGCCACATGCCATGATTGAGCTTTTCAATCCGGCCCGTCAAACTTGAAAGAAATGATATTAATAGTAAGTAAGTCATAAAATATCTGCATTTTTGTCCATTTTTTCAGTGTTTCAAGAGTCATTTCAATAAAGAGCGAAATACCGTGGGTTTCCTACACATCCAATGATGCATATTTCCCCCCTCTGAGGTGGTTCATCAAAACACTGCATCGCTCCGCCCCCCCTCTGTCACATTTCAGAACCCACTGGTGGTCCATCAGTCAAAAAGTTTGCCCACTGCTGCTGTAGAGCGTTGACCCATGGTCTTCTTCTTCTTCTTCTTCTTCTTCCTCTTCTTCTTCTTCTCCTCCTTCTCGTGCGACCCTGTCGCGGCACGAGCGCCTTGCCCATGCACACGTTGGCGGCGTTCTCGATATTGTAGCGCAATGTTGTTTGCCTTCGAGATTAATCAGAAGCCATTAAACGCCCCTCCCTCTCCCCCACCCTCCTCTACCTCACCTGCCGCCTCGACACGCCGGCGGAAGTGCGCTCGCAAAAAAAGGGAAGGAAGCCATTTTCCGGCGGGCTCCTCTCTTTGGCTGTCAGCTCCCATTAGGGGCGGGAGGTGTCATATCTCGCGTGTAGCCGAGTGCAGATGGCGGAGTGGATGGGGGTGTGTGTGTGTGTGTGTGTGTGTGGGTGGGGGGGGGTGGTGGTGGTGGGGGAGACGGCTCGCTGCCGATTTAAACAATGATTAATGAACAGAGATGGAAAACAAATTACGTCGGACGATCGGAGGCAGGGAATTGTTTTTATGAAAATGTTAATTGTGTCTGCCAGGCTGAGGCTGATACCGGGGAGGGGGGAGGGGGGGAGGGGGCGGAGCCAGGCCCAGGCGGCCAAAAAATGAAAGAAAAAAATGGCGGAGCTGCTGATTGGACGTCTACCGCTCCCCCGGCTCCGGTTATTGGCCCGGCCTTCAGCGCCGCCTTCAGCGCCGGGACCGCGGACGTGCCGTAAAACTTCCCAGGTTCGGCCCTCATTTATTTATTTATTTATTTATTTATTTATTTATTTTACACACCCGGCGTAACCCCCCCAGGACGAATTTGTCGCCCACCTCCCGCACCAATTAGCATTATCTCTAATAATAAGTGGTTGTAAGTGACGAGGAGAAGGCGGCCCCCATCCTAGTTGTAATTATTGCCAGGCGGGTGCAGCTGCACTACTTAGGGGAGATGATGATAATTATTTTTCCTTTTTTTTTTTTTTTTTTTTTTCCCCTCATTCATCGCCGGTTGATTATTTAAGAGCATCGCGCGCTCATCAGAGTAATCAGGAGAGAGTGATTAGCGGGGGGTGGGAGGGTATAAAAAAAAAAATCCGCGAGGCTAACAGCTGCCACGTTAAAACACTTGCCTCCGGTTGCCAACGGCGGCGCCGAGTCGGAGCACCTTGGACAGGACGGTGGGGGCGGGGAGGGAGGGCGAGGAGGGTGAAGGAACCACTTGACCTTCGGCGGCCCGGGGTCACACGTACCGTTGCGTTTGGAAGTCAGCTCCTCCGAGGTCAATCTCCAGCGATGAAGAACGATGAAAACTGATTTTGAGGAAGGACTCTGGGTTCGATACGGTGGCGTCCGCGGACGAGTGGCAAACAGCGAGAGTCACTTGGCGGCAGTGGCGGGCCGTGCAATTCACGCGTTGGCCATCGGCGACGGCATATTTAGAATTATCGACAGACCCCGTAATGTCCTCAATATGGCATGAAGGTTTGAGAATCGGCCTGACACATTACATCACCTTCATATAGGTCGACCTGGACGAGCAAAAATGAGTTCCCGCAGCGTTTAAATCACGACTAAGACTAAATTAAGACTAAAATTCCTCAACAAAGTTTTAAGAAGTCCACCAAAACTACACTCCGAGAGCCCAACTTGTCTGATGACCTGTGCATTGTCACCCATTCGTATGAGAGACCGCCGATGACGGAAATGAAACCAACAATTGAACTATTGAAATTATGAAACAATTTGAACGCATTGACGGCCTGCCACCGGCCTGTGACCTTGCGTGACCCCCCCTGAGTCTACCTCCCTATTTGGTTATCAAAGGTGATGAATGGGTAAAGGTCCTGCTGAATGGGAACAACCAGTGGTGTGGTTACGGTCAGCATTGCGTATAGCCACTTCTCAACGTTGCTCTAAAGGTCCAGTGTGTAAAATATTTGAGGAAGGCCAATATTTAAAGAAGAGGTGCAAGATGGCAGCTAACTAGGAGCGTGACCTTTGCTCTGTGCACATTCTTATGTATATGAGAACCTTTCTACAGGTAGGGAAAAACAAAATTACTTTTATTATACTGCGAGTATGCACTTTTATTAATGTATTTATGGGCAGTATGTTAAGACTTTCCTCACATAAAACTCATAAATCAAGCCAGATTTTACGCACTGGACCTTTAATAAAGATCTTGAAAGGGCGTTCGCACTTCTCCAGGGACCGCTCCGCCTCTGGCGGACGACCCCAGCCGACGGAGCTGCAAACGGGGGCCAACTCCGCCGCACCGGCCCTTCCACAGTGGCGGCGGCGAGGGCTAATTCTCTTAGCCCAGATGTTGCAGGGAGCGCAGTCCTGGGATCCCACTGGGTTGATGAGCTCAATCAGTGAAATGATGAAAAGATGATTTTGTCCCTGTAATTACAGTGTGTAAACTACTTAGCTAGGATTGCAAAGGAAGTCATTTTCTAATTATGCCGGTACCCCCGTTGTCTAATGGTGGATGTTTTGTTGTTTTAGAGAGGAGCGCCGTCGAGAGAGAGAGGAAGCGAGAGAGAGAGAGAGAGAGAGAGAGAGAGAGAGAGGGAGGGATATGGGAGGAAGAATTGCACTGTGAGTGTGTGTGTGTGTGTGTGAAAGAGAGTGAGGGAGAGGGAGATAGAGGGATAGATAAAGAGGGGAAAGTGGGAGGAGGGGGTTCATGAGCGGCCTGCGCTCTGCTGCTGCTGCTGCTGCTGCTGCTGCTGTGGCTGTAGGGGAGGAAAAAAGAGCATCATAAGTGCAAGATGGCTGCCAAATGAGAGTTCATTGAATTATCAGCCCAGTTAATGTGCCTTGGATTATGCTCTTTGTTTGTCAGTTTTTTTCCACCCCTCTCCTGTAGATACCATAGCTTAATGAGATACTGTAAGTGGCATTAGCAGACCCCTGCTGCGATTTTGTGATGACTCGTTTAACGACTTTTGTTTTTAGTGCCTCCGAGTGCTTCTGCTACCCATCCACAAACTCTTTGTTTCTCTCTCCTTCTTTTTTTCTTCATTGTGTTATGATTTTTGCCACGGCTTTCCTGGGTTTTTTTTTGTCTTCAAGACGGATGGCACAAAGCAGCCAAAATCTCTCTTCCAGTGCCGGGGCTGCTATCCTCCTTGCGCTGCCTGTGTAGTGTCCGATCGGTCAACCACTTCGATCCATTTGCCGTATTCCTGTTCTACCATTTGACCTCGTAGTGCACGTTTGTGTATCGTGACTGGGGCATCCGTTTCCTTGAGAAAAGGGGCATCCCGAGAATGACCTCGAGGGTTAAAGTTAACGCCCCAGTGATTGTCACATCCCCAAGGATTCGAAATTTGCCCTCTGCATTTGACCCATCACCCCCTGAGGGAGCTGTGGGCAGCAGCGGTGCAACTCTAACCCTCACCAAAGCACTGCGAGATGGTAGCCAACTGACCTATGTGCTCCAGAAGTTGCAACTGTGAAGTTGGAGTCGTCCACCCTGACACCTCCCTCAAGGCAACCCTGGGCGCCTGATCGATGCTAGGCTTCTTTTGTGATAGCCGCACTTCTTTACAATCAAGTCGGTGTCGATGAAGACTCCTTCATCATGCACACATCACTGCTGCCCGACAAACCCACACGATTCTGGTGGTGGTGGGGAAGGGTGGTTTAAAGTCTCGGGGAAAATAAACCATGCTAGCGTGCTAGCGGCTCGTCAAGCTCGTTTCGTTATTGTCTCATTGGTGTCTGCTATGAAACAGCTTCACTTTTGCTGGACTTATTAAGACTTTGTTGACTGAACGTCTTAAAGTTGCCATTTATTTTTTTTGTTAGTTTTGACAATATTGATGGTATTGTGAGGTGTAACAGTTTAGGTAAGAGCAAGTACAGTGTCACTGAAGGCCTAAATCGGTAAAGGTCCTGCTGAACGGGCACAACCAGTGGTGTAGTGCAGGGTATATGCGGGTATACCCGCTCACTTTTCAGTCAGCATTGCGTATACCCGCTTCTCAATGCTGCCTTAAAAGTCTAGCGTGTGAAATGTTTGAGGCCTGACTGAATCCACAAAAAAAAAAAAAAAAAAAATGGCTAAACTATGTTAGCGCGTGATAGCTGCTCTTCAAGAGTGCGAAGCTGGCCGCCGTCCCCGCAGGGCCCCGAGCGACCATCTGATGCCGCCTCTCGCACCGTGCGGATCGGCTTCTCATGTGCGCGGCGGCGCACACCCTTCCCCCCCACCCCCCGTCCGCGCCGCGCGCTGTTCAACACGCCGCGTCCGCGCGCCAGAAGCGCTGTTTGTGTCCAGGAAGAACAGGTGGTCTGTGCAAACAAGAGCAACTGTTTACACATTAGTGATTTTAAATACATTCTATATTATGCACGTGCACGTGCATCTGAGCGTGCGCCCGTGGGGGAGTGTGTGTGTGTGTGTGTGTGTGTGTGTGGGGGGGGGGGGGGCGTCGCTGCGTGCGCGCCATGAGAATGAGCCGCGCGCAGACGGCGCCTGTGTTTCCTTGCGCTCCGCGGGGCCATTGAACGCATCGGAAGGAGCTTGTGAATGCAGAGTTTAAAAATTTCATTCTCACACACACGCACGCACGCGCGCACACACGCACACACACAGAAGCTGCGGCGAGGTGATAATTACACTGTTTCCTGCACAACGCTCTCTCGCGCGCTCTCTCTCTCACTCACTCTCTCTCTCTCTCTCTCTCTCTCGCTCGCTCGCTCTCGCGCGCGCGCAGCCACTGTCCCGTCTCTTTCCCTCTGCATATAAATGTGATTTGTGTCATGTGAAAGAGTCATGCGAGGTTTTCATGCCAGCCGAGTTTTAAACCTGCTGGTTACAATCTGAATTACACGTTAATACACCCCCGTGGCCTTTAGCACTTTGTCCCAGGTACTTGCGTTTTAATGCCGCCAGTAGTGCGCGAGCGAAAAAGAAAGGAGGGGATGTGGGGGGGGGGGGGGGGGTCGGAGTCGCTGGAACTTTAGACTCCCATCCACCCAGAATCCAGCGACTCCCAAACAACCCTGGCCTTCCCGCACGCACGCACGCACGCACGCACGCACATGCGCCCCAGATTTATTTTTCGCGGGGGGAGTGGGGGGGGAACACAAGCCAGATTTCTTTTTTTTTTCTTTTTTTTTTTGATCGCTTTAAAACAGGAGTGGCGTGGATTTACTGCGTCCACAACAAATGTGTATGTACTCCCTTTATGAGTTCCTTCGCTATTACTCACAAGGAGCCGGTTTGTCAGTGCTGTGTGTGCTCTTTCTGTGCACACACCACTCCCGCAGTAATGAATGGCGCTGGTTAGACTATTCTGTCTCCGTCAGGCTTTTTTTTTTTTTTTTTTTTAAACGGATTGAAGGGGGTTGGGGTGGGGGTGGGGTGGTGGTGGTGGTGGTGGTGGGGGGGGCGTGTGGGGGGGGCGGCTACAGAGAAGCTCCTATAGGGTTTCATTAATCGGCTTGTCAGAAAGTATACGGATGCTATCTTCTGGTGGAGGTCAGGGTGGGCAGCTGTGTTGCCACCGGCCTCCTCCTCACACCGTCTCCTCTCAGCTCGCAGGGGCGGCTGGGTGGGCGACGTCAAACACAAGGGGCACAATGTGTGGCAACGGGGCTTTGGCTGCGCCGCCCATAATCCCGCTCTGTGGGCGATGAATAAAACTGTTGTTATCTGCGAGCAAAGTGGGGGTCGGCGAGGCAGGGAATGCCAGGAATTTTGACAGTGCCGAACTCCTGTGATGATTTTTTTTTTGTGTGCGTGTGTGTGTGTGTGTTGAGAGAGAGGAGGCCCGACGATACGCGAAGAGACGCGGGGGGGGCGCGTGCGTCACGCCCGAGTCACTAACGCGCGCGAGGCGTCCATGCGTCTCATTAAATAACGCACTAATGTCTGCGCTGAATGGGCCGAGTTGTCGCCCCCGTGTGCCGCGCATGCAAATGCGGTCCTGCCGGGTCATGGCGGGAGGACGTCAGGGCGGAGACGCTCTCCCCGCAGTTTGAACTCGTGATCCCCTTGCCCGCAGGCCGAGCGTCTCAGCTTCAACTCCTCTTCATTCCCCCCAAACGCAACGTTAGACTTCTGAATATTCACAGCGAGCGCCGCAAACAAAGGGGAACCCGTGTTGTGCGACGCGTGCGGTGTCAAAGATCAGCCGTGGCTATCAACCGGTGCTAAATGATAACAATAACTCACCTTTGATTATTTCCATCCTATCTGCCGAGAAATATTCCGTGCAGCATTTCGTTTGCTTTCGACCTTCCTCAACCCTCCTCCTTTTTTTCGGATTTGGCTCTGAAAACTCAATGAATTCTTCGACTTCGCTAAAGTCGGATATTACCGGAGCTGGAATCACCCGGAACGCAGAGCTCCCGCGGCTGCTTTAATGGCGTTTGTGCCACTTTTTTTTCCCCTCCCTCCCCTCCCTCCTGCTTTATTGCCTGCTCTGAATCACACCTGCTCCTGGTTCGCCGTGCGCCCGGCCACACCTAGGAGACGCCGGCGTGACAAGATGCTTAATAACAATCAGGCTCCTCGTCTCAATCGGCGCCAGAAGAGCCTAATCCGCCCTGACAGACAAAACGCGTCTCTTGGCCCCGGCTCCCCCCCCGCCCCCCCCCTCCCAACAACCAACTCCCCTGTTCCCCACACGCGAACACACGCACGCGTGCACGCGCGCACGGTGAAAGCTCAAAGCCTCCTCGCTACGTTTTAGTCAATCAGACGGCCGGCACTTTAGCAGGTATGAAGTGCGTCTAGTGTATGCAAATACCGCCCGTTCACTTTTCAACCCCCGTCAGATGTGATTAGAAGCGGCTCGCTAGCCTCGCATCGATCAGCGCTCGCAGCAGACGCGGCGCTCACAACAAGTCCAATCTTAATCTCTGTGTTTCTGTGCGCGCCTCCCCCCCCCACCCCCCCGCGGCGCGTTTTTTGGGGTTTTTAGCAAAAGGCAGCAGGAGCAGCAGCAGCAGGTGGCTACGCGACGGAAGATTTGTTTTGTTCTATTTTCTAGTGTCTTGACTTTGCATAAGGTTCTGTTTGGGGGTGGATTTACGCCTTTATCGCCGCGGTTCAATCGTGCCGCTAGCTACGGCCTCGCGTGACAGCCGGGCAGGTGAGCCACAGTTTATACAGTGGCTGCGCCATATTTACGATTCTGTGGTTTGGCAGTGTTTCCCAAAAAACAAAGAGAGACAACTGTGGCTGTAAAACAGCGTCGATACCTTCACGGCTGCTGAGAAATGAAATGAAAAAAAAAAAAAAAAAAAAAATCTCTCTCTAAGTGCGTCTTACTTCTACACGACTGCTCAGAGACGCTAGCTTATGAAATGCGAAGCTGCTCTGCTACACGATCAGTATTCACTTTTATGTCTGTCAGATATGGTTAGATCACCGCCAGATGGTTACATTGATTCCTCCTCGTGGCGGCCCTCGCGCTAGCCGTAGCTGCTGGGTGCGTGCGCACGTGTGTTTTTTTTTTTTTGTGTACATCGTTTTCATGAGTGACTGAGGTTTTCTCGGCCCAGGATGATGTAAGCCTGTGTTAATTCAGCGCGGACACTGCCGTCTTTGTTCTCTGCCCTTTGGTGCTGCACCGGAGCTGCGCCGGCCTCGCTTATGTGACCTCTGCCATTGTTGGTGCGTTGTGAATTTGAACCTTTGTGTTGTTTTCTTTTTTTTTTTTTTTTTTACAGTCGGATAAAAAAAAAAAAGGAGGCTGAGCCAGGGAGAGGTCTGACTCCTTTTTTTTTCGTTTTTAGCACCACATTTCTCTCTGTAAGCCCTTTTTTGCATCATCGAAGTTGTTTATTTTTCCTCCGTGCTCCCGTGACATAATTAAGCTTGTGGAGGTTTTACTAAAAAATGCAAAACAAAACTAAAAAAAAAAACCCAAAAAGTTGCTGATGGAGCTCGATTCTTTGAGAAGCTCAAGTCGAAGGCGCTTCTTTGATGTTTGCCGCCCTCTTCGTTTGTTTTTTGTTTTTTTTCCCCCCCGTCGGTGTGAAAATGATATTAAGACAAAAGATGTTCGCCGAACCCCCTTTTGAGTAAAGATGAGATATTTGTTTGAGGAAGCCTTTGAGGTTAGACTTAATCAGCACTTCTGCGGCCGCCGACAGTAATCTGAAACCACACAAGTACTGAGCACAGGATGAAGAGAGCTGGAACCTGCTTTGCTCTATTTCCTGACCTATTTGTTGTTGTTGTTGCACCCGTGGTGGTGCTCTGAAGACGCTGCAAAAAAAAAAATCACACGTGTGTATTGACACCTCCACCGAACCGCTGTGTGTGTGTGTGTGTGTGTGTGTGTGTGTGTGTGTGTGTTCACTCTTGCAGCAAACCTGCCGCTCATTTCGACAGAATTTATAGGCATTTGTTTTTCCTTTTTTTTTTCTCTCTCTTTAGGTTTTGCCGCTCCGCGACGAGGCGCGTTTGATGTGAACAGCATGAATCCACATCCTGTTGCAGTTGAGTAAAGCGCACATCCGCGAGTACGCAGCTCCCACCGACAGCCCTCGGACTGTCCTGCAGCCGTGGCCAGCGCAACCCTAACCCTGTAACGTCAGCCAGCCCCTTAAAAGAAGAAGAAGGAGAAGAAGGAGGAGGAGGAAGAGGAGGAGGAGAAGAGGAGTCTGCCTCATTACCCTGTCCAGCCACCCAGTCAGGAGCCAGATGGCGCTTCTGGCCAATCAAATCCTGGACGCCAGGATCCTCGGCAGCATGAACGGCCGGGCCGAGCTCTCCCAGTTCCTGCGCGCCACCAACCCGGCCGCCGCCGCCCCGCTGGCCAACCCGGGCCAGGAGGACGGCCGCAAGAACCGGAAGTACCCGTGCCCGCTGTGCGGGAAGCGCTTCCGCTTCAACAGCATCCTCTCGCTGCACATGCGCACGCACACGGGCGAGAAGCCCTTCAAGTGCCCCTACTGCGACCACCGGGCGGCGCAGAAGGGCAACCTGAAGATCCACCTGCGCACCCACAAGCAGGGCGTCCTGGGCAAAGGGCGCGGGCGGCTCCGGGAGGAGAACCGGCTGCTGCACGAGCTGGAGGAGCGGGCCATCCTGCGGGACCGGCAGAGCAGGACGCAGCAGCAGCAGCTGCAGCCGCAGCAGCCGCCATCCTTCTTCCTGGAGAGCCGCCCGCACCCGGACGAGCCGGCCCAGCCGCAGGCTCCCGCCGGCTTCCGCTGCTCCTTCTGCAAGGGCAAGTTCCGCAAGCGGCAGGAGCTGGAGCGCCACATCCGCATCCTGCACAAGCCCTACAAGTGCACGCTGTGCGAGTTCGCCGCCTCGCAGGAGGAGGAGCTCATCGGCCACGTGGAGACGGCGCACATCGCCGCCGAGTCCGGCTCGTCACACAAGCCCGGCCCGGTCGGGGCGCTCGGCGGGGACAAGCGGAAGCCCGCGGGCGAGTTCCCGTGCGAGGTGTGCGGCCAGACCTTCAGCCAGGCCTGGTTCCTCAAGGGCCACATGAGGAAGCACAAGGACTCGTTCGAGCACCTCTGCCAGATCTGCGGCCGCCGCTTCAAGGAGCCCTGGTTCCTCAAGAACCACATGAAGGTGCACCTCAACAAGCTGGCCGCCAAGCAGCACGAGCACCAGGGCGGCGGCTACCCGCAGTTCGCCTCGCGCGGCCACGGCCCGGCGGCCGGCGACCCCAAGCTGCTGCGGGAGGCGCTGGGGAGGATGTTCCCCCCCGGCGGGGACGCCGACGCCTCCTCGCTGCTGGGCCTGGGTCCCCTCCACCCGTCCCTGGGCTCCACCGGCGTGGACTACCTGCACAAGGTGCTGTCCAGCAGGGGGAGCTACCCCACCTGGCAGGTCGTGTTCCCCGCCAAGGACCAGAGGAAACCGGAGCCGGAGAGCGGTGGCGGCGGCGGCGGCAGCAGGCCAGGCAGCCCGGCCAGCGTCAGCCTTCACGGGCCGCAGGAGATGATGAGCGACGTGAGCGGGAACTGTGCCTTCGACCCCCGACCCCAGTCGGCTTCTCCAGCCACAGGTGATTTTCAGGAACGCAGCATGTTGTGTCTGGACGAGTGAGGAAGCTGTGTGTGTGTGTGTGTGTGTGTGTGTGTGTGTGTGTGTGTGTGTGTGTGTGTGTGCGTGCGTCTCTGGAGGAAACCTCCTCGGCCAGACATCACTTTGAGTGGCAGCCAGGCTAGCACCTTTAATTCCCGGCCTCCTCTTTGTGTCTGTCTGTGTGTTGTGCGTTGTTGAAGCAAAGGGAGGAGAAACACGGAGACACTTGCGACATGCAACAAAGTCGGTCCACACGCTGCTCTACGCACAATTCTTCATCTTGAAATGACTTCTTTTGCTTTACAGGGAAGTAATGAATTCATTTCCAAATGAGAGAGAGAATGAGATTTAATCTGACTCCTGCCGAAAAGAATAAAACGCCGAAACCAGGACAACATATTTCTACAGTCATTCTACAGTCAAAATAGAAGCAACATTTCGTAAAATTTCGACAAAGCACAATTGCAGTGTGCAGGTGTTTCCATTGAACGGTGTGAAGCTGTAACTTTCGAAAAATCTCGTAAAATATCAGACTTTGAGGAGGTTACGGAGCTACGAAACATTTCGCGTTTCGGAGATTTTTTTCACATCAAAGTGAACTGGTCACGTGACCCCTCACGTCACGTCCGCTGACGCGTAAATGCGGAAAAAGTGTTTCCATGACACTTTTGCGACGCACCTCGATACGTCTGGAAAACCGCCTCACGAGAGCGTAAAAACCTTTCGGCGATATTTGAGCGTTTTTTTTTTTTGACATTTAGGTGTTTTCCATTAGCAGTTTTTATTGCGATTTTTTTTTGTTTTTTTTCTCGCAATTCCAGGGGTCGATGGAAACGCAGCTAGCGACGGCCTTTTCTCTGCCCGCGCGTCCACCTGTGACGAGCGGGCAGAGAAAAGGTCGGCCTCCCCACTACAGACATTTACAGTCTGACATACGGACTTTTGTCTTCCCCTTTAAAGATAACGGCGTCATGTCGAAATGTGTGTGTGTGTGTGGGGGGGGGGGGGGTAATTAGTAGCCTCTATTTTTTATCCGTCACTTCCCCACCCCTTTGCCTTCGGCGGGGAGGGAGGCGGGGGGAGGGTGTGTAGGGGGTGGGGGGGGGCACAAGATGTTAATGCACGCCATCTGGTGCTTTTAATGATTTGATATATACCACCCAGTGATTTTTATGATTTGATCTACCACCTGGTATTCTTTTTATTGACAGTCCTCCGTCTCCACCTGGTGATGGGGACGATTCGCCTCGCTGGGCAAATGCCTTCCTCGTCGCGGCGTCCCGCTAACACGCCGTCCCGAGCCGGGCCGAGAGAGAAGCGGCGCGGCGGCCCTCTCCTTCCGCCGAGGGAGATAAATCCAAACTCATGCTCGCGGATTACGAGGCCGCCGTGTCCTCTCGAGTTGCTCTGCGGCGCCGAATTCTGACGCGCTCGTCTCGCCGAGCGGGGTTTTTTTTTTTTTTTTTTTTTTTTTCTCTTCGCTCGTTTCTTTCTTTGGACGGCGGCATCCCTCTTAATCGTTGGCCGCCTCGTCGAGATAAATGGATCAGGTCTAAATCTCATTAGATGTTTTTGTTTCCCGCATTGTGCGGCGCACACTGCTATCTGTGTATTTACATGTAAATGCCCCGCCGGCTCCCGGGCCCTCAAATCCCGCTCGGGTTGCTCTTTTAAGGAACATATTTGAGCTCCATTGTTTGTTTGTTTTTCCTCGCAACTTTCACCCCTCTCCTCCGCTATCGCCGGCGCCACGCGGGCCCGTCACTTCCAGAAGCAACGTTTCCGATCGGCGGGGCGAACCGAGGATTTGAGCGCGGCGCGCGAGCAGCTCGTGGGGGGGGTGCGGGGGCGGGGGGGCGGCGGCACATTCGGTATCAGACTCTAATTTCAGTCAATATTAAGCATGGAAACTAATTCATTGTAAAGGTCAGGCGTCATTGCTTTAGTCAATGATGGATCCGGCAGGCTCTGTCTCCCCCCTTCCCCCGCCCCCCGTCTCTCCTCCTCCTCCTCCTCCTCCTCCTCCTCTCTGTTCTTAGCCGTGTGTAATGGTAGACTCACTCTGGGGGCTTAGCACCGCATTGTTTAGCGCTGACAATATATCCCAGAGACCTCTGCAGCTGCTCCCCGCGCTCACAATGACAGATTAATTAACACAATCACACGCTGCTGGCCCTGGCTCAACACGCAGGTCTGCTGCGGGACAGATAGGTAAATCCTACACATATGGAGAACACGCACCACTTGATGAGGGTTTAATAACAGGGATAAGTTTTTTCGGAGGTTGCGGCGGTGGCGGTGGCGGCGGCGGCGGTGGGGGAGGACGCTGTAACTGATCAAGTCAAGTCTGTCTCGACGGCTGGACGGCAGAAGGAGGGAGAGAGGGAGAGAGAGAGAGAGGGCGAGGGAGGGGGGGAGGGAGGGGGAGAGAGGGAGAGCGTTTTCTAATTCAGGAGAGCGGAGATGCTGAGGAAGAATTACCACTGCCAGATGTTCAGCTTGAGGAACATTGATTAGTCCAGAATTACAGGCTGCATTATTCATAGTCAGCCTATGGTGGTCATGAAGTTATTGATGTTCTCAATATGGATAGCAAATATAGTACAGTCACGGCTGTCGGGGTGAGGGACGGCCTCTTTGTTTGATACGAGCAGCGCGCCGCTGGATTTTGGACGTATATTTAATATCATTTTTTATTTTTTATTTTTTCTTTTTCAACGTCTAAAATTAGATAGCATCGCGCCGTAAGAGACGCGAGCCGCGCGCTCCGCGTGACTTTTATTCCTCAATGCGTCATCATCATTAAGGAGAGATTTGCAAAAAAAAAAAAAAAAAAAATGCGCTTTGACTTTAATAATGACGGCCGACGAGAGACGGACGGGGGGGGAAGAAAAAAAGGGTGACGCTTCTTCAGAAAATGATAAACTAATGAAGGGCACATGCTGGAGACCTCTG